>NC_091131.1:71847044-72547044 GCF_040183065.1 Periplaneta americana | reverse complement strand
AAACCAATACTAATGATCAGCGAAAATAATTTTTATCATTTGTTATTTACATTGTAATAAAATAATTTAGGCCTACTTCAATCTTGTAACAGAAACGACAATATGTTTCATATGTTATACATAATAACAAATAATTGGTTTTGTGATATATAGTGTCTGATACAAAATGGATAATTAATTTTATTTTAATGACGACACTTGAACAAAGGAATAGGATGGCATAATTTAAATATTACTAATGGATTCGATTTGTTTAATATGTTGTAACAGTGAAAATGCATTATAGGTCTGTAAGTTCTCAATTACTTTAATATGAAGAAAGAACTATTTACTTTCAAAACCGTTACAATACATAAAGAAAAATAAAACTAATTTCTTGTCTTAAACTGAAAAGTGATTTACTTATTACACAGTTCCTCTTAAAATAAATTTAGTACATGCTTCTTCCGTGTTTATCATTTTTATTATAATTAATTATTAGAGACTGATTAAAAGGGTTGAACAAGTGAACGGACGCCACTGCCATCACCCGATTCCTTCCCCCCAACTCCTGCTGCACAGTTGATGTCTAAGGGATAGAACTGAGCTAGCGAGCAAACTGTGCCTGTACCATAGTGCACTGAGATGACGACTCCTGGTCTAGACGTATGGATGCCTTCCTTATATTACTTTCTAGAAACAGTGTACCATCACAGACTTTACCTTCGCTAAATGAGGTGTCAGCTAACCATGTGTAAGTAACCGGTGATTAAAATGATGCACTCAAATTATAGGCTATTCATTATCTCGTGAAACCTACCTGCGCGTCAGGAGAAGAAAAAAGTGGACTGAGAAGCTTCCCTCCCTCCCTACGCTCCTACTAACCAGCGACCTTGCTTACTCGCACCATAAGTTTCTTACTATATGCTACGGCGGACCCAAACACTTGATTTCACGAGATAACGAATGGACTACACGTTTTAACCACGGTTACTTTTTTGACTGTGATTTCATAAACCATGATCACTTTCTTTTTGACCGAGGTTCATGTACTTCGCCCTAAGAATCGCTCTTTAAAATTCATCTCCCTATGCTGGGTTTTAATCCAAGAAGTTCGGGTCCAACATCATCCTGTGTCGTATTTTCTGATGAAACAAAATTATATGACATGAAGGAAAGATTAAAGAAAAATGGTGAATGTTTCTGAATGAAATTTGTTAAATTTAGGATCTGACGAGAGAACCCCGAGAAAACCCTCACCCTCCGGCCTTATCTACCGTCAGTATTATTCCAGTCAATGCCGGGGATCGAACTTGAGTTCACAGAAGTCCACGCTCTGAGCTATCAAAGGTACATTTGTATAGTTGAGCAGGAAGGTTAAGACATTCACATACAGATTGAAAAATATGCGGGCTCGCAATGAGTAGCAATGCAGCTATTAGCACCGCACTGCTTTTCTTCTTACGACTCTTTTTATTCGCTCTTATTTTCGGTGCAGGGTTCTATGAAGTCATGCGCAGACCTTGAAGAATCCACGAAGCCGGTGACTTTATTGGCCGAGTTCCTATATTTAAAACTGTTTAGATTACCTCTATTATCGTCTACGACCGAGCGAAATCAACCGATCCGTATCCCCCTCTCTGCACCTACTTCGCAGATTTTTGAATGTAGTAAGTAAGTACTCCATCACATCTGTTCACTTTGTGAGTTAGTCTTCCTCTAGGCTAGATTCCTCACAGAGTATAAATAGTCTGCATGGAATTCTAGAGGAAGTCTGGCCCACGTTTCTCCCAAACTGCAACGCTCCTAGTGCATAAACAGGGCGCTGCGGTTTACATATACGTCTACACTGGCTATATTTTTGGTTTATCACTACTTTCTTGTGAGCCAAGTAAGATCTTCAGGCTGGGCATAAAAAACAACGCGAAGTAAAGAGTTGTGCAGCGGTGTACAGTCATCAGAGACGGGGAGAACTGATATTATGTAGTTTCTCAAACACATACAGATACATAATATATTACAAATAAAATAATACGGACGATAAACTGACCAAGACTAGGGTTACCAACTCTGGTAAATAAAATTACCGGCCATTTTACATACGCAAGTTTTGATGAATTATATACTATATATATATAATTTGAACTGGTAATGGAAATTACGGGAAAACGCCTGAACGGATTTCAATAAATGGCCCCTCATTTTGAAGCTTGGAACCCAAGGTTTTTCGGAAAAATAGTAGTTTTCAGTGAAATGTCAATTTTCCTACATAATTTTCCTATTTTCCAAAATCCATCTCAAAAGAGATTCATTCAGGAGAAGCGAAGCGAGCATCAAGTCGGCCGTGTTGCTTTTCAGAATAAAACAAAACACATACTACAGTAAACAATATTACACGAAAGCCATGATCTGCAAGAATGCTGACATATTTAGAGCTCAAATTAAATTGGTTATTAAAAACTTAACTTACTAAAAATAATTTACAGGTTCGATTCTGTGGTGTGTAATTTTCTGGGTACAGCTGTGTATTGGATATTAAAAACTACAAAACTTGAGGTGGTTTGATGGCATTATTACTATTAGAAATGAAATATTATTGTAGCTAATGCCGTGATGTGACTATTTTTCATTAATTATACATATTAATGCTATATTGATGATATGAAAGTGAAACGTTTTGGGGTTATATAAGTAGATGTAGAGAATAACTTAAATTAGATTTTGATTTCTATAGTTTACTGAGTGGCGGCTATATAGTATATGTTACTGAAAGCTATAAAACTTACGTAAGATAATAATATTATTGAAAATCAAATATTTTTATAGTTATTAATCGAGTGAGGTTGGGTCTTTTTCATATATTTAATGGCGGTGTGGTGTAGATATTTATATGCGTGGTTCTCTTCAGTATTGGCCCGAGAGAGAGTATCTTTCATTATTATGGAAGCAAATAACTTTCAGAATGTCTGGTATTCTTCATTGAAAATAAATCTGAAAAATGTTTATTTGAACGTCTAATGAACTTAGTTTGCAGCATTTGCTGCACAAGTCACTAGTATATATATATATATATATATATATATATATATATATATAATAATAATAATAATGATATACCTTAAAATGGGACCTTCTGAGTTGTTCCGTTCTCAACTCTTAAGAATTATGAAGACATTAAAAATTTACAAATAGTCTTTTCACATGGCTAGCATCCAACAAGACCATTATTTAACACGGTACATAAAAAAGGAACGACATTCAGGTGTTATGGAAAGAAGAAAATATGTTCTTCCTTGCTGAAATCGAACAAACTTCCCAGTTGAATTACACATAGAAACTCTACCGCTTAAATTGCGGGGTAAAACAGTTTGCTTTAAAACACGCAAGAAACAACTCTTGAAGAATTAAAAATGATTATGCAAGCCTTACAAATGCTTTAAATTTTTTATTAATATTCGGTAACTTCAAGTGGCGTAACAGAATTTAATTTTTAAATTCCCGATAAGTCCATTTAGCTCTGGGAGAATAACGTAATCATCTTATAGACGATTTAAGTCTATAATATTTCTTAACGCTGGGCAGTAGAATATTAGAATATGGAACATTATTGAACTGTATTGTTAATATGCATATTCGTATCTCCATAGGATTATTGATAGGGTCCTTTTGAAATATTCGTAATTTTTACTACTACGATTAATGTTAAGAATAAGTAAGAAGCAAGTAAAACCAGTAAAATATGGAATTATAAATCATACCAATAAAGATAAAAATAATCTAAAAACAGGAGCAAAATAATAACATAAATAATTAGCTAAAAAAGGAAATGTCTGCTCCCTAGTAAAAAGCTATATTCGTATAGTTACTTTGGATTTTTCTTTTAAACGAAACTGTTACCATGGGAAAGAGTATATTGTTTGATAAATAATTACTATATATTTGGTGGTAAACAATTTAGCCGATTGATTCTGCAGTCTGATCCGTTTGGGTATGAATAATATTAATTTATCATTATAAAGCTATGATGATAGTAGGAAAAATTTCTTGCTGGTTATATTATGATTAAAAAGGGAGTTTCCATATATGACAACAACAATGTTTAATCTGAATGGACAAATGAAAATCGTATATGATTAAAATGGCTACTACAAATCAACAGCAGGCACAATGTGTTCTTTGGTATGCTAAATTTGAGAGTGTTAAAAGAGTTCAAAAGGAGTTTCGACGTGAGTGTGGTGTGCGTAATGTAGGCTTACTTAAATACGATTCCATAATGTTGTGGTGTCGAACATTTGTAGAAACAGGTTCTGTGTTTAAAAAAAAAAAAAAAAAAAACATGCAGGAGGTCGCAAGCGAAACCCAGTACGAGAAACAGCTATCTCTTGGCTTGGCCCCCAAACTCCCCAGACCTAACCCCTCCTGACTTCTTCGTGTGGGGTTTTGTTAAAGATATTGTCTATTCACAGAAACCCAAGAACATTGATGACTTGGAAGTAAAAATTACACAAGCTTCTCAACAAATTACCTCTCTTATGTTACAACGGACATGGGCTGAATTGCATCACCATTATGAGTTGTGCAGGGTGCGCAATGGGGGTCATGTTGAGCTCTGAGGAAGCTGTCATCTTTCAGTGTTGTATGCACAAAGTTTCAACAAATAAAGTTTAGTAGTAAATGTTTTACGGTGTTTTTATTTAATCTATACCTAAACGGATCACCCTGTATATTGTGGATTTTTTTAAAATCATGTCACATAAAAAGTTCAATTTTGTAAAATTAGGTATTGGTTGGTTATGAATTGCCGGGTTTTAAAGAGTTATCTGGAAAGGAAATTTATGCAGACGTGATGCTTACATTAACGCAGCGGTCATCAGTACAGTGCAACATCGGAAAAGGGTCTCTTACCCGCGGATTGTGCATCCGTGGCTGCTGACGATACCCTTTTGCATGATGGTGCAATTCCGAGACACTCCTTATCCTTTACCCATTTCAGCGCATACTGATGTCCACTGCATTAAGGGATCAATGCCTTTCGTACGTCACCATAAAAAATTGGATTGCGGAATTTGGGACAGGGAGAATGGAGACCAAAAATGAACACAATGTTGGAAGATCTGTTACTGTGACCATCGAAAATACGGTATCGACGTATGTCGTGCATGGCATGATTCTGGAGAATCGACGAATTGAACTTAAATGTTGGTACATTAGAGACTTAGAAAATTTCCTATGAACATGTCTTTAAAATCGTACAAAAATCTAAGGAAGACAATAGAAAAGTGTCTTGTGTGAAGTGTGGCACTCTATGGGGCAGAAACATGGACATTACGACGAAGTGAAGAGGAACGATTGGAAGGATTTGAAATGTGGATTTTATTTTAGTTGGTTATGTAACGACGTTGTATCAACTATGAGGTTATTTAGCGTCGATGAGATTGGTGATAGCGAGATGGTATTTGGCGAGATGAGGCCGAGGATTCGCCATAGATTATCTGGTATTCACCTTACGGTTGGGGAAAACCTCGGGAAAAAACAATTAGGTAATCAGCCCAAGCGGAAATCGAACCCGCGCCCGAGCGCAAGTTCAGACCGGCAGGCAAACGCCTTAACCGATTGAGCCACAGTGGTGGCTGAAATGTGGATATGGAGAAGAATGGAGCATGTTAAATGAATGGACAGACAGAATAAGAAATGAAGCTGTGCTACAAAGAGTGAGTGAGGAAAGAATATTGCTGAAACTGATCCGCAAGAGAAAGATAGCCTAAATTGGTTAAGAAGAAACTGCCTACTGAAGGATGCTCTTGAAGAAATGGTGAACGGGTGAAGAGTTCGGAGCAGAAGAAGATATCAGATGATAGACAACATTAAGATATATGGATCATATGCGGAGACTAAGAAGAAGGCGGAAAATAAGTAAGATTGCAGAATGCTGGGTTTGTAGTGAAAGACCTGACTTTGGGCAGAAAACTATGAATGAATGAATCATGATTTGGGTATGGCAATTTCGTTTTGAAGGGGATTCTTGTAATTATTTTTTGAATCGTATTGTATTGAATCGTCCTGGGATCCTGTCCGCATGGCGAAGCTCTGCGAAACGCTAGGCACCACCAAGTACGATCAATTACAGCCACTGCCCTTAAACATGCCGATTACAACATCTTTGAATAAGTGCATGGTCTCTCCGTCACTGGCAGTACACGGCGCATAGATATAAAAGCTTTCAAGGAATCTACAAGATCTGGATAAATAATTGATTCCACTGTGCGTTTCGAAACGGATGAGGAACAGCCAGCAGAAGTGGATAATGAAAAAAAGAATATCTACAATACTACCATTCCCTATTACCTCCAAAAATACCAGCTAAAAGAGCTTGAAGTAATCGGACTTCTGGTTGGAGCAAGAGGTACTGCTACTCTCTTCATGAAATATGTGTTTAAGAGGCTTGGAATACCTACATCTATTATTCCGGTTTTAAGCTTGCATTGAAAGGATCAAATTGCTCTCCTGAAGCATCACCTATATTCGAAATCAAACCAAGTTCATTGGAATTCTTTACTTTTTTGTAACACTTACCTCTCTAAAACTAGGTATATTTCCACTAATCTCAAAATGTATTTACAGCTATGCACTTGTAGGAGTTTCATTGTTAAAACAAAATCAATGGTTCAATGAACTTGTAAACATTTATATGGTTAAGTACTCTTTGTTCCTTGTGGCAGCTCACGAATGGCGAGAAGATTTGAAGAGTCCACTCCAAGAATGATGGATGTCATTTGGAATACATTTTGTAGGAGAAGCGATTGAAAGTTTGAAATGCTTAGCGCTCAAAGCTTAACTGTGATTTTCCGATCATTACTGGACAAAGACTAGGCCTATCAGTGTTAATGCCATGTAACTCCATGTACATTCTATATGTCTTAAGCTATGCATTGACAGTCTTGGTTCATTTTCGACAAGAAAGTGACATCCATCATTCTCGCAGTGGATTCTTCATTTATAAATTATTATTGGACGAAACATGAATCCAAAATTACGAACCAGAATCGAAAGAACTATCAAAGCAAAGGAAACACCTTGGCTGATTTTTCCTGTCCAAAGGAACAGAAACTACAATCCAACCCGAAAAGTCAGAAGAAATAAATAAATAAATAAATAAATAAATAAATAAATAAATAAATAAATAAATAAATAAATAAATTACAACTAATTAATATCCATATATTGCTACATATTCATATATTCGAATATTTTGGGTATTTTAACTCTTATAAATTTATTTATACCGAACTTATTTGATCATAATTAACTGAAAAATGACAAATTCTTACGCAAACCTTAGCAATGCTTTAAATTCTTTATTAACATTGGGTAACTACGAGTGGCGTAACAGAGTTTAATTTTTTAATTCAGGTTCAGTCCATTCAGCTCTGCGGGGAATGACGTAATCGCCTTATAGACGGATTAAAGTCTTTAGTTATTTCTTAACGCGGAACACTAGAGTAATAGAATATAAAATATGGAACACTTGAGAATTGTCTCGTTAATATGCATTATCATGAATTACGAACAGAACCTGGCACAACGTGCTGCGTTCGGCCGGGCTACTCGTCACCTGCCCCTCGCCCTGGCTTCGGTTCTACGTACTAAATCGATCATACCACAGTAGCTACCATAGTTTGAGGTTGACTAGCTATATCATATTAGTAGGGAGAACACATCTCTAAAATTCAAACTTCCCTCATCGGTTTTCACTTGCATTATAACTAGGGAGAATCCATGTAATAGGCTAATTATTTTAAGAATATCCGTTCTAACCTATAAAATAGCTGAATTGATTTTCACAGATTACTTACTTACTGGCTTTTAAGGAACCCGAAGGTTCTTTGCCACCCTCACATAAGCCCGCCATTGGTCCCTATCCTGAGCACGATTAATCCATTCTCTATCATCATATCCCACCTCCCTCAAATCCATTTTAATATTATCTTTCCATCTACGTCTCGGCCTCCCTAAAGGTCTTTTTCCCTCCGGCCTCCCAACTAACACTCTATATGCATTTCTGGATTCGCCCATACGTGCTACATGCCCTGCCCATCTCAAACGTCTGGATTTAGTGTTCCTAATTATGTCAGGTGAAGAATACAATGCGTGCAGATCTGTGTTGTGTAATTTTCTTCATTCTCCTGCAACTTCATCTCTCTTAGCCTCAAATATTTTCCTAAGCACCTTAGTCTCAAACACACTTAACCTATGTTCCTCTCTCAAAGTGAGAATCCAAGTTTCATAACCATAAAGAACAACCGGTAATATAATTGTTTTATAAATTCTAACTTTCAGATTTTTTGACAGCAGACTGGATGATAAAAGCTTCTCAACCGAATAATAACAGGTATTTCCCATATTTATTCTGTGTTTAATTTCCTCCCGAGTATCATTTATATTCGTTATTGTTGCTCCAAGATACTTGAACTTCTTCACCTCTTCAAAAGATAAATTTCCAATTTTTATATTTCCATTCCGTACGATATTCTCGTCACGAGATTTTCACAGATTATGAAATTAAAAATACACTAAGTAGATTTTAGGGTTTTCAATCATGTACATTGATTTGATTACTCCAACAATTTGCAAACATGACACGTTCTGTTATCAGATTCGTATCTTCCAATAGTTAACAAAGTAGTCGCCAGATACGTCCAGAACTTGGATAAATTGGATTGTACGAACCTAAGGAATGCATTGTAGTTCTGATTTCCCGAAAAATTAAATATTCATTGTGGCTCTTGTCTTTCTCCCTTTCTTTCTTTACTTTGCTTAACTTCTTCCTTTTAGGTTTATTTATACGACCCACGCCACACGGGCCTTACGGGGCTGCGACCTGTCGGGAGAGAAATTAATCTATTGGATCACATACATACTTTTTTGACCACACAAAGACATGGAAGGCCTCCCCGGATGAGGGATCAGCTCTATGCCAGGGCCACCTCCGATACAACACAAACATTTAAGACAGGCCTGCGCTCTGTATAAGGGTGGACTGGAAGAAGGGGTGGATCTCGTACAAAATAAAGACAAAAGGAACTACTATTACGAGTGCTTATGAAATGAATTCCCGTTCAGTGTTTGCTAAACTATCTTGGACTATTATTAATTAATAAAGAAATATTTATTTTACAGAAGTAATAGAAATTCTATAGCTACTTAAATGTACAATATCATTTTGTTATATTTTTATTTATCAGTACACCAAAACGAGGTTTTATGCTGTTGGCAGCTGAAAGGAACAGTAGCCTACTGATCATAATGAAACATCAGTTACAGATGTTCGTTGTCTGCCTTTATTAAAGTTGATTATAGAAAACAGTTGCCCACAAATATAAATGTTGAGCCAAACATAGCAATCATTTTCACAGCCAGCCTGTGTAGTCGTGGATATTATTGATAACGTTTAGTCTTGTAAAACTCAACCAGCCTAGTAGTATTATTCAAACGGTCTTTAGCCCTTATGTCACATTGAAGATCAAAAGTTCGAGCTGTAAATCGTTAAATGTTAAATGTTATGTTCCGTCTTTTAGATTCCTCCATACTGTACTGTAGCAGTAGGTAAGCAACGTGAAACAGTTACTGAGAATAGGCCTACACACTGCACTCCACTAGACAACTGAGTGGTCGTTTCCCTCTCCTCTATCTATAGCAAGTCTATGTCATTCTGACGTATCTTCCTCTCCGTTTCGGCGAGCGGTAAACACCGCTCTCCCGCTCCGAAGGAGCGCGCGCGCTCGTTGAGCGCTGTTTGTGCAGGCCTGATTTAAGACATTACACAGCATTCACTCACACATATGGAAGGATTAAGGGAAGGTTCGCCGTCCATGGCCGGACTTTCAAGAGGTGCAACCCTGGCATTTGCCTGGAAATAACTGATGAAACCATGAAAAACCTCAGTTAGGACTGTCGGCCCCTGGGATCGAACCCCGGACTCCCCGAATGCAAGGCCAGCCCTCTACCACGCCACTAGCCCGCTCGGTGTGGCTCTCGTCAAATTACTATTTCTCAGTTTTGGCTCTCCTCTAATTTCTAGTGAGTACCACTGCTCTATTTAGTACTGGATTACCTTTAGTGCACTTTTTCACGTAGTGCTCAAACAAACTTCTCATATCCTGTCAGTAGTAAAATCCCAGTGCTATACTTTTTATGATGGAAATTACAGTAATGAAATGTGTATATACATTTGAAATCATTACAGGATATATATGGCAATTACGTAGGTTGACATCACGGAGTTCGTAAGAGTAGAGATGTGACCTCGTTAGTGAATCCCCCCCCCCTTCTCCGCCGTAACATGAAAGTTACAAGTGATTTGTTTACACAATATAAAAATTTCAGTAATGGCTTATTCGAATGTATAAATTCAGAAATATAAAATAAAATGTTTGAAAACAGTTTGTACACAATATTAGCTGAAAGTCTAGAACATCGATCTTCCACTCCGAAGGTTCGCGTTCGATTTTCGAAGGATTAAAATTGAATTTCTTGTCAACGGAAACAGTGCTGAGACTAAAGTTTTCTCGAGATACTCCCACTTGTTTCATCACTCATTAATTAACAATCAGCACCTCATTATTAACACTCCATGAGGAAGAGGCTAGTCTTTGTTAGCCGATACTTTAATGCACAGCGGCATGTAGGCCTAATACGGGCATCATACGCAATCGCTTTTTTTTTTAGTTGATTATTTAATGATGCTCTACCAACTACTAGGTTATTTAGCGTCGATGGGGATGATGATATCGAGATGGTATTTGACGAGATGAGGTCGAGGATTCGCCATAGATTATGGTTGGGAAAAACCTCGGAAAAACCCAACCAAGTAATCAGCCCAAGCGAGAATCGAACCCGCGCCCGAGCGCAACTCCGGATCGGCAGGCAAGCGTCTTAACCAACAGAGCTACGCCGGTGGCTCATTTTCTTCTTCATTACATATGTTTACATATATATTATTTTGTTCAGAGTATACTGAGTCCTTAAGGGCTAGTCTCGATGGGAACAATGTGAAAATTAAAACAATATATTATAACTAGGGCTAGGATTTTGATGAAATTGCATCTTTTTTCTAGTAAGCCAGAAACATTGCTGCTTTAGTATTTATGTGTTATGTGATAAACTGAGTGTTTTAAGACATATTTGTTAGGGCAATTTTTTTTTGCATTTTTTTGCCTCTTACAACTCATAAGAGCATCTTTTGTTTTATTCGGACATTTTTTAGGCATTTTCATTTAATTTTGCCCATCATTAATATAAAAAGTTTATTTCCTTTCATATTTTGTCTACATATTTTGTCCATTAATACCCATTATATTTTTACTTGGTTATTTAACGACGCTGCATCAACTACGAGGTTATTTAGCGTCGACGGAATTGGTGATAGTGATATGATATTTGGCGAGATGAGGCCGAGGATTCGCCATAGATTACCTGACATTTGTCTTACTGTTGGGAAAACCTCGGAAAAAACCCAACCAGATAACAGCCCAAGCGGGAATCGAACCCGCGACCGAGCGCAACTCCGGATTGGCAGGCAAGCGCCTTAACCGACCAAGCTATGCCGGTGGCTAATACCCATTATTTTCTATAATATTTTAATCGTTTTTATAAGCAATTGTTGCCATTTTAACGTAGTACACTCCAACCACTCCTTCAATATAGACTCCTTTATACCTGCTAATTCCGAATAAGAGTGGCCTTGTGGTGGGCTACATGGAAACTACATCGGGTAAAAAGTGTACCACTTAGAAAAAAATATGTAAAATTAAATAAACTTAAATGTTGGTACTAGAATTTAATTTAATTACTAGTCTAAATAGTAAGTAGTAAAATCTCTTTTCCTACTTAGCCAATTATGTGCAAACAATTTTTAGGGCATTTTTGAAAGATTTTTAGGCCATAAGTGCATTGTTTTAGGACATTTTTTCATGATTTATAGGTCGTCAAAATCCTAGCCCTACATATAACATACTCGTATTTAAAAATCAGTATTCTGTTTTGGTGCATTAAAGAACTGTCACTATACTCGTTAAATCTTCCACTTGACGATTGCCGTCAATTTTTTAATACAGTCACGAATTTTACCAGCAGCATAGGCTATTACTTCTCTTTTATTTCAAATGACTCCTTACAGCCCGGTTACCATAATGAAATGCAAACCTCATACATATGGCGAGAACCAATAGCAGATCGCTGCGACGTAGCAATATCACTGTCACATTACGAGAGAGGGACGGGGATAGGCTAAGACAGGGAGGAAGAGTCATCAGTTTCCTGTTGCGTTGCCGCTCGAACAGAGCGCTACAACTTGCGCATCCAAATTGTACAGAGGGAACGGCTTGAGCTAAAATTCTCTCTATATATTTTTGCGTATTAAGAAATTCATTTTCTTCAGTTGATGATCATATGCAGGAGGTTTACAACGAGATACAGGAAGGTTACAAAGTTCCGTTACCCCTATGTAAATAATAAAGTTTTGTCTTTGTTTCAGATCGTATGAACCAGACAATGGCTGATACGTGTAATTAGACTATTTAGCAAAGTGTTATTGCAAGTTGTTGGGTGTAAGAAATAAAACAGGAAAGACTATTGAAGAGGTGCACACTGACTTTCTGCAGCGTTTTCAACGGAATTCTCCTTTCAAACAAATACTTTTGAGATGGGAACATAAACTCCTCTCCAAGGTGATGTAAAGGATAATTAAATAAGTGACAGATCTTTCACCAGAGGAGAACAATGCAGATTCATTGAGGAGTCAGTGGAGATATCGCCACAGAAGTCGACGCGTAAACGAGCTACGGATTTGGGTATATCCCGGTCGACTATGCAGAAGCATATGGGCTATTCCATCTCAAATCGACCGAAATATAGAGAAAATTGACCTTGCAATTTATAAATACAATGAAACTTTTTCTGTCCGTTGACAACTGTGATACAATGCAAATCAAGATTTCAGGTATAACTCCCTGTAAAGTTGATTTGAATAATTTCGAGGGAAAAATTGTTCCGGAGCCGGGTATCGAACCCGGGACCTTTGGTTTAACGTACCAACGCTCTACCACTGAGCTACTCGGGAACTCTAACCGACACCGATCCAATTTTTCCCTCTATATCCACAGACCTCAAAGTGGGCTGACAACCGTCAAGCAACCAACTTCGAGTGCACAATGATACAATGCTTTGTGCAAAGTTTGAGGCATCAGGACTTCATAGTGTTTAAATTAAAAATATTTAAATTTATCGAATTTTCATAAAATTAGCAACTTTAAACTGTTGTGGCTCCGAAACCCTTTCACACAATGATTAAAATCATGGTTTATTTTGATGTTGAGAAATTAAGTTTATATTGACATGTAAACAGTTTTTCTTACTTTTTATGGAAATGGAGAAATTTAGATTTGTCTACATTAAGACGCCTTTGACCACGAAAAAATATTTTTAAAATATATGGTTAGATTCCGCATTGAAAGTACAAATAAACACGTTGGGACGTTGATAAAGTATTGAAAATATCAAATAAAGAAAATAAATAGTACGCGCGTGAACTAACCAGCTGACTGTGAGGTGGGAGCTAGCCGAGACAAGCAAGGCCAGGAGACAAACACGTGATGTTTTGTCTAGTAGCGCATAGCTGGGCTAGCTTTATCACAAGTTTTCATAAACACAGGAGTAAAATGACGCCCAACGCTCGCTTATCTTCAGCTCTCGGCCAGTGCGTGCGGTACTGCGCCGTTCAAGTCTAGGCGTGTGAAAATAATTTATTTAATACCCTCGAAACTTATAGCCGAGCCACTAAGCAAACAATGCCGAATCCCTCTTAATAATGCAAGCTTTTTTCTCAATATTTTTTACATTTTTACAAATTGGCAAAAAGCCTAAAAGTAAGTAAAATCAGATTATCTGTCTCTCTGTATACAATAAAAATAAGCTTCAAAATAAGCTCCCGTTCAATGTTCTGCAGTAAATGGTTCCAGAGTTCTGAGCGCTGAAAGAGGCTTGTTTTTATAAAATACGCTAAATTTGTCGCTCAATAGTACGAAAACCGTTTGACTTTCAATAGTATATTTTTGAAAATGCACTCTCCTCAGCACCTTGTATAAATAGGGAAAAAATTAGAGTATTAAAAAAATGCGAGGTTTTTTACTGATCGAATTCATATGGAATAGCCTATATGGAAGAAGACTTAAAGATGCGCTGATATCGGCCTACACCCGTTCAAGAATTATCTGATTCTGACTTGGATCAGTGGAAGGAGACATGTGCGGCACTGTCTCAGGTGCCTAGAGTTTTGGAAGGAAATCGACAAAAAAGTACTCGTAGGTATAGGTCGCGCCAGGGATTTTGGCAGATGGATTTTCTTAATGTTAACTGGAGAGCGAGTCCTCACCGCTGCAAGATCGGCTGTTATCTCTGTCGCAGTGGAATGGGTAGGACATAAGAGTAAACATGCACGCCCGAGTATTTGTGCACTCTGGACAGTCACCTCCAAAAACTAAACAAATATTACAGTAGTCTATATGTGTCTTTGGTATTCCCAAGAAACTTGTTCGATTAATTAAAATGTGTCTCATTGAAACTTACAGCAGAGTCCGTATAGGCCAGTTTTTATCTGATGCTTTTCCAATTCACTGCGGGCTAAAGCAAGGAGATGCACTATCACCTTTACTTTTTAACTTCGCTCTAGAATATGCCATTAGGAAAGTTCAGGATAACAGAGAGGGTTTGGAATTGAACGGGTTACATCAGCTTTTTGTCTATGCGGATGACGTGAATATGTTAGGAAAAACTCCACAAACGATTAGGGAAAACACGGAAATTTTACTTGAAGCAAATAAAGCGATAGGTTTGGTAGTAAATCCCGAAAAGACAAAGTATATGATTATGTCTCGTGACCAGAATATTGTACGAAATGGAAATATAATCTGTTATTATATATATATATATATTAACATATTTCCATATATATATATATATATATATATATATATATATATATATATATATATATATGGAAATATGTTAATCCTTAGTCAAAAGATAAGACTGAGTTTTACGAAATACGAATATTAAGGGATGGTAAATGGGAGGCAGTAATGATCAAAATAATTATACCGATTTATTTTTTTTAACCAGCAGGCGTGCAGCCTTTAAATTTAAAACAAAGATTCACTCATAAAATTGGGTTAGACTATTCATCTCATCTCTCAGAATTGTTTCTAAAATGTATAAGGAAAGTAAAAAAAATTCAATATCATGTAGGCTACTCCCTTGAAATAACTTCAGTTTTTTTTTTTTTTTTTTTTTTTTAACTTCCGAGCAGAGAGGAGAGAGAAAGAAGTCGACGATTTTAAAAATTCACTAAACTATATTTAACTAGAGATATAAAATTTAAAATGAAGGTTACTCTCTACAATATTGGTTAAACATTCTTAGATTTTTTTAAATACCATATCCTAAGGTACTGATGAAAAGGCAGAAGGGAGTGAGAAATCTCATGTCATCCGATCTCGATGAAAGTCGATATCTGGGGATCTTTGCGATCACAGAATACGAATAAGGTATTATTTAGTCCGACTTTGTCCCTAAAGTGGTGGAGTGGGACAAAAAATGGGTGAAAAATTAAATTAGATATCTTAGGAGTTTTCGAGACGAAAATTACGTGCGAATTCAATATGGCAGTTTCAGTACTATGAATTATATTTAAAAAAATTAAAAATCGGATATCGCACAGGTAACACATGTGCAGTATTTAAGGGGGTATGTAACACCTTTTGATAGTAGGCCTATACATTTAGTAAAATCCAAAGTGTAATTTCTACATATTCTGAATGAATGTTGTGCTGGAATTTAATATAGTCATCAGCCAATACATCTAGATTAATAAACAACTTTGTAGAATCCATAAAATACAGTATTTATTGTGAATGGTAATTATATTTTTCAATTGGTGCAATTTGTGCTGGGAAAATTGGTTTCTCCGATATTTTGTACGATTTCCAATATTTTAAAATGCTTTCTTCTCTGTTCTATTCACAATGTGCGTGTGAAGAAATTATTGCCCTTGTAATATCCATTACAATCCTCTTTATTATACTCTTATATAAATCTAACTTCCGCAGCATGCAATTTTATCCAATTAACCAAATTATATTTTGATTCTTAAGAAGAATCGTAATTTTATTAACTTGAATTGTCGCACCACCAGTAGACGATCCCTAGATTATTACTGGACAGATCTTGTATATTGATCTGGTAAGGGTAGGATTATATATGTTATATATATATATATATATATATATATATATATATGTGCAATGCAATGCTTTTTCCTTTTAATTAAGAATTAATTTAATTTAGAAAATGTAGGAGAGGTATTGTAAAATCATTGCGAACGGAAGTCATTTACATTTATTTAAGGTATTCTTTGAGTAGGACTGTACTGTGGTGTGTTTCATAATAAGGATAATTGATATGAGCTGCTGTTATGAAAATATGAACGACTCAGAATGTTATCGCATCTCATTCTCGCAGCTTACACAAACAATATTGGCTCTCCTGCTGGAAATGTCATCGAGGTCATCTGCCAAAATCGGTGCCTCCGACTTATACCTCAAAGTATATCGGCCTAATACATCGTCACATTAAGGCGCTCGGAATAACATAAGTTGTAGATCTGTACCACATGAACTAACACCTGAACAGACTCAACGCAAAGCGTATATCTGTTGTCAGCTTATCGCTAATCCCATGTTACCAGGAAAATTGTCACATATGATGAAAAATGTGTATATTACCTGACACTTCAAAACAGCTTGATTTCCGCCAGCCTGTCAAAGTGGTCGTTAAACAAAAGTTTCAGTTCTAAAGTATCTGGTGGAATTTTGAAAGTGTGATTCACTGGGAGTTTTTTTTTCTTTTTCCAACGGATGTGCAATCGATAAGGATCTTTATTCTCAACAGCTAGAACATGTTCATGAAGTTTTGAAAGAGAGGTACCCGATATTAGTTAATCGAAATAGAATTTTTTTGCAACAGGACAGTGTGAGACCCCATAACTCTCGAACAACCAAGAAAGAATTAAGAAATTAGTGGAAATCGAACTGCTACCACACCAAACACATAGCCCTGATCTTGCTCCTTCAGATCCATGGCCCACTTGTAGCGCTGAAGGAATTTCCAAAACTTGGAAGCCGTTGAATTCTTCGCAACAAAAACCAGAAACTGGTACTGTCGCGAGATAACGAACTTCGCTGATAGGTGGCTCAAGACCATAGAATCAAATGGCCCTTACTTTGAAGATTTTTGTCACAACACACTCCAACTAAAATTTTGTTCCAAAACCGATATTATTTACGAGACAATACATGTACTACTTTGTTGTCACCAATTCCACCAACGCTAGATTATCATGTAGTTGATACAGCATCATTAAATATCAGATTTTAAAATATTAAA
This sequence comes from Periplaneta americana, assembly GCF_040183065.1. Lineage (NCBI taxonomy): Eukaryota > Metazoa > Arthropoda > Insecta > Blattodea > Blattidae > Periplaneta > Periplaneta americana. Next base: position 72,529,569 of record NC_091131.1, on the reverse strand, counting down.
TAATTATTAAACATGTATAAAATATTCAAGATGATTGAAGACGACAAAGACGTCAGAAATTATATAACACCTGGGTAGGCGATATTCTGCAAATCTTTAATGTACCTGTATGTAGTAAGTGTTTAAATCTGTCATTGTAATAGTTCTGATGTGAGATGTGTTGCAGCTCTCTCCAGTATTTGTGTTGATTCTGAGATTCCTGCGAACACGGTCACGTTTTCTCATTTCTTCTATAAAGGCGACTGGTATCTTACTTTTGTTCGAGATTTATTGATTTTCTAGCTATTCTTTCTTCCTTCTTTCCATTAGCAGGCGACTTCATATCTGTTTCAGTAATTTTCATGGCATCACTTTCGGGTTACTTTCACACCAGACTACTGGAATGCGTTGCTACAGAAATTTCCATATTAAATTTCCTAAGCGTTTGGAGCTTAACTTGATGATAAAAGAGTTTGGAGTGAATATTTCAGTTTGAGCAGACAAACGATGTTTTATGCAGAAAGCACTGAAATACCAGAATACAATAACAATGTAGAAGTATTTCTCAAGAAAAATCAAAACAGACCTTATTCTTTTTTTTAAATTTAGTTGCTGCTACTCGGTCATTGTTCCATTACGATTTAAGTAATAATATCCTCTTAGCTAATACGTATTTCGTTTTAAGAAATCGAAAAGCGCAATTGTAAAATATTTATTAAAAATTCAGTAAAATACCCAACTTAATTATGCGATACACTGCAATGAATTAAGTTTTTCTGGATACAAGCGTTGCTTAATAAAGAGGAGAAATGTTTCATTCGAAACACTAAGATTATGTATTTATTTAGTATTGCAATATCTTTCAACATGAACGCTTATAATTATAATTTCGTGTTTACAGTTTAATTATTATCCTACAGAGTTTCCTGTTTGATTTAAATTTAATTTTAAGTCAATATTGAATCTTTCGTACACTACTTTTAACACTTGAATATAAATAATTGATTAAATGGCGACCTTACTCGTGTTAATTGTGTAATTTGTATCGAGTTTGGAATGATCTGCCTGTCTGTCCAATGTAGAAACTGTCGCAACTATTGCATGTGAGTTTGTATACGTCTGTGTGGTTGTATTTATTTGTTTTTTGTGTTGAGATGTCTTTGTAGTGTGTTTTCTGTTCTGTATGCTATGTTGTATTTCTGTTTTCTGAATGAGGATGCGATCTTCTGTGTGTTTTTGTTTTCGTATGTTAGTGTCGATACAAAGAACACATTAAAGCTATAACCAGAGGACACACTACATCTACATATGCCGAACACATAACTAATGCTAACCACACATATAATAACATAAATATATACATGGAAATCCTACACATACTACCCAAAAACCAAAAACTCAACACACTAGAACAATATGAAATAGCTATACAGACAGACTAAAACACACCCTGATCAAATTCTCAACACACAGATCAATTTCAGAATACACACACTATTTGACACCACATTTCAACACTTTTCAACAATCGAACGCACCCACACAACAGGCAGCGAAGTTCGAGATGACGCCGAGGTCTAGTAGGCTCTGAGGATGGTGTGAAGAAGCACCGAAACGGTTGTAAGCCGCACATGCTTACACAATTAACACGAGTAAGATCGCCATTTAATCAATTATTTAATTTTAAGTGTTCGATTTTTAGAGCTTTCCCCTTACAATTAGCCTGTTGTATAAGTTTGTGATAAATTCTTTAGTATGCCAAATATTTACTGATAGCATTGTGTACAGTTGTATACAATTCATTATGTCAACAGACTGTACTTGTAAATATGATACACAGGAGACAGGAAAGTACCTAGATGCACCTTTCGGTCTTGTCTACAGCCTTGGGCATATGTTCGTACAGTATGTAGTCACTGATTACTTAACTTGCGTTAAATTTGACCAGAGACTGGGATTAAGATGTAACCCTCTTATATTATGCACTCGGTTTGCTGAAAACCATGGCGATGGCAAGTGTTGTCTATTAAGTCCAGTCCCAGTTAATAAGTACTGCATGATTGTTACACATAAACCGTGACATTTTTCTTCCTGTGTACCTCCAAAAAGAAAAAAAAAAAAAAAAACGTAATTACGTCAAAAACATTATAGTTGATGAATGTGGTTTGCTGAAAAATGTATTCGGAGTGTTTTAACTGAGTAAGTAACAAACACAAATATAGTATTTGAATGTAGTAGGCCTATATCGCATTTATTGCAACAGCAATGTTACTTGCAGTTTTACATTAGAATCATTCAAAGTTGACTTTTCTCAGAAGTCTTTGAACTTTATAAATCTGATTTAAAACACTACAGTATGGATTGCTCTGATTTGTTTCGTTTCAACACTACCATTTCAACTTCACCCTAGGCACACTAAATTACATTCATCAATCAATGTCAAGAAATTAGTACATTATTTTTATCCCTATAATTAATTGTCTTTTGTGGTACACAGCAGGAGCTTATGTTACCAGACGCTGCACGGAGATAAGGAGGAATACAAATACAATTATCTCAATCCATCACCGTTCGGTAACAGTTCTAGATATGGGTTGCTTGTTCATTTATCAAACTAATCCTTCCTCTGGCTCCAAAAATACCATACAGCAGTGCTTCTCACGCATCCATTCATTTTTCTCTATTCTTTCTAGCTATGACTGAAGTCTTCTATAGTTGCTTAGTTCTGACGGACTATTAGGGCAGAAACATGGACATTACAGTACGACGAAGTGAAGAGAATCGATTAGAAGTATTTGAAATGTGGATATGGAGAAGAATGGAGCGTCTGAAATGGACAGACAATAAGAAATGAAGCGGTGTTGGAAGGAATGGGTGAAGAAAGAATGGTGCTGAAAGTCATCAGAAAGAGTAAAAGGAATTGGCTGGGTCACTGGCTGAGAAGAAACTGCCTACTGAAGAATGCAATGGAAGGAATGGTGAACGTGAGAAAAGTTCGGTTCAGAAGAAGATATCAGATGATAGACAGCATTAAGATATATGGATCATGACTAAGAGGAAGTCAAAAGTAGGAAAGATTGGGTTTGCAGTGGAAGACCTGCCTTTGGGCATAAAAACTATGAATAAATGAACGAATGAATGAATCCCCTCATTAAAATTAAATATAATACACAATTAATGTAATAATAATCCAAAGAAAGTTAAAGGCGTAGTCTCGCAATAAATAGGATTTTAAAATTCCCTGTCACTTTTTCTCAGTAATCTAAATATCGAAATCTTGATCTTCCCTTTGCCCTTCGTCCATACGGGACTCTCACTTTGAGAGAGGAACAGAGAATAAGGTTCTTAGGAAATATTTGGGGCTAAGAGGGATGAAGTTACAGGAGAATGGAGAAAGTTACACAACGCAGAACTGCAAGCATTGTATTCTTCACCTGACGTAATTAGAAACATTAATTCCAGACGTTTGAGATAGGCAGGGATGTGGCACATATGGGCGAATCCAGAAATGCATATAGAGTGTTACGAGTAGTTGGGAGACCGGAGGGAAAAAGACATTTGGGGAGGGCGAGACGTAGATGGGAGGATAATATGAAAATGGATTTGAGGGAGATCGGATACGATGATAGAGACTGGATTAATCTTGCACAGGATAGGGACCGATGCATCGCGATGGTGGGCTTATGTGAGGGCGGCAATAACCTGCGGGTTCCTCAAAAGCCATTTGTAAGTAAGTAACAATAAATTAGCATTGTTTATATATCAAATATGAATATTAAAGTTCTGTTAAGAGCGTATTGTATGTACAAATATAACATTAAAGATAAATCAAGACATGCTGTTTGCAAATATGTAAAAAAATTGAAGAGGTCTATATTATGGTTTCAGATTTAAAGCAAGACCAATTGTTTAGAAATTACAGCCAACTATATTGTTGTCATGTATATCAATATATACCTACTTTAGATATATTTTAAATATAACTAAGTTAAATTAAAATGACATGTTCAGTTATTGTAATGGGTATGTTATTATTAAAAATAAATGTCAGGAATGAAAGACACAAAGTGTAATTTACAAGCTTTTTGTATATTTAATTTCATAGAAAGTAATTTTAAAAGGAGACGTATTTACGCCAAACCCTTCGGAACTAAGGCTCCATTGGCAAAATTGTTCCCCCAATTCTTAATAATGTAATATTTAAGAATTTTTTATGTAGCTCTTCGATGCTGGCGACACAGACAGACATACAGAGATAGAGAGCCATTCCTTCTCTGGAAATGTAGCAACTTGCGTTCTGGGTCAGCATAACGAAGAACCACCGTAGTCACCGGCGTAGCTCAGGCGGTAGCGCGTTTGCCTGCTGATCCGGAATTGTGTTCGGGCGTAAGTTCGATTCCCTCTTGGACTGATTACCTGGTTTCGATTTTTTCGGAAGTTTTCCCCAACCGTAAAACGAATGCCAGGTAATCTGTGGCGAATCCTCGGCTTCATCTCGCCAAATACCATCTCCCTATTGCCAATTCCATCGACGCTAAATGACCCAGCAGTTGATACAGCGTCTTTAAATAACGAAGCAAAAGAAAGGAGTGACCGTTTTACGTAACAAGATATAAACACATTAAAAGGAACACAAATGGCACAAATCTTACAGCAGGGATAAAAATAATCAATTCTACGCCAGTAAATGATCCCGGGTCCACTGAATTTACTTGTAGTTTGAAATGTTACTGCTTGAATAATGCCTAAGGACATAAATTATCTTATCGTTATCAATATCTTTCGTTTTGACATAATCGCAAAGATGTTTTGTGACAGCGCATGAATACTTCCCATGTTTAGCCGCGTGTATAAGCGAGAGCTATCTGCCCGCCGCGCTGTTTCGTTAGGATGACAACACATTGCGCAATGTCGATCGAATCGCCAGAAATCGGATTTATTGCGGCCGCTGTAAAGCCCAAGACTCTCAAATCGAGAAACTGATTCCAGAATCCTCTTATTTTGTCGTCTATATGACTCTGTTGTCTCTTGAGTAATATGTTCCTTGAAGAGCAGAATGCGTGATTCGCACGCCGCGCCGTAGCCCTTGTGAAGGGGGCCTCGAGGTCAATAATGAAGTCAAACAGAAAAATGTGCGAGAATATTGATAAGTCCTTCTGAATTTGTCGGAAGCAATTTACATTGAAGCAAGTGCTAATAATGGAATTGGGTTTAAATTAGTTGATATAATTAAAACTGTGAAGCAGAAAATAATTGCGAGAAATATTTTACTTTATGCCAGCGAAAGGATGAATGTCCGCTTGACAATGTTCACAATTTATACGTTCAATATTTTGTGTTCACTACTTGAATGTTCATAAAAAAGACGTCCAAATAATAGACTGTCCATAATTGGTAATTATGGGAAGTCCAGTAGGCCTAGGTATGATACATAATATATACAACGTATAAACACATTATTGAATGTAGCAAAAACAGATTTCCTTTAGAGGCTATACAGGGTAGAAATGAAATAGCCTTGGAGATTTTCAGAGCGAATAGCTCATGTTGTACGTAACAAAAAACTATCATATCGTATAGGCGGAAAGTTAATAGTTTTTTCAGACAAAATGTTTTTTCTCAAATGTTTAACAACCTCTTATTGGATAACTATTACGAGTAGGATCGTCAGGGCCGGGTATTTACAGAGATCGCGAAAATCACGACATAATAGATACACAATAGATTTTTACTAATCTTTACGAATTAAGTGAATCTGATTAATAATATGCGGATAAAACAATCGCGACAAACCGCGAAATAGAGTTATAATAGCGAAATATAAGTATTCGCGAATTATTACTATTACGTCGTTTTATAGCGAATTTCATATTCTGAGTGTTTTTTGTTTTCGGATATTTTTTTTTTTCACTTGAATTTGTTATACAGAGTGTTTAAAAATACGGGGCATAATTTCAGGTATGTATTTCCCACATGTAGATAATCAAAATAGTTCATTACAACATGTGTCCGGAAATGCTTCATTTCCGAGTTATGGCCTTCACAACATTGAAATTCACCGGAACGTTTTTCTTTCCGCAGGTCGTTCTCATTACAGAAGATGTTCAAAATGTCCACCTCCTGCTTGAACACAGACCTCACATCGATGTCTCATTGACCTGCGAACACGATCCCAAACTCCAGGAGTATTGCGTATGTCCTCAGAACATGCCACAATTCGATTCCGAAGGGATTCCAAATCAGGCACCGGAGACGAATAAACCAATGATTTTAAATGGCCCCACAAGTAGAAATCGAGAGGGTTCAGATCAGGTGAGCGTGGAGGCCAAGCAACTGGGCCACCTCTACCTATCCATCGATCAGGAAACCTTCGATCCAAGTACCGGCGAGCCGTACGACTGAAGTGTGCAGGAGCGCCAACATGTAAGAAGTGAATGTGTTGACAATTGATCAGTGGAGTGTCTTCTAAAACATGAGGTATGGTGTTTTCCAGGAAGTTTGTGTACGCCTGCCCCGTAAGTCTGTTTACAAGTACATGGGGTCCAACTAATCGATCACCAATGATACCGGCCCACTTGTTGAGGGAGAACCGCACCTGGTGATGAGATGGAGCAGTTGCACATGGGTTTTCATACGCCCATACATGCTGATTGTGTAAATTTGTTATGCCATCTCGTGTGAACTGTGCTTCATCTGTAAATAATACTAAGGCAGGAAAGTTCGGATTTACACCACACTGCTGCAAGAACCACTGACAGAACCTAACTCGTGCAGGGTAATCTGCTGGTGACAGGGCCTGTACACGTTGCAAATGATAAGGATACAATTAATACTCTTTCAACAGTCTCCAGACAGTCGTATGAGGAACATTGACTTGCAACGCTACCCTTCGTCTGCTGATAGAAGGAGTCATGTTCACAGCCTCCAGAATCTCCTCCTGTACTTCTGGACTTGTAGATCTTGGTCGTCCCCTTCCCAAACCAGGAGAGTTAAATTTTCCATACTCGCACAGACGGTAATGGAGACGTACAAATGTCTTCCGATCTGGACATTGTCGCTGTGGGTACCTCTCCTGGTACAAACGACGAGCCAGCGCAGCATTGCCGTCCGCTTTACCGTACATGAAGTGTATCTCTTGCCAGCTCTTGATTTGAATACTCGGAATGAACTGTCAGAGTGCCCTCTTAATGTCTCCTTTGACGGCAACGACCTGCGGAAAGAAAAACGTTCCGGTGAATTTCAATGTTGTGAAGGCCATAACTCGGAAATAAAGCATTTCCGGACACATGTTGTAATGAACTATTTTGATTGTCTACATGTGGGAAATACATACCTGAAATTATGCCCCGTATTTTTGAAACACTCTGTATATCCAAGTAGGCTAAATTATATGGTATTGTGATTACATTAGTGAACTCAAAAGACGGAGAATTCAACATTTCACTAATAATTTGAAAGAGTTAGGTAATTTGAGGGCTGCAAGTTTTTTTTCGTTTTTAAGGAATGTGTGTTAAATACAATCTCAATCCAACAAATATTGTCTATTGGCCATACCGCATCTTTTCAGAATCCAACGAACCTTTAATGTTAATTATTCGGAAAGTAATATTCATACTGAGCTAATACTCCAATTCCAAAATAATTGTATTTTCCAAAATTTGCATTAATCTCCGCCAAGAGTATAAATCAATCTCCAACAATCTCCGTCGACTCCAATATTAAAAAACACAAATGATAAAATTAATCTCCATAAACACCTGCCCCTAACGATCGTCCATATCGATAGGAAATCAAATAAAGAATAATTCATCCCTCTGGCATATTTCAATAGTGTGGACGGTTTTTGTGTAAATTTAATTTAAAAACCTCTAAATTCAAGTCTGCCTGGGTAGCGCAGTTGGTATAGCGCTGGCCTTCTGTGCTCGTCGCTGCGGATTCGATCCGGCCCAGGTCGATGGCATTTAAGCGTGTTTAAATGCGACAGGCTCATGTCAGTACATTTACTGGCATGTAAAAGAACTCCTGCGGGATAAAATTCTGGCACACCGACGACGCTAATATAACCTCTGCAGTTGCGAGCGTCGTTAAATAAACCATAATTTAAAAAAAAAATGCTAAATTCAAACCACGCACGATACGAGTTGGTTGCAACACAGCGCCAGAGAACTGCTCATCTAGCGAGACACACCGAGTTCGTTGGCCTCTTACATATACAGTATATCACGAGAAGAGTGTGTTAGCGGCGATGTTGCCGGACTGCTGAACTTCCAACTTAATTTTCTAATAAACTGTGCATTTAATCACAAAACGTAATATAGGGTTTCTATTCATTTCAGTTTACCCTATCGTCGCCTTGAATCCACAAGGTTATTTCACTTCCACCCTGTATAAGTTATTTTACAATTTTAGGCTACTAATTTCGTACCAGCTCCGTATCTTCTTCTTCCCCTGGCTTGTGTTCTTCAAAGGTTCTTTCCATGTACAACGCTATTTTCATTACATCGAGTTCAATGGTATCTACAAGACTATTAAATACGTCCAATACATTATCCATTGGGACGAATGACATAGCCATTAGTTTTCGAACATCAGGTCTTACAATCTTCTCTACTATTGTAAGCAGTTTCCAGACCCAAAACAACAAATTGTCTCCAGGTAGACTGACAGAAATGAAAGAGACACCATTTAACATTTTAACTGATGCAATAGGGAACTTAGCAGGACATTGTAGAAATGTAGAACATGGACATTACATTACTGAACATTAAAGGTGTTGGCCAAAACAGAAATAGACTTCAAATGAGTAGACTTTAAAAGAAAAAGAGACAGAAGACTTGAGAAACTCCCTACGATTACATGTAACGTCTATACAGGAATTAGGAACTGCAATTGGAATGAACAGGTCTAAATGTAATTTTCTGTAAGATTTTGGTACGTCTAATGAACGGGATGAAATAAGAAACGATTAACAGTCAATCCTGCAGTAATAATGCAATAAAACAGAAAGTACTACGTATCAAGAGGACAAGTGAAGGACTGTTTTTAGCCACAGATAATTATAATTAACAATTAACTGATATACAGGTTGATTCAAAAGGTAAGATCAACCGGTGAGGAGATGATTCAGTGCGATATTTGGAGCAGGAAAGTCCTTTGTCAGTTTTATTTATTTGCAATCGTTTCAGAATTATAACAGGTCAAATATTTACTCACAACTAAGGTGATTTACTTACAATAATTACTAATTTACAGTACGTTATTGGAGCAGCTGCTCAAAATGTCCTCCGTTTGCACGCAAACATGCATGGACGCGTTCTTTTACTGCGCTGTGTATAAGATCTAACAACCCGTTTCGTAGTCTGATGTCTGTTACAGCTGTACTAATTCGCTGGAGCAGATGATCTCTGTCTGTAATCTCCGTAGTGTAAACCTTTTCTTTCATAAAACCCCATACAAAGAAGTCTAGAGCCGTTAAGTCAGGGGACCGCGCGGGCCAATCACAATATTTCACTCCATCAATATTATGGAAATTATGCTTTGTAAACAAACCTAGATAAAAACAACTGACAGTAAATTATTTATTGTAAGTATCATGAGATGTGGATTAACTGTTTGACTTGTTGTAACTCTGAAACGGTTGCAAATAAATAAAACTGACAAAGGACTTTCCTGCTCTAAATGTCGCCCTGAATCATCTACTTACTAGTTGACCTTATCTTTTGAATCTCCCCGTATATAAATACATGCCAATATCCCGTAAATATTGTTGCTATCCATATTTGTGTAAGTAATGCCATACTTACATAGGATGTCCCAACAAGAACGCCGGATTTAATAATGTGAATAAATGCAACAAATACAGATAATAGAGTACATAGCAGTGCCACCAACCCAACAATAACACGACATTGCTGGGACATTGCGCCATTGTCTTGTTGTTTGGCGGCGCTGTTATCTATTCTGTTATTTTTTGTTGCCTTTATTTACATATCATAACCGGCGTTCTTGTTGGGACACCATTTAGTAACTTCCTATAGATACGCATGTATTGTGTACGCTTCTGTTTCGCGTCCATGTCAAAGCACAACTGAATAACATTTATTGTTTTTAAATATATTATAACCTCCCATGGATTAAAATAAACTCTTCCAAGCAAGTTACGTACATATGCGGACACCCTTGTGTAGCATATAGGAATGGACTCGTTCACATTATTGAATGTTATCGGATATGTCGTAAGCATTTCCATGGCAATAGGAGTCGAATGACGACAGTGTAATTTCCGTTCCACAAAATCCTTTCATTTTTTTTACGTTATAGTGAGGATCACGTAAGTGTAGTTCCTAAAAATCTAATTTGGCCGTCTCTTCAGTGTTGCCAACTAATACGAGATATCACCAAAGAGAGTAAAATCACAATGCTATGTACTGAAATAATAATAATAATAATAATAATAATAATAATAATAATAATAATAATAATAATAATAATAAAGTATTAACAATAACAATGTCTTGCTTATTTACCACATCTCATCTTTATGATGCGAGGTATTTCCAGAATGGATCAATAATTTATGATATAATATAATTTCCTCCTGGACTTCTTGCATTATGTTGGTAATTAGGATTAGTATGATCTAATATTTAAATCTATTTTGTCTGGCAACATGACAGTTTACGATTCATGAGACCTAACGTAAAAATATATTTACTTGCTTTAATTTTCATCAGTTTCCTTCAGTGCAAATCGAAATTGTTGCTGCCAACATAACAGTTAGAAAATAACTATCAGTTCTAGTATTTGTCAGTACCTGAAATTCGAAACGAAGTTGGTAAAAGAAAATTCAACCTGAGAGCCAGAAAATCACTATAATCCACTAGCATATGTAGTAATAGGGGAAGAATGGTTAGGTTTCATCCTTAGGGTATTAAGTAAGGTGATCTGGACTATAGGCACCGTGCAAGCTCCTCTGGTGGAGACTGTTGTTACTAACTACAGGACAGCAGCGATAGAGTTGTGCTTGAAGCGTATGAATATACTTAACATCTCAGGTTAAATGATTAGAAATATGGATGATCCTAAAAAGCGGAAAGGTAATGCAAATTGCTGTGTTCTTGAGTGTAGTAATGCTTATAGGAACACACCAACCGATATTGTTTTTATTCATTCCCTAAACAGAAAACTGAAACGCAACGACGCTAATTGTGGATCCATGCAGTACACAGACGAAAGTAAATAAGGCTACACTGCTTGTAATCATACCCATAGTATTATTATATACTAGGCTTAATATAAAAATTGAATGTATATAGTATTATATTTATAAATAACCATTAAGTTAACAACGACAGGAATTTATAATTTAAATTTCAAAAAGTACATAATTACTGAGTTCTTTACATATATATTATGTATAATATTAGCAATAATAAATAATAATATACTTATTTTTAAATGTATTCATATCTATATTTAATTCTTGATTTCAAGTGTTGATGGTTCACCTTGGAAACCAACACCCGCAACAAGAATTTGCGGTATTCATTTTATTGGGAACGAGATCAGGATACTCCAAAACTAGCATACTGTTCTCAGTATTTTTCTAAAAGATTACAAGAAAAAGACTGTCTCATCTCAACTAACTCCGCAAAGGTACGAAAGAAACGCATAAAGAAGAAGAAAAGATGAAAATTTAAGTTTTATAGAAGGCGAATGCTCAAAAAGTGTTATTTCGAAAAATGAAGTAGCCATACAAGCAGAAGTAAATGAAACCATTCTTAGTGATTTTATTTTTTATTTCACAGTTGAATTGTGTGAATTGTCTATTCAAGTGTCTATTCCATTACATGCCGAACTGAAGTCACATAAGAAATGTTATGACAAGAGTTCAGGAACAGATGATATGTCTAATGAAATGTAAGGCTTCCGAGATTATTCTACAATAAAATATGAGACAGAACTACCGGACTTAATGGGAGTGACATGTGTGGTTTTGAATATATTGTTAAAATTGCTGCCAATTGAAACACAATCATACCTGTAGAATCATAAGAAATATTTCCAATTCTATCATTTAACCCATAAATAGCTACCATAGATAGTCGAAACGCCCCAAGATGTAGACCATACATATTCTTTTCTTTTCCATTTTTATTAGTGAATTTCACATCGAAAGCTTTCGAAAATTTCTGCCCAAGAGTAAGATTAGTAAATAAAATCGTCTACTCAGATTTTCAAATTAGAATGAAAACTGGATTGTCATATTCTGTTATGAGGGTGATGTTCGGAGTTAATCGTACAATTATAATTATGATGTATTTTTACCGCCACTTTAATGTTGTTGACATCCACAATGGTTACTGTAATTTTGGGTTTTGGCCTAGCAGAGAAAGTATTCAGGAAACAATGCCTGCAATATTGAAAAATGTAGAGTGACAATTAATTGTTCAGAAGTGGAACAGCCACCCAACGTGGATCAGATGGTGGCCTTGAAATCTAAATGCTACCGTGGTAGATCGAGTGACACATTCATAACAACTGATTGCGGATTATTGACTTTATTAGAAGGTGGTGATGAAGTCCCGGAATAATAACAAACCTCTCCGATAAAGGGATCATTGTTGTTACTCCACCGTATCTGCACGATGGTAAATTAACAGCTGAAGAAGTCGAAACTACTTACAGCGTTGCCAGCGTTCGAATTCATGTTGAAAGATGCATTCAACGAATTAAAATATACAGTATAACATTTTACACAAACTATCAATTAAACTGCTTCCGCATGTTGATCTTGTTGTTTATTCAACTGTCCGAAGAGAAGTCTGAACCTCACAAGTGATACCAACAAGACACCACTTATGAGGCAACTAGACTAGAATATCATGGGGTAGAGTGGCCAGTTCCTTTTCCCTTCCATTGCATATATCGCCGACTAGCTACAAATTACACTAGTCAGACTTCATATGCATACTAACAATATTGTTCTTCCTCTGACACATATCGTCAAGTGAGATGTACAGCCTGATAACAGATGTACCTATCAGCCAGAACCTCAATCAGAGGTAGTATATTGATATTGTTCATTATGTGTTATGTTTTAGAGAATTTGCAGTCACCCATTATTCAGGAAGTGTAATTAAGACTACTTTTAGAATTAAATCACATTAAAATACGTAATTTATAGAGACATTATACACACATAAATATTACACATGTCATGACATCAAATATAAGTATAACATTGTTTTCGTAATATGACTGTTCACCCCCATTCAATGGTCTGAAATCTGATTTAAATGCCAAACAACTACACTGATATTTCAGGAACTTTGTAGTTACATTTTTACACTCCTCTAGCAGTACTGAACTTTCCACTGAGTCTATTAAATAATTAAAGACTGGAGGTTGGTGGGTTTGCAGTGAAAGACCTGCCCTTGGGCAGAACACTATGAATCAATGAACCCATTCTTACTAATATTACAACTTTTTATCGGCAGAAAGGCACATGTAATTTCTATATCACACATGACTAGTGAATGACTGCGAGCCTGTAGTTAATTAGGAATTGAGGCACTGGGCGGCGCCACCAGTACGATTTTGAGACCCATGCACGGTGCCTATAGTGTAGGTCGAATATAGACGTCACATGTAACCCATTACAACAGGAAATCTGATTGCACAAGCTATGTGAATTCCTGAGAGGTAGGTCACTTTTCCCACTCCGAATATCGCCGTTCTACCGAAGAGAGAAAATAGACCAGTAACGGTACGTAAACCACTATGATGCGTATGGGTCGGAACAACCTGTTGCTAGGCAACCACGGTAATCCATAAGACGCAGATCCCTAACCAGAGGCACTACCGCACGTCTCGATCGTCGACAAGAAGCGCCATTTCTCACAGTAATTGCAATTCGAATACATGATTTAGTGACTCGGATTTGCAATATTTTACATATTGTATACAACGAATTAGGCGACCAGGTAGCTTGTTAGAGCAACTGGTTACCGACTGGAAGGTTCCGATGGTGATGGGATTCTTCTGTTTGCCAAACATCCAGAACAATCGGCGTTCTCTCAAATTGAATACCAGGTCTTTTCTGGGTGACAGCGTGGTGCGAACAATTCCACCTCATTCTAGTGAAACTCAACCTCCACGCACCCAACGCACCTTACAATAAATTATAATCACTGATATAAAATCCACTCTTCTGTATCTGGGGCAGTAAAAATAAAAAAAGGATGCATTGTAATTGAATTACGTGGAAACTCAGCTGATGCCGAAGTACCGCGTCATGTCAGGAAATATTGATTTAAACAAGAGCCGCATATTCAGCTTTGACTTCAACTTTTATTTCCATAAAAAAAAAGGCTCTTGGTTTGCGAACATTGAGATGGATGGTATAAAATTCGTATTTTATCGCCACCTATAACTCGGTTTTATTGAAATTTACCCTAGAAATATATAACAGATTGTCATAAATATTGTATTTGTATGCTACCCTGTTATAAAATGAATTTATTGTTTTTTTCTTTGCAATAGCGCTAAACAAAATTCGCGTCAAATTACATTCCAAGCTCAACATGCTTAGTGAGGAGTAAAAATGATACAGGCCTGCAATTAAAAGCCAGAATTTAAACACGTACATGAAGCATAATGTTGTTATATACAAGACTCAAGGATATAGTTTATACTATTTTTATTATGTTAACGTCATTAAGTTGCCGAAGATAGCTCATCATAACGGACTCAAAAGTTAGGACAACTTTTAAAGATGAGTAAGATAGTAATAATCTATAAGATGCTGACAATTTTTTGTACACCAGCATTGTAAACAGTCTCTATCTATTTTTGTTGGAAAAGTAGGTCGTTATTTGACACATTTCTATTTCAAAATATAAACTTATTTTAGTATGAAGTAAAACACATGTTGTTACGTATTTTTACATAGCAAAGTGTTAAAAAATTACACAACACGCATTATAGGGTCAATTTATTTTAGTAGGTCATTTTACGACGCTTTATCAACAGCTTAGGTTATTTAGCGTCTGAATGAGATGAAGGTGATAGTGCCGGTGAAATGAGTCCGGGATCCAATACCGAAAGTTACCCAGTATTTGCTCATATTGGGTTGAGGGAAAACCCCGGAAAAACCTTAACCAGGTAACTTGCCCCGACCGGGAATCGAACCCGGGCCACCTGGTTTCACGGCCAGAGTTGCTAACCGTTACTCCACAGGTGTGGACTTATAGGGTAAAGGTTGATAATACTGTGATACGAGTAATATTGTGATAGTTCGTTTTGAGAATTTATTACAATTTTACTGAGCCAGAGAAGAACCGGTTTTGTGCAGCAACTTGTCCACGAACATTCCCTTAATATGTTGACGCAAAAAACCGATCTTTCTCTCGTTCAATAAAATTGTAATAAATTCTCAAAAAGAACTGTCACAATATTACTCATCTAGAGCCCTGAAGAATGAAATGACCCGAAGAAATCATAAAGGCTACCAACCACTCGTAGTGTGAATGTGTGAAGTTAGCACTAGAATCCAATGGAGGAGAAAAACAGGCAAAATAATTAGGAGACGATAAAGACTGGCTGCGAATATTCGCAGGAATCTTCAAGGATCAATTGCGATTTACGTTCTCCTGCTACTGCTAGACCTATGCATTCCATGCGTCATGGGTGTCACATTTTATGTAAGAAGCAGGTACGAAATTCCTAGGTTTAAATACTTCATTTCTCTGGGGAATACAGTAACTTTCGAATTTTATTTAGATATCTGAAGTTTATTCGCATGTCTAATATCTGACCGAAAACCATTCTTGGTGAACAGTGGCAATACTAAACCTTTTACAATATGTCTATTTGAATATTTTCGTAGGCATTCCTCGTGCCTGAGGGATTTCCCAACAACAAAATTAGGAATAATGAAATGTTCAGTTTATTAGGAGTGTGGAATTTTTTATAATCTACTATTATAAAATATGTTTGAATGGTGTGAAAGATAGAACATTTATGTAAAATGGGGACCAAAGATGGACAGACCACATGACCCTGTAAACTTTGATATAATGGAAGTCTCATTCGTCGCTGAATCGTAACAAAGAGACAAATAAACAAAGAAATAAACAAAGAAATAAAAATGAATAAGTCAATGAATAAATAAATAGGTGAATAAACGAATAAATAAATAAATAAATAAATAAATAAATAAATAAATAAAAAGAACTCCCTAAAAATTAGAAAATATCGAATCCTTGTCGCGAAAATATCGATCGCTCTCGATACTCCTAAGTATCGAGGATACCGAGGTATCTAAAGTATAGAGAATATCGAATGTATCGACGACCCTAATCCAGTTAAATAACGATGGCTGGAAGATATGAGCAGAAAAATATCAATGTCTTATAGGCTAATTCACAAGTAAATGTATATTGATTGCGTCAAAAAAATTTTAGAGAGTAATTTAGTAAGATAGTTGCTCCCAGAATTTAAATATGATTTATTTCATTTCGAGGGCCCATCCGAAGTTTATTCCCGGATCCACTGCAGACAAAATATTTTTACTGTGTCCTCTTTCGTATTTTTTAATTTTTTATTGTTATCAGACTTCTCGATCAGAGTTCTCTAGTTGTCTCACAGACAGTATGTAGTTCCAATGAAGATTTCGGTCCACAAAACAAGAAACTTAGTTATACAAGAAAAAACTTACTGGAAAATATTACGTTCTATACTGAGTAACAATTTTCCATGAATTTGTATTGTCATTTAAGATTGTTACTATTAAAGCTTAAAATTTCGTAACAACTAATTTTCGCGAAAACAAAATATATTTTAGGAACGTCTGACGAATTGAATAAGCTTCACTCTGCCCATCAGCCTGCGGTCATGAAAGAATCTTCAACACCTTTTGGATATAGCTTACTAAGAATAGAACGAGTTCTATATTTTACTGAATGAGCAGCGCAGTCCAACGCGGGGGAGGCTACTGAGCCATCACCTTCCCTCCCACTCGCAATTGATTGCAGGCACCACCTAAACATCTCGATGGAGGTACATCGTTTACACGTTGTGAAACATCTAAATTAAAGGCGAAATCCTACCATGAGACAGTATACATTTCAAAGGCACGGGTTTTCAATCCTCCCACTCCTACCAATCAAACATCTGGCAGCATCCCACACACAAGAGCATCTTCGTTCTCCCCAATCTTTAAATGTTTGTTAATTACAGAATCATTATATTACTGGGTTGGGAGGAACACGTCACTAATGCCACAAGGAAAGCCTGGAAAGCACAACATTTCTCTATGCGTATTCTGAAGAAATCTAACCGAAGGTCAAGAGAATTAGCGTACAAAACCCTTATTCGCCCAATTATGGAATATGGAGCAGTAGGTTGGGATCCGTACAGACAAAACCAAATCGATTCAATAGAAAAGGTCCAACGCAAAGCAGCAAAATATCAATGGCTGAGAACCAGACTGCTCTAAGTCCAACTTTTTATAAGAAAGAAATCTATGTTTCATTGTGTTCCTGTTCTTATCTGCATACATGAATCGAACAAAATTATAAATATCCCTCTCCATAAGGTTGCTATGAAGCTATTCCAAATTGTTTCACGAAGCTTTGAATGTCAGGAACTTAAAATAGCTCTTCTGAAAAAAAAAAATAGTAAAATGAACTTGGAACAGTCTGGTTCTGGGCCATCGATATGTCAAAATGGGAAAGGGACATGGTGAAGAGATAGTAAAAGACTTAGGGTGGGAATTTCTCAAATCAAGACGACGAAAAACCAGACTGACCGCATTACTTAAGGCACAAATGGGACACAAAACATGGACCGACATCAATGCTAGATTAGTGACACCATCATACTTAGGCAGGGCTGATCATATTAGGAAATTTTAAATGCAGAAAACAAAGAACGGACGTGGCAAAATTTTCCTTTGTTAACCGCACAATAGTAGACCGGAACAGCTTACCTGTGGAAATCTTTCAGGGTGGTCCTCTCAAAATCAATACATTTAAGGAAAGGTTGAGAAGATTAGACTGAAAATGTAATTGTAGGTGCAGTGTAATTATCTAAGTTGTGTTACGTAATTAAGTTGATATGTAATTAATTAAGGTGATGTGCAATTAAATTGATATGTAACTAATTAAGGCTATATGTAATTACTTAACTTGGTCATAGTTGACTGTAATAGAAGTACTTATAAGTTATGTTAACTTTTGCTTATTGTAGGCGTTATTGCAGCATAGTTTTTATTTATAGTCCTAGGTTTATTGCATCTATTTATTTATAGTTAGAAGTAAATTATGTTTATTTTATTTTTTATTGCTGTAATTATTTTAAAATTTATTAATATAATTATTGCAATGTTATTATTGTATATTATATATCACTGCCACCCGTTGTATACCAAATTCTAGTGTTAATAAATACATACATTATAGCATGAATGAGAGTCCTAAAGAAGCCACGAGAATGCAAGCATATTACAACTGATAGAACAGCTGAACGGATCTTCTTCTTAAGTGGTGATCTAGAATTCTTAAGGCTCCTAGATTTCAAAATAAAAAAACCGGGACTCTGGAAAATATTGGGGGATGTATAAAGAAAATGTTGTGAAGCTATATGAACAAAGAGTAACTTACATTTTAACGGTAGTAGGTATACATTTTATCAGTAGTAAATGGAATAGGTCAACACTCACCAAAATTTACATTTGACTACTGGTACTTACTACAACAGCAATATAGTCCGGGTCAGCTTACTTCATACTCTATGTGTGAAACCTAACCATTACCCCCACCATTACTACATATGCTAGTGCATTATGGTGATTTTCTAGTTTGCAGGTTGAATTTTCGTTTGCCAACTTCGTTTCGAATTTCGATACTGACGAATACTACAAATGATAGTGATTTTGTAACTGTTATGTTGGCAGCTGAGACAGATGTTGCCGGTATTGGAGTGCCATGAAATTAAAATTATATTAGATTTCTGAGCTGGTTACTAGTGAAATTTGAACATACTAATAATTAATTAATATTAGTATTAATATTAACACATAACAGTTATTTTATCTGTTGCGTTATGATTAATATTCAAGACTATTGTCAGGTAAGTGTAAATAAATATAACATACTTGAGTGTGAAAATTCAGGTGGGTAATCGATAGAAATACTATTTCACATTTTAATGAATTTCTTTCGTGTTTAGATTTCTATTACAATAATGTCAAAGAGACGAAAAAGCATGGCAGCGACTCCACCAAGAAAGTGTAAAGCGTGCTGCGAGAGTGGCGATAACTTTCCCTACTGGGGTTCTGTTATTTCAGATTTAACAGAAAGAAGATAATGAAGAAGAATTTATTCTCACGGGACAGAAATTATAACTAGAATAGCAAAATTATTAGGAGTAAGTATTGTTAAGCATACATTTCGGTTTTTGGAGTTAGTACTAATAATTTCATGTGGTCAAACAAAATACCTTTTTAGGTAAGGTCTCGTGAATCAACTGTTTATTCAAACCAATGAATTTCATATTACCAGACAAAATACCTAACATGTTGATCCCTTTCTAGTACAGTTTGTCTACGAAAATATGTTACAAATTATTGAATTATTTAGAATAACCTTCCAACATAAAGGTAAAGTATGGTAAGTAAATAAGTCATTCAGTACGTAGGATCGTGTGATATCTGGTAACAGTTGGCAACACTGACAAGACAGAAATATTTCGTCGCTGTTCCTGCAGTAACTCCTATGTGCAGAATATAAAATTTTTCAGTAGGAAGAAAAGCCACATTTATACATCCTATGGCAGCCATACATAAGAGACTGTGAATTCTGACATTTTCGAAACAAGGAAATATAATTACATATAGGAGATTTTATTATTTGCTGTATCACTATTTAAGTTATTTAATAGAGCAAAAATCTGAAAATCGATAAATATGTAACATAGGAGTTATTGCAGGAACAACGACGATTTGCTATTTAGGAACAGCCCTCACTATACTTCTCTGAACAGCAGACAGCGGATTTTCGGTCCACACACAGCGACAAGACATCGCGTTCCTTGGCGTACGGAGGGGGCGTACCAATGAGCTCAGTGACCTCCCTACAACTGACGTACACCTAACGTTGGGTATCGAGACCGAAAATCCGCTGTCGGCTGATAAGTGATTTTTTCTACAAATTTGCTGTCTTTAAGAATTAACTCGTATAATTCTGATCATGAAGCATTTCTATAATACATATTTAGGGTAAGCATTAATTTTACACTTCTCCATTTTATACTGATAAGTAGAGCCCGAATGTTTGGCATTTATTTTGGTTAAAATAGGCCAACATACAGGCACTAAAATATTGAAAATAGACAGTGAAATAGGCATTTATTATTCATGGAAACAGACAAAAAATAGACAAATACTTAATAAACTATCCCATACTTTCCTTGGTTACATGTCACAACAACATGGTTACATGTTACATGCCGCCTGTCAGAGAGAACGTTTGTCGTGGTGGAAAAAGATCTTTCTACTTCTACTGAAGTGATTGGAGCAAACTTAAAACAACTTATTTCAGAAGGACTTCTCTACTTTCTTTCAGAAATTGAAAAAACCGACTGTGTATTGTCTCAAAAAGAGGGGTGTGAGAAGGGATTAGAGACTTCAAAGTACGCATAACTTGTGCGTGCAAGCTACAACAGTAACGGGATCTGGAGACTTGCTTTTAATACTTCCCTCAGCCCCTTTCTTTCACTGGTAAACCCCGAAGTGACCTGAGCACTGAGAGTTATACTGTTCAAACACCTTTGTTAAGTGACATAAAAGATGGAATCGGTAGGGGAGAAAAGTTTACGACTTCTTGAAAATGTAATGCTGGGGAATAAGATTCTCAGCAAATATTTGTGTGAGGCGAATATATATTTTTAGTTTGTAAAACCGTTCTTTTTTTTTTTATATAATTTATGTGCGGTTTATTTTAAATGCATTAAAAATATAGAAAATGTACAATAACGACGTAAAAAGGCTAAAAAAGGCATTTAGCCTTAAAATAGGCAACGAGAGCTAAAATAGGCAAAAAAAAGCAAAATAAAAATTGGGCCTATCGTTCCCAAAGGTGTGGAAACGTGTTTATCTCTGATAGGTCTTTCATACACTCAGTTTAAAAAAAAGGCATTTTGCCTAACATCCGGGCTCTACTGTTAAGAAGAGACGAGAATCTTAGTTACTCACTACTCTTTGAAGTTAAATGAGTACGGAGTTTGTGCAATGAGCCAATGACTCAAAGAAGAGTAGTGGCGCGTCGTACTATACGATGAAAACAGATGACTCGAAGCCCGCATCAAGAAAAGCACACATACATAAAATAAAATGATTTCAAGAATAGGCCTGTGCTGTGTATTATAAAAGAATAAACATAGTTTTTGCTGTAAATTTTTAGCTTAAATTGTTATTGTTTCACAGGCACTACTCTTAATGAAATGTTTAAGTCTTTATTACAATAATCTTTTCTGTAATATTTTAACTTAAAATACCAGTATTACTGTAACACAGGTACTACTCTTAATGAAATGTTTTAAGCCTATTATTATAATAATCTTTGCTGCAAAATTTTAACTCAAAACGATACTATTTCATAGGTACTGCTCTTAATGAAATGTTTAAGCCTATACTGTATTAAAATAATATTTTCTATAAAATTTAACTTAAAATACCGGTACTACTATAACACAGGTACTGCCCTTGTGTACTAGTATACTTTTCAATAACATTTTTAAAGTGTTTGCCCTCAATTTTTTCGAAAGGAATGTTGGCAAGCACCGTCATTTCACTCAGATCTCTGCTAAATTCGTCCGCTGGCACTGAATTATTAGTTGAAGGAAGATCGTCGGACTCACTTCTTTCTACCAATTTGAAATAATTTGTGTGCGTTTTTTTAAATTACAGTGCTACTTTAAGTATATCGTCTTTTAGAACAGATTATGTCAGTCTTACATTAATTACATACAATTACGTCACCACTGACACAGACATACTGTCTTCCGAATTCCTCTACCCACTTCTGTACTTTCGTACTTCTTTTAGACATCTACTGTATATTTCAACTAGTAGTGCATAATATCATAAACATTGCTAAAGTGAAGTATACTGTACTTGTTTAGGAGTAAGGAACCTGTTTAGAGTGACCCTGTAGTGTTATGATTGTGAGCAGATTCTGTACTGAAGGACACATGCCTAGTGTATATCCTGTGCCCACTTATACTCATTCCAATGTTGTGGGACTAAGAAAACGGTCTCTACTTATAACAGTGCATTTAAGCACCTGTCGCTCTGGGTGGCGTAGTTGGTATAGCGCTGGTCTTCTGTGCCCGAGGTTGCGGGTTCGATCCCGGCCCAGGTCGATGGCATTTAAGTGTGCTTAAATGCGACAGACTCATGTCAGTAGATTTACTGGCATGTAAAAGAACTCCTGCGGGACAAAATTCCGGCATACCGGCGAAGCTGATATAATCTCAGCAGTTGCGAGCGTCGTTAAATAAAACCACAATTTATTTAAATAAAATTACAGCCATGCCGCAGTAGGCTATATCAGGAACTGGTACAAATATATGTTGAGTGCCGAGAAATTCACACAGTTGACTGAAATATGAGTATTTGTAAGAATAATGTAGAATTGAATGTTTCTATAGTTATTATTAATTTAAGAAACGTGTCTACTTACATTTTTGGAGTCTTCTAATGACATTTCACAGAGCTGCAGATATCTTCACCATCACATCCAGAACATTGTATGCTGTCTATTAGGCCTATACCTGAAACAATACCAATATTTGCTTATTTACAAATGACTTTTAAGGAGGTTCATTGCCGCTCTCACATAAGCCCACCATCGGTCCCTATCCTAAGCAAGATTAACCCAGTCCCTAGCATCATATCCCACCTCCCTCAAATCCATTTTAACTTAGTATTATCCTCCCATCTATGTCTCGGTCCCCTCAAAAGTCTTTTCCCCTCAGGTCTACCAACTAACACTCTATATGCCTAGGTATGTCTGCATTCACTTATACGTGCTACATGCCCTATCCAACTCAAACGTCTTGACTTAATATTCCTAATTAGGCTATGTTAGGTGACGAATACAATGCGTGCAGTTCTACGTTATGTAACTTTCTCCAATCTCCTGTAACTTCATTCCTCTCAGCCCCAAATATTTTCCTGAGCACCTTATCCTCGAACACCCTACCTCTACTTCTCTCTCACAGTGAGAGTCCAAGTTTCACAACCATACAGAACAACCGGTAATATAACTTACTGTTTTATAAAGTGTAATTTACACTATATTTTTTGAAAACATTTGCATTTATCTATACAATTAATTCTAAACGGGAGTCCACCAGTCAGATTGATTCTGCAGTGTTTGCCTTCGGCAAAGGCGTGCGGCGTCCCTCAGATGTTATTGTCTTCACAGACGTACTTATGTTAATTACTTACTATAAATAACCAAATGACACTCATCACTACATCAGTGTTCACCTTGTGCTCTTAAAATGCATCAATTCTGTTAAAAGATTGCGGGAAACTGCGTGAAGCGGTAGTGAGCTAATTCCGGATGGTTCATGTTGGCACAGAATTTTTAGAAAGATTATATTCATCATCATCGAACCAATACACTTTGGATCCAACGGCTAGTCCTCACCTATGGAGTAACGGTTAGCGCGTCTGGCAGCGAAACCAGGATTCTCCGTTGGGGCAAGTTACCTGGTTGAAGTTTTTCTGGGGGTTTTGCCTCAACCCAATATGAGCAAATGCTGGGTAACTATCGGTGCTTGACCCCGGACTCACTTCACCGGCATTATCATCTTCATGTCATTCAGACGCTAAACAGCCTAAGATGTTGATAAAGCGTCGTAAAATAACCTACTAAAAAAACTAACGGCTAACACGGTGACCATAGGACCGTTGTATCTGTATCATACAAATCTAAAATGTGTAGATATTACTAAATCACGAAAGTGAAGATATATTCAGCTACAGGAATCTGACAGCATTTTCGCATTGCAACATATTTTAGAAAATAAAAAACGAACAAAATTTAACCTAACAACGTTTTATTGACATTTGAATTACAAAATTGCATATGATTTCTTGCATCTATAAAAATTTGGGCGTATTTCAAGAACTTAGTACGTTTATTGTAGCTATAGAGTATTTAAGCAGGAATTCAAAATCTTGAAATCAATATCACGTTGTCCTACTTTCTGACGCAATCAACTTCATTGGAGGAATATGGCAGCTCTGCTGTCTGTCACAGTATTTGTTTAATAAACATAGACGAAATCACAAAAATGGAAAGAGAAACTAGAACATGACACTCACTTGACAGCAAGAATAATTATTCGATCAATATGATATGTAGATGAAAGTAGCAACAAGTCAGAACGAGGTACAAATTGTGATATGAGTGAAAAATACATTTTGAATGGAAATATCCACTTCTTGGTATTCTGTAGTAAAAATACATGAAACTTTGAAAAAGAAACTGGAGATCAAGTAACAAAACAAGTCTCTAATCTCAACTACTTAGAAAATTTGATACAACCAGCCAAAATTATATAGATCTAATATGACGAAAGCAAAACACGTGGCATGATCAAATGGAATTTTGGAATACAGTTCATAATACAAAGTAAGTTAAGATTATATCTGTATGAACATTTTTGTGGTAATATTTAACATGTGACAAGAGAATCCGGACTCCAAGGAAAATCGTTACTAACTTAAAGTTATATGGCTCACAGATGAAATCTGTAAACAAGTAGGCCTAAATCTTAGAAAGTGATGCAGTGAAGTTTATGAAAGATGATATTAGTGAGAGTAATTATAATTTCAGATAGTTTTTTTTTTTTTTGCTGGACGTTGAGGTTAATAAATGGTTGATTTCAAACTATAGTGAGCAAGATACTCATGTCAAGATAATTTTTTTTTACAAGATTATAATAATGATGTGTATAAGGTAAAAGGAGTAAACCCGTGTGAAGTGTTAAGTGTTTTAAATAGGAATGTTAGTATAGGGATTTTAATTGGAAGAGTCAGTTAACATTTAAGAACGATACTTTCATAAAGTAATAAAGATCAACAGAATAATGTCCTGTAGAGTAGAACGAGCTAGATGCGATGTAGAAAGACGGAAATATATATATATATATATATATATATATATATATATATACACGAGTATATATAAATTTATATTAGCAGGAGTAGAATGCTTGAAGGAACGTAAATGAGGAACGAACAGATGGCGAATGTTGAAGATCAATAAGGAGAAATTGACTGTTTGAAGTTAAGTTAATAAGGATAGTAGAAGAGATATTAGTTTAACAGGCTGTTGGGATTTCATAATAATTGTAACTAAATGTAATAGAAAGTTATGGTGAAACCCGTATACATAAGTTGTGGTACACCATAACTAATGTATAAATGTTGATGACAATAAATCTATCTATCACAGATGAAATCGGTAGTACACCTATAGCCCAAAGACTGAACTACCAAACAAAGCAAGTTATAAAAGAGAAATCGGAAATACAAATAACAATGAAGAACATGAAATCTTACCAAAATAAATTAAGCAGAACACTTAAGATTAATGTATAGAATACATTTGAAAAATGGGAATCCTAATGTCTACCCAGAACCAGAAAAAACACAAAATAACAGGGAATGTATGGCCAACAAAAGTGTCAGCTTTAATGGTGTAGAACTTAGGAATTGGCTCAAATTGTTAATGATCATGATTAAAAGTTTTCAGTCAAATATCAAATTCTTTGAAGACTATTTGCATAATTTAGCGAAATTAATTTCTTACTATTGGCAGAACAAATCGCAAAGTATTCTGCTGGAAATTGGCCTCGGTCTTCAAAGACTCATTTTCTTACCACGAACTGACCGTTCGTTTATTGGAAAATTATTCATATCCTATCAGTGGGAGGAAAATTTTCAATGTAACACTCCTTATAAATCCTGCACAGGGTCAGAAATAACATTTACCAGAACCAGGAACAGAATTTGCAACAATGGAAAATGGAGAAAAAATACAACACAGTCTGAAGTTAGAATTATAAAATGTAGAGTCGGAAATGTTACTAAGTACGAAATAATGAAAGTGAACATCTAAAACTGTAAAATATGCAAGATTTCATAAAATGAGCTATGGTAACAGACAATTGCTTGCATGAGCAGTCGAGTAGTTAGACTTACAAATATACAGGAGGAGACGAACTGGGAAGCAAAAGAAGAAAATAATACCAAAACTGAGTGTAATTGAAGGGAAAGTTCCCTAGATTTACACGCATTATAGCCTAAAATAATTTGATAAAAAAGGATACCATCTTTCATAAGACGTCAGGTTTTATTGATTCAAAGAAATACTTTTGGAGCTTGAACGTGGGTTGAGTTGTGATCTCTTCGTATTACCTAAAACCTTCAAGGTTTACCTACTTTTCTGGTATTATGGGATACGAATTTCATGATGGAGCTTCTAATATTTCTGAAATCGATTCATATCACAATTCACAGATCGAAAAAACTTCTTGTCAACAATGTCTTTATTATTATGATGTGCCGGAGAACATATGATATTTTCGTGCAGGAATTCTGCGTTACCATATGATGAAGGATGGATAGAACAGAGGAAAAAACTCTCTCCGGCACCGGGACTCGAATCCGGGTTTTATCCACTAAGCCACACCGGATTCCAGCCCCGATGCCGGATCGAATCTTCTCAGTGGGATGAGCGTCGTCTTGAATCACTAAGTGATCACTTACGCATATCATTTCATTATGAAGTACCGAAGTACATATGATATTTCCGTGCGGGAATTCTGTGTTACCATATGATAAAGGGTGGATAGAACAGAGGAAAAATCTCTCTCCGACATCGGGACTCGAACCCAGGTTTTCAGATCTACGTGCTGACGCTTTATCCACTAAGCCATCCGGATTCCAGCTCCGGATCGAATTCTCTCAATCGGATCTAGGCCACTTAGTCACTCGTAATGAGTGCATCTCTGTACATAGCGCGTTGGACATTCTGCCACTATCACATATTCTGTCACACAGCACATGAGGGTAGGCAACCAAAGGGAAAACTGAGAGACAGAACTTAAACTGAGAGGATTCGATCCGGCTTCGGAGCTGGAATCCTGTGTGGCTTAGCGGATAAAGCGTCAGCACGTAGAGGTGAAAACTCGTGTTCGAGTCCCGGTGCCGGAAAGAGTTTTTCTCTGTTCTTTCCATCCCTCAACAATGTCTTTGTTCATTACAAATTCCAGTATATGGACTTGTATTTCCTCCGTTGCAAGACATTTCGCTGATATTGCGTTCCTTCTTCACAACTCACAAGCCAAACAATAGAGCACACGTGTTCCGTGACAAGCGGAGGTGGCAGCCTGGACGTCAGTTGCTAATTACAAAGTGCAAGAGTAGGCGCCAGCTTCGCCACATCGGCACGCCGCAGCAACTGTCTTGTAACAACAAACTCTATTTAGGAACGTATTGGAAACCTGCATTAGTTTCTCAACTTCGACTCTTGTTACAATTTTCAATAAGTCACAGCACGCCTTTATGGTGGCAAACTTCGTACCAAAGCTGTCACCTTATTGTTGCAGACCTTGTTTCGCAGAAATTTTCTAATTGCGTGTTCGTGGCGTTAATTTTCATTTCTCCTTGATGTGCTCTAAAATCTTACTTGGCTATAACTCATTTTGATGCATTATATATACGAGTATTACTCGAACGTTGTGCAAATATAGTCTAATTTCAGAACTACAATGTATTTATTATGTGGCTAAGATATGAGCCGTACAGAGCAAAAATGGTGTAAGTCAAAATTGGATAATGAGGTTTAAAGTAAAAATTCAGTAAAATACAGCGCAAAGTAGCAATTAATATGTCGTTCTTGCTATCCACTGACTACTAATAGTTTAAATAAATTGAATATTAATTGCTACTTTGCGCTGCATTTTACAGTGTTTACTTCAACCCTAGATCATATATGTAACAGATAACTCCTCGCTACGTTAAAATCGGCAGCACTTTGAAGAGAACAACCGCCAGGATCGCCACCAGTCCGCCGTAAACGGACACGAGATTGCAGCACAGTAGCTAATGCAATTCAAATGGGTATTATGACTTGACTCCTTATGTAATAACTAGATGGCAGCGTAGTAAACCTGACAAAAGTTGTTAACCTCAAAGCCTATAACCCCGACATATCTGTTACATATATGATCTAGGCTTCAACCCTCATTACCCCTTCTTGACTTACACCACTTCTGCTCTGAACGGCTCATATATAGGTGAACTGTAAGGACTATAATGTCATTAGTCTCAAGGAGTTATTCTTTGAGTTATTTCAAATAAAAAAGTTTAATATAATTTTGCTCGTTTTGCTTCCTTTTCGAAATAAAAATTGTTTTATATGAAACATTTCATAGTGTGTTGAATTCCCAATATACTCGGCCAGTTTAGGAGAGCAGTGTATTACGATAATGAATGATTGAAAGAATTTTAGTTTTGTTCTTTAAATTTGATCCGAAAAAATGTAACTTTTCGTTTTGCAAAGGAATTTTCCAGTGTTACATTTATTCGGATCAAATTTCTGCACATTTAAAAAACAAAACTAACATTCTTTAGGTAATTTATTATC
Source organism: Periplaneta americana (assembly GCF_040183065.1). NCBI lineage: Eukaryota > Metazoa > Arthropoda > Insecta > Blattodea > Blattidae > Periplaneta > Periplaneta americana. Next base: position 72,500,857 of record NC_091131.1, on the reverse strand, counting down.
ATAATACAATGCTCCCTTAAACTGACTGGGCAAATTGGGAATTAAATCAATGGCTTTCCCAAAACACGCTATGAAATGTTTTATATAAAACAATTTTTATCACAAAAAGGAAACAAAAACGAGCAAAATTATATTTTTGTTTCAATTATTTCAAAGCATTTAACACCCTGAAATTACTTATGGTTCATTCTGTATAATTGAACATTCTTTCAGCCATAGCAGACTGCCTAAATGGCGAAGAATAGGCCTACTATACAAAATTTAAATTTCTTGATACAGTGGTTGTAACAGTAACAATGCTTAAATTTGCTACAATATTCTCCGGTACAATCAACATGATGAGAGATGATGATTGTCTTTATTTTGCTTCGTATAGTACACGCAGAATGCTTCCCGTCGTTTCTTTTCTCTTCGTCGTAATGACCATGTTTCTGCTTCATATTAATGCCGCACTGGTCTCTTGCTTAGTTCTTTCTTCAAAGGTCCGCAGAAGATGCTCCTTTTCTATTAAAAGCTTCCTTGCCCATTACTATCCTCCTTTTGACTTCCTGGCAACAGCTCATGTTACTGCTTATAGTATTTACTTACTTATGGATTTTAAGGAACCCGGAGGTTCATTGCCGCCCTCACATAAGCCCGCCATTGATTCCTATCCTGTGCAAGATTAATCCATTCTCTAACATCATATCCCACCTCCCTCAAATCCATTTTAATATTATCCTCCCATCTACGTCTCGGCCTCCCTAAAGGTCTTTTTCCCTCCGGCCTCCCAACTAACACTCTATATGAATTTCTGGATTCGCCCATACGTGCTACATGCCCTGCTCATCTCAAATGTATGGATTTAATGTTCCTAATTATGTCAGGTGAAGAATACTTTGCGTGCAGCTCTGTATTGTATTAACTTTCTCCATTCTCCTGTAACTTCATCCCTCTTAGCCCCAAATATTTTCCTAAGAACCTTACTCTCAAATACCCTAATCTCTGTTTCTCTCTCAAAGTGACAGTCCAAGTTTCACAACCATACAGAACAACCGGTAATATAACTGTTTTATAAATTCTAACTTTCAGATTTTTTGACAGCAGACTATATGAGAAAAGTTTCTCAACCGAGTAATAACAGGCATTTCCCATATTTATTCTGCCTTTAATTTCCTCCCGAGTGACATTTATATCACAGTCTAGTATATACAGTCGCGAAGCTTGGGGTGATTTTTTGCATTTCTCGCGATAGTTGCTAGCCGCTTGGAGCGCTGTGTGTACTAGGAACAATAGACTGTGTCACTGGCATCGTGATCTAATACAGGCCGTAAGGCAGAACATGTGACTCGCTTAACCCGATCACGAAGGGCGGCGTTTCAACCATATAAATTATTTGGAATGCATAAAAAGTAACATATATTTCTCTAAAATGTAGTGTAATTGCATTAATAAAATTTAAAACAATAATTAGGAGACACTTCAGACATAATTCCTTGCGAGTTAAGGTGTAATATTATTTTTGGTGTGAAAATTACGTTGTTCGTATGTGTAATAGACCTACCTGCCTTTATTTCGATTAAATATTGCGAAATTATTGTACATTCATTTATGCACGATTCAATAATTTTCACTTGCACCGCACGAATATTTAGATTTATAGGTTATATTTACTGTCCCAGTTGCCCCTTTCTGTCTAATTTTAGTGGTATCCAATGCCCTGCCATTCATATGGAAATATTATAGGTTTGGTTTACTATATCTTATATTCCTAAATTCGCAATTATACATTATAATTAAGCATAATGTCATGTATGATACTCCGCACATTCAATTTGTCTGTATTTTAATACTACAATTGAGTATTGAATTATTGTATTTATCTACTAAATAAGAGACGAAGTAACAATCGTACGTACACTAATTTCATAACAGTGGTATGATAAATTTTCTGTCTTTATCAAGGAAGGTAGATGTGCTATATTAAAATCACAATATAAATTCTTTTTTATTAAACCTCAAAATAGCTTCCATTCTAAACTTAAAATGTTGATGCGAAAAGATTATGTTAACATGTAAAATGCTCTTGACATTAAAATAACACAGTTTTGTAGTTATTTCTGCAACATATTATGCAATAAGAAGTAAAGGGAACTTATGGACACATTACACTAAATAAAACTTAACTATGATACGCAATAAAGTTATAATCAGGGAACGGATTTATATGGACTAAAAATATATGAAATATGTAAATATATATGTAGTTATTTTTACCAAAATATGGAATTAAATATGGATTTTTACCAAAATATGGAATTAAATATGGACTTAAAATTATAAAAAAATGACTATGTACGTTAAATATTGGTACATTTTAATCAAACTAAACAAAAAATATAATGGACGTACCTTATCTTCCAATGTAGTTTCAACAAAACACAATTTTTATTGTCTGTTACCATAACAATAGGTTACAAACATTTCTTTCAAGTGCTGAAAAGTGAATCTTCTTCTATTGTCTCTGAGGATAGATTTATACTGACTAAAAGAGCGTTCGACGTCACAAGAAGTAACTGGTACATAATTCAATTTCACAATGTCTGCTGGGGATAAGTCCAAGTTAATCTTCACTGTTGATTCACCACTCATCACAGCAACAACCTTTTGTAGTTCTTCATATCCAGGGTTTTTTGAAAGTACAGTGTCCACCTTAGCTCTTACTGCATCTGCAACTTTACCTCTACCACGATTCAGTTGTTCCACAGTACTATTTATAATTTCAAAACTTTCAGATAGTGAAAGGTGCATATTTTGGAGACTTTTGAGCGTTTTTATGATGCATGAAAATGTATGCTGAATGTGAGCTAAGTCATTCTTCACACTTATGTCACAGGTAACTGTTTTCGCAGTATCAATTGAGACTGCATCTTCAGAGTCCAATGCAAGGAGAACATTGTTAATAGAGTCTATATGTTCGGCATAATATTCAACTGCTTCTAGCCATGTACCCCATCTAGTTAAAATTGGCTTTGGTGGCAATGGAATTTCAGGGTACATTTCTTTCAACACGTTAACTCTACTGGGAGCTTTGAGAAATACTTTTTTCACTGATGAAATCAACAAATCTACTTTAGGGAAATTGTCTCTGACCACTTCTGCCACACGATGAAATGCATGCGCCACACAAGTAAAATGAGTCAATTTAGGATATACAACAGATAATGCTTGTCCAGCTTTGACCATATAAGGGGCAGCATCGCTAATAAAGAATAACACATTATCGTACATAATACCCTTTGGCCACAGGATACCCATAGCTTCGTTGAACAGTTTAACTATAGTTTTGTTATTGCACTTTTCTAGAACATCACAATGTAAAAGAATTCGTTCAGAATATTGTTCACTTAACAAACCGATAACTACATTACCAACAAGTCCACCTTCTTTGTCGGGAGTCTCATCAATGGAAACCCAAATTGAACTATCTTTAATTTCATCTCTTATCTTCTGTATTGTCTCATCGTAGATGGATGGAGCATACGTCTTCCTAAGTGTTGACTCATCCGGGATTGTATGTTGAGTATATTTTTCAAGGAATTCCCTGAAGACCTTATTCTTTAGTTTGTAGAGAGGAATATCAGCAGAGATGAGAGAACGGCACAGGTCGATGTTAAACTCAGATCTTACATTCGATGTTGTTGGTTGTGTTAAAAACAATTGTCTCTGCTTGGAATTTAGTTGTTTGTTGGCCTGATGTTTACTAGTTGTAATGTGTTGTTGCACCAGGAACTTTTGTGTAGATGATACTGCACACTGACACAAATTACAAAATAATATTTTATTGTCAGTTGATAAACCATCTTCTTTAAATTCTGAAATGTAACTTGTTAGTTTTGATTTTAAATTGACTGAATGACGTACTTTTGGCATATTTACCGTCTTTATAGTATGATTTACAAAACTGAACCTATGTGTACTCTGACTGGCATTTAACTGTTGAGCTGCACAACTGAAGTCTGTTAAAAATTTTAAATTAAATTAATACAGTTTTGTAACTTACTTTCCCATTGTTGATAGGACTGCTAATTTTCAAATAACTCTGATGTTAAAGGGATTACTGAACATGTGTTTAAATCTCTATTGTTGAAATGTATTTTTAAAAATTAATGGAATTTTGTTTTGTTTTATTGTTAAACCTAATATAATATGGACTGTTTTATATGAAATATGGAAAATATACGGAAATTAACGAAAATATGTACTAAACTCTAAAATATGGAAAAATATGGAAAAATATGGAAAATAAAAGTAGGATTTTTCAACCCTACACATTGTGAAACATAAAGATAATGCAAAATATAAATTATATTAGCTTTATAAGTAAATATGTATTTACATATAAATCCTTTCCCTGGTTATAATATAATAATGCACTGAGCTCCATACACTGAAATAGAAAACCCCAACATATATTACGGCGGTCTAGATCGAAAAGGCATTGTTGTGAAAAGTTGTGTAAACTGTGAAATGTTCGTTATCTGTTGTAATAACTGTAAATGGCTAAAATAGAATAATTTGAGTAATAATATGGGACAAGGAGACGTTTGTTGCACTATAAATTCTAAGAAAAAGAGGTCAGAGTTATCCTTCCTAAAGATCCAGGAAGGTAAGTTTATAATAGTACATTATGCAACGAGCCTATAATGAAGGTAATTAAGAAGCGAGTATGGATATTTATGAAACGAGCGCAAGCGAGTTTCATAATTTTCATACGAGCTTCTTAATTACCATTATAGCCGAGTTTCATACGACTTTTTATGCTCGACCATATTTCTAACTTGATATTATTAATTTTCTTTGTATCTGACCTTGACCAATGTCCCGTATGTTGTGAGATGTTGGCAGACGCGAAAGTATTGATTTTTTCCGAACAGATGTTCACATTGACCTTGCTAGGCCATAAGAACCTACAGAGATAACATTGAAATAAAATTAGACATTGAAAAACGAGATGACAAATTGAATTTATTTGAATATTATTTACAATTAACGCTAATTATTATAGTAACAGAACATAACCTTCTGCGACATGCATTAAAGGTCTGCTACCAGGTGTATAATTACTACATTTCGGCATGGTCGAGCATAAAATATAATATATACTTTATGAAAATAATATATAAACCTTATGTATTTCGTATTTCAATAGTGGAAGGAAGGTGTTAATTTTTCAAAAGAACACGATATCAAAAGTACAATACATTTTATCGTCTGCTAGGGAAAGAGTCTGTGATGAGGCGATAGTAGCGATCCTGGTTGCTAGCAACTATCTATGGATGCATATTTCAATTGTCTATGTTTGCATATTTAGTAAGTATTGAGCTTCGCAACTGTATATACTAAACTGTGTTTATATTTTGTTACTGTTGTTGTTTCAATTTTTCGACCTCTTCGAAGGATAAATTTTCAATTTTTATATTTCCATTTCGTACATTATTCTGGTCACGACACATAATAATATACTTTGTCTTTTCGGGATTTACTTCCAAACCTACTTGCTTTAAGTAAAATTTTCGTGTTTTCCCTAATAGTTTGTAGGTTTTCTCCTAACATATTCACGTCATCCGCATAGACTTGAAGCTGATGTAATCCGTTCAATAATGCTTATAGTACACTGCAGGTATTTGAAGCTGTCTAATTGCTCTACTGCCTCATTTAGTATTCGCAAGCTTACCTTCTTTCGTCTTGTTTGCATTTATCTTCATTCCATACTGCTCATAGTTGTGGTTTAGCTCCAGCAGCATACTGTATCCCTTAGTATCATCTCCTCTTCTTCTAATAACGCCATATCATCAACAAATGCTCCACACTTTATTCTTCTTCCTCTTACTATCATCACTCTCATGTTATGAAAACTGTTTATCTAATACAATCAACAATATTTTAACTTAAGATTGTGAATCTATACGTAAGAAGTTGAGAGCGACATAGATGGACTTTTTACGAAGGTCGGCTAAAATATTAAAACTAGACAAAGTGTGAAATGAGGAAATAAGAGAAATGATGAAGGTAAATGAAGATCTAGATATTGTGGAATACATGAAAGAAGAATTTATATGGTGTGGGCATTACTGTATGAAAGAAGAAAGATAATCGAAGTCAGTGATGATATGAAATAAGATTGAGAGGAGAAGAAAAAGAAGATGAAGAGGTAGACTAAGAAAAATTTGGTATGACTGAGTAATCACGGCAATGGAAAGTTGTAGATTTGAGTTTGGTCAGTGACTTGACAATCAGCCTGAAGATGGAGGCATCCATTACAAACCGGATATATACAGGATTATGCAGTATACTCACTATATATATATATATATATATATATATATATATATATATATACACACACATATATATATACTATATATTATATAGGCCTATATTACATAATGAGAGATAAAATATTTTAGGAATGAAACATTAACTTGACAGCAAACCAACAGGTAGTGGCACTTCCGATTATTAAATGGACAGGACATTCTACAAAACCATTTCATGAAATAGACACGAGACACATTTATCGACGGAAACAACTCAAGTAAATAAAAGAAACCGAAATAAATGCTGCTATATACATCGCACACTCCTTCCCAGTGAAATTTATATAGACAATATCTAGGGTACTCTGAGCGCGATCATTTGTATATATGTCGTACTGAAGGACAATCTTATTGATGAGCTACTGTCACTGTGAATAATAGCTTAAGCCCGTGAAAGTTAACTGAAACCTTTAGAAGAGGTATAAATCATGATCTTTCTCTCGAAATGAATAATTTATGTAACAACTTCGACAGTTTTCAAACTGTTACTTAGAACCAGATATTTTGTAAACATATCCAATAATAATTAGTTTGTAATTCCTTGTCTTAAATAAATATAAAGAGGGGGTGATTTCGAACACTTCCGTCATCTCCTAAGTAATTTACAACTTTTGTTACTGTTACTGTCGAACAAAAGTTCTCATATACAATATGTACCCAATCAAAGAAAAAATTAACTAAAAATACATGCAAAAATTGGGTAAAAGTTAAGAAAATATTGTACACAAGCCCACGTTCTACTTCTCAGTTACAGAATCGATATGTGGTACAAAAAAATGTGTTTATATTATCTCCAGGTACAATCAAATAAGACATTTAAGGAATTTCCTAGCATTGCAGAGTCCAATTTCGTTTATGAACTGGGAGTATCTGTAAGGGAGAATTCATTAATCAACCGACTATAGATGAAGATGATGAGTAGCAGAGAAATTTTTGCTTCGTTTCTACTTTTACATACTAGGAAAAAAGCATTACAGATTAAACAAAATAGTCGTCAGCACGTTGATGTAGGAACTTTAGACAAACTGCTAAACGGACCTATCATGAATTTTAGGTCTATAACATTAATGAACCAAGCCGTAGAGGACATTAATAAATCGAGTTGTAAGGGACATTAATTGAGCCCGTAAGGATCATTATTCAATCGGGTTATAGAGAATGTTTATCAACTGAAGAGACATTAATAAATCGAACTGTAAGTGACACTAATCAATCGAGTCATAAGGAACATTATTGAACCGGGTTGAAAGAATATTAATTGACCGAATAGTAGGGGACATTAGTCAACTTAATCGTATGAAATATTGAACTGGGTTGTAAGCAATATCAATGAACTGAGTTGTAGGGACATTAATCATCCGCGTCGTAAGAAGCATTATTCAACTGATTTGTAAGGAATATTAATCAGCTTATTCGTAAAGGACATTAATCAACCGAACTGTAAGGGACGTTAACCAGTCGACTCGTAAGAGACATTAATCGACCGAGTTGTGAGGGGCATTATATAATTAAGTCGTAAGGGATAAGCTTATTAACCAGTCGAGTAGTAAGACACATTAATCAACTGAGTCCTGAGGGACATTAGAAAATCAAGTCGTAAAGGGATATGAGCCACACGAGTCGTAAGAGACATTACTCAACCGAGTTGTGAGGGTATTAGACAATCAAGTCGTAAAGGACTTTAACTAGCCGAGTCGTAAGAGATATTCAACCGAGTTCTGAAGATATTAGACAATCAAGTCGTAAGGGACATTAACCAGCCGAGTCGTAAGAGATATTCAACCGAGTTCTGAAGATATTAGACAATCAAGTCGTAAAGGACATTAACCAGCCGAATCGTAAGAGATATTCAACCGAGTTCTGAAGATATTAGACAATCAAGTCGTAAGGGATATTAACCAGCCGAGTCGTAAGAGATATTCAACCGAGTTCTGAAGATATTAGACAATTAAGTCGTAAGAGACATTAACCAGCCGAGTCGTAAGAGATATTCAACCGAGTTCTGAAGATATTAGACAATCAAGTCGTAAAGGACATTAACCAGCCGAGTCGTAAGAGATATTCAACCAAGTTCTGAAGATATTAGACAATCAAGTCGTAAGGGACATTAACCAGCCGAGTCGTAAGAGATATTCAACCGAGTTCTGAAGATATTAGACAATCAAGTCGTAAAGGACATTAACCAGACGAGTCGTAATAGATATTCAACCGAGTTCTGAAGATATTAGACAATCAAGTCGAAAGGGACATTAAGCAGCCGAGTCGTAAGAGATATTCAACCGAGTTCTGAAGATATTAGACAATCAAGTCGTAAAGGACATTAACCAGACGAGTCGTAAGAGATATTCAACCGAGTTCTGAAGATATTAGATAATCAAGTCGAAAGGGACATTAAGCAGCCGAGTCGTAAGAGATATTCAACCGAGTTCTGAAGATATTAGACAATAAAGTCGTAAAGGACTTTAACCAGCCGAATCGTAAGAGATATTCAACCGAGTTATGAGAATATTAGATAATCAACATGTAAGGGACATTAGCCAGCCGAGTCGTAAGAGATATTCAACCGAGTTCTGAAGATATTAGACAATCAAGTCGTAAAAGACATTAACCAGACGAGTCGTAAGAGATATTCAACCGACTTCTGAAGATATTAGACAATCAAGTCATAAAGGACATTAACCATCCGAGTCGTGAGAGATATTCAACCGAGTTCTGAAGATATTAGACAATCAAGTCGTAAGGGACATTAACCAGCCGAGTCGTAAGAGATATTCAATCGAGTTCTGAAGATATTAGACAATCAAGTCGTAAGGGACATTAACCAGCCGAGTCGTAAGAGATATTATTCAACCGAGTTGTGAGGGTATTAGACAATCAAGTCGTAAAGAACATTAACCAGCCGAGTCGTAAGAGAAATTCAACCGAGTTCTGAAGATATTAAACAATCAAGTCGTAAGGGACATTAACCAGCCGAGTCGTAAGAGATATTCAACCGAGTTCTGAAGATATTAGACAATCAAGTCGTAAAGGACATTAACCAGACGAGTCGTAATAGATATTCAACCGAGTTCTGAAGATATTAGACAATCAAGTCGAAAGGGACATTAAGCAGCCGAGTCGTAAGAGATATTCAACCGAGTTCTGAAGATATTAGACAATCAAGTCGTAAAGGACATTAACCAGACGAGTTGTAAGAGATATTCAACCGAGTTCTGAAGATATTAGATAATCAAGTCGAAAGGGACATTAAGCAGCCGAGTCGTAAGAGATATTCAACCGAGTTCTGAAGATATTAGACAATAAAGTCGTAAAGGACTTTAACCAGCCGAATCGTAAGAGATATTCAACCGAGTTATGAGAATATTAGATAATCAACATGTAAGGGACATTAGCCAGCCGAGTCGTAAGAGATATTCAACCGAGTTCTGAAGATATTAGACAATCAAGTCGTAAAAGACATTAACCAGACGAGTCGTAAGAGATATTCAACCGACTTCTGAAGATATTAGACAATCAAGTCGTAAAGGACATTAACCATCCGAGTCGTGAGAGATATTCAACCGAGTTCTGAAGATATTAGACAATCAAGTCGTAAGGGACATTAACCAGCCGAGTCGTAAGAGATATTCAATCGAGTTCTGAAGATATTAGACAATCAACTCGTAAGGGACATTAACCAGCCGAGTCGTAAGAGATATTATTCAACCGAGTTGTGAGGGTATTAGACAATCAAGTCGTAAAGAACATTAACCAGCCGAGTCGTAAGAGAAATTCAACCGAGTTCTGAAGATATTAAACAATCAAGTCGTAAGGGACATTAACCAGCCGAGTCGTAAGAGATATTCAACCGAGTTCTGAAGACATTAGACAATCAAGTCGTAAAGGACATTAACCAGCCGAGTCGTAAGAGATATTCAACCGAGTTCTGAAGATATTAGACAATCAAGTCGTAAGGGACATTAACCAGCCGAGTCGTAAGAGATATTCAACCACGTTCTGAAGATATTATACAATCAAGTCGTAAGGGACATTAACCAGCCGAGTCGTAAGAGATATTCAACCGAGTTCTGAAGATATTAGACAATCAAGTCGTAAAGGACATTAACCAGCCGAGTCGTAAGAGAAATTCAACCGAGTTCTGAAGATATTAGACAATCAAGTCGTAAGAGACATTAACCATCCGAGTCGTAAGAGATATTCAACCGAGTTCTGAAGATATTAGACAATCAAATCGTAAGGGACATTAACCAGCCGAGTCGTAAGAGATATTCAACCGAGTTCTGAAGATATTAGACAATCAAGTCGTAAAGGACATTAACCAGACGAGTCGTAATAGATATTCAACCGAGTTCTGAAGATATTAGACAATCAAGTCGAAAGGGACATTAAGCAGCCGAGTCGTAAGACATATTCAACCGAGTTCTGAATATATTAGACAATCAAGTCGTAAAGGACATTAACCAGACGAGTCGTAAGAGATATTCAACCGAGTTCTGAAGATATTAGACAATCAAGTCGTAAAGGACATTAACCAGCCGAGTCGTAAGAGATATTCAACCGAGTTCTGAAGATATTACACAATCAAGTCGTAAAGGACATTAACCAGTCGAGTCGTAAGAGATATTCAACCGAGTTCTGAAGATATTAGACAATTAAGTCGTAAAGGACATTAACCAGCCGAGTTGTAAGAGATATTCAACCGAGTTCTGAAAATATTAGACAATCAAGTCGAAAGGGACATTAACCAGCCGAGTCGTAAGAGATATTCAACCGAGTTCTGAAGATATTAGACAATCAAGTCGTAAGGGACATTAACCAGCCGAGTCGTAAGAGATATTCAACCGAGTTCTGAAGATATTAGACAATCAAGTCGTAAAGGACATTAATCAGCCTAGTCATGAGGAACATTAAGTAATCTAGTCGTAAAGGACATTAATTAAGATCTAAAAGTAATGATAGCATTAACGAACCGAGCTGTAATGATTTTTCATTTGTTGCCAAATTTAGTGTGGCACGAACACACAGCTTTATTTCGTGGTCTACTGGGAGGAAAGTATACCTATTTTTGGTTGTACCGTCCCATAAGTTCTTTGCCATCGGCGAGATTTGAACCCACGACATGTAAGTCTATAACAGTGGTCGACAAAGATTACGTCACATAAAATGTAGCGCGCAATACACAGCAAAGGGGAAGGCAGAAGGGGTAGGATACCCAAACTGCTTAACATTTAATGAACAAGTGATGGCTAGAGGGAGGGAGACCATGCTTTACCTCTCCGCCACACTCGCGTATTAAGGGGTTAATTCGCGAGTCAAGAAATGCCAACCACTGACCTAGAAGCAAACGCGCTGAAAATTGACCACTGAAAGAGAACGACACTTCAAGTGAAAAGCAAAAATTGATTGAGGTGCATAATTACATCGAATTTAAAGTGAGGTATTTAAGCCATATAAATCAAAGCTAAAATTTTGCCTACTTAGCTCCTTCTTGCACAGCTTCATTTGAAATCGGTGGAGCAACTTTAGGTTCTAGAGCAGTTTTCAAACGTAAAGTGACACGATTTGAAAGTAAAGCAAACAAGTTTACAAAAAGCAGTCCATTAAGCGCGATGGAACTTCCATTAGTAAGGGAAATGCGTTAACTGGAGGAAACTTCATGAAGAAATTCGCAATTGATAAACAATTTGAAGAATATGATTTTGAAATATCTGAAGCACTAAAAGGAGTGTGTGCGATAGGAAAGTTTACTCCAGTGAAAAGCGAGGCTGGGTTTTCGAAGCGTTAACAACTAACTTTAAACAAGAATCAACAGCTACCGCTAGAAGATGAAGCCATGGCGCCAACAGAGAACAAACACTCTCTCAAGTAAACAGAAGTTCAACGAACAATCATTATTAGTATCCTTCTCTTTACCAGGAAAAAAGAATAGTCCTCCCTGGCGCTGAAGTCCTTGTACACTCTCAACCTAAATACAGATCTGGGCTGTTTTCTGAAATTCACACCAGTAAGACGAATAGAATACAAGGTAGGATTCCGTGATGGGTTGACAGGACTGCGGATCTTTACATACAGTAAAAATGGAGCTTTTCAAAATAATTAAATCTAAATCTTCCCTGAAAAGTTATACAACGGTAAGTACTAAATGGAAAGCTTGAATAAAATTACAATTGTTAATAGGAAGTGTAAGACATAACGCAATGCCTGCAATTGAGTATATTTTGTCAGGATATTGTAATACACGTGAATGATTAAAAAAAACTATTCTAAAAATAATTCATAATTAAAACCATTCAAATAAATATATAATATTAAAAATAAAACTCTCCGAGATTCTTCATTTTTCGTTCATTAGCTACACCTGCAGATCAAATCAAGATTTTGTACAGAGCGTTCGCCAGAAAACAGGTTTCACTCAGTTAAATGTTTCGTTCTTTTACTGTGATATATATAGTGATTAAGTAAAATCGTGCAAAAATTACACAGGAAATAGGGAATGCTCTGCTGAACACTTTGAGATAGTGGCATGAAGTCTGCGCAGCCAGATTAAGGAGATGTGAGCTTAAGCATAGCCTATACGTATATCGCTTGTTATTTCCAAACTTTTTACATTAGTTTATTATTTATACTTACACTTATTATTTACATTTTAAAATTATTTTCTCATCATTTACAAACCTGAGTTAACAACGCACCATTTTGTAACTCACAACAGTTGTTCAAAATGGCGGTCACCAACCTCAATGCAAGCATGACATCTATGGGCCGTATTCATAGACATTTTTAGCGCGGGCTTCCGGTGGATGATCAGCGTTTTTCGTATTCATAAACCAGTGTTAGCGATAGGATATGATTTGAATTCTGTACTAGTAACCAGTGGATAGCCGGGGCTAGCTTAGTACGCTCGTATCGCGTGCTGCGAAATGTCTATGAATAGCACCCTAAGTATTTTACGTCGCGTACTAGATTTTACAGCACCTTTTCAAATATCCCTGGCGTATTTTTAATCACATCGCAGGCGGCTACAATCCTAGCAAGTAATTCCATGTCCGTGTTTACTGAATTTTTATAAACAAGTGATTTTAGGCTCCTCAATATTTTAAAATAGATTGCAACTTTTCATTAAACCTCACAAGCAAACATTCTCATGGGGGCAGATAAAAATTTATTTTTTTTCTTTCACCATGTTAATAGTGTCAAAAGAAGTGCTTATTCAAATTTTGGCCACTCGACCGCAATTACGAGGGCCGTAAAAAATAAGTTCGCCTGGGGCCGCTAACAGAAAGAAAACACAATTTCATTGGAAAAATTTGTTGGAACAGACACAGCAATTATTGAGCTATTTTTCAACATATTCCTCACCTGAAGTGAGACATTTGTCATAACCCCGTCTTCGGCAGAGAGGTGCAGACGGCTGTCAAACGCTGGTTCCGATCCCAGACGGCTGACTTCTACGACACAAGGATACAAAAATTGATTCCATGGTATGGCAAATGTCTCAATTCCAGTGGGGGATATGTTGACAAATAGCGCAACGATTGCTATATATGTTTCAATAAATCTTTCCATCAATTGTGATTTTATTCTGTAAACGGTCCCAGGGAAAATCACTTTCTGGACGCCATCGTAATTCCGGTCGAGTGGCCGGTGGAAGAAGAAAATTTAACTTTTTTATCTGCCCCCATCAGAACGTTTGCTTGTCAGTCCGTTTAAACCATCAGCAATGATTTCAACGAATGTAATAAGATCTGCCATATCTTCCCTGAAAAGACTTTTTCAAAAGCTGAAGAACACCAATTACCTGTTTCCCAACGAAAAAACCAGTTGGTATAATTTTTCTTTCCCTCTTGTACGAAGGAGGGATCCGAAGGCTTGCACTGCAGCCCACGGCTTAAATATGTTACTCCGTTTTCAAACACAATGAGCAGATCACTGGCTCCTTCGTAACCTTCTTCTGATGGTTTACTCATTGTTTCAACATATTTTATTTCAGAATGTGTTCTATTTGTGACCTTTGGTAGATCCATCTTGTGGGGACAAAATGATTAGATCCTAGTAATATTTTCAACCAGTTCTTGAACTGCTTTCTCACAGATGTGGGTGAATACAGATTTAACTTTTGTGTTGGAAAACAGGATTCCCAACTGATTGGGTCATTCATTCCATAGGATTTTTACTATTCTAGATCAACTCTTCTACACAACCAAGTTATAGCAATGAGCACCACAACACACATAACTAGCGAAAGGTTGTTCGTCGATTATGATAGACTGAACATTTTTATTGACTCCATTCATGTTTCAAGCCCCATCATAAGCCTATTCTCCAAGATTTGGTAATGGCAAGTGTAATGCGAGCATCTCAAATGAGCAGGGCCGGGTATTTATGGAGATCGCGAAAATCACGACATAATAGATATGCAATAGATATTTACTAATCTTTACGAATTAAATGATTCTGATTAATAATATGCGAATAAAACAATCGCGACAAATCGCAAAATAGAGTTCTAATAGAGAAATATGAACACATTCGGGGAATTATTACTATTGCGTCGTTTTATAGCGAATTTCATATTCTGAGTTTCTTTTCGGATTTTTTTTTTCACTTGAACCTGTTATATATCCAAATAGCCTACATTAAATGGTATTTCAGGTGTTCTGATTACGTTAGTGAACTCAAAACACGGAGAATTCAACATTTCACTGATTATAATTTGAAAGTGTTAATTTGAGGGCTGCAAGATTTTTCGCTTTAATGAATATGTGTTAAATACAGTCTCAATCCAACAAATATTGTCGTCCATACCGCACCTTTACCAGAATCGAACGAACCTTTAATGTTAATTATTTGGAAAGTAATATTCATACCGAGTTCAATTCCAAAATAATTGTATTTTCCAAAATTTCCATTAATCTCCGCCAAGAGTACAAATCGGTCTCCAACAATCTCCGCCGACACCAATATTAAAAGACACAAATATGATAAAATTAATCATCATAAATACCTGCCCCTACAAATGAGTGATCTATGGCTTCACCATTGGTTATAGCAGTTTTTTAAAATACCATGAAACAAGGTTTGAACGAACTGCACTCTTGAAATCATCGTACCTCCAATTAAAATTGTATTTTTAATTTTTTTACTGAGTAAATTAGTTTCCCTTGAAACTGTTTTTCGGAAAATTATTTGCGGGATGGAGCCCCTTGTCCCCTACACCGTGAAGCCCATGGTACTTTTAGTCTTTAAGATATTGACCATAATTTTGTAATCATCTTGTGTAAGCATATGAGAATATTCCGAAAATGTAGTTCTTTTTATTCATCTGTATGTGACACCAAGTTTGTATTCACTTTCTACAATAATTTACTTATGCATTGTATACGCATCTGTTTCGAATCCATGTGAAAGCACAATTGAATAACTTTTTTTAAATATATTGCAACCCTCTATAGATTATAATAAACTCTTCCAGGGAGATTATATATACCTCAGTGTATGCAAACTCCCCTTGTGTACAGTGATGGCCTCGTTGAGTTTATCAGGTATGCCGTAAGTGTTTCAATGGTGATTGAAGTCGAATGACGTCAGTTTATTTCCGTTCCACAGAGTCCGTTCACTTTCTCTGTTAGTTTAGTTCGAATATAGACGTTACACGTCAAACGGTTTCGTTATAATATTTATTCCAAAGAACGCTGAGTCAGCTTTGTACGCCTAGGCTTGCTAACTGTCCCGTATTTTCCAGGACAGTCACGATTTCGACCATTGCGTCCCGCATCCCGAAATAATTTGCACATGTTTAAAAATGTCCCGATTTCATGGCATATTATACATTTACAGGTGATTTTAATTCCTATCATATTGTTGGATTTAGTCTGGATTGGAAGATATTTCCGCACAGTCTTAAACAAGCTTCCAATATGTGACGTAATGGAGAAATGACTCTAGTACGCATGTCCAAGGCAGAAATTTAAATCTCGTTCATGTGTCACTAGTTAGGACGGGTTTGATCATAGGATACTTACTGAATCATCTATTCTCTGTGCTCATCTTATGCCTGAGAAGATAAAAAGATCTTATGCACTTGACTTAAGTTTGGCACCATTCGGTGTTATGCCCTATTTGTTCGCTTGATGCGTCATTCATTGGTTTCGGCGGAAAAGTGAAAAAAAAGACACATTTATACGATCATTTCTATGTTAGATATAGATATCAACGAGGACAACAACAAAGACTTGTAAAATACCGTAGCCCCCCCTGGTGATAAATCACGTAAACGTCTCTGTGGTCTCCGAGCAGAGTGGCTGAAATCTTTTGTGTAGGTAGGTTAGGTAGTTCGTATTAGTTCAGATTATGTTAAGTTAGGTTCCTTTATATTAGGTTAGTAGTTACATCAATAGGATGGGTTCCTAGTTTCCAACGACTTAACATTCCTTTTATAAGGAATTTATACTGTTTTTCAACTTTTTTCGTAATAATTTTGGTAAGTTTTGTAATTTTTACATACATACATACATACATACATACATACATACATACATACATACATACATACATACATATATATATATTAGTAGTACTTTTATTATATATATACAGGATGTTTAAAATACGGGGCATAATTTCAGGTGTGTATTTCCCACATGTAGACAATCAAAATAGTTCATTACAACATGTGTCCGGAAATGCTTCATTTCCGAGTTATGACCTTCACAACATTGAAATTCACCGGAACGTTTTTCTTTCCGCAGGTCGTTCTCATTACAGAAGATGTTCAAAATGTCCACCTCCTGCTTGAATACAGACCTCACATCGATGTCTCATTGACCTGTGAACACGATCCCAAACTCCAGGAGTATTGCGTATGTCCTCAGAACATGCCACAATTCGATTCCGAAGGGATTCCAAATCAGGCACCGGAGACGAATAAACCAATGATTTTAAATGGCCCCACAAGTAGAAATCGAGAGGGTTCAGATCAGGTGAGCGTGGAGGCCAAGCAACTGGGCCACCTCTACCTATCCATCGATCAGGAAACCTTCGATCCAAGTACCGGCGAGCCGTACGACTGAAGTGTGCAGGAGCGCCAACATGTAAGAAATGAATGTGTTGACAATTGATCAGTGGAGTGTCTTCTAAAACATGAGGTATGGTCTTTACCAGGAAGTTTGTGTACGCCTGCCCCGTAAGTCTGTTTACAAGTACATGGGGTCCAACTAATCGATCACCAATGATACCGGCCCACTTGTTGAGGGAGAACCGCACCTGGTGATGAGATGGAGCAGTTGCACATGGGTTTTCATACGCCCATACATGCTGATTGTGGAAATTTGTTATGCCATCTCGTGTGAACTGTGCTTCATCTGTAAATAATACTAAGGCAGGAAAGTTCGGATTTACACCACACTGCTGCAAGAACCACTGACAGAACTTAACTCGTGCAGAGTAATCTGCTGGTGACAGAGCCTGTACACGTTGCAAATGATAACGATACAATTGATACTCTCTCAACAGTCTCCAGACAGTCGTATGACTTGCAACGCTACCCTTCGTGTGCTGATAGAAGGAGTCATGTTCACAGCCTCCAGAATCTCCTCCTGTACTTCTGGAGTTGTAAATCTTGGTTGTCCCCTTCCCAAACCAGGAGAGTTAAATTTTCCATACTCCCACAGACGGTAATGGAGACGTACAAATGTCTTCCGATCTGGACATTGTCGCTGTGGGTACCTCTCCTGGTACAAACGACGAGCCAGCGCAGCATTAGCATTAACGTCCGCCTTACCCTATATGAAGTGTATCTCTGCCAGCTCTTGATTTGAATACATGTCGCACAGTCTAACGCCTACACAACACTGAATGTAACCTTCGCCTCGGAATGAACTGTCAGAGTGCCCTCTTAATGTCTCCTTTGACGGCAACGACCTGCGGAAAGAAAAACGTTCCGGTGAATTTCAATGTTGTGAAGGCCATAACTCGGAAATAAAGCATTTCCGGACACATGTTGTAATGAACTATTTTGATTGTCTACATGTGGGAAATACATACCTGAAATTATGCCCCGTATTTTTTAAACGCCCTGTATATATAATGTTGAATATATGGATTGATGGGTGAAAATAATTAATTAGTGCAATAATATTGTCAGTAAAGTTTATGTCCCTAATTTTTACATACGAAAGCTGGCAAGCTTGTGTGCGCCAAATATGAATTCTAATTGAAATCTCTGTTGGACTGAACTGTATTAGGACGGATAGGCCTCTTCTCCGTTTCCCGTGACATTTTCCACCAATCAAAGAGAATAAAGTTTCTGGATTCCGGTCCCGTGACACAACCTTGTTACCTGTTGGTTTTTAACCCCCTCCTTATAAGGAAAGGAAGCTATACACATCTGATAGTTCAACTACCTTGCAAGCAAGTAAGTCCAGTCTATTCACACGTTTGAGAATCGCCTGCGCTATCACGGAAGACCGGAAACAACAAACCCAGTACTGTTACACTACGATGCACCTCAGTTCGATGCCCGGTGACAGGAAGTAGTTCCTTAACCTTCCCTGTTTCCCATCGCCCCATATCTTATCTTGCAACTCACTCCAATTCACGCTAATTAAGAACTTCGTGATTATTACTCTTTGTGTTTCTAGAGAGTTGTGTTATTCTTGTGGTATTTTATCCACCTCTGATAGAAGACACGCAATTTTGGTCGAATCAGTTTTACAAGAAACTTCCAAACTTTGACCAAACTTTAATAAGGAAATGGCTTCCATCTGTCCGTCTTATTAATGCCGCTTGAGCTGTCTCGTCGGCTTGACTTTACATTCAGTATTCATTTGAAATTAATTTCAAAAGTTATTCGAACTACCGTGTTCTACAATGATTATATCACATTGTTAAGTGAAATAAAAATGACAATTAGTCATCATCGTCGTCGAGCGAGACCCATGCTCCAAAACTGCGCTCGGATTGAGTTCGAATCCCGCTTCATAATTATGGTCAGTAGGCTGAAATTTTTTCGAATTCTATTCCAAATATAAAACAAAAATCGGGGAACACCACAGCGAATCTTCGAACTCATCTCGCTATCATCAATTCCATTAGCGAGCAGTTGATACAGCGTAATTAAATAATTAATCGATTAGAAACAATCACCCTACAACAGAAACAATCACCCTACTCCAACATTGACGTATAGGCCTGCAGTTCAGTATTTAGGTTACAAAAGATATTTCATTTTGTGCTCAGTACCTATGTATGCAACCCTCTGATCGCATTTTAACAGATTGATCAGCCTAATCCATTTTCAAAACTACAACTTTTATCAATTTCACTATGCTGTCATCTAGCGACTGCAGAACAAGCCATGTTATAACCCTGTTGGAATTGCATGGAGTAATAGCAGAGTCTAATATAGGGACATCATTTTATTTTTACTTCAATTTTTATTGTACCTGAGTTTTTGAATGTACTTCACTCCCACCCCCTCTAAAGAAGTTCAACCGTCCTCCACACAGATCCAAGACCGCATATACAGTCATAGTAGCCTTACGGTCATAATAAACAGTACGTTCCAAAAATATGTTCGCGTTGTCCAGTGACGAAAGAGCTTTCAATATTGAATAATTTTCGCACAGGTACTGTCTGCCATTTGCCTACGTCGTATCCCGCTTTCCCCCACCAGCTTTTATTCGCCAGCTAGTGGCTGGGCTGTCTTAGCTCTTTTCTGAGAACCTTAATTTCTGTTAGGAATTGGAAGTCTACGTAATATTATGCAACTGTTTAAAATAACTTAAATAAGTAATTAACTGTCACGTGATTTCCTCCCTTTCTACGACCCTACGACATAACCACTTGGACGGACAGTAGATAGCATGTCTGAGTAATTTTATCTTTTCGGATCGGGCAGAAGTGAAGATTGATTTTACAGTACGTAAGGTACTCTTTTACATAATAATTACAGAATTATTTCAACATGAGTTACTAGTACGAAGAACGAAACTGGTAATTGGGATTAGGTACAATAGTCTATAGTGCGATAATATGCACATTAGAACTGAAGCCTGTATCGAAATGAACGGCCACCATTTTCAAAAATGTGTTTAAATATCCATATTATGATTATTTTTCAATTTAACTTCATTCTCTATATTGCACGCTAATGTGCTGTAGACAGTATAACATACACTGCATAATGAATACGTCCACATGGACAGCTCAGTTCATGAGTAAAAACACTCATTGTTAATACTGTACTGTATTTTGAATAAACAAAAACCTAATGAAAATGATCAAACTCAAAAGCGCAATATTTCCTAGTTTACGTAAATGGATGAACTACTTTTCTTCCTTCCTATACGAAGTAAAGTGATTTGTTTGTATATTACATCAGTATCATAGAACTCCAGTCGTGGAAGGGGGCAACAAACGGCGTTGATCCAAAGGTATGGGCAAGTTAATATTAAAAATGTTGGTAAAAATGAAATGATGTCCCTGTATATACAGTCACGAAGCTTGAGTTGTGAGGGTGCTAGGAACAGGAGACTGTGCCGGTACTATTTAGCATTGTCTGTAATGAGGCGTTATTAGCGATCCTAGTGATGAGCAATTATCTATGGATGCATATTTACTACGCATTACGCTTTGTGACTGTGTATACTAGACTGTGTCAATAGCTTGCAACAGTACTTCCATCTAGCGGTCGTTACCAAAAAAATCATTTTCGACAGTGGAGATCCTAGTGGTTGTTTTCTTTTATATGTTGTCATTTTATAACATGGGAAGGCGAATCTGCTATATATCGACGGGCCAGTTCAAAAGGCCAACAACTCAAAACGCATTTCATGTTGCTGTGAAAAATCCGAGGATCATTGAAATTACTCAAATTCTGTTAATGATGTCTCTTTTATAGCCTGCTATAGGTTCCAATTAGAATGATGTTAATTGGAATGTTCATTGCAATATGAAACTTTAAAAGCAGTTATCTCAAAACTTTGCATTTTGAATTGTTTTCCTTTTGAAATGACCCGTCTATATATATATATTGTATAGATTCGTAACAACCTGCTTTTTGCGGTGATGAGTTTTTAGCCCTTCGCCCAATCCCCAAGCTGGAAGACCACTCCTTTTCGGCTGTCCACGACTGCTTATTCAATATATTCGCAGCTACCCTCCATATCAAATATCTTGGAGCAACAGTAACAAATATAAATGACACTTGGGAGGAAGTTAAACACAGACTAAATATGGGGAATGCGTGTTATTATTCGGTTGAGAAGCTTTTATCATCTAGTCTGCTGTCAAAAAATCTGAAAGTTAGAATTTATAAAACAGTTATATTACCGGTTCTGTATGGTTGTGAATCTTGGACTCTCACTTTGAGAGAGGAACAGAGATTAAGGGTGTTTGAAAACAAAGTTCTTAGGAAAACATTTGGGGCTAGGAGGAATGAAGTTACAGGAGAATGGAGAAAGTTACACAGCGCAGAACTGCACGCATTGTTTTCTTCACTTGACATAATTAGGAACATTAAAGCCAGACGTTTGAGATGGGCAGGGCATGTAGCACGTATGGACGAATCCAGAAATGCATATAGAGTGTTAGTTGGGAGACCGGAGAGAAAACGACCTTTAGGGAGGCCGAGACTTAGATGGGAAGATAATGTTAAAATGGATTTGAGGGAGGTAGGATAGATGATAAGACTGGATTAATCTTGCACAGGATAGAGACCGATGGCGGCCTTATGTGAGGGCGGCAATGAACCTGCGGGTTCCTTAAAAGCCATTTGTAAGTAATTATATATATATATATATAATATACATATATTTGTGTGTGTGTGATTAGTAAGGTTCGGATAAAGTAGCTGCCTCAGAATAGGATGTATAGCTGTATAGAATAGGGCCTTGACTTGCTTCAAACTAAGTAAACACTACCCCCTTCCACTAGCTAAAACTCTACCTGCTGGGAAGAGCGCTCCTCACTCCTACTTTGTTTTTCTATTTTGAAGTACGTACCATAAGAAAGGCATATCTACCTAACGTTAACATATAGAACCTTTTTCAGAGATTACTACCCGAAATTATCAATGTCCAATTTATACTTATCCACCAAAATGAATGAAGCACAAGTCGGCTTGGGTAGCGTAGTCGTTACAGCGCTGGCCTTCTGTGCTCGAGGTTGCGGGTTCGATCCCAGCCCAGGTCGATGGCATTTAAGTGTGTTTAAATGTGACAGGCTCATGTCAGTAGATTTACTGGCATGTAAAAAACTCCTACGGGACAAAATTCCGGCACACCGGCGACGCTGATATAACCTCGGCAGTTGCGAGCGTCGTTAAATAAAACATAATTTTAAAATATGCCACAACTGCTTCCTCTGGCCCCATTTAAATAGAATTCAGATGTTCTGCCATTAATATACAAAACACAGAAACATGGAAACGTGAATGGATTCTCGTGGAAAATCGATGTTTGCCAGCGGACGGAGTAAGAGAGACTTTATCGCGAGCGATTCCTGCATTCGACCTCACCCCTCGGCTATAATATAAACAGTCCATTTGTGTTGCACTTCAGCACCGAAACTACTCAATCGATTTTGCTCATATCCAATATTTACGGCTCATTGTTTGAGGAACTGATGTGATTGGCATGGGCCTAATATAATCCAGACAGGCGAGATGCTTTCATCACTGGATCAGTGCGCAGCATTCCTTACGACTCAATGTCAGAGCTGTTAACAGGGCGGGGAACATGGAGTCGTTTCATTTAGCTTATTAATATGCAACAGGTAAACATATCTGTGTTATTAAGTGACGACATTTTCATTTGTTTCGTGTCAGAACATAGGGTAATTTATTTCGTTTATTATTTTGCAACAAGTACGCATATTTGTGCCATTAACTCACTCTTTATTCCATTTAAGTAAATAATTTACGATTTCTTATATTTGATTTTATATCCTAACATGGGCAATTTATTTAGATTATTACTCTAAAAGTGCTCATATTTATGTAAATAATTTACGATTTCTTCTATTTGCTTTTGTATCGGACATGGGTAATTTATTTACATTATTATTTTGCAACAAGTGCGCATATTTATGTAAAAAAACTTACGATTTCTTATATTTGATTTTATATCCTAACATGAGTAATTTATTTAGATTATTATTCTGCAACAAGTGCGCATATTTATGGAATTAATTCACGATTTCTTCCATTTGTTTTTGTATCGGAACATAGGCAATTTATTTAGATTATTATTCTACAAGTGCGCATATTTATATAAAAAACTTACGATTTCTTTCATTTGTTCTGTATCGGAATATGGGCAATTTATTTAGATTATTATTATACAAGTGCGCATATTTATATAAATAATTTACCATTCCTTCCATTTTTTGTGTCGGAACATGGGCAATTTATTTAGATTATTATTCTGCAACAAGTGCGCATATTTATGTAAATAATTTACAATTCCTTCCATTTTTTGTGTCGGAACATGGGCAATTTATTTAGATTATTATTCTGCAACAAGTGCGCATATTTATGTAAATAATTTACAATTCCTTCCATTTTTTGTGTCGGAACATGGGCAATTTATTTAGATTATTATTCTGCAACAAGTGCGCATATTTATGTAAATAATTTACAATTCCTTCCATTTTTTGTGTCGGAACATGGGCAATTTATTTAGATTATTATTCTGCAACAAGTGCGCATATTTATGTAAATAATTTACCATTCCTTCCATTTTTTGTGTCGGAACATGGGCAATTTATTTAGATTATTATTCTGCAACAAGTGCGCATATTTATGTAAATAATTTACAATTCCTTCCATTTTTTGTGTCGGAACATGGGCAATTTATTTAGATTATTATTCTGCAACAAGTGCGCATATTTATGTAAATAATTTACCATTCCTTCCATTTTTTGTGTCGGAACATGGGCAATTTATTTAGATTATTATTCTGCAACAAGTGCGCATATTTATGTAAATAATTTACGATTTCTGCCATTTGTTTTTGTGTCGGAACACGGGGTCAATTTATTTAGATTATTATTCTTGAAGTGGCATATTTATGTAATGCTTTTACGATTTCTTCCATTTATTTTTGTGTCGGTACATGCGCAATTTATTTAGATTATTATTCTGCAACAAGTGCGCATATTTATGTAATTAATTTACGATTTCTTCCATTTGTTTTTGTGTCGGAACACGGGGTCAATTTATTCAGATCATTATTTTGTAAAAAGTGCGCATATTTATGTAATTAATTTACGATTTCTTCCATTTGTTTTTGTGTCGGAACACGGGGTCAATTTATTTAGATTATTGCTTTGTAAAAAGTGCGCATATTTACGAAATTAATTTACGATTTCTTCCATTTGTTTTTGTGTCGGAACACGGGGTCAATTTATTCAGATCATTATTCTGTAAAAAGTGCGCATACTTATGTAATTAATTAAAGATTTCTTCCATTTGTTTTTGTATCGGAACACGGGATCAATTTATTTAGATCATTATTCTGCAAAAAGTGCTCATGTTTGTGTCATTAAGTTACGATTTTTATTTCAATTGTTTTGTGTCAGAAAATGGAGCCAATTTATTTATATATGTGGCATTTGTTTTGTGATAGAATATCGGGCCAATAGCCCCAAATAACAAAGCGATTAATGTTGGACTTAATTCCTTTCAACATGAAAAGCTTATACTTTTGACATTTGAGAAATATGGTCACACTTTCTGTTAATACGGTGACGTCGTGAATTTAAGAGGTGGGTTCCAAACTAGCCTAAGTCCAAATGAGAAATTATGAGAAAAATGATAAGAACTGATAAAATAAATTTGACGCCCTTAGTTTCCGCATGTGTTTCTTTTTCAAACGGATATGAGACAAGACTTAGGAGAGTCTGTTAAATAAACTTACACAGTTATAATATAGGTTTGAAATGGATAAATCAAAACGTGAATAACGTAACCTAAAATGTTACAAAAAGGATTTAGGACTGTTTGGAATCCACCTCTTCAATTACGTACTACAGTAGACCTTGGATGACCGAAATTATGGTATGTTTACTAGTACTGTGGTTAGGAATCCAGCCAGGCATAACAAAACATAAAATGGAAACAAATGAATGTGACATAATTACTCGTAATTATTCACTATTCGTATACAAATGGGGGTGATTAATAAACGGGGAGAATGTAAATACAGAGTTTGTTAATTTAATATAGTTCAATTTTTAAGTACTTTACTGTGGCATTCATTTCGAAATGAATCCCTCTGTAATTACATATTATTATTATTATTATTATTATTATTATTATTATTATTATTATTATTATTATTATTATTTACAATATTCTGAAAAACTCATTGGCATCATACTGATGTGTTATTGGATTCTACTACAGTCTAGTATACAGTATACAGTCACGAAGCTCAATACGTAGGGAATATGCATCCATAGATAGTTGCTAACCACTAGGATCGCTACTATCGCCTCATCACAGACAAAGCGAAAAAGTACCGGCACAGTCTATTGTTCCTAGTACCCTCAACAACTCAAGCTTCGTGACGGTATATACTAGACTGTGATTCTACTATCAATTGCATTGTTTAATCGAGACTAGGCCTCATGGAATGAGGAAGTAGGCCTAATTAACGAGAAGGCTATGCTTCGTTATATTTAAATGCGGGAATTAGACCTATAAAGGCAGAATTGAAAATGTACATACAAATTTTATTTCAAATCCCAAATAAACTTACAATCCCAACCATGTTCAATAATAATGACGAACAGCATAAACGTTCTGCGCAATTACAGGAATTCGATGAATCCCTTATCAGTTTTTAATATTAAGATTCTATTCAAAGATGAAGAGATCATGATGTAGCGATTATGAAATAAGAATTATAGGAGAAAAGAGACTGCAATATTTGTAATCATAATCATCATCGTCCATATTTTGTCATATTACAGATTATGAAAAGCATTGGCGTTCATGGATTACGATAAAGCCTTTGACAGAGTTCACAGTACCGAGCTTTGGTAAAGAGGAATACCTGGAAATTTCATTCGAATTTCAAAAAGAATGACAATAAAAGGAAAAAATTATCAATGAATGTAGAGCCACGGCAAAAAGAGTAAAAAGGTTGTCCGCTATCGCTCATACTACGAGTATTCAATATTCTGTATACATTGATACTGGCATTGATGAATGGCAAAATCCATACATGACAGATACCATATCTCTAAATGTATTATACAGAAGAACAGAGTGAATATGCAGATTTCGTAAATAATTTACAGATAAGTACGGTATATAATAATTACAACAGTAAGAAATATTTTTGTCCGTGTTCAAATCCCGCTTTGGCAGATTATCTAGCTGAGTTTTTCGACGTAGAACTACGTCTCTGTATTGTTGTTTATTGTTTATTGTTGTAAAATAACATGCACAAAAATTCAGTCTTCATTCTTCCCTGAAGGCATGGTAGGACGCCAAAGGCTTGGTTACGATATAAAATGTATAGCTATATTACATTTGAACCGCTTGTAACTTTTGAACAAATAAACATAGCGAAACGAAAAGTACACCACCGTGTAGACAAAAGAGTTCCATAACTGTAAAAATCCACATAAAATCAGTCGGAACATCAGGGCCGGCGAGACATGTGAAGGCAAAACATGCCTCGAAAACTGCGTAATATTACTCAATTATTAATCTATTTTAAACTTAAATAGAGGGAGAGAATTGTCTCCCCTGCTCCTCCCTAATTAACACCTTTGTATGAACTACACAATTCAATATAATAAAGACATTTTGAGGGAGAAAGGAACTGACCACTAGGCACTATATCCCATTGTCTCCTGATTTACTTGCCTTATTGTGTCACTTATGAGGTTCAGACCTGTTCAGACCTGTCTTCGGACAGTTGACCAAACAACAACAAATATATTTTGTTGAGATAAATTTTAATTTTCTGACACATTTGTTCGTGAAAGTATATATTAACAATGTGTTGTCGAACATATTACAGCCTCATTTCAACGTAAACAGCATAAAGTCGCTTTATTTCTAGATGTCAAAGAGGCATTTGACAGAGTGTGGCATAATGGTCACCGTTGTAAACTCAACCAGTTCAATTTTCCTGACACTCTTGTGCATTGCAATGCTGACTACCTTACATCTCGTACATTTCAAGTTTACCTTGAACATGAACTTTCACCCATTACTCCAGTCAAAGCTGGAGTTCCTCAAGACTCTGTCCTTGGCGCTATTCTTTTTCTTTTGTATACAGCTGATTTTCCTTTGCACAGATCTTGTCAAACTGCCTTTTTCGCCGATGACACTCTTGTATACTATTCTGCTATAAGTCTTTCTTTTATAATCCGTATTCTCCAAGGTTATGTTCTTAAATTTGGTTTACGAAATGTAGAATTAATATTAATACTGCTAAAACTCAAGCAGTTATATTTTCTAAGAGACGAGTTCAACTACCTCAAAGCATCAGTGTATTCGGAAACCACATCAATTATGAACTTAATGTCAAATATTTGGGCATCCATTTAGATAGAATGGCTCACGTTTAAACAGCATATATATATATATATATATATATATATATATATATATATATATATATATATATAGGCACGATTGTAGCCAAAGCTCACGTTAAACTTTTGAGACTTCATCCACTATATCGCAGCTCCAAACTTTCACTCAAAAAAAAAAAAAAAAAAGAAAATCTTTTACTACTCACTCATCAGATCCGCCATCTTGTACGCCTGCGAAGCTTGGAGTTTTGCTGCCAAGACTCATCTATTAAAAATCCAACGGGTGCAAAACAGAGCAGCAAGAATGATTACAAATTCACCATGTGGACTTCACATCGCCCAACTTCATGAGGACCTGGGTCTAGAATCCATCCAAAGCATCATAATCCGACGCATCACTCACTCATCTCTACGGCAGATATCTACAGGGACATCCAAATCCACTTCTCAACGCTCTTGGAAATTATAACATCATAGGTCCATATAGACGTCCAAAAGCTTTACTAGCCAATTAATCAAATAATTTTTGTTATGTATATATAATATTTGTATTCAAATGATTTTGTATTATTGGAGGCTGGCCTCCTAATGTTTCATGTGAAATCCTGACAAGGCAAACACCTCTTTTGGTGTGTTTTTTACGACGCTTTATCAACAGCTTAGGTTATTTAGCGTCTGAATGAGATGAAGGTGATAATGCCAGTGAAATGAATCCAGGGTCCAGCACCGAAAGTTACCCAGCATTTGCTCATATTGGTGTGTTACTTGAAACAAATTGCATAACATCACGTCATGTGATTGGTTGGTTGGTTGGTAGGTAGGTAAATATTAGTGCCCATTGAGTATTAAAGTATCATTCAATCAATCAACTAACCAATCAATAAATCAACACACCAGTAGGCTATATCAGTCAGTCAACTCTACTGAGGTGCGGTAAAAGATAACGAAACATGGACGACACTAACGTTGTTATATATTTTTTTATTTTATTAGGTTATTTTACGACGCTTTATCAACATCTTAGGTTATTTAGCGTCTGAATGAGATGAAGGTGATAATGCCGGTGAAATGAGTCCGGGGTCAAACACCGAAAGTTACCCAGCATTTGCTCATATTGGGTTGAGGGGAAACCTCGGAAAAAACCTCAACCAGATAACTTGCCCCGACCGAGAATCGAACCCGGGCCACCTGGTTTCGCGGCTAGACGTGCTAACCGTTACTCCACAGGTGTGGACACGTTGTTATATTTTTAGGACCATCTCGTATCCAGATAAGAGTGTTGTTTCCCCTTACTGAACTCTATGGTCGGTTTAGGATTAAAGGCTCCGGGCTAATTAGGAAGGAAATGAAGCGCGGATGCACCTCCGCGGCTTCAAAGACGAATTAACGACATAGGTGGTCCATTGCAGTTAGTTTGCGGTCAGAAAACTGATGAAAAGATACATGTGTGCGTCCGTTTATTTTACCAGCAGGAACATGCACACACAGATTACGTGACTGTAACAGTCTAAACTTTAAGACGTCTAACAGACCACAAGTTCCGATGAACCACTCTTCAAGTAGCGTTCTGTAAATTTAACACCAACACCATCATGAGTACACCTGGAATTTTAGGGCAAATTCATATTTTATTCATTAAGGATAGTGGGTAGTGATGTCTCTGCGATAAAATAATTTCAGTAAAAGGAGTTTTGTTCAACATTTCTAGGATTTTGTTGATCAGAGTGGAATAAAAATTTCCGTGGTTATACAATAAATCATTCCGAATTCATTGGTGTAAAAGATAACTAATTACTTTCGTATCCAAGTGCAAAAAAAAAAAGGCCCTAACTGATAGCCTGTTTCCCACTTTGCTAAATGTACCTCAAATTTCAGGTGCACGCCACTGGCTACAATCTTTACTCATATACCGTGTATTTTTTTTACTTCATCAACTAATGTCTCTCGTAAATTCTAAAGCAAAATTTAGTTAAATATTTTACCTTAGTGAGATAGAAAAAAATATATTCAATTTTTATTTAATAATTTTTGCCATTTCTTTCAATGTGTATTTTTTTCCCCTCATGTTATGTTTGGGCGGCCAGGTAGCTCAGTTGGTAGAGCAGCTGGCTACGGACTGGAAGGTCCGGGGTTCGATCTCGGGTGGTGACGGGATTTTTCTCGTTGTCAAACTTTCAGAACGGCCTCGAGGTTCACTCAGCCTCCTATAAAATTGAGTAACGTGTCTTTCCCGGGGGTAAAAGGCGGTCAGAGCGTGGTGCCGAACACACCACCTCATTCTAGTGCCGAGGTTATGGAAAGCATGGGGCTCCATGCCCCCCCAAGTGCTTTCATGGCATGTGAAGGGGATACCTTTACCATGTTGTGTTTGTGTTATTCATAAACCCTTAGGTCTACTTTATACAACATAGGCTGTAGAAAACATTATAACAATTTCATGTAAGTAGATTCAGTTGTTTCAGAGCAAAATGCATTTACG
Source organism: Periplaneta americana (assembly GCF_040183065.1). Taxonomy (NCBI): domain Eukaryota; kingdom Metazoa; phylum Arthropoda; class Insecta; order Blattodea; family Blattidae; genus Periplaneta; species Periplaneta americana. The sequence continues at coordinate 72,470,464 of NC_091131.1, read as the reverse complement.
TTTGAAAAATATCAACTTACGTAAAACTGCGTTAAAAAAGGAGATATGAATTACATACGCCGCCAAACTTAAAGAATCCATTTAAAGGGCTTGTTTACAGAGATATTCTCCCCCCCCCAGATATATATAGTTTTAAAGAGCAAGTTTTGTACTGTTTTAAAAACACAAAATAAAAAATAGGATTTTTGACCCCTAATCACCTGTCGAAGGTTCTCCTGCGAATACTGAATCGATGTTTATGTTCTAAGATGCAAGGACAGTCGGAAGAAGAGCAGTTTGACTTCAGATAGGGAAAAGGTACGAGAGATGCAATTGGGCTACTAGGAACAATTGGCGAAAGATACCTAGAGAAGAATAAAGAGTGTATTTGAATTCAGCGAACCTCTTATTAATATAAATAAAATTTAACAACCTTAAATTAACTTATAGTTGCTGTAAATACGGTAAATAAGTCAACAATTCTTAAAATATTGAAACTACATAAGTTCAAATAAGTACACATTTATTTTTAGTTAAAACATTAAAGCTGAAATTAAATAGGTAAGTTAATAATAGTCTACAATAGCGCATTTTCCTGTCTAAGTCACTTTATTAGAATTAAAACATTTTAATTTAAACATACTCTGAGAATAAAATTACTTTATTGATACTATTGAAATATTTTATGTAGCGATATAATTTCAAATGGGCTTAAGTTGTAGAGTAGCTTCAATATTTTAAACTTCTCTCATTGTAGAGTTACTAACTTCTTTATTTGATTTTCAGTATTAAGGATGCATATGCTTTCAATGGCACAGAGAAGTTACATGAAGTCTCAGATCATTTTGAGCACAAAGTTTATTTAGGATTTATTTAAATATTTACTTACTTAATTACTTACATATTTACTTATTTATTTGTTTACTTATTTATTTATTTATTTTGGTAGGCATATGAAGAAAAAGATCTCTCGTACAAATATGTGGATGAAATATGTTACAAGGCTGTTACGACTTTATTCACTAACACAGGGAACTCTTTATTTAAAATTAACTAAATTCTACTTAATGACAAAGATTTATAACTTTTCTGTAATAAATTGAAAATGAGTATAAATGGCGTTCAAGTACAGAAGGTTTCACACTACTATTAACAAGAATGTCACAATCCACAAGGAGCTGTATTTGCTACAGTTCTATATTCTAGGTGTAACTTGTAATTATAATACCATAACAATAAAAAAACAATAGCTTCGAAATCCGCCGTTAGGGAAAAATTTTGGCGAACTCCTTGCAAAATTTCGCGTAGATACCCTGTACTTTATATAGACCTTATAATAGTCTTCTGGGAAGATTACGTAGAACTACGTGCGGGTGCTATCAACTATGGACAGATGCATAGCTTTATTATGCTGCATATCTTTACGTAGAACTACGTCTGGTTGCGATCACTTGTCGACAGGTGCATAGCTTCATTATGCTGCATATCTTCATGTAGAACTGAATGTGGTTGCGATCACCTCTCGACAGGTGCATAGCTTTACTATGCTGCATATCTTTACATAGAATTGAAGGCATTAGTGGATGAAGGGTTTATGTTACAAATATCACCATAGACAAATAACGCTTTTATCCACTAAAAACAGACTTGCACCTGTAGCGTGCGTCCTTTATCTTCTTTGTACTGCTACATTCTGTGACAAGATAAAGTGAAATAAAATGCTATGTGAAAGAACGCTACATACCACCTTCATTCACTAAGAAAACTCAAATGTTATATAACCCCTTCATCCACTAATTCCTCCAATTATCTGTGGGCCCGATCACCTGTCGACAGGTGCCTAGCTTTACTATACTGCATATCCTTATATAGAATTCGTGTCGGTAGTGCGAGAAATGAAACAAGGAAAATACAAGGAGAGCAAGGAGAATACAAGTGAAGACAAGAAGAACTAGGAGAATCTAAGCAGAAGTAGGAGAAGATAAGGAGAACGGGAGGAAGACAAGGATAACATGGGAAATACAAGGACAGCAAGAGTAACACAATGAGAACAAGGGGAACACAGGGAATATGTGGAATACAAGGAGAACGATGGGACATGAGGAGAACAAGGAGCATATTATAAGGGAAACAAAGAAGGTGGATGCGTTTCTATGTGATAGTTAATTTCCAAGTCGTCCTCTGATATCTATTAAGAAGAAATATGTACTGTAGTCCTACTTAAAAAATGCTAACAAGCAAACATTCTGATGGAGACAGATAAAAAAGTTAATTTTTTTTTCTTCAACCACGTTAATGATGTCAAAAGAATTGCTTATATATATTTTGACCACTCGACTGCAATTACGAGGGCTGTAAAAAAATAAGTTCGCCAGGGACCGTTGACCAAAAGAAAACACAATTTCATTGGAAAAATTTATTGACACAGATACAGCAATTGTTGCGCTATTTGTCAACATATCAACTGGAATTGAGACATTTGTCATACTATAGGATCAATTTTTGTATCCTTGTGTCGTAGAAGTCAGCCGCCTGGGATCGGAACCAGCGTTTGACAGTCATCTGTACCTTTCTGTCGATCCCATGACATGACAAATGTCTCAATTTCGGTGGGGAATATGTTCAAAAATAGCTCAACAATTGCTGTGTCTGCTACAATATTTTTTTTTCGATTAAATTGTGTTTTCTTTCTGTTAACGGCCCCTGGCGAATTTATTTTTTTACGGCCCTCGTAATTGCGGTCGAGTGGCCAAAATTTATATAAACACTTCTTTTGACATTAATATGGTGAAAGAAAAAAAATTCAACTTTTTTATCTAACAGTCTTACTAATAAACCGTGTATAGTTTTTATACGAGACTTATGCAGAGTTGAGAGAGAAAACTTTACTAATAAACCATGCATAAGCGATGGATATATAAACAGGCTGTAACTATACAATGGGAATTGCTTTGCAGTAGTTATATACACGAAACCCCTTGTTTAAGCGTTGTATATAGAGAAAAAATGGCCGCCCCTTTAACAGCTGTTCGTATCGACTGTCATCTTGTGATGATGGTTGCATTGTAACCACAGAAGAACAAACCAAAGAGCACAGAATAATTAGAATATTATTGCTGTAGCTTGTACTCTTTGACCAAAATATAGTATGGTAATCGATTAGAGCCAGTTGTACTGTCGATACTTAACACGCGTTCTACCGGATTCAATAGAGAACCTCAGATGTTCTATTACCTTTCGTAACGAAGTAATGACGAAACTATGACGTAGCTGTGTAACAGTTGTTCTGTTATACACGACGTAAGTAGTGATTATTAGTAAGGAATTTACACACGACTTATAAACGAGCTACTCATTGTATAAGTATAAGACAGTTAAACGTCTGTATATAGAGTTTTTATTAGTAAGACCGTAAGTCTATAACTTAGGTGAGTTAGATTCTATCTTTCAAATTCTGTAGTTTGGTATTTCGTGTTTTCTGTTCGCGACCCAGCCTAGTTGGCCTAAGTAGCCAATGAACAATACGTATTTTGTAAATTACGTTCAAATGACTATTTCAGCAGAACTTCGTTTGTCTGCCATTCATGGCAAAAATATTACCTTTAATTTCTTTCGTTTCCAATTCATCTGTATTCTGTATGCGTGTCTCAGTCTAATTGTGGCTAGTAAACAGGCAAATGCTGGCCTCAAGGATAGGGCCTGCCATAAAAACTTACACGTTGTTCATATTGGTCGTCAGAATGTCAAACTAACCTGTACAGAACAGACAATGACATGGGAGTATAGGTCATGCCACAGTTTTGAATATTTAATTCAGACCGGGCACGCTTATTTTTACCTCATATTGGTTTTCTCGATGCACGAACGGGCATTATTCAGCCAATCAGAACACTGCTAGTGGGCGACCACAGCATTATAGTACCTCTCTTACTGTTTACATGCGATGTTCCATCACGTATTCGCGTCCATATGTATTATAGTTGCTTGTTATACAAATAGGTCAGGGGCACACAGCCCGCGGGACCTAGCATCGAAGCAAGTAAATGCATTTTAAATTGACCGCTTACGGATATGGAAGCTCTGCACTTCTTTGACCCAGTCTCCAGGATATTACCTCTGGATCCTTTTATACAGTGACAGGTTAATACATCCAAGCAGCTCCCGATATAATGCAATTCTTTATTTAATCTTCCTTTTGCATCGTTGATCGAATCGCTTCTGCATCGAGTTTCCATTCAGATCGTGACGAATTCAAGTGGAATATAGGATAAATAAAAACAATGCTGGCTTAGAACGAAACTAACTTGAATATCGTTTTCGAATCCCGATTACTGTGATAGTATTACCGACATACGACTGAAGGGTGACTCAGGTCTGTAACTGATAAGTATATTGTAAAGTACAGGGTGTCTACAAATGATTGGATCGGTTTCATGATTTTTAATGATCGTATTATTAGAGATACGGTGATCGGTTTGGTGTTATGAATGAAGGCCAGCGTTTGGTCACTAAGTAAAGAAAACAGGTTGGTTGTGTTGTGAGGTATACATGATAACTGATAACTAGGGATCGGATTTTTATGTAATATCAAGGTGTGAAATATGTACATATTTATGTAAGAAAAATAAGCTGAATATGTACAAAATATGTAAAATCATGAAAATATTTAATAACAATATCTCCGCTGGTTTGTATTGTTAAGCCTAGATATTTGTAGTCTGATATAATTTTTACTTTTCTGTTCTTCATGACGAATTCTACTGTTTCTCGTGCTCTTCCGTCGTTTTTGAGTATCATAATTTCTGTCTTGTCCACATTTATATCAAACGCCATTTTACCATGATGTTTATTGTTTCTTGTAACGTTGTAAGGTCTTTAGTCCCTACTACTATGTCGTCCGCTTATGCGTATGAGATTATTCACTTCTTGATTTTTACAATACAAAGTAGTTGTATGAGAAAGGTTGCCTTTTGTTCACTTATATTTACAGTGGGCGGTAAGGGGTGAGTGCCTCTTTTACTTCCTGGAACTAAGATGTTAAGTATGTTTCGTCCCGAAATATAGTCTTTCTCGGGTAGGTAAAAAGGCTTTTTTAAATCTGTGTATTTCAAATGCAAACTTCCCCAGCAGAAGTTTTCTTTTTCCTTTTAAAGAAGTAAAAATGAATAAACCCCTAAATATGTAGATTTATGTAATACCAAGCCATAATATGTAATGTGGGGTAAATATGTAAAAATATGTAGTATCAAATTTTAATATATTAATGGTAATTACAAGATTCGCAAAGATTTGTTATTTATATACGGTTAGGTTGAAAGGAATATAATATGTACTTACATAAAAATCCGGTCCCTACTGATAACCACAGGTAGAAAGTTCGTACCAAAGCAGTAGATTTCAGTTGAGTACAGCGAGGAGTATAGATGTCATCCGCCCCTCGCCCTGCTCCTGCTCGCTATAGTAATAATAATAATAATAATAATAATAATAATAGTTTTTATTTTCCCTGGCAGAGTTACTTTTAGTAAGACCATCAGGCCTTCTCTTCCACTCAACCAAGATGAAAGCACATACAGGAAAATACATACCGGGTATACAAGTATTAACTTCAAAATAATAGGCCTAATAATAAAAATAAAGAGTATTATTATTATCATTATTATTATTAAAGAAAATAAGTATAATTCTCAAATAATTTGTCTCCCTGTTCTTTTACAGCTAAAATCTTCGAAATTAATATACCGTATTTCTTTAAAATGATTTTTATAATGTCTTCTTTTTTTTTTCTTCTCCCAGAAATGAAGATTTTTCGCAGAAACAGCAAAGCGAAAATTCGCAACAAGTTTACAGTAATAAATCAGTCATATATGTGTGATAAAACCTGCATAGTACTTCTTGGCATCTCTCTATCACATTCCACGTTCATCGTCAATTAAAAATAGAAAAACCGGCCCTGCTTATATGCTAAATCGTCTTTTGATTGCAACGAAAACATTCCCTATTTCAGTGGGTCTCGACAAGTAGGCATTCTCCAATTGGCATCATGACCATCCCTCGCATGCGGAGCCTCCTCGTCTTCTCTTGGATCGTCCTTGGACTAGCTGTTTCTTTCAATTGATGATTCCGAAGTATTATAGGGGATTTGAGATAAAATAATTGTTATTTTAACAACCACTCAAAAAATTCCTCCTTTAATACATCCTATATTTCAGCGGGTATAGCCAAGTAGCTATCCTGTGATAAACACCACGAGATTGTGAGTTTCTGCACAATGTGTCCATCGACACCAGAATCACCCCCTCACGCCCGCTTGCAAGCGGATCTTTCCAACTGAGCATCATCCTACTGCGGCTAACACGATCGTGAGAGTAGCACCACAGTCTAGTATATACACTATACAGTCACGAAGCTTGAGTTGTTGAGGGTACTAGAAACAATAGACTGTGCCGGTACTATTTCGTATTGTCTGTTATGAGGGATAGTAGCGATCCTAGTAGTTAGCAACTATCTATGGATGCATATTCCCTACGTATTGAGTTTCGTGACTGTATATACTAGACTGTGGTAGCACACAGAAAAGTAGACATATATTTTGTGTGGGATAAACCAACGACCACTTATGAGATCATTGTGCCACCTTTAAATTTTGATGTAAGCAAGAAATTATATATATATATATATATATATTTTTTTTTTTTTTTTTTGCCTGCAGCCCTGTCATTCAGTGTCACAATTTTTACTTTTGTAAATCTACGACTTTGACCTCCCATTATTTCCTAAAGGAAACCATACTAAGCATTTTCATCGTACTTAAAAATCCATCACTCTCATTCGGGTTTGAACCCACGAACTTCGGCTCTAGCGGCCTCCTATTTTGAATGAGTTAGTAAGAATAGCTTCTAGCACCGCATATGTAATTTTCACGACATTATGTAGATTAATTTAATTTAACGGATGTTTAGTGACTTCAATTTTGGTGACTTTTAGATCGTACTTGTTGGCAACAGTGTCTTACAGCCGCAATATTCCAAATAAGTATAGATGAAATAATTAATTGGGGCTATGGAAAGACTCTGAGTCTCAAAGATACCACGAAGATGATAGACCTATAGACAAGTCTATACCTGTTACCAGTAACACACACCCCTTCCAGGAACACCAACATCATCCCATGGATACTACTCATAAGCGAGTTCCTTGTTTAGCATTAGGAATGCTACTAAAGTACCGCCCATCGATCGCTCCCGTTACTTGAGTACGAAGTCGTGAATGTTTCACAGAGACGCAGTAACTGACTGGCAGTCTCCATTCGGCGTCACGGAAGCTCGTACAGCTTTTCCTGAAACCATACTTTTCGATTAAATAAAATGATATGAAATGCACGGAGGTGTATGTTGAAGTGGAGAGTATTGATGAAAAGGAATTTTTAATACTGAGGTAGAACCACGAGTAAAACCCTCATCTTGTCCGTCATAAGTATCACTGCAATCAGCGTCGAGATTCAACTCGAGTTCACACAATAAAATTTATAACACTTAACAGCCGGAGGGACTCTCTGTCCTTTCTACAGTCTCTTAGTGTTTGTATAACACACTTAATTAGGCCCCGTAGAAACAGATTTCTTAGAAGTGTTGCAGCCTAGACAGAAGGACCAATGAAGATTCTGGTAAAAAGAACTAACGTCGAAGCGACAACGATGTAATTTCTTCATATAGGAGAAATGGAAAGAACATGCATGAATACTCAAGAGTTGCTAAAACAACTTGTAGTAGAATCCTGAAGGAAAAATAAGACTAGTCTGACCTAATTAAAATGGCGAGGACAATTTGTAGAAGTCAGAAAGAACAATGATGTCAGAAGCATATTGTAGTAGATGATGACAAACCACTTATTTTCTGGGGTAATAAGCAAGCCCAAATAAAAACAAAGTATTCTTCCATTTCAGTGATTCATATTCAACGTGTATACATGAATATGATGTTATTACACTCTTTAATAATGCAGCGACAACATATCTGAGAAAGTGTGTCATGAGCTTGTTCCAAGGAATAATTTACACAATTCTTGAAAAGAGAATTCAATACAAATTTATTTAACAAAATAAATGTAAATTGAAAATTGTTTTATTAAACCTTCCTACATTTAATTGCAATATACAAAGAATATAAATATAATAAAACTTCGTTAATCCGGACTAATTGGGGGAATAAGTTAACCCGTTTAACGAAAGTCCGGATTAACTGAATATGAGGAATATTTTGTTCCAAGGAATTTACACAATTCTTGAAAATAGAATTCAATACAAATTTATTTAACGAAATAAATGTAAATTGAAAATTGCTTTATTAAACCCTCCTACATTAATTATAAGATACATATAGTAAAACTTCGTTAATCCGGACTAATTGAGGGGATAAGGGTTTAACGAAAGTCCGGATTAACTGAATATGAGGAATATTTTGTTCCAAGGAATTTACACAATTCTTGAAAAGAACTTCGTTAATCCGGACTAATTCGGGGGATAAGTTAACCGGTTTAATGAAAGTCCGAATTAACTGAAATAACCTAAAAGAACAACAGAACAGTTTTATATTATGACATTTCATTATTATCGCGATCTCCATAATATACCTGGCTCTGATTATAGTATTAGAAATAGTTTTATTTTGTCATTACTGGAACTAAAAACCACGATCCTTCAGATATATTTTCCTAAATCAACAATTTTACTATCTTACTAAACGAAGTAAAAAAGACAGTTGATGCTGTAAAAAGTTAATTTCGAGATTTGAGTGGAAATACATTGTCTTTCTCTGTACGGTGTTTTCTCCAAATATATTTGATAAATTTTGTTTATATTCATTAGGATTACCTAAAGTCGATTTATTCAAGAACGATGCATATGGGATATAAGAATTTTTTGTAAATATAATACAATAGTGATCCACTTCAAGATTCATCAGATGGCATTTTGTTGAATAAGCTGATAAATTTAATGTTACGTGATTTTTTTTTTTTTACTTCTATAGTCACTTTAACTGCAAAGTCATTTCACGACAGTCCACTGGCTGTTTGTTATCGTACATTATTGTTAATACATCAGATTGCTGTCATCTATTGGCCAGTTCGTTTACCTTCATGTCATTTGGCGACTTTATCAGCAGACATGTGCACCGTATTATAGAATCGGTAGGGAATGCTAATGCAGTGTACTTGATATTTCGTCATCCACCCACATGAAGTCGTGTAGATCAACTTACCGAGACAGAGTCGTTGCCCAGGGTGCGCCATTGGAGGCTGGTCTACGCTACACCCGCGATGAGATCATTTATCTGTAGGTTTGACGTAGAAATTGGAACTAATGCAGCATTTACTAGATTACTAGTTATTTTATGATCGAGGAAACCAATAAAAACTCTGACCAGATTAAACCCGGGGTTATTCAAAGGCAAGTCCAGTGTTTTACCACTGAAATAAGTTAACTATTATTACAGAAATATTTTTACTTTTCGTTGGCATTTTTAGTAAGCTTCTTTTCCTTTCACCCACAAACAGGTACTGTGTAGGCCTCATCCTCTTTTAAGGATTGTTTATCAGGTCTTCTACAATCTACATCCTCCTCATTTCCGGTCGCTTTTACGTTATATAAAAATTCAAGCAGGCGTAACAATGTCTTGCAATAGGCCAAATGAAGGGGAAAGAATATGCTTAGCCTCATTAGTCATTATAAACCACAAATATATTTCAACATTTATTACAACTTTAAATACCGTTTTTTTTATAAACATAAATATTAAATATCAAATTAAACGAATAACTACTTGATGCCGTAATCAATAAACTCAAAGAGTTCACTCCTGTACACAAAGAAACTCCGCATATAGGCCTACAGAGTGATTCAGGAGGGAAGGGATGGCCCTTGAGATGTAATAGTAAGGGCGAGTGTAAAATTTACAAGTTTTTCAACAAATTACCCCTCTTATGTTACAACGTATATGAGCTGAATTACATCACCGTTATGCGTTATGCAGGGTGAGCACCGGGGGTCATGTTGAGCCTCGAGGAATCTTCCATCTTTCAGTGTTGTATGCACAAAGTTTCAACAAATAAAGTTCAGTAGTAAATGTTTTACGGTGTTTTTATTTTATGCATACCCAAACGGATCACACTGTATATGCAATGTATATCCTATTTGGAAGAGAGGGTTGCAATACCTATATTTTTTTTAATAATGCTGTCCAGTACGTTGTACTTTGACATGGATACGAAATAGACGCATACACAGTATGTTCTAACTATACAAAGTTCATATAAGCTTGGAATTAGTCACATACAGATAAATGGATAAAAATATTTCCGTGATATTTTCATGTGACTATACGCAGTACACCAGTTAATAAAATTGTCTGTGGCTTCAAAACAGTTCTCTTCTTGTCCTCTCAATAGTTTTAATGCATTTGACTGCTATTCACAGCTCATTTCATTCTGTTCACTAGATACAGTTAAATCTTACAGAAAATTGTATTTATTTATCTATCCTAATTCCATTACCCTAATTTCTGTATAGACGTTACAAGCAATCGTAGGGATTTTCTCAAGTCACTTTTTATAATACATCTCATTTGAAAGTTAATATAGCAATAATAAGCTTGCGTACAATGGATAATTTAAATGTAGCTATAATCACAATTCTTCTTGTATGAACTGAATACTGCCATGTATGTTTGAATATCCTAAATATTTAATTAAGCGAATCAACATTGTTCCCAATTGGTTTGGATTATCAATATTCCAGCGTATTTCAATTAACAATAATGCATAGTAAATTATGTTCAGATTGAATTATCGAATTGACCTTCTTTTGAAAAGCTACAAGTTGTAATTACATTCCACGATATATATTTTTATCGTAGTTGATACAGCGTCCAGATGATAGACGATATTAAGAGACTAAGAGGAAGGTATAAAGTATGAAAGAGAATGCTGGGTTTGCAGGTATGAATAAACCTACTCTTGGATATATTTCAAGTATCTTTTAAATTCTTGTAACTTTTAAATACAGTTCTCTATGAGAATTAAATACATCAGAAGCGTTTGCAGTACACGATTGGCTGTTTTATATGGCTTTATGTAAAATCAATTTTATTGCATAGGTACAGCTTGACGGAAATCCTACAATTTATGCGTGAAGATGTATCGTACTTTTTTTAGTATTACAAATATATATTTTTAATACACAAAACAAAAATTTAATTCTTATCGAGAACTGAACCTGTTTTTCGTCACTTAGGTACTAAATTATTTAAGCACACACTGTTCCGTTAGTTGTGTGGTCTCTGGAAAGAGTCGCCGCAATCTGCGTGACACAATTCATACGACTTCTTCTTCTTCAGTAGGTACGTTTCAACAATGAAAGTGCGTTGCTGTACTATATTTAACAATGGTTAAAATCCGTATTTCCCAGTACAGACAGCTACTAACACTACAATGTAATGTGTCAGCAGAATTGTGCCGCCAGAGTAACACACAGCTGATAAGGAAAATCCACGCATTTTATCCTGGGCCGAGCTCAAAGCAAACCTAAGTTGCTGGCACTCTTACCAAGCTACGAGATTGTTGTGTGGCATGTAGTGTGTTTCATTTTCCCCCACCTCATGTACAGAATGTAATGGAGGACATTTTAAGCAACTGATTTGAAATGCAGGTTAGATTTTCTCCATTTCCTTAAATAAATAAGTCACTAGTTACACGAAAGATCACTTGTCACACTGTAATGTCGTGAAACTATAAGAACGTTATCTGCGAGAGCAGGCGATTTCTTTTCCAGACTGTAATGCCAAGAAACAGTAGAGTGCCTGTCCGTTAGGTCTCTGTACTATCGTCGCAACACACTTAAAACATATAACAGGTACGTAATTCGCTCATACAATCACTGACGTAAACAAAAAGAGTACATATTGTAACATAACTTTATGGTGTTAAACGTAGCGCAATATTTTTGGTATTTTGCACCATGATATAGAATTTTAGGTGTAGAAAGTTGAAACTTTCCGCAGTTACGTATCGGAATGGGAAACCTATCCGTCGGACCCGATAGGAAGACAGATTCTTCAAGGCTGGAATACTTAATTCTGAGGGAAAAATCGCAGAACAGAACTATACGTCGCAGGTTCACGAAAATTGACTTTGCAACGCATGGTAGGAAGAATTAAAATAGAGTAAGAATACAGTACACACTGGTCAGTGACATTTCACGTGCATGCATGCTAACGTCATATCACCAATACTTCCTTATCACCACATTGTCGTCTCAATGATAATGGAAATATATACAGGGTGTTTCTAAAATGCCATCTAGAAGAAAGGGCATGTTTAGAGAATATCAAGTTATGTAAATTGAATATAGGATCATATCCTCTAACTAGCACTTTTAGTTCCCTAGAGAAATGGGATACAACATGTTTAGGTTGGTTAACGGACTCATATTCAAGACTGCATCATACGATTCATTCCAAACATCTTGATTAATGTATTCATATTCAAGATTGCATCACATGATTCATTTCAAACATTTTGGTTAATGTACTCATATTCAAGACTGCATCACATGATTCATTCCAAACATCTTGGTCAATGTACTCATATTCAAGACGATTCATTTCAAACATCTTGGTTAATGTATTCATATTTAAGACTGCATCACATGCTTCATTCCAAAACACCTTTGTTAATGTTCTCATATTCAAGATTGCATCACATGATTCATTCCGAACATCTTGGTTAATGTACTCATATTCAAGATTGCATCACATGATTTATTCCAATCATCTTGGTTAATGTACTCATATTCAAGAATGCATCACATGATTCATTTCAAACATCTTGGTTAATGTACTCATATTCAAGACTGCATCACATGATTCATCCCAAACATCTTGGTTAATGTACTCATATTCAAGACTGCATCATATGATTCATTCCAAATATCTTAGTTAATGTACTCATATTCAAGATTGCATCACATGATTTATTCCAATCATCTTGGTTAATGTACTCATATTCAAGACTGCATCACATGATTAATTTCAAACATCTTGGTTAATGTACTCATATTCAAGACTGCGTCACATGATTCATTCCAAACATCTTGGTTAATGTACTCATATTCAAGACTGCATCACATGATTCATTTCAAACATCTTGGTTAATGTACTCATATTCAAGACTGCATCACATGATTCATTCCAAACATCTTGGTTAATGTACTCATATTCAAGACTGCATCACATGATTCATTTCAAACATCTTGGTTAATGTACTCATATTCAAGACTGCATCACATGATTCATTCCAAACATCTTGGTTAATGTACTCATATTCAAGACTGCATCACATGATTCATTCCAAACATCTTGGTTAATGTACTCATATTCAAGACTGCATCACATGATTCATTCCAAACATCTTGGTTAATGTAGTCATATTCAAGTCTGCATCACATGATTCATTCCAGACATATTGGTTAATGTAGTCATATTCAAGTCTGCATCACATGATTCATTTCAAATATCTTGGTTAATGTACTCATATTCAAGACTGCATCACATGATTCATTCCAAACATCTTGGTTAATGTACTCATATTCAAGACTGCATCACATAATTCATTTCAAACATCTTGGTTAATGTACTCATATTCAAGACTGCATCACATAATTCATTTCAAACGTCTTGGTTAATGTGCTCATATTCAAGACTGCATCACATGATTCATTCCAAACATCTTGGTTAATGTACTCATATTCAAGACTGCGTCACATGATTCATTCAAAACATCTTGGTTAATGTACTCATATTCAAGACTGCATCACATGATTCATTCCAAACATCTTGGTTAATGTACTCATATTCAAGACTGCATCACATGATTCATTCCAGACATCTTGGTTAATGTAGTCATATTCAAGTCTGCATCACATGATTCATTCCAGACATCTTGGTTAATGTAGTCATATTCAAGTCTGCATCACATGATTCATTTCAAATATCTTGGTTAATGTACTCATATTCAAGACTGCATCACATGATTCATTCCAGACATCTTGGTTAATGTACTCATATTCAAGTCTGTATCATCTGTTTATTCCAAATATCTTAAATGAATAATTTAAGAATTTTAAACATGGAGTTACCCCAAGGATGAATTTTAGATCCATTATTGCTTCTCGTTTATAATCTTATTTTCAAATAAAAAAGTGTGATTATCCGAAGTAAACAATACGATGTCTTTATAAACACTTATAATACAGTGTTAAATCTAAAGAAATATTTAGTGTAAATAAGTCATTACTTAACGTTGATAAAATCGGTATAGTATATTATACTATAATACAAGTAATATTTTAAGAAAACTGAGAGCTACTAGTATTATAATGAATTATAAGATACTATGCTCTTATATGTGTACAATAGCCTGTTTAAACTTGTTTTATAGCATTTCACTGGGGGGGAGGGAAGTAAAATTGCAAGTAAGAAGGTATGTTCCTATACTGAATTTACATAACATGATCTCAATCATGCGCTGTTCTTTACAGACCACATTTTACACCATCCTGTATAGTCCATAATCTTCGCTAAAATAAAGATTATATACATCCCACTTCTCCAGTAGATGTTAATTACAATGATACGTCTGACGCCATCTTATTATCTTAATGTTGATAATAAGTGTATCATGCAACAGTGCAATGAACTTTTAGACTTTTCAGTTCCGCTGATCTGCTGTGTGTTAATTGGCACCGACGCGACAAGGACCGCCTTGTACTGTACCTTCCTTCACCTCCGCAATTTATGATTACTGCGTTGCATTCGAGCTTCCCACTTCGGGTACAAGAAGAGAACACTATGAAAACAATATGCTGCGCATTGCTCCTATTTATTCTTCATTATCTGGTCATTCCACTATTTTACAGATGTGCGCCTACTAGCCTTACTTAATTTCCTCTGAAGAGATGATTAATTGCAAGGCGGCAGTATTTCTTTGTCTGCAAAACATTTCCGAGATTTGAACGACACAGTAATCTCACTAGGATTTATTTATATTATTACACTCTTACTACGTCATACTACTTTTGACCAATAAAACAGTACGAAAGGACGTATTTCAACCAATCATGGCTGCTTATCGCACAATTTTATCGCGTCCCTAGCATTTGTTTAATTTTATCGCGTCCCTAGCATTTGTTTCTTTGTTTGCCAACATTTGAAACTGCGCTGGTCTGGACGTCAAAAATATATATAAAATTACAAACCACTCCAGTCGATGCACAGCAGTTTCAAATATGACTCGCATTGGCATTCAAGAACAAGAATTAATAAAAATCACTGATCATATCTATGCATCTTCTGAAATCCGATTTACAAATAAATGAAAAGCACCATTCGGAAATCCTGAATAGGTTGAATACACCATGTAGGCCTAAATCAACGAGTTCCACTTCTATTACGCACACGTCCAATATAATATCAATTGAACTACCAACCACATTCAAATTTGAAAATTGTACATTCAATAATTATTCCTTTTAAAATTATTCATGCTTATTTTTTATGTCGTCGTCGTTAATTAAAACTTTTTCTAACACTTGTGTATATTAGTTAGGTTATGTTATAGCTTCTGCTATGTGATAATATGGATAGTCACGTATCAGAGATTGTTTAATATTAAGATTTATTGAAAATCATCTGTCAAGTGACGGATAATTGAAGTGGAATGCAACTGTCTTAATAAAAATGAAACTGAATCAACAAATATATATTTTGATGTACCGAAGTACATATGATATTTCCACGCAGATATTCTGCGTCATCACATGATGAAAGACGGCGTCGGGATTGTATCCGGCGTGGCTTAGTGGATAAAGCATCAGCACGTAGAGCTGAAAACCCGGGTTCAAATCCCGGCGCCGGAGAGAATTTTTCTCCGTTCCATCTCTCTTTCATCATGTGATGACGCAGAATATCTGCGTGGAAATATCATATGTACTTCGGTACATCAAAATATATATGATATGCGTAATAAATCACTTTGTGATTTAAAGACGGCGCCCATACCGTCGGATCCCGGCCAAACAGTCACTCATCTGAGTGCACCTCAACACATGTATGGACTTCGGTCCTGCGTTCATAGACATCTATGACGTAGTGCAGAGGGCGGCCACTAGAGGGAACCCAAGAGATGGAGCTTAATCTGAGACGATTCTAAACGGCGTCGGGATTGTATCCGGCGTGGCTTAGTGGATAAAGCATCAGCACGTAGAGCTGAAAACCCGGGTTCAAATCCCGGCGCCGGAGAGAATTTTTCTCCGTTCCATCTCTCTTTCATCATGAATCAACAAAGCCTTCTTGACTAGTAACCGTCTACAGAGTTCAATGAAGATTCCATAGTTGGCACAACTGTCATCTAGCGTAATGGTGCAATAATACATTTGAAGACAGGTTTATTTTCGTAAGTCAATTAATATTTTATTGTATTGGAGTACTTTGTTACTTATAATCTTTATATACTTTCTTCTAATTGTGTAATAGTCAATTAAATCCCACTCGAGTTTTGATTTTCTCTAGATAAATCAAAACCTCTAGTGAGATTACTGTTGAGAAAATTAAAACTCGAATGGGATTTAATTGACTATTACAAGATTAGAAGAAATAAAGTACTCTTATACAATAACATATTAATTGACTTACCGGTAGTAAAATACTAAACTGTCTTGAAAATGAATTATTGTACCATCTCATCATTACAAATATTCCGCTAGATGGCAGTGTGTTATTATGAGCTGTTCTCTTGTTACCAGTTGTGCCAACTTTACAATTTTCCATTGAACTCTATGGATGATGACTAATCAAGAAGGCTTTGTTGATTCAGTTTCATTTTTATTAAAACACTTGCATTCCACTTCAATTATCAATAAATATTAAACAATTTCTGATACATGACCATCCATAATCTCATACAGTAGAAGCTATAACATAATCTATATAATGTAAACAAGGTAAATGGTAGAAAAGTTTCAATTAAGGATTATGAAATAAACATGAATCATTTTAAAAGGTATAATTATTGAAAGCACAATGTTGGCAATAAAGAAACAAATGCTAGGTAGGTGATAAAAACAAATGCTAGGTAGGTGATAAAAACAAATGCTAGAGAGGTGATAAAAATTGTAGGATAAGCAGTCATGATCGGTTGAAACACGTCGTTCCGTACCGTTTTATTGGTCAAAAGTAATATTACGTAGTAAAAGACTAAAATTGCACTTTTTCAATTCAGATTTCTTTCAATTATAAGCCCTTTTCTCTGCGATATTTTGTAAAAAAAAAATATATACGTATTTCTTTTCCTTCCTTTCTCCTTCTTTGTTCTCTTGATCACCAGATGAATATATTATCATACTCTTTTTATTGTAACTTTTATTTAAGTTTCGTATTTATTTTCTTCTTTTTTATTATCATTTTATTTCATTCCATTTTGTTATATTCTTCCTTACGTTTTCCATATTAACTATTTGTACTAAATGAGTTGCTTTTATTATATTCCAATGTATTTTTTTGTATTATGGTATTATTTTCATGTTTAGTGTCGATTTTGTTATGGTATTTTATTATTTTTTTTCTAATATGTTAGTATTCTGTTCTTTAACTTTTTGCTAAATTTTCACTGCTTATATACTTTGTGACCTCTGAGAGTGTAAGAGAAGGCCCTATGGCCTTAACTCTGCCAGTATAAATAAATAAATTATTATTATTATTATTATTATTATTATTATTATTAGTATTATTATTATTATATCATTACTAAAAGTGTAATAGTCATGGAAAATCAGTGTTGTATCTGTTGAAATAAATATGTGACTATTTTATTATGAGAAAGATAATTATTTTCTATCTATTATAAGCGCAATTAAAATAAACAAAATTTGACTCTATACTTCGATAAAAAAAATACTTCTTAATCACCAGCTGATGCATCCTGAGAGCAATGTTGCCGTATATTCACTCTTCCGATACTTGCTGCATGCGCGCGATCTATCGGTGTGTTTCGAAACTAAACGTCATGCCGACCGCGTACGAATAATCTGATAAGCCACAGGGGCCAAGAGGCCCAACCCCTTCCTATATCAGCATCGGAAACCAATACTACTCCAAAGACTTCATCCCAGCCTATTTTTACTAATGCAGATGATAGATGAGGTGAGGGGGAGTGGAATGTGTTGGTGGAATGATAGAGGAAAATGTTAGTACCCCGAGAAAACCCCTCTGCAATATATGCTCTGTCATCATCATCATCATCATCATCATCATCATCAATCATCTCTTCACGGATTAGGAGATTTTCTCCTGTTCCGACTCATGTCTCTCTCCATCTTTTCATCGGTCTTCCAACGTTTCTTCTCCCATGTGGTTGATAATCATATGTCATTGTAGGGTACCTAACGAGTTTTATCCATCCTCTGCAAATGATTTCTCCATCTATCTCTATATTGTTTTATTTTATCATTTATGGTCAAATGCCTAATTATTCTTCTCTTATCTCTTCATTTTTTTTTATTTTAGCCATTATTGTACATACTTTAGTAGCTCTTAGGTATCTCATTTCTGCCACATTTATCTTATCCCATTCTTTTTCTTTTATCGCCCATGTTTCACAACCACATGTTAACGTTGGAATCGTCACTGTTTTATAAAATTTTAAACTTGTTTCCATTCTTGTTTTTCTCTTTAATGTTCTTGCTAATATTCCACAATTGTTATGGAATTTACTTACTTTATTATTTAGATCTTGATTATATTGGTACGTTATATTACATCCTAAGTAGTTAATTTTTTGTACTTCGTATGCTTTGTACATCACAAATTCCAATATGACCTGGCGGCGAATCAAACCCGTGTCGCCCGAATGGAAGACCAGAGTGCTACAATTGAGCCTATAGTTTTGTAAAAATATATAAATATCTTTTTTCTTCCTTTCGCCTTTTTGTTCTCTTGATCACCAGATGAATTTATTAGCATACCCTTTTTATTGTGAATTTTATTTAATTTTCATATTTCTTTTCTTTCTTTATTATTTTATTACATTCCATTTTGTTATATTCTTTCTTACGTTCTTCATATTAACTATTTGTACTAAATGAATTGCTTTTACTATACTGTATTTCAATGTATTTTACTTTCTTTTTTTTCTATTATGGTATTATTTTCATGTTGTTTAGTGTCGATTTATTATGCTATTATCATTATTTTTTTGTAATATGTTAGTATTCTGTTCTTTAACTTTTTGTTAAATTTTTCACTGATTGTATACTTTGTGACCTGGTAGAGTGTAAGAGAAGGCCCCATGGCCTTAACTCTGCCAGTATAAATAAATAATAATAATAATAATAATTATTATTATTATTATTATTATTATTATTTATTTATTTATTCATTAAGTCATTTATTCACATATAAGACTGAAGCGTTTGAAAGATAAGAAGAAAAAGTAATATTACAACATGAATCTTCAATCTCTAGATTAGAGACCCGAACTGGGCACGTTCGGAATTTCCCTCTCTTTCACTCCTCGTTCTCTGTTGTTCTGTAGATGTGAGCTACATTGTGATAAAATGAGACATTGCGCAACGAGCGACTGCAGTAAGATCTGAATTCCTGGAAGCTGCGGCGTGAAATGAAAACTCCATAAATGGATAAAGTCTTCACGGGAAAGAACTGCAAGGTATTACGTTCCAAGTACTCATCATCACGTAGTACATTATCTGTTGGTAAACATTGCGAGACGTTGCAGAAGTGTATCATCATGCGCGTAACGTCAGCAAAGAGGAAAATTTATCTTTTAGGTTGTTTTTCCTTATTCAGTAAGGACATAATATTGACTTAAAAGACTATTATATCACAGTCTAGTATATACAGTCGCGAAGCTCAATACGTAGTAAATATGCAAACATTAGATAGTTGCTCACCACTAGGATCGCTAATATCGCCTCATTACAGCCAATGCAAAATAGTACCGTCACAGTCTATTGTTTCTAGCACCCTCAAAATTCAAGCTTCGTGACTGTATATAGTAGACCGTGATTATATCTAATACGTTTTTTTTTTCCGTATTTTATTTTTTATAGCGATATAAAGTTGATAGATATTTTTCCATTAAAGAAACCAATGTTCGATTCTTCGTAGGTAACTCGAACTTTTTATAGAACAAATGAATATTTTTAGACAATCTTTCTGCATTTATTTTACTGCCACCAGTGGCGGCTCGTGAACTTGTGGATTGGGAGAGCTGCAGTAGATTTCGGTACATACAAATTTCACTTCTTGATACCATTACTAATAAGTATAGGACAAAAATAAATGCACTACATATCGAAAAACCAAAACTTCCTGACTTAGTTAGGAGATGTCTGTGGGACCATTTGCTAATCCCTAAGAAAAACTAATACCATCGATTTCAGTCTGAATTTCAGATCGGCAGACACTCAACTTACAATCTACCAGTTCATTCTGAATTGTCTCAGAATAACCTTAAACAGTGGCATGTTCCAAATGATTTTTGAGAGGCTCGTTTAGATTACTCACGAACTGTAGCAACCCACGAAACACATCAGGTTCTTCGAATCGTTTTTTCATCATGTCTCCTAAGGGGAAGTTCATATTGGCCACAAAATTTGATACAATCAATATTTTTTTTTTAAATAATTTCACGATTTTTCTCACTTCTTGATTATGTTTGAGAATGTTTGTTCTGTTCGTTTCACTTAATTGCACAGCAGTATGAGTTGCGTAACATAGCCAATGAAACAACATTTTTCAGGTGAGACTGCGAAGATTCGTGCATTTTGCTTTTTAGGGGCAAATGTCCTAAATCTGTCACACCACTCCTAGTCCATGCAGCATCACCACCCAAGAGGAGGCAAGGAAAACAAAATACAGATTTTTTTTGTTCACATCCACGTAACCACAAATGCTTAGCGTAAATTTCATTGTTATACTTCCTTACATATATGCACTATTTCGGCTGGATGAAGCTTAAGTAAGATTTAAGTCGGGTAACGGACGACCCTTTAATTTCACTTCATTACATCAATATTCTCCGCAACTGAAAGTTGAGAAAAATAAAATTAATATTCTGTAGTTCACACACACTCATGTTTGCAAATTTGCACTGGTTAAGTTACGGTATTAAGACGTCACACCAAAGCAACACTCAGATATACTGGTCAAAAATTTTCTAAAACTGGAAAAGAAGTCTCTTTCGTATTTTACGTGCTATATCAAAAGGATCCTACTCGTGCAATCATTTTGAGTTAGGCAAATATTAGGTTCTGCTGGAGGCTGGATATATACGTAATAATAAGGCAAAAGAGAATATTAATTTCGTTATATTAACTCGATAAGATTCTACAATAATAAGTATGTGAAAATAAAATAAAAATGTTGTCATTAAGTTTCAAGGGAATAGAGAATCCATTTGACGCAGCATTACAATAGCGGTGTGAGAGGAGAGGAAGATCCCTTGTGGCCTGGCTCTGCAAGCCACTGCAGCGAGATATGGGTTTTAAACAGCGGCAGTTTCCCTCTGCTTCCCTTCACCTCTCTACCCCCTGACCATGCAAGGCACACTCTCTATGAGCTGACCACCCTGCAAATCCCAGGACGACTTTGAATGCAGTGTCAATTCCAATACAGTCGACGCGCAAAAAGATTATGCATAAGATAATAGTACATATTCCCGGCCAGATGAAATATAAAGCAATTTACCAATAAAAGCTGTAACAATTCTTCTAAAAATTAAAATAATAAATATTATTTTTATTTTCCTGTCAAAGCAGGGAGTGCTGCAGCTCCGCAGCTCTTATGGACGAGCCGCCCCTGACTGCCACTCTTACAAGGTTTATGTTAAAGAGCACATGTCAAAAACTTCCAAGAAACGCGTACATAGATCTCCATGAAGGTAGTGGAGGAAACGGGAATACATCGATAAAATCTGCCCCAATACAGTCTCTATCGACCATACGATTCCACTCGGAACTTTGAACACGAAATTTGAACAAGAGTTTCAGGCTTGTGTTTAAAAAATTTTATTTATAGGACATACTCTACTACCATATTCAAGTGAAATGAAATTTCAACCTAATTAACGTCGAGGTCTTCCGGCTGTTCGTGGTAGCTAAATATGGTTTTTTTATGAATAATAATAAACCAACAACACGAATTTCTCATTTAATGCAGTACTTCGCATATGACTAACATTGACAAGCTTTTAAGTGAAAAATGTGAGTCTTCATAATCAAAATATTAACAACATTAATTGGCATTGGAGATAAAAGACATAACAAGCATGTTAGGTTTCTAAAATACAAATGCTGCGAAACAAACGTACTGCGCAATAAGTACTCAATTAGCAGTATGTACACGCGTCTGCTAAAAGCAGAATTGACGTCAATGAACAAAATAATTCCGGATTTTTCCGACCTTTATAGCACTGATCTTGTATGTCTTCAATCAGTACTCGAGATTGGCAGGCAAAGGATCCTGTAATTAATTTGAATCGAGAGTAGAACCGCCGCGCTACGAAAGATAAATGGTCTACTAATAGATAAATAGTTTGCACACTGGAGGATACAGTAGGCCTAGATGCTTTAAGTGTAGAGGAAGTAATATAGAGTTCGATATTGTCACTTCTCTTTATTTGATATTAGATTTTTAGATTTAGGTTTATTGAAATTCAAATAATACAAAAAATGTGAAAATGAAAGAGAAAATATAACCAAAAGCTTAACGCAATAATAACAGAAAAGAAAGAAAGGAAATACACGTTCCTTTCGATTAATTTTCCAAATAGTACTTAAATTATATTCGGAATATATTACAATATAAATATTACAATAATAATTGTATTAATAAATTATAACTGGGTCACACCGGAAAAAAAGGTACTTGAAGTCGGGTGTGACAAATAATGAACAACATCGAAACAGATAATCACTGCGACTAAACTGGTAACTGTAATTATACATAAAACTAAAAAGAAAAAAAAAGCATTATAATACATTACATATAAATAAGTATACTTAGTTAAATATGTAACATTGTTAAAGTGACAAAAAATAAAGAATAAAAGTTTAATATGACAATTATGATTTTAAAAACAGCTCAAGCACTTGTTTATTGTAATAATTTGAGCCGTTCAGAGCAAAAGTGATGTAAGTCAAATTTAGGTAATGAGGTTTAAAGTAAAAATTCTGTAAAATACAGCGCAAAGTAGCAATTAATATGTCCTTCTTGCTATCTACTGACTACTAATAGTTTAAATAAATTGAATATTTATTGCTATTTTACAGAATGTTTACTTTAGCCCTCATTACCCATTTTTGACTTACACCACTTCTGCTCTGAACGGCTCATTTATTGTTTAATAATTACGATTTTGTAAACCTCTTTATGAAATCATTGTACAATCTTGGACCGAAATTAGAACTGTGCCTTAGACTTGCTTCAGTCTTATTTGGTTCTATCAGAGGGAGCGAAATATTGTATTATGCCATGATCGAATGATATAATGGTTATTTATGTATCAAGGGTATTATGTTGATAATTAAGCACTGAGGGCAACAGATTTGCTAAACCGAAAGCCTGTGGTCCTAAATTTTGTAAGTTGCCCGAGGTGGAAAAGGTAAAAGGTAAAGGTATCTCCGTAACATGCCATGAAGGCACTTGGGGGGCATGGAGGTAGAGCCCCATGCTTTCCATGACTTCGGCACTAGAATGAAGTTACCCGAGGTGTACCGGAATTAATTATTAATAATTCTCGAGTTGCATACAATAATTTATGTCTTACTTCTTTACTAAAAAAGTAAATAAATATTAATATGTCATATTAATTTGATTAATGTTTTGTCAATTTATATACGTAAGAGTCAACAATGAAGTTACTAATGAAATGATAACTAGATAGTTTATTATTAGCAAACTGGTACAGACCGAAGAACAAAATTTGGGCCACTGAATTTTCCAAGTTCCAGTTATAACATACGTACTGCGCTGTTTCTAGGTCTGTATAAAATGGATTAATATACTCGTAATATTTCTCAAGAAGTTTGTGAATTGGCCATTGAAGCTGAAAACAAATTATTATCTGAAAAGTCTAAAAATATATACAATGAAGAATACGCTACGTTTGTGCGTTGGATGAAAGATAAGCATGTGGATGTTGTGAAGGAAGCTGTTCTCATGGCGTACTTCGAGAATAAAGGCAAGTTCATTCTCACCAAATTCGTTGTGGACAAAGTATTCAATACTAATAAAAGACTATATTGATTAATAAAAGTGTGAATAATTCCAAGTTTAGTAAGTTGTTGGAATATTAAAAGCAATGATCGAGAGGTTATCAATTGAATAAATCGAAAGTTTTTACAAGAGAAGAAGTGCTGAAGTTTATTCATCAAGCTCCTAATGAAATATTTCTGGTGATTAAAGTTGCTCTGCTGTTAGGTAGGCCTCTATTTGGTGGATGTTGAGGATAAGAGCTTGTCAATATGTTAGTCAATCACACAGAAGACAGAGGATCTGTTATTGTTATTATTGTAAACATTCCCGAGACAAAGACTGATAAGAAGTGTGTTTTTACTATTATTGACGAAAATGAAATGAACAGTTTGAAGTTAATAAGACAATATGCGTCGTTACAACCACAGGGATGTTCAGAGAAAAGATTCTTCTTGAATTACAGGCAAGGTCGTTGTACTGTGCAACCTGTTAGAAAAAACACATTTGGGAAGATTCCAAGTATAATTGCAAAATATTTGGGACTTTAAAAAAGTGTACGTTGTCATTGTATAACACACCAGACTGGCTTAGATTTATTTAAAATGCTCTCCATATGAAATATGTGAAGTTCTATCATAGGTCGTTTGCCGCTACCCTACATAACTGCTATATTTGGCTCTACATTCAATATATTTCCGAACGATTATTATTTTCTCAACGAAAACTTGTAAATCTAAACAAAGATCATGACCAGCAGACGAAAATTTACGAGTTGTATTAAGAGTGGCAAATTGTGACGTATTTTCCTAGGTTGTTGTAGCACAGTAAAAATAAAAGTGTTAATAAAACATAATCTGTTCATCTATAAATCAATATTTTGTAGTCTACGTCAGATGATTGGGTTGAGAATCCGCCACTGGAATCCGAACGGAGTGCTCTAACCACCTCGATTTATATTACATCTTATACATTGCAGCTTGCGTCCAATGATGTCATCGTGAGTACAAATTTGCCGACGGCTGTCGTAGAGACTGCAAACGATTTTAACTTCGGCCGATTATCAGGTTTGATTTCCTGCAAAATCTATACCTCAGGTGCGTCGGCATCCGTGGTGAAATTTTACCTACAAGCAGTGCAGTGGTGCGAAACCCGTTCAACTGCCAAGTGTAAAGGGCACCAAAACGGGCGTGGGAAGATACGTATATTGTAAAAGAATTCAGGCTTTTCTATAAGTTGTTACTTAAAGTTTTGTCGAATTTGATGAATGAAGAAGATGCGGAATTTCTTGAGGAATGAAATTATTATTGGAAATTTCACAACTGTTTTCATTTTATCGATAAATTCGCAAAACAAACGACAACCTCGCGTGATATTTAATTAAGACTATGTCAGGAATGTACGGTATTAAATCTTTGGTCAGCGGCAAAAGGCACATAAGTAAAAAAAGTCGATTTTTCTGTTATACCTAATCACATAAGTCTAGTATTTTTTCTAATTTTTGAAATAATAAAATTTCTTGTATTTTAAATTGAAAAGGATCTTATTTTAACATACATTAATTTCATTATTATACTTATATTCAGTTAAGAATAAATTAAAAAGAAGGTCTCTCCTGAAAAATTATTTTTTTTTACTTATGTGCCTTTTCCCGCCGACCAAAGAAATATAATTTATTAATTTAATTAAGGTAAACTCATATTATTTGCTTATACCACATCATATTTAATTCGAATTCTAAAATAAAGAAACAAATATTTATTTAAAAATACGACTAGACTCATCTAGTGTTAAATATTCTAAATACAAATGAATGACAGAAACAACGGAATGCCAGTAACTAAAATCTTCATTCTTATTACAAATAATAAAAAATTTAAAAGACGAAAATTTAATTAAACGTACAATTATTATGGGAATTACATTTTATAAAAGTATACTGTACTTGATACCGAGGAAATCGATGTTCATTAATTGTTATTTCTGAGTTTATTGATAATTAGGTTAGGTGTTGCCCATAGATTTGTGGAAATAATTGTGAATCATCAACGACAAGACGAAAGTGACGATATAAAATCGACAATATTGCAATGATAGATGAATCTAATTGGTTGAAATTCAACGGATACTCCATTGGTGAATTAATATACAAGCTAAATAGTCTATACAGTGTGAACCGTAAGTAATGCCATTAATTTCAGTGGGTTATTCTTTGAGATATTTCAAACAAAAATGTTTCATACAATTTTGTTTGTTTTTGCTTCCTTTTCGAGACATAAATTGTTTTATATGAAACATTTCATAGCATGTTTCGGGAAAGCCATTGATTTAATTCCCAATGCTCAGTCAATTTATGAGATGAGTGTATTATGACAATAGATATTTGAAAGAATTTTATTTTTGCCCCTTAAATGTAGAGAAATTTGATCCGAAAAAATGTAACTTTGCAAAATGTAAATTGCAACAATTTATTAGTTAATTTAAAATACATATTGTCATTCATAATTTAATAAAATATTATTACGGTACTTTAACAGTTTATACTATTTAATTTTAAACATCTAAAGTGATATTTTTCGATCATTTTTGCTAATTATGGATCTTATTTTACCATCTTATCTTTATCTTCTTTAAAACATTGAAAGTCGGAGATCTGTTAATTAGTTACTGAACTTGTCTTATTCGAATTCTTATTATTGACAATTTACTTTATAATAGGATATACAGTACATCCATAATCCCAGCGAACTTTTTTATTCTCCGTAAATATTATTATGCGATATGCTTCGTTTATTGTATTCACACTGATTGTTTTCGTTAGGCTTCTCCTCCTCACAACCTTTCATTTTCACTGTTAAATACACGCGTAACAAGATAACCATCCAAAAATATTAAGATCGGAATTCCTTTCGAAAGCCGTACATGTCCAGGAAAATAAAAAAATAGCTCTCAATACGAACTGCAAAGCACAAAAAACCTTTTCTAGTAACAAGTAAAACTTTTTCTTTGGCTAGCTTTTGTCAGATTCTTGGAGTAGCTACACATATTTGACATGCTTCTTGATCATTTCTCATCTAACAGAGTTGTAGATCAAATATAAACATTGTCGTCATACTGGATTAATATTGACAGAGGTGGAAAATTCCTCAGAAACACAGTTCAGCACAAGATTCATAGTAAATTCCCTTCGAAAGCCGTACATGCCCAGGAAAATTAAAAAATAGCTCTCAATACGAACTGCAGAGCACAAAAACCTCTTCTAGTAACAAGTAAAACTTTTTCTTTAGCTAGCTTTTGTCAGATTCTTGGAGTAGCTACACGTGTTTGAGATGCTTCTTGATCATTTCTCATCTACTAGACTTGTAGATCAAATATAAACATTGTCTTGAACCTTCATCATACTGGATTAATATTGACAGAGATGGAAAATTCCTCAGAAACACAGTTCAACACAAGGTTCTTAGTAAAACATTGGTGACTATCACAATTTAACAAGATCAAGTGTCTCTTTTTATGTTGTTTGGTGCAACGCATCTGGATCCTCTTCATTAACAAGTAGAAAGGTTACAAGTGAAGCTGTTACTTGAAGTACTCGCACAACCGAAACAGAAGCCAAAATAGGGTAACTGAAAAGCGGTATGGGGTTCAATAGTTCGATAGAGCATTAACTTATAAGCCTTTAAACAACTCTATAGTGTAAAGAAAAGTCTGTTACTGATAATTAAGAAGAGATATTCTAAAATAATAAATAAATTAAACTCTTGTGGACAATAATTTAAATTAAACATGTATGTATGTGTTCTTGTACAGCACCCTACATGAGTTATACTCGTTGGGGCATTACTCAATAAATTAGAAAATAATAAAACATTTTTGCATTCTCCGTAACAAAGTCAATGTAACGGAGGATACATCTGCGGAGGATACAGATTGCCTTGTCTTGTTTGCCATGCTTATTTTAAGGTCAGATTATGAAAGTTCATTAAATGTAGATTGGAATCAATAAATCAATATGCGATTTTCAATATTATTTACATTTCTGAATTGAGAACAGTAGATACACAGAGATTAGTACCTCTTAACATGCTCAAGAAACTAATCAAATGATGTTCTTAAAGCACACCATTTTTCTCCAAGAACAAGACTAAGAAAAATAAAATGGCTTCTCTTTCTGTTCCTTTTAACTACATTCATCCTTTGGTGGGGATTTTTGTAGGACGTATATATTTTTAGAACGGAGGATATTAGAAAAGTTCGTGACGTAGTTTTAAAACCAAATACTAATGTTTAAATTAACTTTTTCTCATAATTTTATGCCAAACTACAGTTTACCATTTAATATAAGAAATATGTGACTGAATTATAAATATTTTCTCAAGTTAAAGCAATAATTAGCAAGACTTCGGAGGAAACAAAAGTGACGTGTAAGGGAAGTATAAATATCTCCACTGTTGATTAAAAATTACACAGAAATAAAAAATCAAACTGCAAAGAATGTTGATACATGTCTTCCTTAGTTTGTATTGCTATTTTGAACCAATGAAAGAACAATTTTTATAGACTCTTTAAATAAATATATACCATGTACTAGAAAGTACATGTTTTTTGCAGAATGACCCTTGATATCTTCATCAAACTAACCATTTTAAAGTTGATAACAGAAGCACTGAACACACATTAGTTTTCGTAGTCCTCACTAGTTATAAAACTACTGTAAGTGCTAGAAATTTTAAACGATTTAATTTCGTTACCTACCCCTTCTTCTCTCAGCTAACTTTTATAATTAGACGTAACAACGAGGAAGTTTATTATTGCAGTTTACGTATCGACAGCATTGCGAGCGTACTGAACTTCAAATATGGAGTGAAGTGAACGTTATTTTGCTGTTGTAACTGTTTTCATAAGTTTATCTTGTTAATTAGTAAAGTAAGACAGGTTCATGTTAAACTTTAGTGTGATTGCAATTAAGAGCAAGGAAATCCTTGAGAACTGCTTCGAGTGTGATTCCATTGCGAAGAAAAAATTGCAATTGACAAGTTCTACCTACTCACACGATATCTCGGTGCCTAGTGGTTTGGAACGACTTGATTTGAAAACATATAAAGTGGTTTTAATTGCTATTGCAATTGCAATTGACAAGTTCTACCTACTCACACGATATCTCGGTGCCTAGTGGTTTGGAACGACTTGATTTGAAAACATATAAAGTGGTTTTAATTGCTATTGCAATTGCAATTGACAAGTTCTACCTACTCACACGATATCTCGGTGCCTAGTGGTTTGGAACGACTTGATTTGAAAACATATAAAGTGGTTTTAATTGCTATTGCAATTGCAATTGACAAGTTCTACCTACTCACACGATATCTCGGTGCCTAGTGGTTTGGAACGACTTGATTTGAAAACATATAAAGTGGTTTTAATTGCTATTGCAATTGCAATTGACAAGTTCTACCTACTCACACGATATCTCGGTGCCTAGTGGTTTGGAACGACTTGATTTGAAAACATATAAAGTGGTTTTAATTGCTATTGCAATTGCAATTGACAAGTTCTACCTACTCACACGATATCTCGGTGCCTAGTGGTTTGGAACGACTTGATTTGAAAACATATAAAGTGGTTTTAATTGCTATTGCAATTGCAATTGACAAGTTCTACCTACTCACACGATATCTCGGTGCCTAGTGGTTTGGAACGACTTGATTTGAAAACATATAAAGTGGTTTTAATTGCTATTAGTTTGTTTATTTTTTGAGAACGAACATTTCTAGAACTAAATGAAATCATCAAGAAATATAGGAATATCAACTGGGAGCAGACAGAACAACTGAAACTAGGATTCCTAAAGCTGTCTACATTGTTCTGAAGCAGGGAAAAAAGTAGATAAATAATCTGGAAAGAAAACCGAGAAAAGATCATCTCATCAATTGAGAGTTGGGAGGGACTAATATACCTATGGTCCGTCCCAGGAATCTGTGGAGTAAGTTCACCCATATGGGGGCGGGGTCTATCTGTGCCGAAGTGTATTGCGGGTAGCATCAGCTCGAGTCCGGGGGTAAGATGCTCGTGTTAGAAGATAGAGTTGAGATACTGTGCTCCAACCAGGAAAAAGTCTCAGGGGAAAGAGACGCAGCGGAGTAATGCTGTGAATGAATGTTGATGTCATAAGGTCACACATGTGGGTACACGCATCTCCATTGACTAACTCTCAAAGCACAAACGATAACACTGATACACACATACTTATACTACCCTAGTTACAAAATTAGATCACGGTTAATCTCCTGGTCTTTTAATCCCTCCATACAAGAAAATAACATATGCAGAAGAGCGCATGTCTTTTAAACTGACGTTAAAACGGTAATATCGATCTACTTCGCTCCAATAGATGACACAATAGTACGCACATTCCTTTCACGGTTAATCTCCTGGTTGGAGAACAGTAGAAAAATTATCCCCTCCTGTAAGCGATTGCTCGCTTCGTTCAAGCAATGCCTCCCCCAGAGCAGTCATTGGCCCTATCCCTCCCACATACCACTTGCGCAGAGATCTTGTTTTGTCTTTATACTTCATAGATTCCTAGGACAGACCATAGCTGAAAACCAGAAGTAGAAAAATAAAATGGAGAAAAATATTAATGTTATTAGTAGAGTTCTGCCTAAAGCCTTCAAGTCACCTGCAACAGTGTAGGTATGTATGAAGTATAGATCGGTGGAACCCGACTCTACTACACATTCAAGTCTGCTGTTCAGTGAACATGCAAAAGCAAAACAAAGCTGGACGCTGGCGATGAATGCCCTAATAGAAGAATTTGGTAGCGAACACTTCATTAGAAAAGAAGGACAAGTATATTATCAGAAAGAAGGAGACAGTTTTCATTTGAAATACTTAAAATGTTTAGCCATTCATCGTAATGTGTAGAGATTCGTAAAGCACGCATTCATAATTTGTTTTATTTTACGTTTAAGCTGACATTTATGTTTTTTCATTTCTTAATTCAAACCTTTAATAAACTCTAAAGTATCTTAAATGCGTTTCATTTATTGCAAAAATCAGGAATACACAAATTCCGGACAGCATGTAGCCGTGGCGGCTAAAAATTATTATGTGATGCCTGAATTATTGAGTTCAAAATTGTTTAAGACTTCGTTTTCTTTTATGTCACTATGACTAATATATAATATTAACAAAAGCGGTTGTAGGAAGAAATTCGAATATGCTGCTTTGATTAATATTGTTACATAGTTTGTTGCGTATCTCAAGATATTGTCACTACATAGCTTCAGTGGAGAGCAAAGAGCGTCCCTGAGAGCGTGTGTTTCCATTGCATAGGTATTTAGTATTGTTTAATATATTTTATCAAATGTATCACCTTAGCTCGAATGGTTTTCTCATTGCATGTGTGTACAAAATGTGGCGGCTCCCGAAAATAAAGGGCTGGGTAATGAACATTTTTAGTTTTGTCTAGCCGTGGTAAAAATTATCTTTTATTACATATTAGCTTTCTTTAAATAAATACTTCGTTATTATTGTAATTAAATCCATGTACATGATTAGGCTCTACTATTCCTGTTGTTCACCGACATACAGACACATTTTCAGGAACAGATGTAAACACACAGTACTGGAACGTGAGGGGAGACACCGCAGTGTGAAGCTAGTATGATCGAGGTACACCTACTTGTACCTATTCAAACTAACCAAACGCACGACTCTAGTTACTAATATTCTACTTTACATATATTATTATTATTATTATTATTATTATTATTATTATTATTATTATTATTGGCACAATATAATGCGAGTGATGTAATGATCGATCTATGACTTGTTTCGTTTCTTTCTCTATGTTAAAGGTGTCCCCTTAGTTCTACACTTTCTTTCTTCATCGTCCAAGCAATGACGTGTCAATGACTTCTCGAAGATTGCTGGCTCCAGAAATCGGCCTCACAATCCTTCCTTTTCTGATTCGTCAGCGGGGATACACCGCTAAATAAGTAGCGTTATCATTTTTTGACATGAATACGTCTATAAGTTCGGTTTCAGTATTAGGATGCCATCCCCAGAAAGTCGACGGACACATTTCCAGGGCTGTTTTGTCGCCCTATACAATTTCTAATCTACATGACACATTGCAAAGAAGTAAATGGCGATCGACAGATGAAGGATCAATGCATCCAACGTGACCTTGAGTTGGAACGGATGGCTTCATCTAGGGATACGCGGAAGAAAGGAAACTGAGATACGGATTGGCGGACCGCGCGGCAGCCGATGCAGTGTAACTCGAGAATGCGAAACGATGGAACTTTCGCAGTGATGTCAAACGATTCATAACGAACCAGACCACAATTTTAATTGAGCAATGATCGTTAGATTGAAAAAATTTGTGAGTGAAGAGAGAAAATTCACAATGTCGAGGCACATGCAACGCAAATGGGAGCGGGTGTATAAACAACGGATATCTTACATTCAACATCCCATCCTGAGAGACGCGTTCACGCATAATACTTGTGGCTGTTTCTCCTATAGAACCTACCCAAATTTGTTATTATCACTTTCTTTTTCGTTTGACTTTCACGTTCAAATTCTAAATTTTGTTAATTAACATACAAGGATTTTTTTCTCCCCATAACTTCCTCTTCCATTATTCACTTTCTCTTAAAGATCTATTATATGTTTGTTATCTCTACTGGGAATTATGTCACTGTGTTATTATTTTGTGCACTTGCCTAGCTGATGTGAAAAGTACACCGATGTAGCTCAAGCGTTAGCGCCTTCGCTGCTGATCGGGAACTGATCTCGGACATAAGTTCAATTCTTGTTTGAGTTGATGACATGGTTGTTTTTTCCCCGAGGTTTTCCTCAACTATAAGGCGAATGTCACGTAATTGCATGGCGAATCCTCGGCCTCATCTCTCCAAATGCTATCTCACTATCACCAATTTAAATCGATAGTAGTTGACAGAGCGTCGTTGATTAAAAAACTAAAAAATTAAGCTTCATTAAGTGAACTTAACTTCTATTCTGTTGTGTTAAAATTGGAGACACGGAAGTTTTGCGAGTTTGAAAAATACAAAAAGAGTATGTAAAATGGAAAAGTTTCGGATCCGTTATCCTAGTTAACTGCAAGCAAAGCTGGTGTTGCATACTCGGCGCACAGATTGAAGGAAGGAAGAGCAGGGCAGCCTGGAGGCTTGTTTATGTGGTGGCCAGCTGCTTGAGGACAGGCGCCAGCCTGCCTGCCTATCCGGGATGTTGCTGCACCGGAAGAATATACCGCTAAGAGGACTGCTAATTAGGGCGAAGCTGTACTTTCCAGGAGCCACCGCTATCGCTTCCATCTCGTAGTGCAAGCCTTACCCGTGCATGGCAAGATGGCGACATAGTGATAATGAAGTATTATTGTGGAAGAGGAATAGCAAGAATGCCCAAAGTAACGGGACAAAATCTTGTAGAATTGTTCGTAGTTCGAGTCTCGACCTCGTTACAAGCTGACAGTATGTATGTATGTATGTATGTATGTATGTATGTATGTATGTATGTATGTATGTATGTATACAGGGTGATTCACGAGGACATTCTGAGCAAAAAAATGTCACATAAACGTTTGTCCTAATCTCAATATTTTCAAAGTTACATTAATTTTAAGTTGATAGTAATATACATTTTTTCTTTAGTTTTACGGGTAAAAAAATATTACAACTAGAGAATGAACTATTTAGAAGTGTCATTTCTTTAATTGACTAGTGTTCTGAAGCTAAAAATCTGTAGTTAATTGTTTTGCACAGATTTTGTTTTTCAATTTTTAACTAAAAATGACATCATTCTTACGCACTTATCAAAATAATTGTTACAAATCATACGACTTTAGAAACTTGATTCTTTACAATTTAATTATGCATTCTAATGTACAATCTTAAAGAATTTACAAGAGCGGCAGCAATTGTTGTGATAAATGCGTAAGAAAATGTAAGTTTGTAGTTAAAAATCGAAAAAAAAAATCTGTACGAAGCAACTATGGAATTCACAACACATTTTTAGCTTTAGATTACTAGCTAATTAAAGAAATGATACTCCGGAATAGTACATTCTTTATCTGTAATATTCTTTTACCCTTAAAACTGAAGAATAATGGTATTTTACAAACAACTACAAATTAGTGTAATTCTGATTTCCCTGGTATCGATGTTTCGAGACATGCTGCTTAATTATTCCCCCCAGGGAAATCACACCGCCTTTCCTGCGGAAAATTTCACAGAGGACATGGCGCCTATCATTTTGTGCCGCGACAACGATGGTGCCCATACTGATGTTCTGGATCACTAAACAAGCTGGAACGTAAAGTATCAACCATTGTCACGCATCTGCTATGACATGTTCAGAATGGATGCACATCAACATACAAACAAGGGGGGGGGGAGTGACAAGACTTTCGGACCTTAGTGTACGTTAAGAAACTCACATATTATAATGAAATATTGGTTAAACATGATACGTAATAAATTAAGTAATTTACAATTAATACTCTAATTCTACTTTATAATAGACCTCAATGACAATTTATACAAACACACAGAATAACCTAGTCGACCTAGTTGGTATAGCGCTGGCCTTCTATGCCCAAGGTTGCGGGTTCGATCCCGGGCCAGGTCGATGGCATTTAAGTGTGCTTAAATGCGACAGGCTCATGTCAGTAGATTTACTGGCATGTAAAAGAACTCCTGCGGGACAAAATTCCGGCACATCCGGCGACGCTGATATAACCTCTGCAGTTGCGAGCGTCGTTAAATAAAACATAACATTTAACAGAATAACCTATACAAATCGGCTAACACTCACAAATCAATTCAATGTAAAAGTACCGGTATGTAATTCTTAATTCTTAACCCTTTCCGCTTAAATGAGTCCATTTAGAATCGCTAAATATATATCCTTTCTAGCAACATAATATACAGTACATTGCTTGGTCCATATCGACATCCCAATGATGCCAATTGGAATCATTTCAGAAAACCTAATCTAAAATATATTTTTTTTAAGAAAATAGCCAATAGTCCACTTTTCTCAGGTCAAAATGCAAAGATTTTTTTTTTTCACTTACAAAACCAAATTCAGGTCAGAAAGAGTTAATTTAAATTGATTAACCGTTCGGCAATCCCTGACATGACGGTAAGGAGTTCCATAGGCGACAAACTGACATGGTGAAAGAGGATGAATAGAAAGAGGTACGGTGACGAGGAATGGATAATAAAGCCTGGTGTTGATTTCGTAACGTTGTAAGATATTCAAAGCGAGTTCTCAGATATTTTGGAGTAGAAGTGAGTCATATTCTAAATACAGCAGATAAAGAATGTGCTGCTGTTCGCTTCTTTAGGCGGACCCATTAAAGAGCTTAAAAAAATTAGCGTTATATGGTCAAATCTACGAGTATCGCAGATGAAGAGGACACACATTATGAACACGTTGTAGTCTTTCAGTTAAATTGACAGTTATATTTATCAAGGTCCCGCGCCGTGGCGTCGCGGTCTAAGGCATCCAGCCTAGAACACGCGTTACGGAATGCGCGCTGGTTCGAGTCCTCATGGGGGAAGAAATTTTCTCATGAAATTTCGGGCAGTGTATGGGACCGGTGCCCACCCAGCATCGTGATGCACTTGGGGAGCTACGATAGGTAGCGAAATCCGGTTGCGAATAGTCTACCAGCTATAATGGCTGGGGGGATCATCGTGCTAACCACACGATACCTCCATTCTGGTTAGATGATCGTCTACCTCTGCTTCGGCATGTGGGCGTGAAGCCAGCAGCCGGCTGGTCGGTCTAGGCCCTTCACGGGCTGTAGCGCCTCGGATTATTATTATTTATCAAGAGAGTATCGCAGTAATCAAAATGGGGCATCACTAGCGATTTAACAATGTTTATCTTTATGGAAATAGTCAGACAATTTCGCAAATGATTTAGAGAATGGAGCAATGAAAATACTTTCTTATAGATGTGAGTTACTTGACTATTCAAATTTAGATCTCTGTCCATTAATAATCCAAGATATTTTACAGTGTCGCTGTATCTGATGTAGTTGAATAATAAGTACAGAGTACATTAAATACTTCGGTACGTACATATACAGTCATATAATAAAGTTACTGGTCCATTGGACCATTCTCCATACAAAATAAGATTCCAGCGGCACTGTACAAATTAGAATTCTTACTACATACGTACCTTCAGGTGTATAAAATTGAAATGACAAATTATTCGCTATGCTTCAGAGTATTAACAACACAAAAACAAAATATATCCCTGGAGGTTTGTATGTATGTATCTGAGGAATTACTAATTCATGACTGACGATATTGTACTACACGCACTGTAAATAATTCAGGTCCCCTTTATTCCCATACACAAAATATGCAAGCTTATGCGTGATTAAAGCAGATTATACTTAATTGTACATGTACATCTTTCAATATATTTTCGGATAAGTGATGTGTGTACGTCACGCATGGCTGCTCTCTTGGCGGCAGACCCATCCCTCGCCTCTGCATCAAGGTCCTCGGTTCGACGCTGCCGCAGTGTAGCCAGTCAATAATCTCCAGGGCGTGTCAGGTTTCAGGAAAGGGCTTTCTCATCCGGTACAACACCACAGATACGTTAAAGGGAAGACGAGAGTATACGAAGCAATCTCCGTGTCGATCTACGTACACTCGAGAGTTCCAATATCAACTGATGTAGGAGATGTGGTCTATAGTCTACAACACCTTGCCTTCTTGTTTATTGGCAGTTTCTAATTCAACTAATATTTTAATTTAACATATTATTCAGTGTCTGTGACATGAAGTACAAGTACTAGGAACATCTCCATATATAAAGTGTGTTTATCCTCACATCCAGTTTCAAGAAACAATGACAATACGACAAAACATCCTTAGACTTCAGGGATTTTTACGAGGCATCTGATATATATCGTTCAAAATTATGACCAGTAAAGCGAAACATAAATAGTGTGTGAGGGCCGTAATTAGGTACTGTGCCGCCTCCCAACTCCCACAAACAGTTTATGACTAGCCATTATATAGGCCATGTTTAGTTTAAATTAGTTTTAAATGAAATGTTATAACAATAATTCAGAAAACAATAACTTACTGGAATCAAAATACATGCTTCCAACTTGTGAATTATAATGATTTTCTTCGCATTTTCTTCACAGAGAAAGCATTCATGATGTCGTGAAGTCGATCTGACGAATATTAAATCTAACTGAAATAAAAGGAGTCTGAATATTAAATCTAACTAAATTAAAAGGAGTCTGAATATTAAATCTAACTAAATTAAAAGGAGTCTGAATATTAAATCTAACTAAAATAAAAGGAGTCTGAATATTAAATCTAACTAAATTAAAAGGAATCTGAATATTAAGTCTAACTAAATTAAAAGGAGTCTGAATATTAAATCTAACTAAATTAAAAGGAGTCTGAATATTAAATCTAACTAAAATAAAAGGAGTCTGAATATTAAATCTAACTAAATTAAAAGGAGTCTGAATATTAAATCTAACTAAAATAAAAGGAGTCTGAATATTAAATCTAACTAAAATAAAAGAAGTCTGAATATTAAATCTAACTAAATTAAAAGGAGTCCGAATATTAAATCTAACTAAATTAAAAGGAGTCTGAATATTAAATCTAACTAAAATAAAAGGAGTATGAATATTAAATCTAACTAAAATAAAAGGAGTCTGAATATTAAATCTAACTAAATTAAAAGGAGTCTGAATATTAAATCTAACTAAATTAAAAGGAGTCTGAATATTAAATCTAACTAAAATAAAAGGGGTCTGAATATTAAATCTAACTAAATTAAAAGGAGTCTGAATATTAAATCTAACTAAAATAAAAGGAGTCTGAATATTAAATCCAACTAAAATAAAAGGAGTATAAATATTAAATCTAACTAAAATAAAAGGAGTATGAACGTGAAAACTAACGAAAATAAAACTAATCTCAATAGGAAAACTAACTGAAAGAAAGGAGTCTAAATAAGAAAACTAACGAAAATAAAACTAGTCTCAATAGGAAAACTAACTAAAAGAAAGGAGTCTAAATATGAAAACTAACGAAAATAAAACTAGTCTGAATAGGAAAACTAACTAAAAGAAAGGAGTCTAAATATGAAAACTAACGAAAATAAAACTAGTCTGAATAGGAAAACTAACTGAAAGAAAGGAGTCGAAATATGAAAACTAACGAAAATAAAACTAGTCTCAATAGGAAAACTAACTAAAAGAAAGGAGTCTAAATATGAAAACTAACGAAAATAAAACTAGTCTGAATAGGAAAACTAACTAAAAGAAAGGAGTCTAAATATGAAAACTAACGAAAATTAAACTAGTCTGAATAGGTAAACTAACTAAAAGAAAGGAGTCTAAATATGAAAACTAACGAAAATAAAACTAGCCTGAATAGGAAAACTAACTAAAAGAAAAGAGTCTAAATATGAAAACTAACGAAAATAAAACTAGTCTCAATAGGAAAACTAACTAAAAGAAAGGAGTCGAAATATGAAAACTAACGAAAATAAAACTAGTCTCAATAGGAAAACTAACTGAAAGAAAGGAGTCTAAATATGAAAACTAACGAAAATAAAACTAGTCTGAATAGGAAAACTAACTAAAAGAAAGGAGTCTAAATATGAAAACTAACGAAAATGAAACTATTCTGAATAGGAAAACTAACTAAAAGAAAGGAGTCTAAATATGAAAACTACGAAAATAAAACTAGTCTGAATAGGAAAAGTCTAAATATGAAAACTACC
Organism: Periplaneta americana; assembly: GCF_040183065.1. Classification (NCBI taxonomy): domain Eukaryota; kingdom Metazoa; phylum Arthropoda; class Insecta; order Blattodea; family Blattidae; genus Periplaneta; species Periplaneta americana. Next base: position 72,431,351 of record NC_091131.1, on the reverse strand, counting down.
AAATTAAAATGAGTCTTAATACGAAATTAACTTAAATTAAATTAATCTGATTATGAAACTAATATAAATTAAAAAGCAATCTAATTATGAAAACTCAAGTAAAAAATAAAATATATAGTTAAAATATCAAATCATTATGAAATAAGACGAATGTAAATAAAAAAGCAAACTGAAATAAATGGATTCCGAATATCTATACAATCCGTCGTCTCACTCTATGTCCAGGCTTTTAACACTGTCTGTTGCTGTTCTGTCGTGCTGTTTTATGGTAGCTGTTAGGTTACGTACATTTTCGGCTTTCCCCTTCAAAATACTCTAATCCTACAATTCAACGGTGAAAATCTGAGTGTGACGAATGGCAACAGGCTTAGAGATTACATATATATTATGTTCCAATTTTTCTTGCAAGGACGCGTCCTCCACGACTGCAACTAGGTCTACATAAAGGCCACAGGGGCTATTTAAAGACCCGGCGAATTTGTTGGCGATAAAAAAGCGACAATGGAACAAGAATGACAAGGGAATAGCAATATTCATGAGAAAGCCGTCCCATAGCCACTTTATCCACCACAGATTTCACAGCATCTACGTCGCGCGCCGGTCCATTTGATGAGGAGTCTTCAGCTCACTGAACTATGTTTTAGCAAGTTAACAAAGATGAGCACGTCTGTTGGCTTCGGGTTCGGGATTGCCGGCCACTCACACAACCTGGCGCCTCGCCCATTAGATAACTCTGGACGACGCGACGACAGGCTGCTTCCGTTACACAACTCAAGAGCTTTAATCCAAATTTACTGATCATTGTTATGGGACGTGATTATAAGATGACTGAGTGCTTCGAACTCGGTGCGAGACAAGTTTTTAGAAGAGGTATAAGTTCCGGCCACTAAAGTGCGATAGCTCTAATTAACCTCTTCCCTTACTATATATTTTAGTTTTGTGAAAAAAAAAAGTGTCATATTTTTTATTTTCGTAAAGAGGTCATTTAATATTGCAGAATCACTGTACATCACTAATTTTCTTACATACCTAAAAAAAATCACTATGAAATAGACATACCTGAATTATTATCCCGAGTTATCTCGTGCACCTTGATTCCAGCTCTGGTAGTTGTCCCACTTTGATTTTCTCCTGAACTATTTACCAACTTATATTTTTTTTATGGATTAATTTATGAGGTGCAATACCAGTGCTGTTATCAAGGCGTTAAATGTTGCTTGTCGTGTGATAGACTCGAAAGCAGGGTATTACGCACAGTGGCACATTGCATTCCGGACAGTAGTATCTGTTCTCCTATATGAGAGCGTTCTGGGAAGAATGGTGTAGCAGTCATTGAATATTTGTACCAGTACATCTGTTCTTCAGGTTTGTGAATAATGTTCTGCAGTATCACTATGCCCAAAAGTACACGTATTTCAGAATCTGTAGTATGCCGCCACGAATTATTTTCAGCATTCTGTGAACACTTATTAGCGTGCGGAATCGTCTCCTCGAATATAATGTTGATGAGGTCATTATTAAAGAATAATTTAAAAAATTGAGAATTATCGTTATCAGAAACAATGTTAAAATTTCAGGGAATGGGGACCTCGGAGGTGCAAAAAAATGGTGCCAGATGTCTTCTATTCAAACCACTGTCGAAAAGACGCGACATCAACTGATCTGAATTTGTTTTTTGGTCTATAACTTCGTCTTCTGATACCGATGTTTCATTTCCTAATCTTCTACAGGAATATATCAAAAGTTTCGGAATCATTAACTTGATTCATCTTTACATAAAACAGCACAAAAAACACTAAACACAAACAGAAACCGCCAAAACTAACTAGCATCTACTTACTCACTACTGTGTGTGAATGCTATATGAGCATAGAATTCCACTCGCAAGGAAGAAGTACAAAAAACACCACCAGATATAGCAATATCACTAACTTCTGTAGCCATCTAGTGAGGAAAAGAATGGAAACGTATATATTCGGGATATAATCCTTAGCAGCGAAAATGGACTCAAACGAGTTAAGTCGGGTTAATAAATTTTGACACAAGTTAGCAACCCCAGTTAACTCGGGTTAATCAGGGAAGTGGTTAACAAACAAATCAGTATGGAGTAACAGTTAGCATGCCTGACCGTGTAACGAGCGGCCCGGGTTCAAATCCTAGTTGCGACAATTTACCTGGTTGAGGTTTTTTCCGGGGGTTTTCCCTCAACCTATTAAGAGCAAACGCTGGGACCCTGACTCATTTCGCCAGCATTATCACCTTCATATCATTTAGACACTTACTTACAATTGGCCTTTAAGGAACCCGCAAGTTCATTGCCGCCCTCACATAAGTCCGCCATCGGTTCCTATCCTATGCAAGATTATTCCAGTCTCTATCATCATATCCCACCTCCCTCAAATCCATTTTAATATTATTCTCCCATCTACGTCTCGGCCTCCCCAAAGGTCTTTTTCCCTCTGGTCTTCCAACTAACACTCTATATGCATTTCTGGATTCGCCCCTACGTGCTACAAGCCCTGCCCATCTCAAACATCTGGATTTAATGTACCTAATTATGTCAGGTGAAGAATACAATGCGTGCAGTTCTATGTTGTGTAACTTTCTCCATTCTCCTGTAACTTCATCCCTCTTAGCCTCAAATATTTTCCTAAGAGCCCTATTGTCAAACACCCTTAATCTCTGTTTCTCTCTCAAAGTGAGAGTATTATTATTATTATTATTATTATTATTATTATTATTATTATTATTATCATCATCATCATCATTTACACACATGATGATGATGACGATGATAATAATAATAATAATAATAATAATAATAATAATAATAATAATAATAATAATAATAATCTAGTAGGTTATACACTTCTTGATCACCAAAGAAACGAAGACATTCACAACATATTAAAAATACAAAACATAACTACAATAATTCTAGATGCACACAGAAGAAATTGGTACGATCATGTAATCAGAATCCCCCAGAAGGAATACCACAAAATATCCTAAACTGCACATCAAGAGGAAGGAGAAACATCGGCAGACTGAAGAAGCGTGGGAGGGACCAGCTGAATCCAGGAGACGGAACAGGTCAACAGTCTAATCCGAAGAGCATTTGATGATTTGATAATGATGATAATAATAATAATAATAATAATAATAATAATAATAATGATGATAATAATAATAATAATAATAATAATAATAATACTTTATTGCCAGAACAAAGATACATATTGCTCTTTTTTAATATATAAAAACACTCTAGCACCCCCAGAAAGAGTATGTTACGTCATGCTCGTGCTCAGGGGACATTCCACATAATGTTAAGACATTTTATTAAATAACAGAGTAAAAAGTAAAAAAAAGAAAGAAGAAGAAGAAGAAAAAAAACACATATCACAATAATTGAACTTCAAATTTTCTCTCTAAACAGCAAATTTGTAATTGATTTTTTTAAATAAGAAGCATTAGTAAATTGTATGTTTAGGAATTTAGCTATTATCTTGTTATAAAGCCTTGGACCGAAGTTGCTACTGTGATTATATGCTACAGTTGTGGTACATTCAGGTTCTGTCAAGCATATCGCTCATTTGCTGCAACAGTGACACATCTCAAAAATGGCAATTTTTTGAGTTGATAGTGCAGAAAGAATCGTTATGACATAACGGTTCTTTCTATACCAGGGCCGGGCATGAGAGCGGCTCAGTCTAGTCGGCCAGAGCTGCTCTCGCTCCGAAAGGCACTTCAATTCCAAGCCTGAGCAGAACGCTCACGCAGTGGCGGACTCGCATTACAGCTAGGCCTACCTTCCCTGCATTAATGTAACAAGAGCCACGGTTCTTCTAGTCATTCAGTCTGTCAGTACATAATAGTTTATAAGGATATTACATCAATCCATTGTACATTACAGAATTTACAACACTCTTATTAATTTAATGAAATAAACTTCGCTCTATGCACACACACAACTCATTAGGCTTATTTTACATAACCCATACGCACATACTGCAATCTCCTCACCACGGTTCTACGAGACAGGCATATGGCTTCCACTTCCCCTACTTGCTGTGGACAGAGTTCTTCTGCCAATATAATTAAACATCGCTTGATGAATTCACCTCCGTTGAATGTTTTCAATTCCTTTGCAATTTCGTAGCAAATTTTGTAGCTAATTCTCATGGCCGATTCACTAAGTGCATTATTGTCATCCTGTTAATATATAATATGATATGATATGATATGATATGATATGATATGATATGATATGATATGATATGATATGATATGATATGATATGATATGATATATGATATGATATAGTGATGCGATATATGATATTATATATGATATGATATAATATAATATAAAATGATGCGATGCGATATATGATATGATATGATATGTAATGTGATATGATATATGATATAATATAATATATAATATAATATAATATAATATAATATAAAATAATGTGATGCGATGCGATATATGATATGATATGATATGATATGATATGATATGATATGATATGATATGATATGATATGATATGATATGATATGATATGATATATGACCATAAATTAATACAACTTAAAGAAAATGTTTCTCAGGTACATTATATTAGAGTATCTATTTTATATTGCATTATAAGTTATTATAGTACATTTAGTAATATATAATTTTAAATTATACAAATATTATGATAATCATAGTATAGTATATTACAGTTCATGATATATAATATTATATATTATATATCATAATACTTGTATAATTTAAAATTATATATTACTAAGTGTATAATAACTTATAATGCAATTCAAATATCAAATAGATTAATATAATGTACCTGAGAAACATTTTCTTTAAGTTGTATTAATTTATGGCGTTCATTACCAACATATTTGTCATATTCAGTAGCATGTTGTAAAGAATAATGTCGTTGGATATTGAACTCCTTAATCAGTTGGAGTGTTTTATGCCAAATTAAACATTTTGCTAATCCACTGCTCTCTACCAAAAAGAACTCCTCCTCCCATTATACATTAAAAGCATTGGGAGTAGCGGCCCGCTTTAGTCTATGAGCGGAAGCTCCGTCTTCAAAGTTCGCCTTCATATTGCAGAGTCACCACTGCACCGACACTGAATGACGTACAGTATGCATACGTCACACCGCTCGCGAGACAAGCTCTTTAAAGCACACAGCGTTCATTTCTCAGAATCACGTAATGTGCCCAGCCCTGTTCTATACTATCAAATAAAAATCTTGAAATTTTTTAGATGTGTCACTGTTGCAGCAAATAAGCGATATATGTCTGATCTTTTGGTTTTATATTTATGTGAATATAAATTAAATATATTACGGTTTTTTATGTACGAAATTCAATAAGACGTTGTTATAAATTTTATGCAAGCCAAATACTTTAAGTTTTGAATACAACAGCTCTGAAGGATAATCAAGAGGTTTATTAAGACATGTCGTTATTATTCTTTCTATAGCAGAGTTATTGGCATGAGGGAGGTACTATAAGCACTATCCCATCCTATAATGCCGTATTGTAATATAGCTTGTACTAATGCGAGGTAAATCAGTCTAAAGTATGGACAGGTAAGTAATTTCGTAGGATGAAAAAATAGTGAACAATTTTTCTTAATCTATTTCTCAGAAAAAGAACATGTTTATCCCAACGTAAATGTTGGTCGATTATTATTTCGAGATAATTTGAGGAGATTTATTTAGAATAGGACAGTTAGAAGAACGATGTATGAAATTTTAAATACAATATAACCACAATAGTTGATAAAGCGTCGTAAAATAACCCACTAAAATATCAGTTTGTTACGAAGATTACACATACTTTATCGTTATATGATTTACGAAGTTTCGCGACAATTCATTTCCTTTGTCTACGTGTGAATCATATTACCGATCGAATTTTATTTCCCTAAGATATCATTTAAAATACACTAGGTGAGCTAGTCCTAGCCCAAGCAAGTGAAAGATATACCAGTACATACATCGAATCATTTTACTATGTACCGAAAGAAAAAGGTAAATTCTTATTTCCTGATTAATAGGTAAAGGTAAAGGTATCCCCGTAACATGCCATGAAGGCACTTGGGGGGCATGGAGGTAGAGCCCCATGCTTTCCATGACCTCGGCACTAGAATGAGGTGGTGTGGTCGGCACCACGCTCTGACCGCCTTTTACCCCCGGGAAAGGGTACTCAATTTTATAGGAGGCTGAGTGAACCTCGGAGCCGTTCTGAAAGTTTGGCAACGAGAAAAAATCCTGTCACCACCTGGGATCGAACCCCGGACCTTCCAGTCCGTAGTCAGCTGCTCTACCAACTGAGCTACCCGGCCGCCTATTTCCTGATTTATAGATACATAAAATGATTTTTCTTTAATCAATCAAAGTTTGAAATATTCCACTTACTGATATTTTACTTGATTTATAAATTGTACGACTTAGGAGTACGGTATGAAATTTTACAGAAACATTTTCGTAAACTGTATTCGATTTCAAGATTACTATGATTTTACATAAATCGAAGTTCAAAATTTGTAGAAATATGAAAGTTATTAGTCATTTGCTGCCAGAAAGTCAAAAGGAGGATAGCAATGGCAAAGAAAGCTTTCAATGAAAAAAGAAGCATTTTCTGAGGACTTTTAGAAAAATAACTGAGGAAGAGACTAATGATAAGCATCTATGAAAAAATGCTCAGAAGAATGAAATGAAGAAGAATACTTCTGAAATAATAAATAAGATTATACCGGTGGCTTCGCTGTAGACAACGCAACATTTAATCAATTCTTTACATTTCCTTTAGTGCTTTGTGCGGAGTGTGGCATTGTATGTGGTAGAAAGTGGAGATAAACGACTAGAAGCATTTGAAATGTGGTTATGGAGAAGAATGGAGCATTTTAACGGACAGACAGACAGACTAATTGAATCTGTGCTTGAAAGAGTTGGTGAAGAAAGACTGATGCTAAAACTGATCAGGAAGAGAAAAAGAAGTTGGTTGGGTCACTGGCTACTGAAGGATGCACTGGAAGGAATGGCGAACGGAAGAAAAGTTCGGAACAGAAGAAGATATCAGATGATAGACGACATTAAGATATAATGCATGGAAGGCGGAAAAGAGGAAAGATTGGAGAATGCTGAGTTTGCAGTGAAAGACCTGCCTTTGTGCAGAAAACTATGAACGAATGAATGAATGAACATATGAAGGAATGGACGAATGAATGAATAGATGGTTTCTGGGTTTGTTACTCATTCGAAAATAATTGTTAGACTTTACCTATTGAGTAAACAACGTACCCGATCTTTTAGAAGAGAAGTTACACTTTTAACGATTCCGTACCGTATTTTTTCTTTTTTTACTCAATAGTGCTGTACTTGCAGATTAATTGCAATTGAATCAGTCATTTCTAAAAGGATCTTGTGTCATTTTTTGCTAAAATCAATTAAGAACGCTATCGTATTTGTCTCGCTTGAATACGAGTACTGCATTTATTCAGATATACACAGGCTTCACAATATTCACAGATTGTTTTAAAAGGGACCTATACCTGGTATAAAGTTATTTTATATAGGTTTGATTGCTGTTATAATTTCGGGGCACGGCTCTATTAGAAATGACTTATTCAATCATGTAATCCACACAAGCAGCAATGAAATTCTCCACGAAATTCCAAGCATAGCCTTAAATAAACGAACAGAAACGTCATTCTTTGTGAAACTTGTTTGAAAGTCCAATTTCAAAATAATCATGTGCCTTTGTTTGTCTCCAATTTCACTCAACTCACAACCTTACAGTACAGTACTATGAAATTTTATATCAAGACAAGCTCGTTATTCAAGTGTAATATTATGCGTTATAATCAAAGCAGTAGCAGTCGTAACGAAGGACTTCAACACTTTTTGTTTAGAGTGCTCTATTTATGTATCTATACAAATACCTAATTATTGGTGTATTTCTTTGGTATCAGCATTAATAATAACTCTACGAAGGGACTATAGATAGAGGTCCTGGAAGGCCCTTAGAGTTGCACGAGACAATCGGCACTGAATACAGTAGAATAATCCGAATCCCAACGGACTGAAAAAGAGTCAGTTCGGTTTAACGAAGTTCGACCTAACGAGGTTTTAGTAAAAACAGATCCCTGTTATCTAAAACGCAAAAATAAGTCTATTGAGTTGATTTCTGTTACTGTGGGTAGCCAGTACTCGAGGTAGTTTCATCAACACAGTGCAACACGCTATCAATAAATTAATACTTATACAATATTTGTTCCTGCCATTTTTTAATTATTAGAAAATAAACTTTATTAGAAATTATACATCTACAGAAATATATATTTTTATCAACAGTAATCTCACTAGAGGTTTTGATTTATCTAGAGAAAATCAAAACTCGAGTGGGATTTAATTGACTATTACACGATTAGAAGAAAGTAGGCTATATAAAGATTAGAAGTAACAAAGTGTACAATAAAATATTAATTGGCTTACGAAAATACAACTGTCTTCAAATGTATTATTGTACCATCTCAGCATTACGTTAGATGGCAGCAGTGTTTTATGATGTTTTCTTGTTACCGGTATCAGTTGTGCCAACTATGGAGTCATCATTGAACTCTGTGGTCTGTTACTAGTCAAGAAGGCTTTGTTGATTCAGTTTAATTTTTATTAAGAGAGTTGCATTCCACTTCAATTATCCGAATCCCAGTAATCAACGTCACTTGATAGATGATTTTCAATAAATCTTAATATTAAACAATCTCTGATACGTGACTATCCATAATATCATATAGCAGAAGCTATAACATAACCTAACTAATATACACGAGTGTTAGAAAAGTTTTATTTAACGACGATGACATAAAAAAATAAACATGAATAATTTTAAAAGGAATAATTATTGAATGTACAATTTTCAAATTTGAATGTGGTTGGTGGTTCAATTTATGTTATATTGGACGTGTGCATAATAGAAGTGGAACTCGTTGATTTAGGCCTACATGGTGTATTCAACTTATTCAGGATTTCCGAATGAATAATTTTAAAAGGAATAATTATTGAATGTACAATTTTCAAATTTGAATGTGGTTGGTGGTTCAATTGATGTTATATTGGACGTGTGCATAATAGAAGTGGAACTCGTTGATTTAGGCCTACATGGTGTATTCAACTTATTCAGGATTTCCGAATGAATAATTTTAAAAGGAATAATTATTGAATGTACAATTTTAAAATTTGAATGTGGTTGGTGGTTCAATTGATGTTATATTGGACGTGTGCGTAATAGAAGTGGAACTCGTTGATTTAGGCCTACATGGTGTATTCAACTTATTCAGGATTTCCGAATGGTGCTCTTCATTTATTTGTAAATCAGATTTCAGAAGATGCATAGGTATGATCAGTGATTTTGATTAATTCTTGTTCTTGAATGCCAATGCGAGTCATATTTGAAACTGCTCTGCATCGACTGGAGAGGTTTGTAATTATATATATATTTTTTGACGTCCAGACCAGCGCAGTTTCAAATGTTGGCAAACAAAGAAACAAATGCTAGGGACGCGATAAAATTAAACAAATGCTAGGGACGCGATAAAATTAAACAAATGCTAGGGACGCGATAAAATTGTGCGATAAGCAGCCATGATTGGTTGAAATACGTCCTTTCGTACCGTTTTATTGGTCAAAAGTAGTATAACGTAGTAAGAGTGTAATAGTCATTTAAAAAGATACAATTCAGTGACTCATTACTTAATGAATAAGTACAATAGAATGCTACAGTACTGTAGGGTACCGGACATTTTAAAGGCACAGTAACAGACTGAAGTTTCAGCCAGAATTAAGGTATTTCAAACTATGGAATTTACAACAAAAAGTAATGAATATGCACAGTAGTAAGCTAAATACAAACAATATTTCTTTATAGTTTAAAAAATCAACAATTGCTGTATGATGGACTACTGCCCTCAGCATGTCTGTACTCTCTGAAGAAACCACGTTGCATCAGCGTAAATTGAAATACATATTATGTGTATTAAATAAATATCAATATGGCTAAGCCCTGAAAGCTCCAAAAGACGAAATACTTCTGTACACTACACAATATGTTCGGTTTATCGGAGAAATAACTTAGGAATATGTACTGAGGGGACAAAATTTCAATTCGGAGTACGGTTTTCCAAAACTTCGTGTACGTTGTGGGCATTTCTCTATTAATTCAGCTGGGACCGAACAGTTTTTTTTCAATTCAATTCAATTTATTTTGGCCATTAGACATACAGTTTTAGGCTTCGTCAGAATACATTGAAAAACAAGTAATACATTTTTAAAAACGCTAATAAAAGAAGCACTAAAATTTAAATAATACAATTAAAACATGAAATAATTTAAAACTTCTAAATTAAAGAAAACAGTTCATCCTTAATGTATTAATTGTAACTAATTGCAATTAAACGTATTTATTAAAAACAATTTCATATAAGTTTGTGTTGAAAAACTCAGCAACAGAATAAAAAAGATTATTTATTAACCAATTATAAAATCTAGTTTTGAAGCTATTGATTGGTAATTTATAGCATTGACTGGGGAGCTTATTATATAATTTCATCCCCACAATTGAAACGTTTGTGTTGCTCTTATGTAATCTACAATATGGAATATTAATTTGTTCACTGTTTCTAATTTCATGATCATGTATATTGGCCACTAATGAGTAATTTGTCGATATTTTGTCGAGTGTAAAGAATGGATCTTATACAGTATATACAAATTTATGATTGTTAAAATCTGTGATTGCCTGAAAAGTGGCCTAAAACGTTCCAGATAGTTTGATTTACATAAAATTCTAATGGCTTTCTTTTGCAAAATCAAGACACTTCCAATTTTGGTTCCATTTCCCCAGAAAATTAGGGCATATCGGATTATCGATAATATTGATTTAACCGAGTGTTCGGTTTATCCGATTTCAGATTAACGAGGGTCTACTGTAGAAGTAGGGATGGCAATCGTACGTACAGGACGAATTTCCTCCAAGGAAATACCCGTGATACTCAATTCTGTTACAGTCTGAGTGATAAGGTCATAGTGCGGCTGGAAGGATGAGAACAATGGAGAAAACCCATTACACCTTCTGGGATCGAAACTACGACCTTTCGGCTTGCAGTTCAACGCCTTAATTACAATGTTACCGCGGGATGAGAGAATTATGCTTATTGTAATTAATCCAGTTAACATAAGAAAATTAAACTATTAAAAACACCAGAGTTTCCGCACTTATACACACTTTGGTAAATGTCCTCTGTTACTGGCTGGAGTAGTCATACGAGTGAGAGAAGTACAGTGTCCCAAAATGATTGCTCCGATTTCACAGTACTTTATATCTGTAAATATTAATAGTATTGCAAAGCAATGTATGTCAATAGACAATATCTCTAAGTTTTGTTTGATATCTTACATGGCCACCCTACTCCATTATCTCCTGGCATAGTTGCCTCATAAGTAGTGCCATGTTGATATCACTTGTGAGGTTCATACCTATCTTCGGACAGTTGACTAAACAACAACAACAAAACAAGTTTTCGGGCTGAACCTCTGGTCACACAGCACACATCTCGAAGATATTCCAATTTCTTCTCATGGTATGCGCAACGTGTCACCACCTATCGACTGCACTGCAGCTGTGATGCGACACTGTAGCTTCCGCAGGTTATTATTACTAAAGGAGAAATGTAAACATTGTCCTTCACGTACTCCCACAAGAAAAAAAATCAAAGGGGTTATATTAGGCGAGTGCGGACACAATCTCATCAAGATTTGGTCTTCGGCAGTGTAATGCCCAATCCAATGTTGAGTGAGATTATCGTTGAGATTCTCACGCACACGATGGTATGGTACACCACCTTGTAGAAAAATGAACTTGCCTTTCTCGTTCTGCAGTCACAACAGGACGATAAGCTGCGGAATTCAGGACACTAAAAGCTCTCTGAGGTTTCGTCAGTCTTTTCCTAAAGTTGACATTTTCCAACAACAGCCAGCACATGCGCATATGGTAGCCGTACGTTTAATAAACTAAGAGATATAGCTGTCTACTGAGATTAGCGTTCCTAGAGCTTACATACTTTCCTAAATAAATCATATTAACTTCCTGAGTCCAGAGTATAGTATTCTATACTATATTTAATACATTATTATGATATAAGATGATGTGCAGTATAATATACACAGTGGGGCAAAAAAAAAAGGCACAAAATTTAAATGGTTTTGTTCCAGTAGCTAATGATTTCACTTGAAAGTTTATTTCACAGGCAAATTTCACAGTGCTTGTAGACTAGGAAAGTAGTGTAATATTTAATTTTTTACCATTTATTAAACATTATTTCTTATTTTTTGTAAGGCAGTGCAAAATCGATCGTTTATGCTGAGATAAGCATTATGGTCTTACGAGTTCTGCAGGCCAAGCCGTTTGTTGTGCTATCATCATTTGTTTTCTCCTGTTTTGAGTTCTCATTTTGTGAATAATGGGTCGCTTAACGAACGAAGACAAGATTTTCATTAAACATTTGCACCAATATGATAATTTATCTGCCCGTCAAATTGTAAGGAACTACGCTCAACGAGAATGGTCTGTTTCAAGTGTACAACGATTGATTAGCAAGATACGGCATGATAACCCTCCTGAGAAAATATTGCGTGAAAGATCGCAATTCTCAGATTCTCTGATGGTTTCCGCTGGAGTTTCAAACGAGATCATAATCCTATGGACTATTTTGTATGGAGTCAAGTACAAAAAGCAGTTTACTACAAAACAAGAATTCGTAATATTGAACATTTAAGACAACGCCTTCTTGAATGTTGGGATCGGCTTGAACAAAGACATATCCAGTGCTATTGAACAATGGAGAAGACGCCCACATATTATGGTTGTGCTGGCAAATGGCGGTTACATAGAGCATCATTTTTAATTTTGATTATTTGAAAGATCATTAATTATTTTTATTAATTTTATCAACATGCATTATTGTGTATTGACCTCCATAAGATTTTAATTGAGCCTCAAAAAACATAATAAAAAGTCATGCTCATCTTTGAAGCCTACTCTTTCCAACAGTATATTCATTATAAATTAATGTTATGTATTTCCGAAAATAAAGTATTTCTAATTTTGTGCCGTTTTCTGGCCCACTGTGTATAGTAAAATATACATGCATTTGTGCCCTAACTATAACCTGCAGACTTTTTTCAGCATTTTTTCTCATGTCAGTGACTTTTTTTAAGTGTAGAATTACACTGAACTTTAAAAATAGAACAACAAATTTGTCAGGACTCAGGAAGTTAAAATCGGAACACTCATTTTGGGACACATATATTGCAACAAGAAAGCGCATTGGTAGACACTGTATTGTATTATTTCGTATTCCAATATTCGTCAGATCGAGAATATTAAGGATAACATTTTCTATTTCAAACTGAACTTGAAACTACAACCTTGCTCTTCAATCGTACACACAGCTCATTCCATTCATTCCCAAAAGGTCATATTGTCTCCTAAAACTTCTTCCTTGACAACATATTAGTTTCAGTTCACAGTCCATTTGTCAAACTGTCATTCTGGGACTGTTGCTTGCAGCCTCGTATTTCAGATGGACCGGAAGAGTTTCAGAATAAGAACAACTTTTCCTATATCTACTGCTAACGCTTTTGTGTTAGAGAAGAGACTGTAATTCTCGAAAGAGCAAGTTGCACTGTTCTTCATCGAGAGTTGGCAACCTAACTTTACTACACATGTTTACAAACAACTAAACATACTGTAATATACAGCTGTGTATAGGGCGATTAACACATAAGTACATACGAATTAATAAAAAAAAATATGTTGTTCTACTTTCTCTTACCACACACCCCGTGGTATAATCTACAACTGCAAATGATAATGGCAATGACATTTACTCCAACATACAATTAAAAAATTGTTTGGCGTATAACTTAAAAATAACTGAACACTTCAACAGTACTCTTTTGCCTATGACTTGTTTGTTACAGACAGTGTTGCCAACTCAGAATTCCATTTATCGCTGCACAAGCTTAAAAACTCGCTAAACTGTAGTTTGGAAATTCCAGATATTTTATTCATACATCACTTCCAGATTTGAAATACAAACTATACAGTTTTAGGAACTGGGGAATTTTATATAAATATGGACTAAATTATGGAAAGTGTATATCACTTTGAAGCCCCTATGTTCTATGGAAAAAAGTCTTCACCCTCATACAGAGTTTTATGCCGCATATTTCTTCAAAACTGAATGAAGTATATGTAGAATATACTAGACACTTCGGAAATAATTACATTCACAATCACACCAGTCGGTTCGAAATCTGATTTCACACTGAGCTGGAGACGTGCCTGCCAACAATGAGCCTGGTTTTAAGTTTTAAGTATGTCCGTGTTACATAAACTATAACGCGGAATGATAAATTAAATAATGTTGTATCATAAATGAAAATAATAATTCACTTCATTATCTATTCTTTATTATTAAATTCTGTAGCCAACATCAATTTATTTACAAAAACAAGCATACATTACATTAAAAGTTTAACGAATGCTGCATTCATTATTTGTACAACAATGGAAGAGGCAGGAATTAGACGTGGTTGCACCAAATCGAGTTAACATAAAACGTTGATATTTTATACTCGCACAATGAAAAAGTGTGATAATATCATACTAAACTCTGGTTTATGATTAACTAACATTGTTGTCCGCAAGTACATATAAAAGCAATTATTATAACATATTTACAGAAAGAAAACTTAAAAATATCATCTCCTTCTGTCGGAATCATCAAAAAACGCCAATTAAATAGCTAGCCGCTGATGGTAAAAGTCTGTAGCTCATGGTAGTCCTGAAAACATCAGATTCAGCTACAAAATACAGATTCGTTTCCATATGCGAATAGTCACTAGTAAAATAGATCCGGAGCTATTATGCAATACAAAGCTGTTTAATCATAAAAATAATTATACAATGATAAACATTGGTCAGAGACCGTATGTTTTGATAAAAGCGATATGCGCGAAATTTTCCACAATTACTTTCTTTGTTACATTAAATTTATCCTCTAGACACCTAAAGCAGGTTACCAAACTTAAGGAAAACAAACTCGCGAAATCATGCGAGATTTGGATTACTGTGCTAAATATGTGAATAACAATAAAATATATCCCTCTATCGCAAAAACTATTAAATATGAAACTAAATTTTATTCAAAATTGTTAATTGTTTCAGTTAGTATGTCAATCGTTTGCTAATGCCAATATTTCTATACTGTATTTTCTCTATGGTTATGGTGTACACTCACTTTTATTATCTTTATGGCTATCAAAAAAAAAATCGATTTCTGTCTATGTTACAATTTTTCAAAATCGAACATGCTCTATATAATCTTACACAGCTGTCACAAAAATTGTTTTTCAATATCTGTATCAGAAACACTTCTACACAAGTTACAACCATAAATTTCTTGGTTGGAACAATGGTCTGTCACTCGTCACTTCTAGCGTATCCAGTTGTTTACATCGCATCGAAAGTTTGTTCTTTTTACGAATACTGGGTACTTGAACTCTGTGTATCAGGTTTCGGTTGATCTATTACGTAAGATGGACGACTGCACGACAGTGACGATTTCTACGGTAGATATTGACCGGCTTAAAAAAAAAAAAAAAAAAAAAAAAAGGAACCAGATAAATTAATACAAATAAGTGGAAAGACGCGTCGGGAAAGTCGCTGAGGGATAGTGGTCTTGAGAATACAAGGAAGACGAAGTCGCAAATTATTGCGAAAGATCTCCCAAGTAATGGAAGTTGCTGTCTGTTATTTTTGCAGTAGTTTATTAGTTGTATTTTAATTTACACTTTCAGGAACAGATTTGTGGAAATTATTGTAAGGAGATGTGCTCACAGCCTGCTTTTGATGTCAGAAAGTAGCTGTTTACAATGTGATTGTTATTGTCTTCATTATTAATAAAATTTATACTTAACAGATAAGTCATCTGTTGGAATGGACACTGAGTATTCGGGACAGGGGTTCAAATTCCATCCCCCAACAATTTCTAAAATATAATATTTAATTTTCTTTATTCATTTGTTATTGTTACAACTTTCATTAATTTAATGGTGTCTCTACATCCCAATAGTGCAGTTATTTTCTAATAATAGTGTTATTATTTGATCAATATTGTATATTTATTCATAATATGACATTTAGTGTAACTTTAATAAATTACTTGATGTTAATTCATATTAATATGTAGCATTTAAAAATAAATGTCATAATCATTTTGTTCATAATTTAACCTTTTTATTGAATTTGTATATTTCATAATATTCTGATTACTGCCTGTATTCCCCAGTAGCATTTCTGTGGTGTTAAAAATGTTACACAGTTCTATATAATATGCAATCGTATACTTCGCTTAGTGTACAAAATACTGTATATTGTTGGAATAACGGTTTATGTTGCCCGTCCGATAGTAAATTTATGAGCAGAATTATGACGCAACATTTTTGGTCCTCCTGCACAATTAGCAGATTGTAACATAGACCGTTATTCGGCCCAACGCTTCAATTGATATTAATCTTCATGTTTTAGGTAAGAGGACACTTCGATTAATCTGTATGTTTGTTTATTTTAGTCGGTTATTTAGCGACGCTGTATCAACTACTAGGTTATTTAGCGTCGATGAGATTGGTGATAGCGAGATGATATTTGGCGAGATGAGGCCGAGGATTCGCCATAGATTACCTTGCATTCACATTACGGTTGGGGAAAACCTCGGAAAAAACCCAACCAGGTAATCAGCCCAAGCGGGGATCGAACCCGCGCCCGAACGCAACTTCAGAGCGGCAGACAAGCGCCTTAACCGACTGAGCCACGCCGGTGGCTAATCTGTATGTTAAAGGGTTTCTAATGGAGACCGCAGAAGACAACGAATTTTACGATACGTCACTGATTCATTACATGTATTCAATGCAACACAGTGTGTAGACGAGGAACCTTGTATTTCACGGATTTAAGATACTGACAGAAGGGAAGACGGCTGGACGGGAGAGCGCTGGAGGGTGGAGTCGGTATGTTAATGGATGACTAGATGGCTAAGGTGACCTGCACGGCGATTAAGAAGAACAGTCTAGTGCACCCTCTGCTCATGTTCCAGGTAACTCAACATTTTCGTCTGGTAACGAAAATCAAACTACAACAAAGTATACAGCCAAGTAATTGCTTCAATCGTGAACCCGGAAAGGACAGAGGGGGGGGGGAAAAAAAAAAAAAAAAAAAAAAAAAAAAAAAAAAAAAAAAAAAAAAAAAAAAGAAGGTGGGGTAGAAAGAAAAAATGTGGAATACGAGAATTCGTGTGTGTCAGGGGGTTCAGTACCTCTTTGGTAGCTGACCATTTAAGCCCTAGAACCAGTGTTGCCAATTCAATGGTTTTCCCGCTAGATCTGGCGTTTTTCAGTGTTAGTTTAGCGGGCAAAAGTATGAAAATTTGTATTGCTAATATAGGGATTTACGGGTATTTTTAGCACTCATAGTGGGAAAATAATCTCATTATACATTGACAATATAGCAATTTAGCAGTTTCTACACCATTTCTTAGCGGGTTTTTAAAAACTGGGTTGGCAACACTGCCTAGAACAGTAGATACTTGTCTCACTCCGTTTGTCTTGTGTTCAGTGATGAATTGGGAAGTTACGCGCTAATAATTAATCTCTACGCGACTCGTAAAATACGCGTAAAAATGCGTGATTTGTCATAAATGTAAAAAATGCAATACGTTCAAAACTTACTGTAATATCGTCCCATATGCGAAACCCATGAATATGAAAATTTGGAGATTTTGGAATAGATGCATTACAGAACGTAGTTTTAGAAGATGTACTCGTATATTATGTTAAATCGAGAAATGTCTACTTTCACAATTAAGGTCAATATCGCAAAGATTTGTTCCATGAATGTGCTTGTTTTACCTGTGGCACATTTATGTTCCTTTTATTCGGATTATGTAATTTAAAACGTGCTAAAACGCCAATGTGACACATTCGTGATTTTGACAAGCAAGGTTAATGTTATGACTATGAGTAGCTATATTTCAACATTTATAACTACGATATCGCAGCATCTACCCTTAAGTACGAAATACGATAACCTGTCACTGATAAATTCGGCCTTTTTTACTACCTGATTTTATTCTTTTATTAACAAAAAATCCTGTTCCTAATTGGTGATTATTGTTTCCTTTCCAATAATACAAGTAATCTCCTATTTGTAATATGCCACTTCCATCTAACCTAACCTCCCGTACTCCCACAAAGTCTATTTTATATCTAGCTAGTTCTTTTGCTACTAATGTTACCCCTTCCATTCTACATATATAGACTTGTATTTAACATTCCAAGTAGAGATGAACAACGATCGAGAAAGCAAGACTAACAGCCCCCGCAAAGTCGAAAACCCGCACGACAATGTTGTATACGTCAGAGCAGTGGTATACGTCGAGTTGTTGACATAAACACTGCTTGTGAGTGTTTCGAGACGTCGAGATTTATCACTTCCGAAGTTCTGAACGCCAAGCACCCTGGAATCGCCACAGTTGTTTATATCTGACTGAACTTTTATCTACTTTGGCAACTGTTATATATGTACTGTATAAACAATCAAGTAGCCTATTTGAAACATCATCTCTACCTTTCAGTGTATAATAATCCGTTCTCCAATCTTTATTTAATTACTAAGCCCTTATTAAAAGGTTAGGAATTTTCTTTTCATATGTTTGAGATCAAATGTGCAATCTCAAGTAAAAAGATATTAACGTTATAAATGCAAATTTATTTGAGAACTGTTTTTTTTCTATTTATATAATCATAGGTAATATCACATAATAAAACCAGAACATTTTGATAACTAAGATACTATTCTGTTTTGTTTTTGTCTCATTTAAACATTTATAACGTTATTTATTTCAATGATGTATGTTTTCAAAGTTACAAAATCTTTTCACGCCGACCGAAAGCTATTTCGAGAATGATGAGCGAGACTCGAAGCGCACGGGAATGACGAGACGAGACTCGAAAGAAAAATGCAACGAACATAGCGAGCGAGAGCGGCAGTTAGTTTTGTTCATCTCTAATTCCAAGTGAGAAATCTCAAAACCTTATTCCTTTGCTGCGGTCGTGCCAGAGAATCAGTCCCATTCCGAGGCTTATTTTGAGGTTTCGTAACAAGCTGTTTTAACATTAAATCTAGACGTTTGAGATGGGCAGGGCATGTAGCACGTATGGGCGAATCCAGAAATGCGTATAGAGTGTTAATAAGTAATACTTTAATTGAGGGGCTGGGTGCAAGAAGGGCATTTTAGAGGATGTGCCCTTTTTGAGTAAAAAACTTTGTGTTCTCTGATGTGTTATACACATGATCACAAGAGAGCGGAATTTTAGGCCCTAAAAAGTGGCATTTTAGGCGCCTAAAATAGGCTCTTAACTCCTTTATTTAGGCACTATAAAATAAAAAATAGGCTTTTTTTGTTAAGAATGTCACTAATATAAGAGTGTTTTTCATTCACCAAACACATTTCTATAGTTCGCTTCACAGTAGATGATCAGCACCTATTGTGGCTATTGTGTCGCTCACTGCTGTACTTACAAATGGTGAGAAAGAAGGAAGGGGTTGTTATCTGTCTTGGAATGTAAGAGAATGCTTATTCGGGTACAACCCGGCGAGTTTGTGTTAAATTGCTAACAGACAGAGGAAGATATAATAATAATAATAATAATAATAATAATAATAATAATAATAATTATTATTATTATTATTATTTATTTATTTATTTATTTAGAATATTAACGTGCAAAACAACAGCACAAGGCCTATTACAGTTTAGCACGATACAAAACAGAACAAAACAACAAATGGTGATGAGAATGAATGACAGAAAATGGCAGTGAGATGAAATACAAACAATATAATAGTCTACATCAATAATTGATCAAATGCAACAGAGTAGAATAGCATAAATAATTATAAAATTAGTACAATGAGATAATTGAAATAATGGAATAGTCTACATTAATCATTTGACCAAATGCAACAAATAAATGGACAAATAATTATTAAAATTAGATCAGTGAGTTAATTAAAAAATGCAGCCTGGAATAATATGATTATTGTAATGATATGCAATTGACAAGAATAGTATGATACATATCTTAACAAATGGCATTATTAGTAATACTGACATAAAAACTCAAAGATATACTACACATTAAATGGAATCCATGCAAATTAGCATATTTAATACATCTGCTGACCGGAGAGAGAGATTTAGGATTTCTATTATAAAACAATTTATGAAATCTTAAACCCTTAGCAGGAATACGAAGACTGATATTGCTTATGAAAGATTCACAATCAATATCACCCTTAATGACTTTACAAAAAAATAAATAATCAAGATCCTGACGTCTGGTGAACAAACTACCGCAATTGAAATATTTGCAATTAATCTCATAGTTATAATCGGAATTTGGTAAAAATCTATAAGAACACAAGGAAATAAATTTTCTTTGAATATTCTCCAATTTAGCCGAGTCAGTGGAAGTAATGGAGTTCCATACAACATATGCATATTCAAGCTTGGATCTAACCAACGTATAGTATAAAATTAATAAACACATAGGAGTGGAAAAAGAATAAGTTATAGACCTAATTAGACCAAGCATGCTTAATGAATGTGTACAAATATATTGCACATGATCATGGAAATATAATTTTGAATCAAGTAGGACACCAAGATCTCTAATACAGTCTTTCTTAGTAATTACGACATTACTGAGAGAATAGTTAAATTTTAGGGAGATAGTTTTCCGTGAGAAGGAAATAACAAAAGTTTTGGATTGATTAATTTTCATTCCATTTTCAACAGACCATTGTGAAATTGAATTAATGTCATTTTGAAGAATTTGACAATCAACCAAACTATTAATTTTACGAAAGATTTTGAGATCATCTGCAAATAAAAGGCAGCTAGAACTTATTCTTTTACTTATATCATTTATAAATAATAAAAATAGGAGAGGTCCCAATGTAGACCCTTGAGGAACTCCGCATAAACTATTAAATGGAACCGAGAGAGAATTACCTAGTCGAACACATGACTGTCTATCTGTTAAATAATTTTCAAACCAATTAACATAGTTAGTGGAGAGACCAAAATTACTTAATTTATTTAATAAAATTTTGTGAGGAACAACATCAAATGCTTTGCTAAAATCAAAATAAATTGAGTCAATTTGACCTTGATTTTCAACTATAGGCATTATGAGATTCAGATAGGCAGATAATAATAATAATAATAATAATAATAATTTGTTCCGCAGGAGTTCTTTTACATGCCAGTAAATCTACTGACATGAGCCTGTCGCATTTAAACACACTTAAATGCCATTGACCTGGGCCGGGATCAAATCCGCAACCTCGAGCACAGAAGGTCAGCGCTATACCGACTACACTACCCAGGCCGACTGAAAGTTTGAATTTTAGAATTGAAAGATTGTAAGAATGAGAAGAGGTGGCCCGGAGGTACTTCTCTATTGTGTTATTCACTGCTAGGAAGGAGTTGTTGTTATCCGTCTTGAAATATAAACGTACAAGATGTTAAGAAAAACAGTAAACAGTTACGAAAAATGAAGCAAAAATAAAAAACACTTAAAATATAATAATAATAATAATAATAATAATAATAATAATAATAATCATCATCATCATCATCATCATTTATTTAACCTGGCAGAGTTAAGGCCATACGGCCTTCTCTAACACTCAACCAGGAGTAAAACTGCGTTATAAAAACACTACAAATTTACAAAGTACACTACAATTTTACACACAAAACTGAATAAGATAATAATAATAATAATAAAATGTAAACAACAAGTAAGTAGAAATCAGACATAATATATAACATACAGACAGAAAGGAAAAGCATAATAAAATGTGAACAGCAGGTCAAAATAAATGAGACATACAAAGTATAAAAAAATTATTGATGATAATAATAATAATAATAATAATAATAATAATAATAATAATAATAATAATAATAACGTCGAAATAGGAATTTTAGGCACTATAAAACCATTTTATTTATACCTATATTTCCATGAAAAATGTAAATACTAAATCTCAAGCCTCTATATATCAAGGGAAAAAAATAGGTTTTTGCCTAAATTCCGCTCTCTAATGAACACCAAGTTGTAGTTCTATATTATGATCATAGAGGTCAGGAGTTCCCAAAATGTAAAGGCGTGCATAGATCACATTATTACGGTTTGAATTTTCAACATCAATTTTCTCAAAACTTGCATTTGAGGGAAGTGGCTTCTTGCACCCACCCCTCAATTATTCTGCTGGAGCATGTATTCCCTCCATTGTTCAGTATTCATTTTATAGCATTTCTATTGCAATGTTTTTTTTTTTTTTTACGAGAATGAGAGATCGGCTGTTTACCTGTTCACTGAAGCCAATTCAAAGACTTGACCTGCAGTTCCGCAAGATTGAGCTTCCACATCCATCAGTCACCCCCAGATACTTGCCGACTAGTGAAGAAACATTCATCACTAACCTGACGCGTACCGGTATACAGTAGAAACACTCTAACTTCAAACAATGGGGACGAAGGTAATAGTATGGTATAAGTGAATTTTCGAATAGTTCATGTATTTGAAACTTTCGTTTGGCGTTTATAGGTCTTAGAAAAAATAATAATTTAAAATAACCATGCTTTATTGCAGTTAAAACTAGTAAAAGAAACTGACGATTTATAAAATATATTGTATAAGTATTATTATCAGGGAACGGATTTCTAATTCCGTACCTATTTTGTTTGTTACGAACTAGATTATTCTCTATGTTTCATGTATATGTTACAGTCAGAGCGCGAAATACAAATACAACGCGTGCAGTTCTGCGTTCTGTAACTTTCTCCATTCTCCTGAAACTTCATTCCTCTTACCTCCAAATATTTTCCTAAGCAACCTATTCTCAAACACCCTTAACCTCTGTTAATAATTGAGCCAGACTTCGCAAAAGGAACATATGCAAGGTAACATTAAAACCTTATAATACAGTAGAGCGTCTCGTTTAGGCACAGTGAAAACGTAAACAAAGTGCAGGTAACGTGTGTGAGGAGGACGAGCCGTACGATAAACAGGAGGGTTGCACAAGGTTTTAGTTACAACATTTATGGCGGAGCATTAATTGAAATTAGCCTATATTTTCCAAAAACACACAAAACAAAGAACACAAATTGCATAACGTCTTCATATACACATTTTAACAAACAAGCAATTGTAACGTTGAAATAATTCAATATAACAAATCATATTTTGCTACTTATTTGATATTTCTTTCAAGCAGCATTTATTACGGTCATGAATTTCATTCTCTGTATGACTAACAAACAGGTACTATACCTGAATAAATTGAACTTTGAGAAGGGATAATTATGTTTAGGAAATAGTGGTGTCACTTCAGACCAATATACTGTAGTTTTCTTAATTCGGCCACAGAAGACGGTGATATTATGTTAGTCATACAGAAAATGAAATTCATGATCGTAAAAAATGCTGCTTGAAAGCAACATCACGTAAGTAGCAAAATTTGATTTGTACATTGAATTCTTCCAACGTTACAATTGCTTGTTTGTAAAAATGTGTATATGATAACGTTATGCAATTTGTGTTCTTTTGTTTTGTGTGTTTTTGGAAAATATGGGCTAATTTCAATTAATGCTCCGCCATAAATGTTGTAACTAAAACCTTGTGCATCCCTCGTGTTTATCGTACGCCTCGTCCTCCCCCCACACGTTACCTGCACTTTATTTACACTTTTACTGTGCCTAAACGAGACGCTGTACTGTAAGTCTAAAAAAACTGGTTTCCACATCACAAACATGCCATAACGTAAAATAACTTTGTACTTATGCATTTTCCGATTATATTCAAAAGAAAACTAAAATTATCTATAGTATATGTATCAATTTATTGAGAATGCTTGATTCAATAAATTTACTAAATATTTAATTAATAGCCCTGTAACATGAGTGTTAGTTGGGAGGCCGGAGGGAATAAGACTTTTGGGGAGGCCGAGACGTAGATGGGGGGATAATATTAAAATGGATTTGAGGGAGGTGGGATATGATGGTAGAGACTGGATTAATCTTGCTGAGGATAGGCACCGATGGCGGGCTTATGTGAGGGCGGCACGGGTTCCTTAAAAGCCGCAAGTAGGTAAGTAAGTAAGTAAGACCTGTAACATGTCATGGGCCTAAATTATGCAAAATACTTTAGGGGGTCGGCAAAAATGAAGCATGAGCTATATTGTTTTCGCTGTAAGAAAAATCCTAATGTAAACATAAGCACGTTGCTGTCATACCCGTGATTGGCTCCCAGTCAAAACACTTACATGACACAGGAAAATATAGTTCGTATTTGGGAACCACAATCTTGTATTATTTGAAAATAAAAAATTGAATTCTAGTTGTTAAATACGATGAAACATTTAACTTCACTCATGTAAAACGCTATGTAAAAGAAAAGCTGCTTTTATATTTTGTTATGTACTATGAACGCGGATGAATACCAACAGTAATACCGAGGTAGTCTGTTCTTTTAACAAGCTGGCGTCACTTGAGCTCGTAGTTGTTCACGTAAGCTAGTATTGAAGTATGGCTTCTGTATCCTCAACTGTCCATTGTGAAGACATAAGACTTAAAAATAATTTAATTGTAGTAATTATAAAGTAAATGTTTCCTAAGTAAATGAATACACAGTAGTGAGGTTAGGCCTACTTGACGAGTAACGGGAAATGTTTAACATGAAACAGATTGTACAACAGTAGGCGGGAACACGTACTGAGAATCTATGGCGCCAAACAGCGACCAATGAAGCCTCATTTCAGTCACGTGCTATTGTTTAGATTAGGATTTTTCTTACAGCGAAAAGATTATAGAAGGGATACGTGATAAGAAAGGTTGGTTATCCTAGAGAATATAAATTCCGGTGTCTAGTTTTGAAGGACTTGAATGAGAGAACATTTTCCCTTGCGTCTCTTTTGTAAGTAAGTTGGTGCAATGAGCCGTCATAAACCGAAGTAACCTGTCTTCGTCCTTCAGTCGATGGTAAACAGTCTGCGCTCAGCGCCGCTCGTCGGAAGGCAATAACCGACAGTGGGGCATTCGTTTCTCCTTCGTGTAATTGCTGCCACCAAGCCGGCGATTACGCTGCAACACTCTCCGAGCTTTCAAAGTGCCTCTATTGGAGTTCTTCGTTACATCCTAGGGTTACATTGACCATTCCGTGTTTCTCTGCTCGTCCCCTCATAGTATAAACATGATTCTTAAAATCCCTTCATCTTCGTCATCTTCTCCGACTATGTTTATATAGACTCTAGACGTGTATCGTCATCAAGAGAGTATTTCCACAGGTCTATATCTCTTTTGATTTTTGTATCCTTCCTCTTTAAATTTCTAAGTTACAGATCTTTTGAATCACTATGGCTTCCAGTTTTAGATACTTTTACAGCAGTTTTGTTTCAAATATTTAAGTTCCTACTTTTTTACTATACGAACAATGAAGTAGTACCACAGGCTATTATATACAGTATACTTGGCTCGGAAACATGACGGCCTTCCCTCATCCCCTTCACCAGTTAACTGCAGGCACGCGCAAGGGATAAACCCTTAGCCGAGTTGCCAATTCTTGAAGTCATTGTGATTTGCGAACGTTTTTAAAACTGTGTTCCGTGAAACCGCGATTTTCAGTGAGACTATATTATCTTTGTAAATATACCTTAATTTGTAATTACTAAAACAAAATTGGTGTAAAAATGAACAAACTTATTTTAAAAACACTTTACATTTATATTTTCACTAACATGTTTTGCCTAATATTTATATTTTCACTAACATGTTTTGCCTAAATAAACAAAAAAATGCAGACTTCTATAATAAGTGTTAAATTCTCATGTTATTGAAGTTCCAGAATTTTATACTTAATTAAGAATGTTGCGCCGGTAAAATTTTCTGAAACTGTGATCATTGAATAGTTATAGAATTTATAGTACAAAAGAGTAAAGTTAGATTTTATCAGCTTAGCCTTGGATGATAATTTCCACGAACGCGTAAAATCTGTTTACTCTAGTGTGCTATACAATATTTTATTCATTACTGGTATGTAAATTTAATTTTAAATTGTAGGGCTTTTCTTGGTAATGTGTTGTTGGCGAAGAAGTTCATTTTACTATTGCTAATATGTTGGTTGTCATGTAGAGAGTGATTTAAAAACATTTAATTCAATGCTGTAAGTTAGAAAAGTTTTAAGCACTGCTGTGAATAATGTCATTATTTAGGTTGCTAAGGACGGTGTTGCTGTTGGCGATATCTCTTTCGCGTACTGTTCACATACTGTTCGGCGAAGTAAATCACGTATAAAATCGTCTATCTTACCGAATTCTGTTTTAATTTGTTTATTTTCTCTTTAGTTGGTGAACCGTAATTCTTAATTTCTATGGCCATATATCCAACTCCGCCGGTTGCGTCCGATGTTAAGTGGTTAAGATTTATACTTATTAAACTGCCTGAACTTTCGATTACTTTATGGATAGAATTTCTAACGTTAGACACAATTTTAACACTTCGTTTTCTTAACTACGCTCCTCTGCAAATAAGATATTCCGTTTTCTTCGACGGTGTTATTTGTTGTTCTTGTCGTGATCTTCAGGTGTATCAGGAGGCCTGGCTGCGGATCATCTGCTCCAACACTCAATCATGGCCGGAATAAATTAGATAAATTGAAGCGCACAACGGTATAAAACAACACGTCGACAAAGACACTGAGAATGGGTGAAAGCCAACAGGTAGAGGCAATGACTGCTAGATTTGGCAATGCTGGGGTCTATTGTATTTCTGCCACGCGGCTAAGGGTTGAGTAGAGGATGGGGGTTTATGAGGGATTACCAATTCCAAGAAGAGAGGCCGTCATGTTTCCGAGCCAAGTATACAGTCACGAAGCTTGAGTTGTGAGGGTGCTAGGAACAATAGACTGTGCACGTACTATTTCGCATTGCCTGTAAATGAGACGATATTAGCGATTCTAGTGGTTAGCAACTATCTATGGATGCATACTGTATTTACTACGTACTGAGCTTCGTGACTGTATATACTAGACTGTGGTAATACTCTGTGCGTTGGAAAATGTAAATTGGGAGGTTTTGACGCAAATATAGAGTTTCAGTACCTATCACTGATATCGAAATATATATATATATATATATATATATATATATATATCCTTACTGGCTTTTAAGGAACCCGGAGCTTCATTGCCCCCTCACATAAGTTCAGCCATTGGTCCCTATCCTGAGCAAGATTAATCCAGTCTCTATCATCATATCCCACCTCCCTCAAATCCAATCCATTTTAATATTATCTTCCCTTCTACGTCTCGGCCTCCCCAAAGGTCTTTTTCCCTCCGCCCTCCCAACAAACACTCTGTATGCATTTCTGGATTCGCCCATACGTGCTACATGCCCTGCCCATCTCAAACGTCTGGATTTAATGTTATATATATATATATATATATATATATATATATATATATATATATATATATGGGACCCACGTCACCAGCGGATAGGAGACAACAAAACAAAGGGAAACCTCTATATGAACATGCGCCCCATTGTATCACGTTTCCGAGTTATCGTTCCAGTTCTGTTGCAGTAATGGTAGAGATGTTTACCTTCACAAGAGATGCTTAAAATGACCACCCGCGGCTTAAATGCAAGCATGCAATCGTCGTCTTGTAGAATCGCGCACTCTTCCAAACGTACCAGGTGTCTGACGGGTTCATTGGCAGCCATCTTGTATCTGCTAGCGAAATATGTTCATGGTGGGAATGGGTTCTAAATAAACAAGTTCTTTCAAATGGCCCAAAAAATATAAATCCATAGGACTTAAATCTGGGGAACGCACAGGTCATTTGTTAAGCAATGTTACATTCGACGAGTCTATATATAAATAGCATATCTGCCATTTTCTGGTATGAGTAATTCATCTTATCACGTCTGATGCTCTGTACCAACTGCTCTTGTTAAGCACAAAATCTGAAACCACTTGCCAACATGCACCAGTACAAGTACCTAACGATAGCGTAGATGTGAATTCAATTGAGAAATAAATCTAATATTTATAGATTTAAAAATATGACAAATTAAATAGAGACTTTTATTTTGTATATTGAAATACGATGAGGGTTTCAAATCAAATCATTACAATCATTTAAAAAATCTACAAAAACATGAAGGAAGCCTATAAAATCAATTGGAGAGTACAGGGGAAAAAAGATCAAGGTCTACCAAAACTGAAAAAAGAGTTACTGGTACAACCAATAGGTAACTAATATGTGAGTGTATCATCATATTAAATGTACTGAGCATAAACGAGCAACGTCCGAGAAACACACAGTTTAAGCTTAAGAACGGATTGAACTTTCAATTTTGTCTCCTGACAAATTTGCTTCATATGGCTCTGATCTTTTTTCCCCTGTACTTTTCAATAAAATTGTAAACTTTCTCAATTCCAACCGATATACTGCGGGATTAGACAGGGATGCCAACTTTCTTCATCATTATTCATTACGTGCATGAACTCCGTGGTAAACAACTGTAGAATTTAGGCAGGAAGATATTACATTCAAATCAACAGAAATACGAAAGTAGAGACCATCCTTTTTGCAGATGACCAAGTTATTTTAGTGAAAACTGATAATAATATTCATAGCAATAATATTAATAATAATAAAGACATTAATAACAATAGTAATTTCTGATTTATATTAGCCTGGACATTGTACACTAAACATAATTTTTATTTTTTTAAGTGTAAGCAAGAATCTGTAGCAGTAATTATTATTATTATTATTATTATTATTATTATTATTATTATTATTATTATTAAGCTCGTATTATTGTTGTTATTGCCTTGAGTCGAGTTGTTTAACAGAAATCCCGACTGATCCCCGTCGGCAAATCCACTGCATTATCTAAATATGATATGATAACATTCAAGGACAAGCTTGCAAGTGTTGTTCTTCCTCATCGTTTGAAGGTCATATGTATTAGGTGGATATAATGAACTTTTTATTGTTCTTCGTCACAAACAAAGCCAAGCAAACAGAATGATTTAGTACTTATTTCCGTCATTTTTAAGAAATGTCACATACAGGAACATTTTTACTTCTCCTTTTATAGAATTTGTGTTTATTCTGTCTGTAACTGGGAACTGAGATTCGTGTTACAGCAATGAATACATTTGACTCGCGGCATGATAGCAAAGTAAAGTTCTAATAAGCAAATAAAACATTACTAGCAGAGGAAAAGATACTATTTCCAATATTAGTTTTCCCTATTGATTTTTTTTTTATGATTTAGGAGAATATGTCGTATGACAACCTTTATTTTATACAAGAACATAAACATACCTTGGGAAATGGGCACGTTTGTTTTCAAAGTAGCTCTTGAGGTAGACAGCTGCATTTCAATCCACTGTAATTTTTTAATGTCCGTTTCGTTGAGGGAATTTAGAAAATGTTGAAGGAGATAGACATCCGAAAGCGGACTTAGGCTAATATCTATGAATTTCAAAGGCATGTTGGGTCCGATAAGTATAATAATAAAATTACATGCGGTTAGGTCAGCATCTCCTCAACCAAATTTGTAAGTATTAAAAACCACGATTCTAAATTCAACATTCACTTTTTAACTTTCAATTTCAAAATTTTTACACTTCCCCATTATATTTTACAGGACTTTGGTTTCATACACCGCTCAAACAGCAGCACGAGCGAGCATATACCATAGCATGTTCTACTATTTTGTGATTTACGACCACCTGCAATTGAAGATTGTCAAATTATTTTATCTCGTTGTACATTTAACCATCAGCACATTGCTTGTTTTTTCTATACTTTGATGGTTTTAAATTTTATGTTACAAGTATGTTCTTAATTGCATATGCTTACACCGCCTATCATATTAACTTTTTCAAACATTTTTAACGATTGTATTTAAACCAGAAATTATAAGTGTTCATTATGTGTCATTGCTACGATGAGACCTGAGGATGCCATATTCATGGCGAAAACGTTCGTCGGTCATTATGTACCATTTCATGTAATAATCTAATGGTTTAATGTTGATTATTGATAAGTAATCTGACGGTAATAAATCCATACATATTTGTAATTTTAATATCTATGACATAAGGCACTTTAAAGATTATAAAGAATAATTTTATACAGAGTGATTCAGTAAAAGCGTGGAAAAATTACACAGGAGATACTGTAGGTGATAGGAACTCTTATTAGTCTACTGAACATTTTGAGGTAGGGATCTTGGGGTCTGTAAAGCCAGATTGAGTAGATATGGGCTTAAAAATATCTAATTCTATCGCTTACTGTTTTCATATTATTTACAGTAGTTATATTTATACCTGTTATTTACATATTTTAAAAATTAATTTCACATCATTTGTCCCTCGCGGTGGCGTTGTGGTTTAAGACATCCTGCCTAGGATTGGCGTTACGGAACAGGCGCTGGTTCGAGTCCTCATGAGGAAAGAAATTTTCTCGTGAAATTTTGGCCAGTGTATGGATCGTTGCCCACCCGGCATCGTGATGCACTTGGGGAGCTAAAATAGGTAGCGAAATTCGTTTACGAAAGCCAGTTACAGTATGACTGGAGGGATCATCGTGCTAACCACACGATACCTCCATTCTGGTTGGATGATCGTCCACCTCTGCTTCGGCATTTGGACGTGAGACCAGTAGCCGCTGGTCGGTCTGGGCCCTTAAAGGGCTGTAGCGCCATGGATTGTTATTATTTTTCTTCATATCATTTACAAACCTGAGTTAAGCACGTACCGTTGTGTACCTCACAGCATTAACTCAAAATGACTTTCATCAACTTCGATCTAAATATGACATCATGACATCACGTGCGGCTATAATCCTGGCAACTAATTACATGTCCGTGTTTACCGAGTTCTTATAAAACAAGTAATTTTTACATCTCACCATAGGAAATGAGAGAGTAGATTGATGTCGGGCGATCTCGCAGGCTATTAGCATAGGGGCTCCCCTTCCAATCCAGCGACCAGGAAATTTATCGTCCAGATGGTTGCCATTTGGAATTCTCTTCCACTCAACCAGTTGTTTTATGATTATACTAAGATGATTTTCATCAAGAAGTGACATACGATTATTTAAACTACACAACCTCCAAACACCTAAACGTTCCACACAATTACACAGAGTCTACAGTACCGGTATTATACGAATCCACTGCCATCTCTTACTTACATATGGTTTTTATAGAACCCGGAGGTTCATTACCGCCCTCACATAAGCCCGCCATCAGTCCCTATTCTGAGCAAGATTAATCCAGTCCCTAGCATCATATCCCACCTCCCTCAAATACATTTTAATATCATCCTCCTATCTACGTCTCAGCCTCCCCAAAGGTCTTTTTCCCTTCGGCCTCCCAACTAACTTCTACATGCATTTCTGGATTCACCTATACATGATACATGCCCTGCCCATCTCAAACGTCTGGATTTAATGTTCCTAATTATGTCAGGTGAAGAATAAAATGCGTCCAGTTCTGTGTTGTGTAACTTTATCCATTCTCGTGTAACTTCATCCCTCTTAGCCCCAAATATTTTCCTAAGCACCTTATTCTCAAACACCCTTAGCCTCTGCTCCTCTCTCAAAGAGTCCAAGCTTCACAACCATACAGGACAACCGATAATATAACGGTTTTATAAATTCTATCTTTCAGCTTTTTTTAGAGTAGATTGGATTACAAAAGCTTCTGAACCGAATAATAGCGAACATTTTCCATATTTAATCTATATTTAATTTCCTCTCGAACGTCATTTATATTTGTTACTTTGTTCCAAGATATTCAATTTTTTTCACTTCTCCAAAAGATAGATTCCCAATTCCTATATTTCCATTTCTTACTATGTTCTGGTCACGAGACATAATCATATACTTTGTTTTCTCGGGATTTACTTCCAAACCTATCTCTTTACTTACTTCAAGTAAAATACTCGTGTTTTCCCTAATAGCTTGTGGATTTTCTCCAAACATGTTCACGTCATGCCATCTTTTTATTGTTATTAATTAATTTATATTGGGAACGAACGATGTTTTTTGTGCTACTGACACAGAAGAGAAGAGAAGAGAAGAGAAGAGAAGAGAAGAGAAGAGAAGAGAAGAGAAGAGAAGAGAAGAGAAGAGAAGAGAAGAGAAGAGAAGAGAAGAGAAGAGAAGAGGTCTCTATTCTAGTATGTGGTTTCTCTGGCTCAGGTGGACTCCAGCAATTAGAACAAGAACTAAATATTATCTCGGAGAGTGATGGCGTTTTTATCCACTTTATTAAAATCGTGTTAATATCAATTTTACCACAAAAAATAAGAAATTGAACTCTTTTTCTATGTCTTAACGTGATAAATATAAAATCCTATACCTTATTTTTAATTTAATGATACATGCAGAGCAACAGTACATCACTCTAAATCGTAAGTACAGTAAAGAGAGAGAACATGGATCGAAATCGGCTCCACAACTTTATTATAAGCCAGCAGTCTAGCTTAGCAATAGCAGAGCGTAATTATTCTTATTGTAGCATATAGTTGAAAACCACAAACGTACACATTCAATTACAAACCTGGACTTATTCGATCACATAAATGACCTTGAAGTGTAATTTCTCTCAAGCATAGGCATCCGAACAAATGCGCATTTCCATTGTTTGTATGTAGACAGTCCCACAGAACACGTCATAATAACGTAGGATAATAGTGAATCAGCTCTTTACATAACTGTCAGTTTGTACTTGGAATACAATGTGTAACGCTTTCGCCTTATTCGAACTTTGACTGCAAGAGTATAAATCAGCCTACTCGAAGAATGTTCACAGTCACGTAGCACGCTGTATTTCAACGTATCTTCACAACGCAGGAAGCAGGTTTATCCGCCAGTGTTGCAATATTTGTCTTCATCACCTGTCTCACAGAAGCTGCCATGAGCCATGTGAGGGATCGTGTCTTACAAAATGACAACGAAGTCGATATGCTTTGTCTGGTCAGTCTATACTAGAGCAGACAATTTTATCCAAGGAGCGTTTCACCAGCAGTGGAATGTAAAAAAAGCTTTGTACCCTCGCGGGTTTTACTACTTTCCCTCTAGGAGGGCTGTTAGGGCAGTTTGTTTAGAGTTCTATATATATATATATATGTATATATATATATATATATAGAGAGAGAGAGAGAGAGAGAGAGAGAGACTGCTCTAAGTTTGTTTTCTTCTGAACAAGAGTGACCACAAGCTCCAACGGATGTCAAATGGGGAAATGTACAAGTTATTACATGCAAAGAATGTCATGTGCTGGGAGGATACGCGACCTCGTTTCAAATTTTAGTTAATAGTAAAGATTAATTTTTGGTCCTACAGAATATATGTTATAGAAACAATGATTTTATTAGAGGAGAAAAACTCTCTCCGGCACCGGGGATCGAACCCGAGTCCTTGGTTCTACGTACCGAGTGCTCTAACCACTGAGCTACCCCGAAGTTCAATCCACAGCACCGGATCGAATCCCCCTTCTCTAGTATTTCTTCCTTTGTGGCCTGACTCCAAGTTCGACATATAAAATTATGTTGACATATATATTAAGTCAACTGCCGTTATACAAGGAGCGCACTCAATTGAGTGACTTAGTGGCCGGGATTTCACAGTAGTATGCAATGTTGGGTGAAGAATCTACGTAAAGATTAATTTTTGGTCCTACAGAATAATATATGTTACAGTAACAATGCGTTTATTAGAGGAGAAAAGAATCTCGCTAAACAATGATTTTATTAGAGGAGAGGGATTCAATCGGGTGCTTTGGGTTGAACGTCTGGGTAGCTCAGTGGTTAGAGCACTTGGTACGTAGAACCAAGGACCTGGGTTCGATCCTCGGCGCCGGAGCGAGTTTTTCTCCAGGAATCCCGGCCACCAAGCCACTCAGTTGAGTGCGCTCCTTGTATAATGGCAGTTGACTTAATATATGTCAACATATATATGTCGAACTTGGAGTCAGGCCACAAAGGAAAGAAACATAGAGGAGAGGGATTCGATCCGGTGCTGTGGATTGAACTTCGGGGTAGCTCAGTGGTTAGAGCACTTGGTACGTAAAACCAATGACCCGGGTTCGATCCCCGGCGCCGGAGCGTGTTTTTCTCTTCTAATAAAATCATTGTTTAGTTAATAGATTTATGGCCAGGTGCATCAACAGTGTTGAAATTGTAACAACCATTAATTTCACAGTTCATTGCACAAAATTTTTCTTTCTAACCTGATCAGACATAGGATACTCAACGAGCGAGTTTTACCGTAACTCGTGAGACAGTGATGTTGACAGTCTGTGTCTCAGTTCTTATCAGTGTTGAGATATCGTCTGTATAAAAAGTATGCAAGAAATTTACGTCAATTCCTATTATGCAAAATATATGATGATTATACTGTACAATTTTCCATAATTCCCACACTCTCTAGAGAATGGTAATATAACTTCGCAGATTTTAACAGTTTATTTCTTGGACAGAATGCAACAAAAAAATTGCAATACCATATTAGTCCTAAATGAATACTTTTCTCTGAAAAAAATTATTATTTTCCCCTAAATGTTAACACTGTTTCACTTGATAAGTAATATCCGTATAATTCTGATTTTTACTCTTATCATTACAGAAACTGATAAGGAATTATTTATTCATTTGCAGTTTTTAAATAAAATCAACGACTTTCTTACAAACAAAACTATTAACATATAATGTTATTTTCTGCCTTTAGAAAGTCTTGCAACCCTTATACATTCACTGTCTTACTAATAAACCGTGTATAGTTTTTATACGAGACTTATGCAGAGTTGAGACAGAAAACTTTACTAATAAACAATGCATAAGCGGTGGATGTATAAACAGCCTGTAACTATACAATGGGAATTGTTTTGCAGTAGTTATATACACGAAACCCCTTGTTTAAGCGTTGTTTAAAGAGAAAAAATGGCCGCCCCTCTAACAGCTGTTCGTATCGACTGTCATTTTTATGATGATGGTTGCCTTGTAACCACAGAACAACAAACCAAAGAACACAGAATAATTAGAATAATATTGCTGTAGCTTGTACTCTTTGACCAAAATATAGTGTGGTAATCGATCAGAGCCAGTTATACCATCGATACTTAACACGCCACACTAGAGCGCTCTACCGGATGCAATAAAGAACATCAGATATTCTATTACCTTTCGTAACGAAGTAATGACGAAACTATGACGTAGCTGTGTAACAGTTGTTCTGTTATACACGACGTATGTAGTGATTATTAGTAAGGAATTTACACACGACTTATAAACGAGCTACTCATTGTATAAGTATAAGCCAGTTAGACATCTGTATATAGAGTTTTTATTAGTAAGACCGTCAGTGTAATTTTCTAATTAACCATGCACTTTATTACAAAATACATAATACATTTTTAATGTATTTTGATGTGTTCTATTGCCCTATTCAATCCGCACAGTTATATCCCTTCCACTAAATACACATCTTTACTACATTCTCATTATGTCATTGTCATTACTAGGGCCAGGAAGTTCATGTCCAAAAACTTAATCTACGAAATAAGCATGCTAATATGCCTTTAATTCATTCATAGTGTCTGCCCAAGGGCAGGTCATTCACTGCAAACCCAGCATTCTCCAGTGTTTCCTATTTTCTGCCTTCCTTTTTGTCTCTGCATATGAACCCTTTATCTTAATGTCGTCTATCATA
Source organism: Periplaneta americana (assembly GCF_040183065.1). NCBI lineage: Eukaryota > Metazoa > Arthropoda > Insecta > Blattodea > Blattidae > Periplaneta > Periplaneta americana. The sequence continues at coordinate 72,395,331 of NC_091131.1, read as the reverse complement.
TAGCTTTAAAACCCTTAAAATATGCTAATAAATATGCACTAATAAAATTCTATATTTCTTTATATATCACTAATCAAAATTAATAAATAATAATAATTTATTTTTATTTATTTTATTTATTTACTGTTATTTATTGTGCTATATAACAGCCAGAGGCCAATAACAGTTCATCACAAAGCATAAATACAGTATGAAAAAATTGATAATGACAAAATAATAAAGTGCACAAAAATAATTATTACACATAAATACAATTACAATTAATGACAATAATGACGATGAATGGACAAATAATGGACGACTTTAAAATACATAATTAAGAAAACTATGAGAATAACAGTGATGATACAATGATAATATTGAGTATAATGCCTGAAATAATACATAAATGATAAATCATTGCCAAGAGCAAACCAAGTCTATACATTGAAAGGATCGCAGCCATGCATGTTGGCATTTTTAATGCATCTGGAGACTGGTGAAATAAATTTCGAATTTCTATTATAGAAAAGTTTGTGGGCTCTCATATCTTTCGTTGGAATATGTAAGGTAATATTGTTTAAGAAAGAGTCACAGGATATATCACCTTTGAGGACCTTACAAAAGAACAGATAATCTAGCTCTTGGCGTCTAACATCTATGTTTTGGCAATTAAAATATTCACATTTTTTTCTCACAACTACACCTAGAATTAATGGGCAGAAATTTGAATGAACATAAAGAATAAATTTTCTTTGTATTTTCTCTAATTTAGTTGAATTTGTAGCTGTAATCGAGTTCCAAGCTATAGATGCATAGGCTATTCCAGTTTCGATCGCACCAATGTATAGTAGAGTAATAATAATAATAATAATAATAATAATAATAATAATAATAATAATAATAATAAATGTAATCATTAGACATCAGATGTTTAGGAAAATGCCTGTTTTATTTGAATACTCATATTTAAATGCTTTTAGTAAATGTGCACGAATCATGAGAAATGAAGCATTCTGATGAAGTTTGATCTTGCCTTTTTTGCCGTTAAGGGGAGAGGATGGTATTTTTTAAATCTTTTTTCCTATTCGGTGTAAAATATTAATTTTTTGTATGTAGAGAGCTCATAGCTGTAGCAACTCAACCAAAAATAAATAATTTGAAAAAATTATTTGGGGACCCAGATTTGAAAAAAATATATACCAAATGCAGGATTTTACTTAAACCGATATATCTAAACCATTTTTAAAGGTAGATTGATCCAGTTTTTTGCAATTTACTTGCAAAATCATGTTCTACAAACTGTCTGTAACAGAATTTTGATATTAGTCCCTACGTTTGTAAAATAAACAATTAAAATTTAATAACACTTTTCTGAATTCCTTTCTTGAAAACAAACGGACGTATTTTTAAAATGAAATCAATTAACAAAATTCTGTTACAGAGAAAAGTTTCCTAATAATTTAAAGAATGTGTGTTCTAAATTTCATGGATGTATCTTTAATAGTACAGAAATTATATCCAATTTTGTCTGGCAATGTAGCAAAAAAATGAAGTTACCGTAAACCGATAAATGGGAGCGAGTAATTTAAAAATGCATAGCGCAGGAAGTTTAAAAATGGCGTCTCAACATCCGATAAGGGCACAAATACCTACGAAAAGTTATGCAATGCATTCCACATATATCAAAGAATATTTTAAAGAAAAAACATTTTTTTTTAATTCAATTTGTCGGAAACAACAATAAAAGGGGGCGAGTGATTTAAAAATCCATAATGCAGGAAGTTTAAAAATGGCGTCTCAACATCTGATCAGGGCACAAATACCCACAAAATATTATGCTATGCATTCCACACATATCACAGAGTATTTTAAAGAATTTTTTTTTTATTTACTCATTTTCCACCAAAAAATACCATCCTCTCCCCTTAACGCCTAGTTTGCTTTAATATGTACTTTTTGCCCTTTTTTGCTTTTATATGTACTTTTTTGCCTTTTTCTTTATATGACTACTCACTCAACAATACTGCATTTATTTCTGCGTTCGAAACTAGGGAAATTGCAGTTCTTACAGTAGCCATAGAGATGGGACACACTGTTGCAATGCGGCATTGTTGTTTTGCTTACTCCGGAATCGACCTTGTCTTTCTGACTCCAGCACTGTGTTGAGAACACGAAGTACACAGTCAGTCTAGGATTGCCTGTTGTTTGGTGAAAAATGCCAAAATTGGAAACATCGAAAGCTTCTTTATATTGTCAGTGAGTAGTAGAATTTCCTGCTTTCAGTACTAATGGAACGATTATTATGTAGCCAGGATGGCACGTTTAAGTATGCTCCAGTCGCATCAGTATACGTTGAGAGATCTTTTTCAGCATATAAACTGATTTTGTTCAATAAACGTGACAGAAGTTTGTGTGTTAATCTTGAAAAGTTGCTTGTTGCTTATTGTAACTCAAATTATGGACGTGAAGTTGTGGATTCATAAGTACAAAAGTTACTTATGGTCTTATGGATGTTTACCTTATGAATTATGAGTGATTCAATATAATTTCAATGCCTTTTATTGTCATATTTTTGCTTTTAGAGCCTTTTTAGGAGCCTAAAATACCGTTTTCGTGCCTTAACTTCCGATGTCTAGTAATCATATTATAAGTCAAACTAGATGAGATTAAACTTATATTTGTTGTCGAGAAGTTGAAGGATGTGATTCGCTGTCCAAACCTTCCCCAACCGAGAGATAACGCAATGAACATTCCCACGCTCAACTCAGTGGTTCTCAACCGGTGTGCCGCGGCACACTACTGTGCCGTGAGATTCGGTGTGTGCCGCGAAACTTTCAATACTTTCCCGGTAAAAATAATTATAAGAATTCCATTCAGTACCTGTTTTCAAAAATAGAACATGATGCTTTGATTTTAAAAATTCAAATCTTCAATTTTGATGATTCGTGAAAATAATTAGCGGGCTAGCGGAGTGGTAGAGGGCTAGCCTTGCAGTCGGGAGATCCGGGTTTCGATCCCAGGGACCGGCAATCCTAACTGACGTTTTTCAGGCAAATGCTGGGATTGTACTTCTTAAAAGTCGAGTTTGGATGAGTCTACTTACGAATTATAGGGGAATGGGTTTGTCTTTGCCTTGAACTCGGTAGACACACGCTCGACCTTCTCTTCTATTCCTACCCCCTCTACAGAAACGTTGTCCCGTGGAGTGTCTTGACGAAATGCATGAGCAGTACGGCGATCCTTCCCTTAATCCTTTCATATGAGTGAATGCTGTGTAATGTCTTAAATGTTTATGTTGTATCGGAGATGGCCCTGGCATTGAGCTGATCCCTCATCCGGGGAAGTCCTCCATGTCCTTGTGTGGACAAAAAAGTATGTATGTGATCTAATATACTAATTTCTCTCCGGAAAGCTCGAGGCCCTGTAAGATCCGGATGATGTGGGTCGTATAAATAACCTAAAAGGGAGAGGTTAAACTAAGATAAAGAGGAAGTGAAAATAATTAATCAGCAATTAATTACGGTCAATGGAAAAATATATGCAAATACGTTAACTTCGCGGTCCTAATCATTACAGTCCACATATTAGCATTATGTTCTACAGGGACACCATTTCATTTTTACTTCAATTTTTATTTACCTGAGTTTTTTAATGTACTTCACTCCCACCCCTTCTACTAATGAAGTTCAACCGTCCTCCACACAGATTCAAAACCGCATATAGTCATAGTAGCTTTACGTTCAGAGTAAATAGTACGTTCCAAAAATATGTTCGCGTTTTCCAGTGACGAAAGAGCTTTCAATATTGAATCATTTTCGCACAGGTACAGTCGTCCGTTTGCCTAAGTCGCATCCCGGTTTCCCCCACCTGTTCTATTCGCCTTTCTGTAAAGGCTAGTGGCTGGGCTATCTTAGCTCTTTTCTGAGAACATTAATTTCTGTTAAGAATTGGATGTCTATGTAATGTTTAAAATAACTTAAATAAAAGGGCCTCGTTAAGTAATTAACTTTCACGTGATTTCCTCCCTTTCTACGACCCTGCGATATAACCACTTGGACGGACAGTAGATAGCATGTCTGAGTAATTTTATCTTTTCGGATCGGGCAGAAGTGAAGATTGAATTTACAGTACGTAAGGTAATATTTTATAGAGTAGCTGTCTTACTAATAAAAACTCTGTATACAGACGTTTAACTGTCTTATACTTATACAATGAGTAGCTCACTTATACGCCGTGTATAAATTCCTTACTAATAATCGCTACATACGTCGTGTATAACAGTATAACTGTTACACAGCTACGTCATAGTTTCGTCATTACTTCGTTACGAAAGGTAATAGAATATCTTAGGTTCTCTATTGCATCCGGTAGAGCGCTCTAGTGTGGCGTGTTAAGTATCGATAGTACAACTGGCTCTAATCGATTACCATACTATATTTTGGTCAAAGAGTACAAGCTACAGTAATATTATTCTAATTATTCTGTGTTCTTTGGTTTGTTCTTCTTTGGTTACTAGGCAACCATCATCATAAAATGACAGTCGATACGAACAGCTGTTAGAGGGGCGGCCAATTTTTCTTTATATACAACGCTTAAACAAGGGGTTTCGTGTATATAACTACTGCAAAGCAATTCCCATTGTATAGTTACAGGCTGTTTATACGTCCATCGCTTCTGCATGGTTTATTAGTAAAGTTTTCTATCTCAACTCTGCATAAGTCTAGTATAAAAACTATACACGGTTTATTAGTAAGACTGTAGGTACAGAATTATTTCAACATGAGTTACTAGTACGAAGAACGAAACTGGTAATTGGGATTAGGTACAATAGTCTGCAGTGCGATAATATGCACATAGAACTGAAGCCTGTATCGAAATGAACGGCCACCATTTTCAAAAATGTGTTTAAATATCCATATTATGATTATTTTTCAATTTAACTTCATTCTCTATAGTGTATGCTAATGCGCTGTAGACAGTATAATATACAATGCATAATGAATACGTCCGCATGGACAGCTCAGTTCGTGAGTAAAAACACTCATTGTTAATACTGTACTGTATTATGATTAAACAAAAACCTAATGAAAATTATCAAAGTCAAAAGCGTGATATTTCCTAGTTTACGTAAATGGATTAACTACTTTTCTTCCCTCCTATACCTAGTAAAGTAAAATGTTTGTATTTTACGCCATATCATAGAACTCCAGTCGTGGAAGGAGGTAGCAAACGGTGTTTGCGGTTCTCAATCTTGATCCAAAGGCATAGCCAAGTTGATATTAAAAATGTTAGTAAAAATAAAATGATGTCCCTGTAGGCCTACTACTTCTACATCCCCATTCATTCGACGTTTTTAATTTTACATATTATATTATTGCTGCCGTACGGAATGCGCGCTGGTTCGAGTCCTCATGGGAGGAGAAATATTCTCATGAAATTTCGGCCAGTGTATGGGACCGGTGCCCACCCAGCATCGTGATGCACTTGGGGAGCTACGATAGGTAGCGAAAATCCGGTTTCGCAAACCAGTTTTAACGGCTGGGGGGATCATCGTGCTAACCACACGATACCTCCATTCTGGTTGGTTGATCGTCCATCTCTGCTTCGGCATGTGGACGTGAGGCCAGCAGCCGGCTGGTTGGTCTTGGCCCTTTCTGGGCTGTAGCGCCATGGATTTACTTTACTTCTCTTATTGCTGCCGACCCATTATTTCATATCTGATTAAATTAGTTCAATAAAATGTAGGTTTGGTAGTAAAAGAGGACAACATGCCCATTTTCTGCAGGAAATTTTGTCGATTATAAAGTTAGTTGTTTTACAGTTATCGTCGGGGTCAGAGGCCTATGAACTTGGAGGAGACAGACTGGTCTCAGAATAAGGAACAGTTGCCCATCTCCTTTAGTTTTCTTTAAATCAGTTCTTATAGGTTTTTAAAGGCTTTTCGATAAGACTACCATTGTCGTCCATTAATCTTTTTTTCAAACTATTGCAAAGTACTTGTTTGTTGATGTTTGAATCTGGATAGTGTTTGTAGTTTAATTTGCTGAAATTCACTAACTCATTTTTCTCACTGAAAGTTCATATCTCGCATTTGCACTTATTATTATTTACCTTTTTTTTTTTAAGGCGCGGAACAACGGTATATGAAAGGAAGATAGTTGTTCACTTCTTTACAGATAATATCATCGAATATGCTGAATTTGCAGACCGATATGCTACCACTTGTACTGCAATAGCGTAGAGCATGATTTCACTAAATAAATTGATAAACACTTAATAAAACAGCCGGTAGATAAAATGTGGTTTCCACCCAGATCAAGTGTTGTAATCTGAGCGCTATAATCGAACTAAATTAATGAGAACAGAAGATTTTCTGAAGAGAACAATCACTCCAAACCAGGTAGACATTGTTCCATTGTACGAAGACAATGCTGGGTGGTGTGATATTTACTTTGAAATTGAAAAGATATTACAACATTGTCAGTGATAATGTTTATTTTCTGATATGTTACAATAACATCTCGATGTGTATGTGATAATGCGACGTAAGTATCTTCCCACGGATATCAAGGAGCAGCGTCTATGGCGTCTATGCAGATGGATTGGTTTCGAATCCCGAACTGGTCATGATGGAATATGCAGTGCACAAACAGTTGTTGCAGAGGGTTTTTTCTAGTTGCATGCCCGATTTCCTCCGATTCAACCAAAACTCACCACTGCCCCTTTATTTAATCTGTCATCTCCAATAGCTAAACATAGGATGGGGCGAAGTCTTGGGGTAATGAGGGTCTCCAAAACTCATGCAGGATTTAAGGCAGCCCCTATAACGATTGTTATCCGCGTTAGAAATGAATGTCTGACTCGTGTCCAAGCGACACTGAGCGTGGCGTGAAAAAATCGTGCAAATGGAGAGCTAAAAATTGAAAAGAATAGTCTGGAACGACTGCGAGAATGCAGGGCAAGAAAACAAGGCACCGATTCAGTGAATATCTCAACACCACCAACAATCAACCAGTCCAATGTCTGATCCAACTAAGGTCAGTGATTTAGATTTAAATCCTACTTCGCCATACATAAATATTTTAAATCAAATGCAACTTGCAAAGTTTCTCTTGTTCCGCGCGTAGAGTGTACATAATCATTTTGATGCAGAACAACGCATTTGTCATCACTCATCACTATGTATATGGGGATGGTATACAGGTCTATCGGAAATTGACCATCACAGAAAAATGCAACTCCCTCCTTGTCCCCTTGTTCTCCTTGTCTCCCTTTGTACTCCCTTGATTCTCATGTCTTCTCCTTGTACTCCGTATATTCCCATTGTCCGTATCTTCCTTGTTTTCCTTGTCGTCCCCATGTTCTCTCTGTACTCCTGTTCTCCTTGTACAGAGATATCATTTTATTTTTACTTGCATTTTTATTGTACCTGCATTTCTGAATGTACTTCACCCCCACCCCTTCACTAATGTCCTTGCTCCCGTCAGACACACAAACTTACGGCAGCTGTTGCATTCGAAGTCTTCAAGCAGTGAAGTAAACACTGCAGTGTATAGTATGTTTCATAAATATGGTTGCGTTTTCTATAGAAGAAAGAACCTATATTAATAATATTGTACTAAAAAATTATACTCAAGAAACGATAAATTCAATTTCAGAGAATATGCTTCAAAACGTTTTTAATAATATGCGTAAAGAATTGAAGACTGCATTGTAATGAACGGCAACCATTTTCAGCAACTTGTTTAAAAATTCAGATTAGCTTATTTTGAATTGAGGTGGCTAGAAGCAAAGGAATGCTAGTGACATTTGTAATAACATGAGTTAAGTGCATCCAGTGTAAGCTAAACTATCTAAAATTTTAGTGGCAAAGGGATATTTTAATCGCATCACACATTAAAATTTAAATAAAAATTTCACCGATTTTACGAAAGCTTATATATTTAAACCCCATTTTCTCAAAAGTAACTTAAGTGCACTTACAGCCCTTTACTTATGAGCCCCTCAATTTAAATGCACTCTCTATATTATATGTTAACATCAATAATTAATATGATAAATAAAGTAGACATTACATAACGAACATAGCCGCCTGAAAAATTGAGTTTTTGAAAAAAAAAAAAAAAAAAAAAATTACTACTCTACTGTATTTTGATAAATTCCGTAAAAGTGATCATCAAACTGAAAATCGTAATATCGTATTTCCTTACAACATAAATGGATACACTACTTTTCTCTCCTCCTATACCTAGTAAAATGATTTGTTTACATATTGCACTAGTAACATCAAACTCCTGTAATAGAAGGGGGCAACAGTGTTTCCGAGTATAGCCAGGTTAATGTTAACAATGTTGGTAAAAATAAAGTGATGTCCCCGTATTACCATCTTCTTCTTGTATTCTTCGTTCTACTTATATTCCACCGTTCTCCTTGTATTTCCCACTGCTCTCCTTCATTTCCCCACGTTCTTCTTGTTTACTCCTTTTCTCCTTGTATTCCTCCTGTTCTCCTTGTATTTCACTGTTCTCCTTGCTTTCTCGCTGTTCTCTATGTATTCCCTCAGTTCTCCTTGTATTCCCTTGACCTCCTTGTATTCCCTTGATCTCCTTGTATTCCTCCCTCCTTGCATTCCCCTGTTCTCCTTGTATTCCTCCTGTTCTCCTTGTATTCCCCTGTTCTGCTTGTATTCCTCCTGTTCTCCTTGTATTCCTCCTGTTCTCCTTGTATTTCTCCTGTTCTCCTTGTATTCCCCTGTTCTCCTTGTATTCCCTTGTTCTCCTTGTGTTCCTCCTGTCTCCTTGTATTCCCCTGTTCTCCTTGTATTCCTCCTGTTCTCCTTGCATTACTCCTGTTCTCCTTGTATTCCTCCTGTTCTCCTTGTATTTCTCCTGTTCTGCTTGTATTCCTCCTGTCCTCCATGTATTCCTCCTGTTCTCCTTGCATTCCTCCTGTTCTCCTTGTATTTCTCCTGTTCTCCTTGTATTCCTCCTGTTCTCCTTGTATTTCTCCTGTTCTGCTTGTATTGCCCTCTTCTCCTTGTATTCCTCTTGTTCTATTTGTATTTCTCCTGTTCTCCTTGTATTCCTCCTGTTCTCCTTCTATTCCTCCTGTTCTCCTTGCATTCCTCCTGTTCTCCTTGTATTTCTCCTGTTCTCCTTGTATTCCCCTGTTCTCCTTGTATTCCCTTGTTCTCCTTGTGTTCCTCCTGTCTTCTTGTATTCCTCCTGTTCTCCTTGTATTCCTCCTGTTCTCCTTGTATTTCTCCTGTTCTGCTTGTATTCCTACTGTTCTCCATGTATTCCTCCTGTTCTCCTTGCATTCCTCCTGTTCTCCTTGTATTTCTCCTGTTCTCCCTGTATTCCTCCTGTTCTCCTTGTATTTCTCCTGTTCTGCTTGTATTCCCCTCTTCTCCTTGTATTCCTCCTGTTCTATTTGTATTTCTCCTGTTCTCCTTGTATTCCTCCTGTTCTCCTTGTATTCCTCCTGTTCTACTTGTATTCCCCTGTTCTCCTTGTATTCCTCCTGTTCTCCTTGTATTCCTCCTGTTCTCCTTGCATTCTTCCTGTTCTTGTATTCCTCCTGTTCTTGTATTCCTCTTGTTCTCCTTGTATTCCCCTGTCCTCCCTCTATTCCTCCTGTTCTCTTTGTATTCCTCCTGTTCTCCTTGTATTCCCTTGTTCTCCTTGTATTCCTCGTGTCCATGTATTCCTCCTGTTCTTGTATTCCTCTTGTTCTCCTTGTATTTCCCTGCCCTCCCTCTATTCCTCCCGTTCTCATTGTATTCCCCTGTTCTCCTTGTATTCCTCCTGTTCTCCTTGTATTCCTCCTGTTCTCCTTGCATTCCTCCTGTTCTTGTATTCCTCTTGTTCTCCTTGTATTCCCCTGTCCTCCCTCTATTCCTCCTGTTCTCCTTGTATTCCCTTGTCCTCCTTGTATTCCTCCTGTCCTCCATGTATTCCTCCTGTTCTCCTTGCATTCCTCCTGTTCTCCTTGTATTTCTCCTGTTTTCCCTGTATTCCTCCTGTTCTCCTTGTATTTCTCCTGTTCTCCTTGTATTCCTCCTGTTCTATTTGTATTTCTCCTGTTCTCCTTGCATTCCTCCTGTTCTCCTTGTATTTCTCCTGTTCTATTTGTATTTGTCCTGTTCTCCTTGTATTCCTCCTGTTCTCCTTGTATTCCTCCTGTTCTCCTTGTATTCTCCTGTTCTCCTTGTATTCCCTTGTTCTCCTTGTATTCCTCCTGTTCTCCTTGTATTCCCCTGTTCTCCTTGTATTCCCCTGTTCTCCTTGTATTCCCCTGTTCTCCTTGTATTCCTCCTGTTCTCCTTGCATTCCTCCTGTTCTCCTTGTATTCCTCCTGTTCTCCTTGTATTCCCCTGTTCTCCTTGTATTCCTCCTGTTCTCCTTGTATTCCCCTGTTCTCCTTGCATTCCTCCTGTTCTGCTTGTATTCCTCCTGTTCTCCTTCTATTCCACCTGTTCTCCTTATATTCCCCTGTTCTTCCTCTATCCCTCCTGTTCTCCTTATATTTCCCTGTTCTCCTTGTATTCCTCCTGTTCTTGTATTCCTCTTGTTGTCCTTGTATTCCCCTGTCCTCCCTCTATTCCTCCTGTTCTCCTTATATTCACCTGTTATCCTTGTATTCCTATTTTCTACTGTTCTCCTTATATTCCCCTGTTCTTCCTCTATCCCTCCTGTTCTCCTTATATTTCCCTGTTCTCCTTGTATTCCTCCTGTTCTTGTATTCCTCTTGTTCTCCTTGTATTCCCCTGTCCTCCCTCTATTCCTCCTATTCTCCTTATATTCACCTGTTTTCCTTGTATTCCTATTTTCTACTGTTCTCCTGGTATTCCCTTTTCTCCCTATATTCCCCTTTTCTCCCCATGCTATCCTTATATTCCCTGTTTTCCTAACATTTCTCTGATCTCCTTTTATTTCCCACTGTTCTACAACATTTATGCTTGTTCTCCCTGTTTGCCCCTTTTCTCCTTGTATTTCTCCTGTTTTCTTCCTCTCCCCTCTTTCTCTTTTTATTTCTCCTGTTCTCCTTCTATTTCCCCTGTTCTCTTTGTTTCCTGTTCACCTTGATCGTTATCTTCTTGTTATTTGTGTGATCGCAACCACACGTAGTTCTACGTAAACATATAAAGCTATTACGTGAATTTTTTTTTTTATAGATAATGCATTTTAAGTACGCGTTTTGATTAGATTACAGCAATGTTCTATAGATGAGCACACGCGGTAAAGAAGACGAGTTAAGAAGTGCACACAAGCGACGCGACCAGCAGAAAGTAAACAGCCGCGAGGCGAGGCGCGAGTTGGAATAAGTAGGACAATCTGCAATGATTGGCGAGAATTTAGTTCGAGATCAAGGCACAAGAACCAGAGCTATTCACAGCTAATGACACTTGATCGGGTGATGATTCTGTTTCGCCAGATGACCCAGTAATCACTCGGGTCGTCAGATTCCCCATCCCTTTGCATAACTCCAGTCGAGTCGTCGCACCATCTGCCAATCACTGTCCTTTTTGATCTCTACCTCCTTTGTCGCTTCCTTTACCTTCCTATTTGCAGCGCTTTGACATTTTTAGGACATGTGACCCACAGACGCAAATTACGTTATTCAACGTAGTTTCAATTTGAAGGATGTCCGTATCAAATTGGAAAGGAATTTATTAAAAGTCTCAGAGATTGCAATATTAGTGTCACTAACGAAACTACTGCTCCAACCACGAGAAAGTCTCTGCCGGATGAGACGAAGGAGGGTATACAATGCTGTGAATGAATGTTGATGTCATAAGATGTCATGAAGTCACACACAAGAGATGCTCTTATCTCTATTGGCTATCTCTCACAGCACAAACCATAACATTGATACAGACATATTGATAATACCCTAGTTACAAAATTAGATCACAGTTAATCTCCTGGTCTTTTAATCTCTTCATACAGGAAATAATATATGCAGGAGAGCGCATGGTTTTTAAACTGGCGTTACAACGGTAATTTTATTTATCTACTTCGTTCCAATAGATGAGGCAATTGTAAGCACATTCCTTTCACGGTTGATCTCCTGGTTGGAGAACAGTACTTTCTTTTATACAATACCAAACGACAGAAATTGTTACCTGGAGTATAAACTTTACTCAGGAAATTGTTCTGATTAACGTCAGGCTATGTTATTTATTATGTGAAACATTTGTGAAGTAACTTCATTTTTCTTATACCAAACCATAACGATTTATGTAGGCCTGTATACTTTTTTTTTTTCGTAAAAATAATGTCTAGTCTAGATCGTGATAACTTCTTTAAAGAGCTTCAAACAGTTCGCTGAATTTATCAACTAGTTTCCTACTTGGAGGTCAGACCTCCAGCCTGTCAAGCAGACGGTCCGGTTCGAGTCCCGGTCAGGCCTAGGATTTTTCATTGAAAAATCCATAGTGATACTTGTGGCAGATAAAGTCGTAGTTGGTGTTGTTCTCGGGGTTCCCCCCGTTTCCCCATATTAGGCATCTGCATAATTCTATCAACATATACCCATTTCGTCATCATTCCATAGCATTCTCAGAACGCCGGCTGGTGACGCACGGAGGGGGCTGGCCAAGGAACGAGAGGAGTTGCCTGCTCGAAACCTGGGTACGCAGCGAACCTTAGTGTTGTCAGCCGGTGTGGATTTGGGAATGCGCCTAGCTTGAGGGTTAGCACAATAGATCATAAAAGCTCGCAGTGCTGGATTATAGTATATACAGTGAAACTTGAGTTATGAGGGTGCTAGGAACAATACTATTTCGCTTTGTCTGTAATAAGGCGATATTAGCGATCCTAGTGGTTAGCAACCATCTATGGATGCATATTAACTACTTTTCGATTGCTCGTAAAATTCATGTTCTGGGAATAATAAGTTAATTAAATAATGAAATATCGCTGCAATCGAAAAGTATTGGGAATAAATTTGAATAAGGGACAAAAAAACTTTCGTTCCCAGGCAGGATTCGAACAACGAAAGTCTTAGTTACCAGTCTATCGTGCTCTGGAGTGAACAAGGCTCTGAAATCAGCTACAAGGGTCGGTCCGGTTTTTTTTACCACTATTATACATTCTCGCAGAGGATCCAATAAGTGCGACCCTGAGCGTCGTTTAACATCACTCTTGCTAGCCATACTGTAACTGACTTACAAAAACTCTGTTTATACCGTTTATTGATTCCGCATATTAAGCTCCTAAAGGTCAGGCAATTTTCAAGACAATGCACAGAAATGAAAGTCCTAAATGTATGTGGTGTAAATGAAATAGAAATAATCAACTATACAGAGTGATTCAGTAAACGTGTGCAAAAATTGAACAGCAAATAGACGATACTCTACATAACATTTTGAGACAAGGAATTTGGAGTCTGCAAAGTTAAAGAGCAACATGTCAATCGCTATCGGCTTACTGTTTCTCATATTATATACATTCTTTATTTGAATTTATTTATACTTATAATTTATATTTATTTCATCACTAGCCATACACGTGCGCTTTGCTGCACTTATTAGAAATAAGTATTAATATTAATAATAATAATAATAATAATAATAATAATAATAATGATGATGATGATGATGATGATGATTTATTTTAGCTGGCAGAGTTAAGGCCGTAAGGCCTTCTCTTCCACTCAACCAGCAAAACGTATACTTACATATGTATGAACTTACAAAGAATTCAACAATTTGATTTAGATAAAAGCTACATGTATACAAGAGTTATTTACGAATTAAACAACAAAATACTATGAACTATTAATTAAACACTGAAATAGAAACTATGTAGCAGAATTAAGCTAAAATACATATAATGTTAATATATTTCAAATAATGTTAAATAATAGAAAGAGATTATTATGAGACAATTTTGAAAATACAGCACTATCAGGATGCATGTCTAAAGGAAGGAGTAACAATGTAGACAGTGATAGCCGAAGTCAGTATGATTGGAATGAAATACTAAGAAGGTTATCTTTTAAGCTGTTTTTAAAAGTGTTTATTATCTTGCAGCCCCTAATAGTTTGTGACAGGGAATTCCATTGTCGCGAGGTGGATACTGTAAAAGATGATGAATAACGAGATGATCTATGAAGAGGTATACTTAACGCGCCACAGATATTATTGACTTCAATCTAAATACAGTTTTGTAATTACTTAGTGAATAATAGCTTTTTATATGTTGTAAGACCAGTGCTCCTGAATCATTTTGAAAGTTGTATTTAAAACAATGAATTTAACTGTTATTATCATGCAATACTTTCTGGAGTTGTCAATTCTACTTTTAAGATTGATACTATATTAGATCTAATAGACAATTGGTCAGCGTCTGAAACCAAATATATTTGTATCAACTAAAGGCTCTTATTTTCAGCTGGAAGAAGATTTCGAATTAAATAATAAGCCTATGCTTGAACATGCTTGAACTTTAGCCAAAATGATGTTTATATGGGGTGAATATTGGATAGAGACAATAGTTACAGGGTTACTGAATTGCATATTCTAATTTGTCTATTCACGTATTGAATGACATAGTCGTAGGTAAATATTGATAATTTTCCTGCGTAGCGCAACCTTGAATTTTGCTATTTCTCTAGGGAACATAGCCGTCCCTGTTTTCGAAGGATTTCAAAGCCTTTGTCTCATACCCTGCCCAGATACCTGTCTGAACCCACATCTGTTCCTTTCCACTTCCGAACAAAGAGATTCATGTTTATTTGTCTGTGTAGTTAAGCTTTCAAACTCGAATGAACCGTTTGTTGTAAGGTACACTGTTCCAATGTACCTTACCCTCCGACGAAACACCACGACGCCTACGTACTGTTGTTGTGACTTGTGTCTGTTGCTATGTGGACAATGTAGGCCTACTGTACGCTCTGCTCTTACAAAAAGTGGGAATATACTTGCAGTCACCCACAAAAAAGCGCCACTGATCGCGAAGCCTACTTTACCCTTGTTGTATTGGTTTATTCTCTTCTTCTTCTTCTTCTTCTGCTTCTTCTTCTTCTTCTTCTTCTTCTTCTTCTTATTATTATTATTATTATTATTATTATTATTTTCATATATAACCAAATAGATCACATCTTAATAGATAATACCCTTAACCGAAAATAGAATAAGGTGCTTAGAAAATTATCTGGGGTTAAGAGGGATGAAGTTACAAGAGAATGGAGAAAGTTACACAATGCAGAACTGTGCGCATTGTATTCTTCAATTAACATTTAGAAACATTAAATCCTGACGTTTGTGATGAACAGGACATCTAGCACGTATGGGTGAATCCAGAAATGAGTAAAGAGTGTTAGTTGGGAGAACTAAGGGGAAAAAGACCCTTGGGAACGCCGAGACGTAGATGGGAGGATAAATTAAATTGGATTTGAGGGAAGTGGGATATGATGGTAGGGATTGGATTAATCTTGCTCAGCATAGGGACCGATGGCGGGCTTATGTGAGGGCGGCAATGAACCTCCGGGTTCCTTAAAAGCCATTTGTAAATAAGTATTACCCAGGTATTTTTATTATTATTATTATTATTATTATTATTATTATTATTATCATAATCATTTTTGTATTGTTATAAATAATATTTATCATAAAACACAGAAATTGTTATGATATTTCTTGTAACATGAAAAAGTAAAGTACGTATTTTATATTCGATGCTTTTTTAGACATTAATATATTCAAGTCGTAATAGAACGTGAAGTATTTTCCTTCTTAAAATATAATCATGCAGTTCAGTATAGAATTTATTATTGTAGATGAATAATAATAATAATAATAATAATAATAATAATAATAATAATAATAATGATAATAATAAATTATGTAAGCACGAAAGAAGGGAAAAAAAATATTATACCACTCTCAATTTTTTATCTACAGAATATGTTTAATTTTCTCAAAATCAGGTTTTTTTTTTTTTTTTTTTTTTTTTTTTTTTTTTGCATTATGGATATTTTTATATTGGGCGGAACAATTTACACTACTAAAATGTCAGAACAGTTCCACGAATGGCGTTGCTATACATCAGCCGTTTCTTCGAGTGCAGTAGAATGTTCCTTTCCATTCGCCACACTCATGAGTGAAGAAGGTGAAGTCGCTATCATGAGACATTAAATTTAACATGGATGTTTTTCAATAAGCCACACAACACGGATTGAAATGACATTGGAAAATATAGCCGTGCAAACGAACACAGACTTGCTCCTTTACCAACCAGTATAACAGAAGTGACTTCGATGTTTTTTTTTTATTATTATTTTTTTTTTACCGTTGATGTAAAAGAAATGGTGAAAACGCTGCGTAGTAAATGTATTTTCACTTTGTGGAAATACTTCATGAATGGACGAGAAGAATGAACTCGTGATGTCCGCAATGAGCTCGACTGTCGTAGTGAACCGTCGATTTACTGTGTCACTACAACTGCACAAAATGTAACATATTTCTCTTAAACATTGTTATATTCTGTTCTAGAGCCACGGTTTAGTCGAACGCATCACACCCCCTACAGCACACCGAAGGAGGACATGACCTTGACAATTGCTGTTGCATCAGTTCTGCTACAAGATAAGGTCTTATCTACGGTACTATAGTGTACAAGCAGTATAAAAAATAAGTATTCCGCAATTTATATTATATTATGGTATCCATATACTGCATTTCGCGTTAGCCTATAGGTTATATTGTCCAGAGCAGATCAAAATTAATCAACTTCAGAATATGTCAATACGTGCAACATTTTCCACAATTATATTCTTTGTTACATTGTTATCCTTATAGATACAACAGGTACCTAAAATACTTACTTTAAGCAATAATAATAATAATAATAATAATAATAATAATAATAATAATAATAATAAGCTGGGTAACTTTCGGTGCTGGATCCCGGACTCATTTCACCGGCATTATCATCATCTCATTCAGACGCTAAATAACCTGAGATGTAAAATAACCTACTAAAATAAAATAATAATAATAATAATAATAATAATAATAATAATAATAATAATAAAACCCGCGAAATAACGCAAAATTTGAAGAATTATGGGGAATATGTCAATCACAAAATATATCTCCTCTATCGCAAAAACTAACAAATATTGCACCAAAATGTTATTCAATATTATTTTTAAAAAACATGTTTGGACTTTCAAGTTAATTTGACAGTCGGTTGATAACGCCAATATTTCTGAATTTTCTCTATGGTTAATGTGTACTGTACATTTACTTTTCATATCACTACGGCTATCGAGAAAAGATCGATTTCTTTAGTCGACTGCAGCAACATTCTTCAATATTTGCTGCAGTATTAGCACAGTCTACAATTACTAAGCTCAATACGTAGGGAATATGCATCCATAGATAGCTGCTAACCACCAGGATCGCTACTATCGCCTCATCACAGACAATGCGAAATAGTACCGCCACAGTCTACTGTTCCTAGTACCCTCAACAACTCAAGCTTCGTGATTGTATATACTTAACTAGACTGTGGTATTATGTACCGAAGGCTATATATTTTTATGCGAAGAGATTTTGGGGCGACAAATAGAAGGGCCACAGTGAACCTGGTGTGAATTGTTTGCAGGCAGAGTAGTTTCCTACATATAATGTGTATAGTGAGGGGGACTTTTCTGTGTACACAAAAATACTCACTGACTGTCACACAAATTTTCGTGTGTAGTTTATATTTTCATGATCATAATAACTAATACGTTATGTGATATGTGTAAGGATAAAAGAAGAAAGTAACAAAGAGTTTTATACATATACATAGGCCTAACATAAAAATTTAATTGACAACTTACTTCACGAAATACCCACTGAATTAATAGCCTAACTTATTCACAAAATAGTCACCGAAATAGTGACACTCAAATCACCCATTTTATTTCACCAAAAAATACGGTCCTTAAGCATGATCTGTTACGATCATATAGGCTAATGAATGCATAATTCTAGAAATCTCTTGAGAGTTCGACCTTGACTTCTTCGACAGGATTAAATTTAGTATTCTGCTTCTGTTCATTCGTTGAGAGTGTTTAGTCCAACTTACAATGGTAATTTTGAATTCTGCCCAAAAGTGGATTGACTTTGATATCTAACAATTTCTTGCGTTTCTATGTAGTCTTTCCATGTATATTTTAGAGCTTTTCTTAACATTTTCATCTCTGTTGCCCCTAATCTCCTGGTTATTGCCAACATCTCACATCCATATAAAAATGTAGTAGGTATTATAAAAGTATTGTACACTTTCAATCTGGTATGTTCCTGAATTTGGAATGGTTTTAGAATTTGATTGATGATACCTGTCGTTTGGAGAAACTTTGAAATATTTCTTTTGTATCTTTTTATTATTTTTTTATATGGAACCGTAGGCTATATTCAAAGTATTTAGAACTGTTTATTTGCCAAATTATTAGATAATGTATTCTAATTTTACTTTTAATTGCGTTACATTCTTTGCAAGTTATTGACTTTGACTGAAAAGTAGAGTTTTTTAAAGCCATAGCTAGATATTTTAGTTTCTAATATGTGCGATAGTCTTTACAATATATTCGCTGAGTCTATTATTATAACCTGGTCATCTGCAAACAAAATAGTCGGAAGTTATTTGTTTCTTGAAATATTAATACTCTTCATGTTGATCCCTGTCGCACACCTTCATTAATCTTTATACAATTTGTCATTTTTTTAAATTTTGTTTAAAAAATTAATTCAATCGAAAATTAATTTTCTATTGGTAGAAAAATTAAAGTTTATTTGGACATTTATTTTTTAATTTGTAATATACTGGCACCGAGAATTTTACAGAAATGTTACTATGCATTAAAAAACTCAATATTTAATTTTATTTTTATTCGTGTATTGCATTAGAATATTAATTAATATATCATTTGAATTGCCTTCATTTCTTTCCCTTGACATGACATAATGAAACAAATTCCGTACGTAACGAATAAAAATACTAGGGCACTGCACGATACTGTCCGATTTCTCGCACCTGACATCGTCTGCACACTCGGAACGATACTACTGTAGTAAGGGCATAAAAACGAAGTTTTTTTAGATAGAGCATAGCGCTGCACATTAGTCAAGAGTAAAATGCTTACTCTTTTATAACATAAAACATATTATGTAGATGTTTGTGTTTGGGTATACAATAATGAGAAAAGTTATAAAGTTAAAACAGTATAGGCCTATTACTCAACGTATGGTGTAAGTGCATTAACTAGACTAGAGGTTAGGTGTACATCGAATATAGATTCTTATGGAGAGCTAGTTGCAAGCCAACGGGTCACGCTTCAATGAACCAGGGAGTTGTCCCTCATGCATCGCTGTATGTCTACATCTGTTTATTCCTGTACCTCTGTGTGTAAGTCGGTGAACAACAGGATATCACTTGGATTTAATAACAATAGCAAAGCATATATTTAAAGGCAGCTTATATGCAATAGAAGACAATTTGTACTAAGGATAGACAAAATAAAAAAAAAAAGAATATAAAAAAACCAGGAGCCAGCCCATTTATTTTCAGAAGCCGCCACGTTTCGTCCAGACATACAATGAAGAAACCATTCGAACTAAGATAAAGATACATTTACTGAATGTATATTAAACAATATTGAATATCTATGTAATGCAAACAAACGCTCTGAAGCAATGTAGGACAATGTCTTGAGATGCGTAAAAAAAGCAACGATATTAAAGCGCACATTCGAATTTCTTCCCATAACCGCTTTTTAGTGTAGACCTCTATACATTACTGTAGCAACGTGCGATAAATAAATTGACCTACAAAAAGATTACACACAGAAAGTTCGCAATGAATTCAAATTATACATTTTATATTGTGTTTATTGTAATAATATGCGCTATACTACACAATATTTTTATTATTACTGTATCATATTTCTATATATTGTACCTATATACTATATCTTATTCAGTTTTGTGTGTAAAATTGTAGTGTACTTTGTAAATTTGTAGTGTTTTTGTAACGCAGTTTTACTCCTGATTGAGTGTCAGAGAAGGCCGTATGGCCTTAATTTTGCCAGGTTAAATAATAATAATAATAATAATAATAATAATTATTATTATTATTATTATTATTATTATTATTATTATTATTATTATTATTATTTTTCTCAATCATTTTGACTTTCTTTCTTTCCATGTGTTTTATATGCCTCATTCTTATTTACTTATTCTTTACACTGTCTTACCGGTATCTCTTTCAGTGTTTGTGTACTGTATTTGGTATATTTTGTATTGTTGTTTGGGTCGAAGTTTTACTCCTGGTTGAGAAGGCCTTATGACCTTAACTTTACCAGGTTAAATAAAACCATTATTATTATTATTATTATTATTATTATTATTATTATTATTTTACTTGATTATTTAACGACGTTGTATCAACTATGTTATTTAGCGTCGATAGCGAGATGGTATTTGGCGAGCTGAGGCCGAGTTATCCGACATTCGGCCTTACGGTTGGGGAAAACCTCGGAAAAAAACTCAATCAGGTAATCAGCCCAAGCAGGGATCGAACCCACTTCCGATCGCAACTCCGGATTGGCAGGCAAGCAGTTTAGCCGACTGAGCTACGCCGGTGGCTATTATTATTAATATTATTGCATGCAAATTTAAAGAATTTCTTTTTCCACAAAGAGTATAACAGTGAGTAAAGAAAAAAAACGACTCATAGAAAAGTTACGTCTTTCAATGGAGCCAGAGTCGACGAATGTTACCTACACTCCTCTATCAGGGGGAAGGTTCTTTTACGTCCCTTCAATCTGCAATACGGAACCCTCAAAACTTTGGTATTTTACGTTATTTTTTTCGGAGAAACTGATATTAAGATTTTCTTGCCTTTTAAAATTAATCGCCCCGACAGGATTTGAACACGCGAATCTCGGATTCAACCGCTAACATGGGTTAATATTATAAAGTAATGACGTCATGTGTTTAAATTTGTTATTTCGTGACAGTTTTTGAATTCACTTTCGTAATATATCGCTGAACATTAGCACACAAACTGAACTTAAAACCGCCTGGATTAACGCGCATGTCTGAAGCGAAAATAAATCAACTGTCATTGCATACCAGAAATTTCATAACTTCAATAATACGTACAATTGTGAAATTGCAAGCTCTGTAACTTGATATATTTACCAGCATTTTGTACAACCTATATCTTGGCCGCGGTGAATAAAGGAGTTCACTAAACGTGAATCCGAGATTCTTGACCCTAAGCAGACGTGCTGTTTATCAGAGGCGGAAGCGAGATAGAGCTCTTGTGGGAGAGAGAGGGGGCACGCGAATCTACGCAGCGAACAGCTGAGAGCGAAGGCCGGCCATCAGGAGATAACAGTTAACTTGAAGCACAACAAAACTATATTTGAACACGTTAACAGTTCACACGGTGCTCCGAAAGCGATACAATGCAGCGTTGCAGTCCAAGGGATATGCGAAAAGTGAAGAAACAAGACAGTGCGCATACCTTTCACAGTTTTTCAAACGCTTCATGTAACAGTTTCAAATTCTATATGCGTAAATCAGTTCTACACTCTGTATTATAAAGCAAGTCCAGATTTATAGAGTGCTTTCTGAGTTTAGAAAATACCATTGAGTATACGTATAGGCGGCTTCTTAGCGGACATCCCTCCCTATTTACAAGTTATTTATGTATTTGCCACGGTATATGAAATAACATAAGAAAATCTAAATATTGTAACTAAGTATTGGTTCAAATATAATCGCTTTATATTGCTCATCGAATAAATGGAACAGATTTACTTCTCATATTTTATATATGTACGTTAGAAAATACTAAATAATTTATTTTAGTTATGTACATTAAAAAGAAGGAACTTGGTCACTAAGAAGACGCCTATGCTGTATACCAAATGGTACTGCATTTTCCAAAATTCGAACGCTCTTTAGACACATTACAATCACGATGGCATAAGCACTTAGAAATACAGTAGGTATCATCCAAGGAAATACGTATGAAGTATATAACAAAGGGTAAGTGTGCGAGGTCGGGTAAGATTGCTCTCGTTAATTTTTCATAGTTGGTATGCCTACTGAGAAACTGGCTTGCATTACTGCATTGAGTTGAATTATTGACAAGGTTGAGACATACGTTGGTCGAGTCGCAGAATAATCTGTATTTAGAAAGATGTGTAAACGTTTTGTTTGAAATCACATGTAATTTTTTCAAAAGAAAACTTGAAGTTTCTACAGAGTTATAAGTGAGTCAGAAGAAACATGTTGACATTAAAACGAAGTTCTATTTGTAGCACTGAAGTGGCTTGAACTAATGTCCTATGACCGTATTGTGTTGTTCCTTAGTAACACATTCTTAAACTGACTCTACATCGACTAAAGGTAAGCGTTCACTACATCGTATCGCACTCCTCGTACGAATCGCACGCAACGGATATTTTAAGTGCAGTGCGTTCACTGTAACGCCTCTACCTCATCGTCTCATCGGATTCTTTATCAGCTGTTTAAAACATATGACGTACGATATTGACATTGCTGAAAACAGGAATGTTGAGGTTCGGTCTGTTAATCATGAGTGTTAGCGAATAAGAACTTGTAATTGTTTCATGCTTCTTAATTGAAGAGGAATAGAGGAAAGAGATATTGGTTACATAATAATATATGTAAGAAACGACTTGATTACTGTAATGGGAATGCCTCAATTTATTAATTCTTCGCAGTTTTCTACAAGCGAAATAAGTTTTCCGTCTGCCATTTTGGCGCGACACTGAACATGGCACAACATAATAGTAACAGTTGACCAATTAAAATTGATTTATTAAATAAGGCCATGATCGCAAGCATCGGAAAAGTTGCTCATCCGAGAAACGTGGACGGATTTGCCGAGAGCGATGCCTGCGATACGATGTAGTGAACGCGGTTACATAACAATTACAGCAAAGATTGTCATTTTCCGATCCGTGCGATTCGTCCGATGAGTGCGATACGATATAATGAGCGCTTATATACCATAAGAGTGTGCACAGAATGAGTGGATAAGAGTGCGCTAGTTATGTTCAAGTTACGAAGGATTTGGAGCATTTACTGTGTATGCGACTATTTTTCTTGATCCCTTGAATTTTATTCGCAATTGTATAATACGTATTTTCATATGCACAATAATGTTAATATTTCATATTTGATATTGTTATGTATTGCCTGATGATGCACCAGGAAGGCGAAAACGTTTGCATCTATAAATAAATTTAGAATAAATATTAGGCTATAAATATAACTTTTTATATTTATTGAATGATAAGTCATAAAGACTGATATTTTGAAAATTTGATACAAGTATATATGTATAACGGCTTATCTGAAAATCAACATGAATTGTAAAAAACGTAACTGAGAAAGTTGGTCACTCTAAAAGTACACGCACTCTCTCTACTTTTTCTCAAGACCATACATATTTCTATAAACATCGTTAACAGTGTACCACATTGCAAACGTCTGTGGAACACGCATCAGATATGGCTAACTTCCGCGTCCGAGTACTTGCCATATCTTACTGGGAAATTCAAGGAAAAGAGAATTTCTTGTACCGTACTATGTTGTTTGCATGTTTAATTAGAGATTACTTACTGATATTCATATTAAGGTACTCAGTAAAAGTAGGATTATATCCAGCCAATCGCACGATTTCTTTCCTGTTATCACTGCAGGTCGATCTTGGGGTCAAGTACTTAGCAGCGTTTGTCGTCCAAGGTTCGCTATTTTCAAACCCGGTCAAGGGAAATGCTTTTTAAGAACGATAAAAATTCTTACATCTTTGAAAGGAAAATAAGGTAAGTACTGTAAGTACAGGTTCCTATTCGATAAATTTTGTACATGGAGCACTCTATATGCTCTGTAAGTTTGGGCACAACCTTTTGATTCACTCTGTAGAAACTATCAGGTTATCAAGACCACATTGTTCCATAGTTCTTTCGACGTGCCAGTTCATAGATCGCATTCTGTATCCAAATCCTCTAATCACGCACATGTTTCCAAATAGAAACAACGAAGCTGGGGCGAGAGTCTGTATAGTTTATGAGTAAGCTACTCGAAAAAGTTTCTCTTGCCACAATTTCCATTATTTGTCGCGGCACCATGGGAATAAACAGCTTCAGAGGCAGTTTCGTTTTTTGTTGTCAGTTGTAACGGTTTTTTCCCTCTTGATACGAGCGAACCGCTGTGAAATTTAGCTTCAATATCTTCCCAATTTCTCGCTACTATATTGTGATTGCAATAGAGCAATCATGTCCCGCATGGCCGCACAGGAAAATGACAATTCAGCCTACGTATTCCATCTACGAGACGTAATGTAAACTGAAGCAAATATTGTATTTACTCTGCAGAAGCAGAAATTCTCCCTGTCTTCAGTATGAAATTACTAACCCATGTGATTTCGTTTCATTTTTTGTTTGTTCCATTTTATTGAAATATGCAAAACCTTTTCTGTCCACCAATTTTCTGCTTTTGTCGGTTATAAATTATTACATGTAGGCTTGCCAACAGACCCGTATTTCCCGGGAAAGTCCCGATTTTTACTATTGCGTCCCGCGTCCCGAAATAATTTGCACACACATCAAATGTCCCGATTTCACGGCATATTAAACATTTACAGCTGATTTTGGTTCCTATTATATTGTTGGATTTACTCTGGATCACACAGTCTCATACAGTATATGTGACGAAAAGGAGAAATTACCTATTTACACTATTTTTCAACTTGTTTTGTGGTAATTTTGGTAAGTTTTTGTATTTTTACACGCGAAATGAGGTGTGTATATAATATACAGTAGAGCCCCGATTATCCGTTACCCTATTAACCGATTGTTGGATTATCCGTCTGTCATTCTCTCCTTTTTTGTTGCAGAAAAAATATTAAGTATTGCACAATATATTAGTACGTATTTTTTATAGAGTGATATTATAATACAAGCCTTTGTTCTTACACATTATGACCTACTGTTCGAGTGACCTGTTTAATTTCTCTGCAAAACGTCTTCCAGAAGAG
The DNA here is from genome assembly GCF_040183065.1 of Periplaneta americana. Classification (NCBI taxonomy): domain Eukaryota; kingdom Metazoa; phylum Arthropoda; class Insecta; order Blattodea; family Blattidae; genus Periplaneta; species Periplaneta americana. The sequence goes on along the minus strand of NC_091131.1, from coordinate 72,370,267 downwards.
CCAAAAGAATATAATATGTTGTGCTAAATAAGTATCGAAGATAAGTGCATATAATTGAGTGGTTTCGGAAAAGAGGAACTGTGGCTCATCTCACATCGGAATACGAGATTGGAGTTATAACTGTGTGGGATTTAATAAAAAAACAAGGATAAAGTGTATAAATTAACTAATTCTCTAACATGAGACCTATAGTTTTCCTATCTTTCCACAGAAATTCATCATAGGAAGTTCCCTTGACCCTTAGAAACCAGTCATTGACATTAATTCATTCATAGTGTTCTCTCACTGTAAACCCAGCATTCTCCAGTCTTTCATATTTCCTGCCTTCCTCTTAGTTTTCGCATATGATCCATATATCTTAATGCCATCTATTATTTGATATCTTCTTCTGCCCCGAAATCTTCTTCCGTTCATCATTCCTTCAAGTGAATCCTTTAGTAGGCAGTTTCTTCTCAGTCAGTGAACCAGCCAATTCCTTTTTCTCTTCCTTATCAGTTTCAGCATTATTCTTTCTTCACTCACTCTTTCAAACAGAGCTAGTATACTTAAAACTTCTGATCCACTACCTAATGTGTTAAAACACATGGGCACGGAGAAAACTTCGAAACTGCATTATGAAACACTTAATTCTTCTATGGTAGGGATTATCCGATTTTTTCGATTAACCGTTCAGCTCACTCCCTACATTATCACGGATAATAGAGGTTCTACTGTATACTGTTCTAAAAGTACTACTGTTGAATATGTAGATTGATAGGTGGAAATCATTAGTGCAGTAAAATTGTCAGTAATGTTTGTGTCCCTAATTTTTGCTTACGAAAGTTGGCAAGCCTAATTGTATGGTTCTGCAATTTACTAAGTTACTACTTAAGGGAAGAATTATGGTTTATTTAACGACGCTCGCAACTGCAAAGGTTATATCAGCGTCGCCGATGTGCCGGAATTTTGTCCCGCAGGAGTTCTTTTACATGCCAGTAAATCTACTGACATGAGCCTGTCGCATTTAAGCACACTTAAATGCCATCGACCTGGGCCGGGATTGAACCCGCAACCTCGAGCGCAGAATGCCAGCGCTATACTCACTGCGCTACCGAGGTCGACTAAGTTATTTAATAGATACGGTACACGGAGTTTCTATTTACAGTAAATTAGCAATAAAAGAATTTTGTTACAGTCAAAAAACAGAGTACACAGGAGTACAGAAGTGCTTATCGGACAGGACAACAAGAATTCCTAAATTCTTCAGTCCAAGTAGGCTCCTTATGCAACCGTGATTTAATGATTCGTCTATCAATTGTGCTGTCAGACTAAGCTGGCACCCCATCCGCCACACTACACGTTTCTCTCCAGCCATAAAATTCGTATAGCATACATACTTTTTGTGGTGGTCTGTTCTATCTAACAGATATACATGAATCGTCGTGCTCCCCCGTAACGGGTAAGATCATGCGGGGCTCCGATCTACGAGTCGTCTAGAATACATAACTATAGTCGCGTCGCTCTTATTTCCGGCAGCAAATCACATTGCAGGCCGACTACATTTAAACGTGCGCGTCTTGTCATTCGCTGCTGATGACGTTATGCACTTCCTAAGGTTCGATAAATACTGAATATAATCGCCCGCCATTTTGGTTCTTTCGTTGTCGTTCGCAGCAAGTACACGAGGATGCTATTTGCCGCACAGTTGAACATTATGTCATAGCTCCTATGAGAATCAATTGCGCTGTAATTTTTGGGATTCATTGATAAATGTATAAGGAAAGCGTAGAAAAAAATTCGGAATCAAAACCTTTTTTTGAAAGTGAGAAAAAAATTACTAACTTCGAAGTGACCCGTTCAAAATAGACATTGATATCCTCAAAAGTTGATAAGCAACAAACTTTTTTATTTTTCACGTCAGATGGGGGTCAAAGGGAGATGAATATTTAGAAAGAATGGAAATTACTTTTAAAAGTGGCTGCTACTCAAAATGTTTACTGGTTTACGAGTTACGGCGAGTTAAACAAATGCGGGGATTTGCCTGGCGGACTTTCGTATGCAGAGTGACAACTTTTGTTTGTTAGAACTGCGGATTCTCATAGAAATCAATCGCTCTGATTTCAAATTTGTTTTCAAAATGTTTCCATTGCTTAAGGTTTTCGAGTTAAAAATATTTCTGTCTATATTTGTATCTATCTGGTGGCATGGAAGAGAAGGCCTGATGGCCTTAACACCCCCAGAATAAATTTATTTTATTTTAGTAGATTATTTTACGACGCTTTATCAACATCTTAGGTTATTTAGCGTCTGAATGAGATGAAGGTGATAATGGCGGTGAAATGAGTCCGGGGTCCAGCACCAAAAGTTACCGAGCATTTGCTCATATTGGGTTGAGGGAAAACCCCGGAAAAAAATCTCAACCAGGTAACTTGCCCCGACCGGAAATCGAACCCGGACCACCTGGTTTTGTGACCAGACGCGCTAGCCGTTATTCCACATGTGTGTACACCAGAATAAATAAATTTATTATTATTATTATTATTATTATTATTACATAAATAACATCTATGTTGATTAAACATTAGTATGACATACTTTGAAATTGAGAAATATAAAAAGAATGTCACAGCAATGTTTAAATTTATTACTGGTATTACTATCATTATTATTATTATTATTATTATTATTATTATTATTATTATTATTATTATTTCATGGAATAAAGCTCTCTTGTTTCAGTTTCCTGCCCTAGCAGAAGAGCTAATCCACTCAAACTGATCAAGATTTGACGTTCATGCTATCTCCAAATTTCTTTTTTAACTTTACCTCGTTTGTCACCTTATTCTATGCAATAAAAGTAAGGAGTAAGAACTTTAGCTTTAATTTGAACTGTATCATTATTGCACTTGCACTTATGTCTGGTTTTAGTGCATGTTTAAACCAATCGTGTTAACTGTAAAACCTTAGAACTTATAATTATATCTGCAACGTTTGACAATTTATTCTCTACAACATATATGTCCAATTTTATTGTAACTCGTACGAGGTAACTCCTGGAGTAAGCAACCCGCAGCGCATATTCTTTAAGGTCGTTTTTCCTATTTTATATGGAGAGTTATTGAGCTTAGCAGAGCGTACTTGACGTGCAGTATCTCCTCGTTCTATAGGCGTTTGGACACCCATGCTCTACAATAAACAGTTGTAAATCAATTTTCCTTGTTACTTTAATCATCTAATTCTGTTCTGCGACTTTCATATATATGTTTAATTTTAGATTCACTTATACATGATAACTAATTATTCCAGAACTATCATCCTACCATATTCAGGTTAGTAGTTGTTGACATAAAGCCAGCAGAATTTTAGGTTCACTTATACATGAGAACTAATTATTCCAGAACTATCATTATACCGTATTCAGGTTAGTAGTTGTTGACATAAAGCCAGCAGATAACTACTATTTATTTTCACTATCTGACCTTCCAAGGTTTGCCTATAGACACAGAATAACACACAATTTACAATAATGGTTGTACATGATTGGGCACATGAAAAAAAAATATAGATAAAAATTTAAGATAAAATACAGATTCTCAATCACAAATATATAATTAAAGAATTATGTGGAGTGTTTACCATATAGGTGATTTTTTAAGATGGCAACTGAGTATTTAATTATGTTTTGGACAATTTCGTCTTGAATATCTTTGCCTAATTTATATTTCTCTTTCCACGTCACAAAAAATTTAGGGCCGTATTCATAGACATTTTTAGCGCGGGCTTCCGGTGGATGATCAGCGAAACTAACGTTTTTCATATTCATAAACCAATGTTAGCGATATGAATAATTCGTCCCTCCTCTGGCAAAGTCGGGGCTAGTTTAGCACGCTCGTAGCGGGGCTAGCGAAATGTCTATGAATAGCACCCTTAGGGACTGTTCCTCAGGACCCCAATATCAGACATATTAATCCTTAAATTGGCAAAACTTCATTTCTCACACTAGTTTATTAAACCGTAACGGACTGTAAAGAAAACAACTATCGCAATGTCCATATTTTATATGTTGTACAATATTACAGTATTGTGAAATTTTAATTTTCCTACCAATACAGAATACAGTAGGCCATGCATGGTTAGATACAGTATCTTTGTTTTTTGGTGTGTATTTCGCTGTTTTAGCTATGTTGGTGATTCGTTTTCTACCAAACAGTTAGTGCAGTGTGTTTATTAGTAGATTTCTAACATCTACAATTACTAGGCGTGTTTTTAATCCATGCATACTGATTTAATTATAATTTGTCATCCTATACAAAGAAACTGGCTCTGTTTATGTGGTTGTTAAGGACATTTTTTCTCTATTTCGTTTATTAACTTCTTGTGTATCGCTGAATATTATTCTTAACTGTTTTCATAACCCACTACAATTATATACTCTATGTTATGACATCTGTTTCCGCTACATCTACTACGGCTGACACTGTTCCTGAAATTACTTCAACCTTAACAGATAACATTTTTATAGTGGGTTTAGCGTGCGTAGAAACACAAAATTATTAATTAGTGTCGTGTGAAGTTATTTCAAGTACTGTTTTTTGCTTTGCATATATTACGGTATGCCAGGGCGCACATCTGATGTCTGTGCTATGGCTCAGTTCTTCAGTCCTGACATTTCTCTTCTTATGGAAGTCGACAGTAAAGATTCCATCCTATTCGATGAAGAAGATTCTATTAGTGTAATTGAAAATACGATTAATCAAGGAAACACGCAAAATGTACCTTGCCCACACTGTGGAAAATTTTACAAAGGACGCCATGGAGTTAAAATACAAGTCGAGCTCATCCTTCCGAGCAAAGAAACACTATCGTCGCCAGACAGACCAATGGAATTAGGGCTAGAGAAAGCAGGAATAAAGACGACTTATAATCTAACATCTCCAACCCCGTGGAAGAAAACAGCTTTCTTGACTGTTCCAATGAGGATACGGGTTTGGTTAGTTACAAACATGAGTTGTTAATGTGGAAATCCGAATTTACAAATATAAGTGACAATAATATTTTCAGTAATAAGGTCGAAGAATTCGCAGAGTTTTTGGCTAGAGCAATACATCTTCTCCCAGGACCAAAACATCCCCCAGTTAAGCATTATGAAGCAAGGAGGAAAAAGAAGTTGCAACTCAGTCAAAGAGGTCATAAGACATCTAGTAATCCCGAAAGATCATCAAAACGTAATCGACAAAAACGCAAAGAACGTTATGAATATCAAAAGACGCAATTTCTTTTCTACAACCAACGACGGAAAGCTGTGAGAAATGTATTGAATGATAAACACGAGGTATGTGAAATCAACACAAATACAATCTATGGTCATTTCTCTTCTTTGCTGTCTATGCCTAACAACTATATGCGCCACGAATATCCTTGCCCCACAGAAACCGCGCAAGTGTTAAATGAAGAACTAGAGAACACTGTAATAACCAAACAAGAAGTAACTGATGCTATCAGAGGAATAGCTGTTGATACTGCTCCCGGTCCCGATAGAGTACTTGTTCGTACACTTAAAGATGATACTTGTTACGATATTATTGCTCGCATTGCGACATTCATGCTGTCCCAAACTATAGTCCCAAAATGCCTCCGACGTGCAAGAACAGTACTAATTTTTAAAGGTGGTGATAAGTCATATCCAAATAATTGGAGACCAGTAACGATCTTCTCAGTTTTAAGAAGAGCCCTGGAACGAATATTGGATAGACGATTGCGATCTTTTGTTAATTTCTCAGAACATCAGAGAGGATTTACAAATTCTCCTGGCTGTCTTATAAATACTTCTATAATGGAATCCATTCTCTCCTCAGCAAAACGTAAAAAAAAAAGACCTTGTCTTAGTATTTCTTGATATAAGCAAGGCCTTCGATAGCATTGGCCATAGTCATCTGGAGCAGACATTGTCTTCCCTAAACATACCTCCCAAATTATCTAACCTCATCATTGGCTTGCAAAATGGAAATTCCACACAAATCGAGACCAACCATCAGAAGACGAAGCCTGTCATTATCAAAAAAGGAGTTTTACAAGGTTCGCCCCTCTCTCCTTCATTGTATAATTTATCTACAGATCATATATTGACAGATTTGTCATGTAATGAGAATTTAGAAGAGTTTGGATATTCTTTAATGCCTGATCTCCCAAATATAAATATAATGGCATTCGCTGATGACATTGTCATTTTGGGTAAAGATGTAGAATGTGCTAAAAATCTCACCTGCCAGGCTATTTCCAAGTTTGAAGAAATTGGATTACAAATTAACCTAACCAAATCCAAAGTCTTGTCCCTTAAAAATGGATCTCTTGAATATAGTGCTTTAACCTTAACTTCGGGTCACTCAATACCATCCATAACTCCAGATGAAACCATTAAATATCTTGGTGTCAATTACAGTTCTACAACGGTCTTCGATCCTAGAGCAACAATGGACAAACTGAAACAAAAGCTGGAAGGTATAGCAACATCTTCTCTTTTACAGCCATACCAGAAGTTTCTCATCATATTCACCTTTATATGTCCTTCACTTATTTACACCTTTCAAACGACTCCGATGAAGAGAATTCCTTCAAAGTTTCTCTCTGATGCTGACATTCTGATTAGAACTACAGTAAAAGAAATTTTAAATCTTCCATCCGACACTCCAGACAATATGCTTTATTCACCTAAGAAATACAAAGGACTTGGTCTTTATAAAGCAAGCTGGGAAGCTTTTCTACAGTTTATCAACGCCTGCAAATTGCTTGCAAAGACAAACAACATATATGTTTCAAATACACGTGATTTGACCAATGAAATACAAGCAAGTCTGGATAAACTTGGATTGGCAAATATTGACTCCTCTGATAAGATAAACGTATCATCTTTACGAAAATTCCTACGAGACAAAGAATTTGATTCCTGGTGTACGTTGCCTCAGAAAGGAAAGGGAGTCATTCTGTATAAAGAATACACACCTGGTAATAAATGGCTATCTAAACCGAATGGATTGACCAGCAGCGAATGGAAGGACGCTATTAAGATGACTGCCAATGTATGTCCAGTACGTGCTCTACCAAGTAGGTCTCAGAATGGAACCCACTGCCAACATTGTCGGAGTGAGAAAGAAACACTTGCTCACATTCTGGGAGCATGTCCTCGTGGAGAACTACTGAGGAATAGTTGTCACCACAAGATTCGATCCCTCCTAGTATCGGTCCTACGAGGAAAAAACTACCAAGTAGAAGAGGAGGTCCATGGTTTGTCCACAAATGGATCTACAAGGCGCATTGACATCATCGCTATCCCGACAAGATCAACAAGCGGATTCATAATTGATCCAACTGTAAGAATGGAAATGTACGAAAATCAACCTGCTGAGGTACATCAGGAAAAATGCGACATATACGACCCCACTACACCATATTATAAGGAAAAATATCACCTAACGTCGATCGAAGTTATTGGATTACTGTTTGAGGCTAGAGGAACCATCACAAAAAGATTCGCGAATTTTTGTAAGCAGTTTGGTGTAGGACAAACTCTTGTCTCTGAAGTATCTATGTCTGCAGTGAAGGGATCTATAAAAATCCTAAGAAACCATCTCTACAGTTAAATAGGTTGATCTCTTTGCTATAGCGATCTGCTCACTTAAGTTGGGTCTTGCAACCAGTGCTAAATAGACGACTGTGATCATCCAATAGCTAATAGATACTAGGAAATTTTGTGTTTCTTCTGGAATTAATGATGTTTTGTTTAGTCTTTTCCGATTATTTATAATTGTGCTATTTCTTATTCTTTTTCTTCTCCATTGTTTTATTTTTTTTCCATTATAACAATAATTTTATGGTAAGCTTTGTCTTCTAGGCAGCCTTCATTTGGAGGAAGCTGAATAAAAAATTTATTCGAAATAAAATCTATTAAAATTATAGCATATAGCCTATTAACCTGTTGTATCCTGTAGGATACTTTTCGAATTTAAGGGTTAACTACCTGAAAACCCGGTTCTATGTAATTAATAACCTAAATATTAACTGCCTTAAAATTTCAATTGAAACCAAGATGTACAGCAGTGTGGTTCTATTTTCTCATACCTATAATACTACGTGGAAAGCTCCAATAGCAAAAAACCTAAAATAAGGAGACAAAATCAAGTTTGCTTCGTATTCTTGTAGGCCCACATCAATTTCGAGTATTAGGTAAGTAAAATGTCCAAAACTATTGGAAAGATTAAGAATTAAGTTATATCGTCTTATTAGGCATAAAGGTATAATTAATATAAAATATTGTATCTTAATTCCCTCAAAGCAAAGAAAGTGTAATAAAATTGTCAAATCGCCGCCTCTTGCATTTCGATGCAGATTATTATTTAGCATTCTTGATCAATTTTGCGTTGATTCCTTCAAAAATCGAAATATTCGCCTGAAATTATCGTCGTTATACTACTAGGTTCAAAAAGTTCCCGGAATTTTACTACCATTTTTCGTATTAATATATAACAAGGGATATTATACATTTGTTTTGTTGGTAACATTCATGATGTCATTTCCTTAAAGTTTGTTGATAATGGCAATTATTGGTTTTGAGTTGTAGGCATTTGTTTATCATAGTGTTTTGTTTGTTCGTCGCATTTTGTAATTATGTCCACAGAGCAAAGTACAAACATCAAGTTCTGTGTTTTGCTGGGGACATGATCAGTATGGCTGATGAAGATGGTGATTTCTTAAACAAAATGAAACTGGTGCTACTTGTACGACCCAGTCCCTAAACGACAGTCATCTGAGTGGAAATCGAAAACATCTCCTCGGAAGCAAAAATTTCCTAGGGACACTTCCAAAGGCAAAGTTATTTTAAATGTTATGTTTTATTTAACGACGCTCGCAACTGCAGAGGTTATATCAGCATCGCCGGATGTGCCGGAATTTTGTCACGCAGGAGTTCTTTCATATGCCAGTAAATCTACTGACATGAGCCTGTCGCATTTAAGCACACTTAAAGCAAAGTTATTTTGGAAGTTTTCTTCGACTCTCAGGGTCTCATGCACCATGAGTTCATTCCAGAAGGTCGTACTGTAACGAAAGAATTGTACGTAGAAACCCTCCGTCGCCTCTGGGACGCAGTGAGAAGGAAACGTCCAGAAAAGTGGGTAGAAAACAACTGGTTCCTTATGCATGAAAATGCACCTGCTCATCGCGCAATTATTGTAAAGAATTTTCTTGCCAGGCACAACATAACTGCTTTGGATCACTCACCATACTCTCCTGATCGCTCACCACCTGATTACTTTCTGTTTCCCCGTCTGAAAAGTCATCTGAAAGGACGGAGATTCAATGCTGAAGAGGTTATCGCAAACGCGACGAGAGCACTAAGACGGGTTTCACAAAATGGCTTCCAGGCCTGCTTCCAGGAACTCTACACGCGTTGGCAAAAGTGTGTTGTTGCGGAAGGCAACTATTTTGAAGGGAATGCTGTAGAATAGTGTTTAAGGTACGTTGTTTCTATGATGCTAGCAAATTCCGGGAACTTTTTGAACCTAGTATGTATACAACTTATAAAGGATTATTCATCGGCGGAAGATACCTGGAGAAGAATAAAGAAATGTATGTAGTATGTGCGGACTTAGAAAAGTCTTTTGACAGAGTGGATTGGAATAAACTGATGGGAATCATGAAGAAAATTTGTGTGAATTGGAAAGAGAGGAGACTGTTCAGTAATATTTATATGAAACAACGAGTCAAAGTCAGGATAGGAGAAGAAATGTCAGGAAGAAGTGAAATAGGGAGAGGAGTACGTCAAGGATGTCCTTTATCACCTACCCTGTTCAACATATACTTGGAGGATTTAGTAAAGAACTGTTTTCAGAACATGGAAGGAGTGATAGTAGGAGGAAGAAGACTAAAGTACATAAGATTTTCTGATGATATGGCGTTGTTAGCAGAAGAGGAAATTATACTACAGAATATGCTACTGGAGCTAAATGACAGCTGTGAGCAATATAGAATGAAGATAAATGCAAATAAGACGGAGAGCATGGTCATAGGCAGAAAAATACAGAAAATAAACTTGCGAATTTTAAATGAGGCAGTAGAGCAAGGACAGCTTCTAATACTTGGGATGTACTATGATCAGTAACTTGATCTGCTGCCAGGAAGTCAAAAGGAGGATAGCAATGGCAAAGGAAGCTTTTAATAGTAAAAGGAACATCTTCTGCGGACCTCTGGAAAAGAACTAAGGAAGAGACTAGTGAAGTGCTTTGTATGGAGCATGACATTGCATGGGGCAGAAACATGGACATTACGACGAAGTGAAGAGGAGCGAATAGAAGCATTTGAAATGTGGATATGGAAAACAATGGAACGTGTGAAGTGGACAGACAGAATAAGAAATGAAGCTGTGTCAAACTGTCTACTAAAGGATGCATTGGAAGGAATGGTGAACGGAGAAGAGTTCGGGATAGAAGAAGATATCAGATGATAGACGACATTAAGATATATGGATCATATGAGGAGACAAAAAGGAAGGCAGAAAATTGGAAAGACTGAAGAAAGCTCGGTTTGCAGTGAAAGACCAGCTCTTGGGCAAAACATTATATGAATGAAAAATATGGAAGGATTATTCCTGTCTCTCATCACTCTAATCCCAGGATTCAATTCTCGTAGGACACACATTTTCCTTTGATAATAATCATCCAGATGATCTACTAGCTTTATCTTGTATACATGAAGCCTTGGTTTAAAATTTAATCCAGCCGTGGTCTCTGCTTCAGACTATGGTTTCGAGCCACGGCTCAAAAATGAACATGACTCGTTTTATAAATCTAAACGCGGTTTAAAGCCATGGCCGTGGTCTAGACCTCGTTTTAGAAATCGACCCTGTATGTTTGCTCTTATTTCATGCGAGAGAAGAGTTCGACTGCACTGACCTCTACAACGTAATGGGCTCGCCGGCGTAATTACCAGGAGTAATTGTAATAAGCAACTACCAGTCATTAACAGTTGAGGTTGTTATGCGAGTACTGCTATTATTATAAGTACTTATTGTTTCATTTAATGATGCTTTTAACTACAACGGTTATTCGTCTCCGGTTGTAGTGATTCCAATCACTGTAGTGTAGATTGTAACGTAGAAAGAGATCCGCATGCACGCAGCTACAGTGCAGTTACCGTTTGAAGGTACTATTGCTCCGTGGAGCTTAGGAAATGACCGGGACATCACAGCAGCTTCGTAGCAACATCGTATTTTATTTTTGGTCCAGGGAAAATATTCGTCTTTTACAGAAACACTCACCCTGCCACTTCGTAGCAACATATTATTATTATTATTATTATTATTATTATTATTATTATTATTATTATTATTATTATTACTTACTTACTGGCTTTTAAGGAACCCGGAGGTTCATTGCCGCCCTCACATAAGCCCGCCATTGGTCCCTATCCTGAGCAAGATTAATCCATTCTCTATCATCATATCCCACCTCCCTCAAATCCATTTTAATATTACCTTCCCATCTACGTCTCGGTCTCCCTAAAGGTCTTTTTCCCTCCGGCCTCCCAACTAACACTCTATATGCATTTCTGGATTCGCCCATACGTGCTACATGCCCTGCCCATCTCAAACGTCTGGATTTAATGTCCCTAATTATGTTAGGTGAAGAATACAATGTGTGCAGTTTTGTGTTGTGTAACTTTCTACATTCTCCTGTAACTTCATCCCTTTTAGCCCCAAATATTTTCCTAAGCACCTTATTCTCAAAACCCTTAACCTATGTTCCTCTCTCAAAGTGAGAGTCCAAGTTTCACAACTATGAAGAACAACCGGTAATATAACTGTTTTATAAATTCTAACTAAGATTTTTTGACAGCAGACTGGATGATAAAAGCTTTTCAACCGAATAATAACAGGCATTTCCCATATTTATTCTGTGTTTAATTTCCTCCCGAGTATCATTTATATTTGTTACTGTTGCTCCAAGATATTTGCACTTCTCCACCTCTTCAATTTTCCAATTTTTATATTTCCATTTCGTACAATATTCTCGTCACGAGACATAATCATATACTTTGTCTTTTCGGGATTTACTTCCAAACCTATCTCTTTACTTGCTTCCAATAAAATTCCCGTGTTTTCCCTAATCATTTGTGGGTTTTCTCCTAACATATTCACGTCATCTGCATAGACAAGCAGCTGATGTAACCCGTTCAATTCCAAACCCTCTCTGTTATCCTGGACTTTCCTAATGGCATACTCTAGAGCAAAGTTAAAAAGTAGGGGAGAGTCGGGTAGTATCGGACATCGGGTAATATCGGACAGTGAGTTTCTTTCATCTACCACACGATGATAGTACCTGATTGACATGGGTTACGTTTCTGTGATGTCGCATAGAGAAACGTGACCATGTCATTCAGGTACTACCATATGGTGGTAGATGAAAGAAACGCACTGTCCGATATTACCCGATGTCCGATACTACCCGACTCTCCCCCAAAGGTGATAGTGCATCTCCTTGCTTTAGCCCAGAGTGAATTGGAAACGCATCTGACAGAAACTGACCTATACGAACTCTGCTATACGTTTCACTGAGACACATTTTAATTAATCGAACTAGTTTCTTGGGAATACCAAATTCAATAAGAATGTCATATAAAACTTCTCTCTTAACCGAGTCATATGCCTTTTTGAAATCTATGAATAACTGATGCACTGTACCCTTATACTCCCATTTTTTCTCCATTATCTGTCGAATACAAAATATCTGGTCAATAGTTGATCTATTACGCCTAAAACCACACTAATGATCCCCAATAATTTCATCTACATATGGAGTTAATCTTCTCAAAAGAATATTGGACAAAATTTTGTACGACGTCAACAAAAGTGATATTCCTCGAAAGTTACTACAGTTAATCTTGTCTCCCTTCTTAAAGATAGGTACGATTATAGACTCCTTCCATTGTTCTGGTACAATTTCCTTTTCCCAAATAGCACGTACAAGCTTATAAATTTCGTTAGATAATGTCCTTATTATTATTATTATTATTATTATTATTATTATTATTATTATTATTATTATTATTATTATTTTTTTTTTTTTTTTTTTGTCTAGGGCAAAATGTTAATCTTCTCAAAAGAATATTGGACAAAATTTTGTACGACGTCAACAAAAGTGATATTCCTCGAAAGTTACTACAGTTAATCTTGTCTCCCTTCTTAAAGATAGGTACGATTATAGACTCCTTCCATTGTTCTGGTACAATTTCCTTTTCCCAAATAGCACGTACAAGCTTATAAATTTCGTTAGATAATGTCATTATTATTATTATTATTATTATTATTATTATTATTATTATTTATTTTTTTGTCTAGGGCAAAATGTTAATCTTCTCAAAAGAATATTGGACAAAATTTTGTACGACGTCAACAAAAGTGATATTCCTCGAAAGTTACTACAGTTAATCTTGTCCCCCTTCTTAAAGATAGGTACGATTATAGACTCCTTCCATTGTTCTGGTACAATTTCCTTTTCCCAAATAGCACGTACAAGCTTATAAATTTCGTTAGATAATGCCCTTATTATTATTATTATTATTATTATTATTATTATTATTATTATTTTTTTTTTTTTTTGTCTAGGGCAAAGTACTAGTCTTTTATGAAAACACTCGTATTTTTTACGAGTTATTTTGTAAAAGAAGTATATTTTCCCTGGACCAAAAATGCAATATGGCTTTGCTACAAAAGTAGCTGTGATATCCTGTATATTTAATGGTACTTACAGTCTTTTCACAACTTTTACTTGTTAGCCTATTAAATGAAGATACGGTGATACTCCCAAGACGTAGGGTCGCAAGACGCTTGGCCTTCTTTTAAGACAAAACATTGACAGCGGACACTATATGTTCCCAGAGAAATTATAGTTGATTATATTTTGGAGACTAGGTGGCGTTAGAATCGAAGAAGCTACAATTCATAGATGTCCAATTGTAACTCGTACGAGGTAACTCCTGACGTAAGCAAACCCGCAGTGCATATTCTTTAAGGTCGTTTTTCCTATTTTATATGGAAAATAATTATTATTAGCAGAGATGCTTGTCGTTCAGTATCTCCTGGTTCTATAGGCGTTTGGACATCCATGAGTTACATCCATACAGCGCTGAAGTTCCATCCTAGCCATCGGGTACCACCACAGCGACCACCGCCACCACACCATCACTGATTCCACTACCAACACAACAACTACTGCTCGTATTATTTCGTTGTTCTTATAGTTTTTGTTTCTGGATAGGACGCTGTAGTCCACACCTGCAGAGTAACGGTGAGCGGGTCTGGCAGCGAAACCAGGTGGTCCGGGTTCGAATCCCGGTTGGGGCAAGTTACCTGGTTGGGGTTTTTTCCGGGGTTTTCCCTCAACTCAATATGAGTAAATGATGAGTAACTATCGGTGCTGGACCCCGGACTCATTTCACCGGTATTATCACCTTCATCTCATTCAGACGCTAAATAACTTAAGATGTTGATACAGCGTCGTAAAATAATCTACTAAAAAAAGGACCCTGTACTACCCAGTAAGCTCTAAACCAGCCCTGGGCACAACGGGGAAAAAATGGCACTGTGCATCAGTGCTGGATTTCAGGCGACCAGCGAGAGTCTAAAGTTCGTAACAACTACAATGCCTGCCTTATAAAAACCGTCTCTGAGCAATGCTTACCTTCCTGTCTACTCCTATCGGGCCAAAACATAGTCTCACCCGGGGAAGGTGGAGTGGGTAGTCTGCAGTAACTCAATTGAGGTATTAGTGCCCAGGCCTGCAGTCTATACTAAACTGGAGACAACCGCAATGCTTTGCTCTATTTGAAATTGTAACACTATCATCGCAGCTACCCCTTACTGGAGAATGTAGTTGTCTCTCTTTCTAACTATAGTGTTTAATACTGTACTGTGAGGTTCACTGTCTATATGCTCATTAAAAGCAATAAAAACGACGAAAAGCTGCGTGACATGCTTTGGTTATTCAGGAGAAACAAGAACGGAAAGTGGTGTACAGTATAGTTTCATAAGTAGGTTTATTTCGCTTTTCTTAAGAGAAAAATTAGTTATTTACAAAATGCATGATCCTACATTCTTCTCCTGAAATCTTAAAGATATTGATTTTTCTCTATAAAAATCAATATTTCTGAAGATATTAAATTACGAAACTTTCGAAAAATCGCGTATACCACTTCCTTCAATCAAAATATCTCCGGTTATAATCATTCATATTATTTAGTCTTGGGCTTAGATGAAAGATAAAAATATATTTACGTATTGTTATATGCAATAAAAGTATAGGGATATGATATAGGGCTTTGTTCCACAAGCATGTATACTTCCTACATTCAACTATCTGCTCATATTCACAATATGTACCCGTTTATTCAAGTGAAAATAGGTAGAAAACACAAGTTGTGAATATGAATGTTGCAACCTGAATGCAAGTTCTGCACTTGACGTGAAAGAAACCTGTCCAATGGTCTACTGCGCATGCCCGTACACAGCGACGTTTTGAAAATATAGCCGAGAATCAAACACTCCGCGACGCAGCTATGATAGCGAACATCGAGTATGCAGGCAGCCTGTGTGGCTAGTACCACCACAGTCTAGTACAGGGATGTCGAACAGCGCTCTCAAACTGTGAAACGATTAATACTGTTTCCTACCGTAGCTGAGCTGAAACGACAGTCAGTCAGCTCGCTATAGCAGTGTTCTGTACGCAGTGTGTTTATCAACTCTGGCGGCTGGTATGGATATGGAACGACGATTCAATAGTGAGTGGACAGATAAATATTTATTTATCTTAAAGGACGGAAAGACACATTGCTTAATATGTATGTAGAAAAGAACTTGGATACATTAGCCATCGTAATATTAAAAGACATTTTAATTCTACACGTCATGCTGAAGCTTATGGACCAGAAAAGTTATCCGGTTTCACTCGTGAAAAGACTGTAGAAGAATTAAAATCAAGATTGAATTCAGAAAACCTTCCATCATCATCGAGTGTTACTAGAATAAGCTTGATTCGTGCTAGCTACAAAATTTGTGAAATTATTGCAACGGCTTCAAAGCTATTACTAACAGAGAATTTGTGAAAGGCTGTCTCATAGCTGTTGCAAAAGGGATACGTCCGGAATACGTTAATGATTTTAAATCTATATATTAGTCTCACAATATTTTTGCAGAGCGCGTATCATAAATGGGAGATAACTTGGAGGAGAGGAACAACTGATAGCAAGAATGAAAACTAACACTTATTACTCACTACAGCTGTTGATGAAAGTACGACCGGAAAGATACGGCGCAGCTAGCTACAGTATATTCATAAGGAGTGTCGATTCAGATTTCAATGTTCATGGGGATCTTGTAGATGTCATTTCACTAAAGGATCGAACTCGAGGAGATATTTTTGAATCTGTAACACAAACTATTAACAAATTTCAAGTCATGCTAAAAGTAATTAATTTTATACATCAAAACAGTTTACGTTTCTGAATTTGAAGTTGCATTGCTACAACACCACATAAAGTTGATATTTTAAACATGATATTAACAACATTATTATTATTATTATTATTATTATTATTATTATTATTATCATCATCATCATCATCATCATCATAATTCATCCTCAAGTAGGCCACATCCTTTGTTCATCAGTGTTTATCAAGTGCAAATCTAAACTGAGTTCCTAATCAATTAATAAGATGTATAAAAGTTATCAAAGTACCAGCCGCCGCAGTTTCGCTTTTGTTTACTATCATTCGGCCGGACTGCCTGCTACTTATGTTCAACCGTTGCACAGTAGGGGAAGAGTGAAGGCTCTGCAGTTCACAGCTCGAGAGAGCTGTTCGACATCCCTGGTCTAGTATAGGTATACAGTCACGAAGCTCAATACGTAGTAAATATGCATCCATAGATAGTTGCTAACCACTAAGATCGCTAATATCGTCTCATTACAGACAATGCGAAATAGTACCGGCACAGTCTATTGTTACTAGCACCCTCACAACTCAAGCTTCGTGACTGTATATATTAGACTGTGGTACAACTGTGAATAAAGAAAGCTATATATATTTTGCAAACGCAGCGAACATCGAGCTGTGTGGCCTCGGCGTAAGAAGACAACATAAAAATTCTCATTGACAACTGACATACAGTTATGTCCTGGTCAGAATTCACACCCATTGCTAGCTTTCATTCTCGTAAAGTTGCGCCTTATTCGTTGCATACACTATGGACATTTTTTAAAGCATTGAATTATCTCTTGTTTCAGTGATCGAGCACGGACTTGACAAATGTAGGTGCCACGCCGACTTGGCATGGGAAGATCTCAGTGATTGAAACTGGAATGTTTATTCTTTTGTGAGGTGCTTGTGGGAAGATATATTTTTCACAAGTTGATAACAAAGTCGTGAGCAAAACACTTCATGAATCATCTGGCTGCACGCTCAGCTGTGGTCGTGCTGCGGTTTTAAACGCGTAGAAAATCTCTGTAATGTCTCTTATCGCAAAGGATGTACAAACACAACAAACGAGGTCGAACAAACCCTCGGGTGGGGCGTAGAATACAATGACACACAAACGGGGAGAACTAGAAAGGGTGATTCTTTAAGAACCTACGTAAATAACTCTCTTAATTTTAATGGAGAATAGACTTTCTTGTACTCAAAACACGCAGTTTTTAACGCTGAAAGAGAGCCCCAATATTGAGTATGAATCACGTCTAGCGTCTAGGTCATTAGTACACTGCATGCTTCAAATGAAATTTTCTGTGTTGTCTCAGGTGTATAGCAGAAGAAATGCCGTCCCTATCTACTCGGCTACGTTTATAGATCTAGCGTTTTTCAGTGTTGGTTTAGCGGGTACAAATTTAATAAATTTTATTGCTTATGTAGGGATTTAGCGATTTTTGTAACACTCGTAGCGGTAAAATAATCTTATTTTTACATTGAAAATATAACAATTTAGTGGTTTCTGTACTGTAACTTAGCGAGTTTTTAAGAATCGAGTTGGCAACACTGACTGGCAGTCAGCGGTGGATCTCACTATTAAATGTCGCTCTATAAGGAAGGTGGTAGAGCTAAGAACAACAAAAAATGTTTAAGTTTCATGTAGTCCATAAGACGAAAAATGTACAATGAATTTTCATTGATTCATAATTTGAAATATGAAAAGAAAGTAAAACTGGGCACAAAATAAAGTAAATAGAAGGACAAGTCAGAATGAACATAAATATTACTATTATCCGTATTTTACTATTTTATCAGAGACTGTCGAACATTATCTAGTTTCAAAAATAAACTAAAATTGCACTTTTTCAATTCAGATTCCCTTCAACTATAAGCCCTTTTCTCTGCGACAGTTTTGTGTGTGTATATATATATATATATATATATATATATATATATATATATATATATATATATGTTTGTTCTCTTGATCACCAGATGAATTTATTATCATACCCTATTAATTGTGGATGTTATTTAAATTTCGTATATTTTTTTATTACATTCCATTTATTGTATTCTTCCTTATGTTTTCCCCGTTAACTATTTATACTGAGTTGCTTTTATTATATTCCAATCTTTAGAGCTGTATTTTACTTTTTTTTTCTATTGTGGTATTATTTTCAAACTGTTTAGTGTCTATTTTGTTATGCTATTATTTTTTGTAATATGTTAGTATTCTGTTCTTTAACTTCTTGTTAAATTTCAATGCTTGTATACTTTGTGATCTAGTAGAATGCAAGAGAAGGCTTTATGGCCTTAACTCTGCCAGTATAAATAAAAAAATAATTATTATTATTAAAATTATAAATACTTACAACAATAGCACCCAACCGAGAGCATGAAGTTTCACGTAATTACAGGGATCCTATAAATCCTCTGTCACTCTTTTACTGAGACACCCAGAATGCAGAACATAAAATGAATGACAAGTATTTGATCCCACTTTTCATTTTAGCTCAGGTTTAGACGATTATTGGGAAGGATTTTGTGCACTGTCCGTATTTGTTTTTGTTTTAACTTATGTCTGTTACTGGGTTAACTGAATCAGAATGCCACATCACGAGGCAGGGATTATTATAGCTTTATAGTGACTGCCCAACCAATATGTAAATTCACTGTTCGATTTTGTTCTCCTCGAAGTTCACTTTTGTATCAATATTATTGTTCTGATGCAGGATTTTATTTTTCATTTGCTGTTCGTCGATTCCTACGGACTTCCAATTTATTTTTTTTCTCTAGTTTTATTTAAGAATACTCCTATTATCATTTTACCTTGGCCCATTTGTCTTGTTAGCAGCTTATCTGGAATTTGTAATCCGATAAAGCTGTGTGTTCAGTATTTATGGTTACATAAACGACGAACATTGATAATCATATTTATGTGCATAACGCAGTAGATAGAATATTTTTCGCAACCAATTAATAAATATATACATGCAACTAAAAATGCGAGATTACTCAAACAAAGAAATAATGTTGAAAATTTTACAAGCGACAAATTAAGTAATCTAATTATAAATATTCTGGATATTTAAATTGCTGATACAATGCGTATAAACTGCATGGATTGGTGATAAAGTGAGATAATGTTTTGGAGAGATGAGTCCGAGGATCGCCATGAAATTACCTGATACTCATCTTCAAGTTGAGGAAAGCCCCGAAAAAAAAAATGAAAAGATATAATTGGCCTAAGAGAGATTGTAACCCAGACCAAAGCGTACTCTTAGAGCACGAGTCCCATTCACTATAACTCAAAGACACCCCGATTACTTCTGACGTTAAATATTTTAAGAGCTGATACGAAGTCTGAAAATATTTAATTTCACGAGAAAGGGCAACATATATATCTGAAGTAAAATAAATAAATAAGTAAATAAATAAATATAAATAAATGAATAAATAAATAAATAAACGCATGAACGAATAAATAAATAAATGCATGAACGAATAAACAAATAAATTAATGAACGAATAAATAAATAAATAAATAAATAAAAGAATGAACGAATAAACAAATAAATAAACGCATGAACGAATAAACAAACAAATAAATAAACGCATGAACGAATAAACAAATAAATTAACGAACGAATAAATAAATAAACGCATGAACGAATAAACAAATAAATAAACAAATAAATTAATAAACGAGTAAATAAATAAATAAACGCATGAACGAATAAACAAATAAACAAATAAATTAATAAACGAGTAAATAAATAAATAAACGCATGAACGAATAAACAAATAAATTAACGAACGAATAAATAAATAAATAAACGCATGAACGAATAAACAAATAAATAAACAAATAAATTAATAAACGAGTAAATAAATAAATAAAAGCATGAACGAATAAACAAATAAACAAATAAATTAATAAACGAGTAAATAAATAAATAAAAGCATGAACGAATAAACAAATAAATTAACGAACGAATAAATAAATAAATAAACGCATGAACGAATAAACAAATAAATAAACAAATAAATTAATAAACGAGTAAATAAATAAATAAACGCATGAACGAATAAACAAATAAATAAACAAATAAATTAATAAACGAGTCAATAAATAAATAAACGCATGAACGAATAAACAAATAAATTAACGAACGAATAAATAAATAAATAAATAAACGCATGAACGAATAAACAAATAAATAAACAAATAAATTAATAAACGAGTAAATAAATAAATAAACGCATGAACGAATAAACAAATAAATAAACAAATAAATTAATAAACGAGTAAATAAATAAATAAACGCATGAACGAATAAACAAATAAATTAACGAACGAATAAATAAATAAATAAACGCATGAACGAATAAACAAATAAATTAATGAATGAATAAATAAATAAATAAACAAATAAACGCACGAACGAATAAACAAATAAATAAATAAAGGCTTGAACGAATAAACAAATAAATTAATGAATAAATAAATAAATAAATAATCTTCATTAACACATAAATAATTTGTGCATCTTGATTACACAACTTTTAACACTATATCACTTTGGAAAACGTATTATGTGTCTTTCACATGTTAAATTTTATGTTACCTTGTTAACATGTTTCGGCCTGCTATTGGGCATCATCAGAACTGGTTGTTGTTGATCTTGGGGCCTTTTGGTTTATTTCCTGTGGAGGTGTGTTTGTGTAGTGTAATGTGGAGTCAACGAGTGTGTGTGTTCTGAAATTGAGTTGTGTTGAGAATTTAATTTCAGAACAATACGAAATATACAAACACACAAAAACACATCCAAATGAAAGTTTTATTTTCAGTTCCAGCCATTGGGTTGTTATGCGGTCTTGGGGCCTTTTGCTTTATTTTCTGTGGAGGTGTGTTTGTGTAGTGTAATGTGGAGTCAAAGAGTGTGTGTGTTCTGAAATTGAGTTGTGTGTTGAGAATTTCATTTCAGAACAATACGAAATATACAAACACACAAAAACACATCCAAATGAAAGTTTTATTTTCAGTTCCAGCCATTGGGTTGTTATGCGGTTAACTGCAGAGTACATGTATAGATATCTAATATTGCAAAACAAGTATTTTGAAATGATAATGGCCATCATTGAAAGAGTCATGTTTTATATGCAATCTGCCTTACAGATGTGTTTGAGAATAATTGCAAAATCACTAAAAATTTCCACTGACATTAAAATAAACTAGATTTCCCACTGTCCACCGTGTAATGAATTTTAGCCACTGACAGAGGACCAAAAAAACTAGATTTAGTGGGTAAACCACCATGTTGGCACACTGCTCAGTATTGCATAAGCAGCTATTATAGGTCATTCGTTATCTCCCGAAACTAAATGCTTGCATGCTCTGTAGCATAGGATAGTATGAACCTTATGGTGGGGGTAAGTGAGCTCACTTGCTACGAGTAGAAACGTAGCCAGGGAGGGAAGCTTCTCAGTCCACTTTTTTCTTCCCCTGACGTGCAGGTACGTTTCACTAGATACCGAATGACCTATACTCACTTTCATTTATGTAATCTCTATTTACATCTATTCTTATCTATTTATAATGAATTGAGGAAAAGTAACGCATTAATAAGCTGCAAATTCATCTACAAATTCGTCATGTTCACCTTCATTAACGAAATTTTGAAATCGTTAAATAAAATATTCAAGAGATGACCATGCAACTTTTTTTTGTGTATGTGAAATATCTACAACTTCTTCATGCTTAAGAATTAGAAAAATCTTTAGTCTATACATTTTTCTTCTCTTTTCGAAAAAAAAAATAGATTTATATATTTTTTTCAGTGATAATTTTGTTTTTTGTAATCATTTTCCTTTTGGTCGTAATGCCGTAATAGTGGGAAGAAATCTGTAATAATATAGGAAAATTCTTAATGGTTGGCACCTCTGCATTTGTAAAGGCTCCAATAAGCAAAACTCATTCTCCTTCTCCCACTTATCACCTTAGGATAGAGACAGTTCTAATCTTCATGTTTGTAATTTGTTCTATGTTAAACGTGTAATAGATACTGTATAGTGCATCCTAAACCCTTCTTGAAGAATAATGATGTTCAGATACTAATATATTCATCAAATTGAACAATTCTTTAGAAAATTTATATACCGTAAAAATGTCCCACATAAATCACAGGCACTAATTTATGTGAAGTTCACAGTTTACGATGTACGGTTTGCTTCACTATAAATTATGGCTTGACTTGAAGCTTAAGGCATGCGATGCATGACCTCTGTGGGAAAGAGGAGAATCTCTTTCTCTTGTTCAGAAAGGTGACCGTTCAACGGTCAGGGTTGGTGCTGAGAGGGATAAAATGATTGATAAACCTAAGTGAACATTTTGTTTTCTTTCAGATTTTGAAAATATTGTTAAAACGATAGTTTGTTAATAGTTTCAGAAACTACGTGATACTGTTAAGTTATTGAAATTATACCTATTTAACAACGACAATTAAAACACAAAAATGTAATTGGCAGCAACTTAAATACAACACAAAAATATTGCAAAGACTGCAATGAAATAATTGGCACATGAAATAAATGAGAGAGTTTTCACAGGCATTAACCGTACCAAAATTACTGTTATCGAAAGGTAAGTTATATGTTTTCACTTGATTAGATTAGAATATTATATTAATTACTGTTGACCACGTAGCTAAACAAATAAAATTTAACAATAGAAGTATCAAACAATGTGTGAAACCATTAGGAGGATATTAAAGGAATCTCGCTAGGATAAACAGAGTTTGTAAAGTAATGACTAGAGCCCGGATGTTTAGGCATATATCTTGGTTAAAATAGGCAGGCAATAAAAATAGTAAAAATAGGCAGTGAAATAGGCATTTATTATTCATGGAAACAGACAAAAAATAGACAAATACTTAATAAACTATCCCATACGGTACTCACTTTCCTTGGTTACATGTCACAACAAGATGGTTTTTTAAGTTGTCAACTGTCAGAGAAACGTTTTTCATAGTGGAAACGGATCTTTCTACTTCTACTGAAGTGATTGGAACAAACTTAAAACAGCTTATTTCAGAAGGACTGTCTCTACTTTCTTTCAGAGATCAGGAAAAACCGGCTGTGTATTGTTTCAAAAAGAGAGGTCTGAGAAGGGATTAGAGACTTCAAAGTACGCGTGACTTGTGTGTGCAAGCGACAACAGTAACGGGACCTGGAGACTTGCTTTTAATACTTCTCTCAGCCTCTTTCTTTCTCCGATAAACCCCGAAGTGACCTGAGCACTAAGGGTTATACTGTTCAAACATCTTTGTTAAGTGACATAAAAGATGGAATTGGTAGGAGAGAAAAGTTTACGACTTCTTGGAGAAACATATGTATTGCTGGAGAATAAGATTCTCAGCAAATATTTGTGTGAGGTGAATATATATTTTTAATTTGTACAACCGTTCTTTTTTTGTTTCTTTTATATAATTTATGTGCGGTTTATTTTAAATGCATGAAAAATATAGAAAATGTACAATAACGACGTAAAAAGGCTAAAAAAAAAGCATTTAACCTTAAAATAGGTAACGGGAGCTAAAATAGGTAAAAAAGACAAAATAGAAATTGGGCCTATCGTCCCCAAATGTGTGGAAACATGTTCATCTCTAATAGGTCTTTCATACATACACTCAGTTTAAAAAAGGCATTTTGCCTAATATCCGGGCTCTAGTAATGACTATGCCAAAAATTTTATATTACAGTGAAATGTAAACAACGTATAAAGAAGATATGACACAAGCTTCAGAAATGAAATTTTTTCGATCAGTAAAAGGCTACACTAAACTCGAAAAAAGATAGAATGAACATACTAAAATTAACTAAATACAGACTATTCTCTATAAATGATAAAGTTAAAAAGAAAATGAAAGTTGTTAGAAAGAACACTTACAGAGAATGGATTCTTCAGGATAGGTAAAGACCTACTGGAAAACGAGATGCAGGACGTCCGAAGAGATGATGGAATTGAGGCTGGAACAGGCCATGTAGCCTAATCCACAAAACTCAGAAGAAGAAAGCCGAATAAAGACAAAAGTCTATGACCAGACTCGCATTTAATGTGTTCTCAATTCTTAAAAACAGAAGGCACCACAATAACTATTGAACCGACCTCTGATGGAGAAGAATGGAAACAAATCATAAACTTGTTGGCCAACAGCCATCTACTGTATGTACTACGGCAGAATTCGGCAGACATATTAGTCTGTAGTGCAAATTTGAAAATTAATACCAAAGCAATGAAGACCATTTTTGAGTAAAGCCAATGATTTAATTTAATTGTCAAGAGCTCAATATTAGAAACCATTCAACGATATCAGAAAAGAAATAACACGCGAAGAGTTTGATAATCCCTGAATGGAAATAATTGGATCGCTCATTAGTCTCACAGTGAAAACAAAGCTGAAGGACCAAATGTTCCAAAGTAGTCTACCTAGCAATTAAATATACGTAGGCCTACAAACCTAAGGGAAGGTGGGAATGATACTCGAATGCCCTGTTGTAATGCATGAATTCGGAACAAGGCGACTTTGGTCTAATATCTTCTGTAAAAAGAGAATTATGACTAGGGGGCGGACGTTGATGACCTGAAAATCTACTTAAAATGATCAATAAAATTCCCTTAAAATAATGGAAAAAATGACATAAAATTAAAAGAAAATGACATTTAAATATTATCCACCGTACTCGCACCACAAATTCTTAAAAATTAGCCACCTTGTTTCAGTGACCGCCCTGCAAATGTCGGAGAAAGGAGGCAACTTCCTGTAATTTGGATGAGTATGCAACAAAATGAAAGTTTTAAGGGAAAAGTATAGATTTTAATGAGGGTTTACAATGTGTTTCAACCAGGTGTGGTCCATGTCAGTGCCTTGATTCTCTGTCTTCTCCTCCTTCCTCTCTTCACTTTTGTTACCAGACCTTCCAGATAGGGAGTGTAAATGACAAAACAAGGTGGGCGCAAGGTGCATTCTTGCAATCTTTGTGTTAAAAATACTGTACTGTCTACTGTAGTACCCCTTTCGAACCATATTGGAGGCACAACGTCCTACTGTCCAGGAAACGATGAAAGTTTCCCCCCTTCCAAACATAAATTCTAAAGACAACCTCGTACCAATAAAAGAACAGTAGCTGTAAAAGTCCTCACTTAAACTAAGCTATTGTGAAGCATTTTATATTATTTCTTCTGCGTGAGGTGAAGCCTTCAGTTAAATGAGGGATGGACTTTAGAGTTTGTTGCAAACTATAAAACTAAAATTTCATGTTATTCACTTATTCAGTAGGTAATTACTAGAAGGGCCTACTACTGATCTATTTGCTTAGAAAAAGATTTCACAGACCTATATGTAAAGAAGGAAATAAAATGCATTCAAAATGATCTAAAAGTTCTTCAAAACATTAAAAATCACCAAAAAAATGCCGAAAAAATGTAAAAATGACCTATTAGTTCAAAAAATGCAAAAAAAAAAAAGCGATATAAGAAATTAACTTTTTACGTTGATATTAACATAGAAAGAATTTCTATATTAATAGGCATCGTCCTAATGTGAAAAATAAGAAGATGACTTTCATCAATATCCGCTCCATAATTATGACTAACACCTAATTTTGAAGACTAGAGAAATATTTTATCTGTATTCCTATAATAAATTCTAAGGTTATATTTTCCTCCTTTGATAATTGATTCACCTATAGAGAGCTAAATATAAAGCCAGTTTTATTAAAATTTATGTAGAATGTCCCATAAAGAATGCAAGATTTAATTTCGTAATAAAAGTAATTAATTACTGAACAATTACAGACATTTATTTTTTAGTTTAAGCGCAATTACTGCCGTTAATAGTGAAACACTATATCAGATTAATGTCCTTCGCCACTCTGCTGGCACACTCTCACACTTTCGACATTTTCAATGACCTGCCCACATAGATGCGGCTGAATTTCGGCAGTGACACGTCGAATTTTCTACTTGAGCTCAGGAATTGTTATTGTTCACATAAACACCATATTTCACAAACCTCCAAAGAAAGTAGTCACATCACTCAATAGAAGAAAACAAGGAAGATCTATAGACTCATGGAAAATAGACATTGAAGATGCGATGACATCCAGAGGGCTAAAATATGAAGGTTGTTTGGAAAGAAGAGGCTGGAGACTAGGAAATGAAAGAAGGTGCGTGAGCTTGTAAAAAAAGTTTCGAATGAAGAAGAATTATTTTTATTACGATATTAAAGCCTGTGTTTTCTATAGGACACTCTTTATGTTCTTCTAAACACGTTTTATATTTAATTTCTTAGAATTTGGATCGGGTTTAAAGAGCCAGTCCCCTCAGAGTTGCGGGATATTTTTATTCTGTCATATGAGGAAGTGAGCAAATGGAAGGTAAGATATAATTATTGAAAGTTGTTTAAACTGGTTCTCCAACTCGCTTGCAAGGCGTTGTTAGATTGTTATCACCCGATGAGAATGATATTGTTATGTTTATGTCAATAAGTGCAGTGGAGCGAGTCACACGATATTTACAGGAGCCACTGCGGAGAAAAGATGGACTCCACACGCATAAACACTGAATCAACATTTATGAATTAGGGAAACAGGCAGCATAATAAGCAAAAGAAAAAAATATCTGAAGTGAACAGGAATCCTCCTCATGGCGAGTCCTCGGCATCAACCCCTTTGACTTGATTACCTGGTTGGATTTTTCCGAGGTTTTCCCCAACCAAAAGGCAAATGCCGGGTAATCTTTTGGAGAATCCTCGGATCACACCTCATCTCACTACATCTCGCCAAAATATTGTAAAAAATTGCACAAAATTGTAAAAATTGTAGAAAATTATTAAATTTTAAAACTGTAACAATTTGCAAAAATTGTAATTGTAATATTGTAAAATTTTGACTTGTTCCACATCTTAAAGCTTCATCGCTCATGTAAGATCTATGGAATAAAATGAATGAATGAATGAATGAATGAATGAATGAATGAATGAATGAATGAATGAATGAATGAATGAATGAATGAATGAATCACATCCCCCTTACAATGGCTGGGGTATTCACAGTCACCACCTCACCAATTACGGGTTAAATAATTTGTAAAGGTCTCAAAGCAGTTTTCTTATTATGTCCCCAAATAAATGACATATACATTAAATGAGAATGAATAAAAGCATAATATATATTCAAGAGTCAAGATATAGCCTAGTCAAAGATCTTTTAAGCCTTTTAAAAATACCAGACATTGTAGAAATTTTGTTACAGACAGCCAAAATATGCTTATCCCATGTTAAATGTTCATCAACAATCAAACCTAAAAATTTAACTGATGCAGCTTTCTGTATTACAAAATCATTAAACTTTAATTCTAATACAATAAAAAGAAGGTTTAGTGAAAATAGTATAGGCTTACACAGTTTTTTTCAAATTCAGAGAAAGACTTTTTGCGCTTAACCAGTTTTCAAGAGTAATAATATCTGCCTCAAACTTTTGAAACAGTTCTTCAATGGAGTCAGTAATATAAAATACACTAGCGTCATCTGCAAAAAGAGTGGCAGTTCCATGTAAATGAAGAAATTTTATGTCATTGACATAAATAAGATAGAGAAGAGGTCCCAAAATTGTTCCTTGCGGCACACCGCATAATAATAAGAGAGTATCACTTTCCGAGTTATTCTTAAACTCTTGTTCAAATGGGGGGAAAATAAAAGGAGAAACCACTTCAGAAAAGTGTAACAAAAGATTTCAAAACATTGCATGTATTCTCAATATTCCATACCTCAGATCTTTCAGGACGTTGTCAATCTCTGATATCTCCTTCTTCATTTTATTAAAACGTTGAAACTATTATTGTGATACACGCTCACTAACGACAACTTTACCCTCGACTTCACATATTCTTCGAGCCGAGGCAGCATCTTTATGATTTTGTTACTATTAGTGTTATAGAAGGACTCTAATCTCAGACTTTATCACCTTCACTTTATATTCTTTGTGTTAGACGACTGCCACATGTCCACAATTTGCAATAATAATAATAATAATAATAATAATAATAATAGTTTTATTTTCCCTGACAGAGTTAAGGCCTTCTCTTCCACTCAACCAGGATCAAATCACATACAGAAAAATACATACCGGTATACAAATATAAATTTAAAAATAATAATAAATATAATTAAGTAAAAAAGAGAGATAGCGTCCTGTAAATTGAATCGCCAAATTAAAGAAAAGCATTAAAATCGTACAAAATACCAAACTTAAAGAACCGACATTACTTATGAGCCGACCTAACATTTTTATTTAAGCTATACAAATATTCAAGCAAAACTTCATAATTCCTGTACTCTTGAGGGATACACCAACCACAGTTTGGGAACCACTATTTTAAACAGACGAAAACAGTAGTGGGAGTAACCGTCTGCCGATCTAACACCAGGTATTTCGAAATTTAAACAGTACATTACTCCAACAGTAGTCCGTTAGAGAAGTTGCGAAAATTGAACTTTGTTCCGTACTCTTGGTGTTTGATTTGTGACGTCGCTACATGTGGTCTCTGATGGCTCGGCAATGCCAAGAATATTCCCATTTCTCAGGTGAGAAGTCTGCTCTAAGACCGAGCAACACACTTTTTTCTTTTTTCTTTTCTTGGTTATTTAACGACTCTGTATCAACTACTGGGTTATTTAACTTCGATGGAATTGATGATAGCGAGATGAGTTTTGGCGAGAGGAGGCAGAGGATTCGCCATAGATTACCTGACATTCGTCTTGTGGTTGGGGAAAACCTCGAAACAAACCAGGTAATCAGCCCAAGCGGGAATCGAACCCACCCCTAGCACAACTCTGGATCAGTAGGCAAACGCGCTACCGCTTCAGCTACGCTGATGGTTACTGGCTTCTCGAAACAGATATCAGATTCATGATGTTGCTATATAATATGTTCTATTGTAAGGAATTACTTTATAACCGGTTGTGCATGACTCTACTTGAGAATTCCAATCAAGTGCTTTCCTGGCTGTATCATTTGGAGTTTGGCGAAGTGTATGTTCCACCCATTGCCACAGAATCACAAGTTTATACTCTTGTGATAGAAGCGTATGTTTATAACCTTGTGATAGAAACATAAATTTATCATCGTGTAATAAGAATATATATATATATATATATATATATATATATATATATATATATATAATTTGAACTGGTAATGGAAATTACGGGAAAACGGCTGGACGGATTTTAATAAATGACCCCTCATTTTGAAGCTTGGAACTCAAAGTTTTTTCAGAAAAATGGTAGTTTTCAGTGAAATGTCAATTTTTAAACATAATTTTCCTATTTTCCAAAAATCCATCTGTAGTCAGTTTTGAGAACTAGCTAATAGCATTCACGGCCGACTTGATATTACCTTCGCCATTTTGTAAAGGAGAAGCGAAGCGAGCATCAAGTCGGCCGTGTTGCATTTCAGAATAAAACAAAACACATACTACAGTAAACAATATTACACGAAAGCCATGATCTGCAAGAATGCTGACATATTTAGAGATCAAATTAAATTGGTTATTAAAAACTTAACTTACTAAAAATAATTTACAAGTTCGATTCTGTGGTGTGTAATTTTCTGGGTACAGCTGTGTATTGGATATTAAAAACTACAAAACTTGGGGTGGTTTGATGACATTATTACCATTAGAAATGAAATATTATTGTAGTTAATGCTATGATGTGACTATTTTTCATTAATTATACATATTAATGCTATATTGATGATATGAAAGTGAAACGTTTTGGAGTTTTATAAGTAGATGTAGAGAATAACTTAAATTAGATTTTAATTTCTATATTTTACTGAGTAGCGGCTATATAGTATATATAGTATATGTTACTGAAAGCTATAAAACTTACGTAAGATAATAATATTATTAAAAATCAAATATTTTTATAATTATTAATCAGGGGTTGGGTCTTTTTCACATATTTAATGGCGGTGTGGTGTAGATATTTATATGCGTGGTTCTCTTCAGTATTGGCTCGAGAGAGAGTATCTTTCATTGTTATGGAAGCAAATAACTTTCAGAATGTCTGGTATTCTTCATTGAAAATAAATCTGAAAAATGTTTATTTGAACGTCTAATGAACTTAGTTTGCAGCATTTGCTGCACAAGCCACTAGTATCTTTCTAATTTTGTAATAGGATCACACGTCTTTAAATAGAAGCATATCTTTCAATTCTTGTAACAGAAACATAATTGTATTGTATCAGAAGCATATTTTCCCAGTCTTGTATTAGAGACATGTTTCGAGTCTTGTAATAGAAACATATATTTCAAAACTGATAATGTTTCGAATTCGGTAGCGACTTATAAAGGTTCATAAGTCGCTGTGGTGATCCAGTGTTGTTTTCCATTCTCGTATTTAACACGACTATTTCGTTTATATGACGTCATTTCATTTTCGGCCAATGAAGTATAATGAAATGTTGAATTCCAACCAATCACAGTCATACATCGCGATAATTTCTGCAGCTCGATTTATCACTATCAATTTATCGCATGGTCGTTCTTTTGTTTAGTCAGTGTCGCCAACTGTTTCCACGTAAACCGATGAGCATGAATCCTTTGTGCTAAATAAATTGCGAAATTCTACTTCCACATCTACATCTTCATCTTCTAATTCCATGTCCATTGTACTTAAAGAAAATGACACTTCTTTATAACAATTGTTAATTTAATCAATGTATTAATCAGGTTATTTGTAATTATACTATAAAATGTTTAAATTAAATTATATAATGAAAACGTATTTCTGTTATAATAACAAGAGAAAAGCGCAGTACATGTAATTAAGATTTTTAAACCTGTATTTCGCTTTTCTCAATTGACATTACTGCATAACATTCAATTAATTTACTGCAGTAATCGTTTTTCATCTGTTTTGACTTCACAATGTCTGAATAGGTTAGGTATTCATAAATATAAAATTATTAACATTTTGTGAGCGAATTTTAGGGATATATTATTTACATTTTTATTTTATTCACGACATAGTCCTAATAAATGTCACTCGAGGTCTGAGATTTCCCAAATTTATCGGCAAATTTCAGATCTCCGTGACATTAATATAGGTAATCCATTCTTCCTGAGAATACCTATTTATTTTCTCCTGCGTTTCCAATAACAGCGCGATAAGAATTTAATACAATTTTGTAACAACTAAGAATTTGAAAGTGTTAATTTGAGGGCTGCAAGTTTTTTTTCTTCGTTTTTTATGAATGTGTGTTAAATACAATCTCAATCCAACAATGCTGTCTATTGGCTATACCGCACCTTTACCAAACCTTTACATTCATTTCGTATCTTATCGCTCTTACCAGCGGCGGCTCCTGCATATTTCTTAAGAGGAGGAAAGAAGTTAACAGCACGAAATGACACCTTCTTGAATGAAATATGCTACAAATTAGCCTACATGCATACATGTAAGACCAGGTAGTGTTGGGGTTGGCCTTCCCTTCTGTATAGCAATAATCTGTTCTTGTAAACTGAGTTTCCTAAATTGTCCAAAATATATTATGTTTTCACTTCCATTCATTGTTGAATAATTGCGCAAATTAACAATTACAACGAAATTCACAACCTCGTAGTATTTTTCGAGCACACTACAGCATCACACGTGTTGGAAGAGACTAGCTACTAACTCGTAACCGGAACCGTTTTACGGAAATGGAAATGGGAATGGGAAATAATCTGAGGAAAGCGAGAACACTGCACCCACCCACGTGGTCTGTGTTACCACATGTACATTTTACAAGTTCAGTATCACATGCTTTTGAAGAATGTCAGTTCTTGTAAAGTCATACTATCATTATTGTTCAAAGCTGCCGGTGGCCGATTAATTTTTTACGTTAAAAATGATGTCGTTTGGAGTACCTACTTTCAGTTTCAAATATATTTGTACAAAACTGATAACTGTCAACTTGGTTGTTGCCCTGTCTAGTAAACAATGAATAGAAGTAAATTTCAGGGGCCAACTACGTAGAACTACTTCCCCTTTGTTTTACATACACCCGACTTTAACTTTCAAATATCCACGAAAGTTTCAAACCATGAATAGTAGCCTATATAAAGTGCAATGAATAATATTTTTTATTTATATTAAAAAAAAAGTTAAATGGTGTCTTTCATAGCGTTGCGTTAAAACTGTTTTTGTTGTGTCTCCTCCTAGAAGTGTTATAGTCCGGTTGAATGCAACATCGTTAGATGGCAGCAGTAGCGAGCTTGCTGCACGACCAGTCGGTTTCTATTTCCCGCCCATGACCGATTCAGAGGAGGATTTCCTCCCTCGCCGTTTATTTACTTGCTTTAAAACTCTGCTTCTTTCTCTGGCCGCTAGTGTGCTGTTGTCTATGTGTGTTAACTGCAGTAGAGGAGGAATGGAGTGCCTTTCCTCCACACAGACAATCTCGCATCTTTCTCACAGTTTTCTACAGCACATGAGCGCGCGTCGTTTAAAACTCGATCAACCGAGTTTTTCTTATAGCTGTGAACTTAAAAAATATCGAATCTTCCTCGAATTTCAAGGCACATATTTTATTTGGTATTTACTTTCAAAAGAAGAAAATGTGAGGAGGACGTTCCTCCCTTCCCTCCCCCGAGGAACCGCCACTGGCTCTTACGAAAAATCGCCACCGCTATCCTTTGCTTATGAACTGCGGAAATATCTTAGAGTAAAAAGGACTCATGTGGATTCCTAGTGCACATCCCTACTGTACCCGACACAGTAGCGCGGTTCATGGAGGGAGGAAGAGTGTGGAATAAACACAACACAATTGACAATAGTCCAGTGACCTTGTCGAGTTGCCAGGTGCGCTCCACACCCCATTACTTACAATATGCCATTATAAAGAAGGTGTTTGCTTGAGACTATCTGCTGCATGTGCTAAACATGTGACCCACCACGCCAAGAGCACACTGCGCGTCTAGGTTTAAGCATAGATAATAATCGATTTTCTGTTATATTTCGTATGATGGTAAAGTAAATAACCTGTCTCTGAAAATAACTCATTATGAGTAACTTGAAGGTGAGTTCCACGTAGCCTGTTCCGTCTCGGGGACGAACTAAATAAAGAAATAACAAAGAAATAAATAAATTTTCTGAATGTTCTGCTTCCCATCATGTGTTCGTGGACTTGTCTGCAAGGGTGCGGAGATACAGTTTAGGATTATATTACACTCTTCAAACTGGAGAGCAAATTCCTTGCCCGGGTCTAATTTTGGACCAAGTTGAAGACGCTGATTTTGCTGGATGTACATTGGACCGTGACGCCCCAGCTGGTTTTTGCGAGTCGTCCCCAAAATGTTAACAGAATTAGAACAGCTTGTTATTTACGAGTGTGTTGCTTTTGCTACAGCCCGAGGGATAGTGAAGCGTGTAACGAGAGAATTTCTAGATCGTCGTCCGTTTGGCGGAAGATATGTCGGATGCTTCCACAATTCAGAACAAGCCTCTGCTTAGAAACACGTCGGCATATGAAACCACTGTTCAGGCTCACAGAGTCTGTTCTAGTCTGCATCAGGTAAGAGAGAACAATTTTTTCAAGCGTCACATAAATTTGTGCGATAGTGAAGTCCTGGATAATTTTAACAAAAGAAGGTAACATATTTAATTCATTTTCTTATAGAGGGAAGTTCTTCTGCACTGAGACAATATGAAATATCTATTATACGTAGGGTAACCAGACGTCCTCTTTTGTCCGGACATGTCCTCCTTGTTTTAGGCCTTTGTCCGAGACGTCCGGGCGGATTTAAAAAAAATCAAGAAATGTCCTCTTTTTCATAACTTGTATGCCTGATATTTTGAAATTATCTGAGTTGAAGCTTTTTTCAATTAATTTGCCTGCAGGTGGCAGCAGCATCGATGGAATATACTCAACGATCATAACTTTATTTTTTTTTATTATCCAATTTAATAAACCCTATTTCACCCTGAGGTATATTAGGGTTATAGTTGGCATCAAAATACATATTTTATAACCAATAAACAATAGTAAAATTATAATATAAAATTGTGGTCAAGGTTACAATTCACATGAATTATGTAGAAGAATGCACCTTAATGAAAGAATGGATCCTGTTAAAGATTAATGAGATGTTTGAGGAATAATCAATTCAAAGATATACAAGAATCTCTAACCGTTTCAGAGTAAATACACGACCTGAAAAGATAATCAATAATACATTAATATAACAAAGTTTGACTTTCACTTTCAAATTAATACTTAATTCATGAACAATGGAACAGTTAAGAGTAATAAAAGCAATGATTTACGGTTACAAGTTACATACGTGATTCAGGAACAAGTACAATAATTAAAATAATAGCACAAGTAATGACTTATAACGAAATTCTTGAAGGACAATATAGGCCTATAATACTAGGGGCAATACAAAAGATTTAAAAACAAATGTAAACAGTAAAGGAATAGTAGAAAAATTGACTTAAAATTACACATTCTTTTTAAAGCAATAGGTAACAACAAAGAAATATTAATATCAATACACTGACTGTAGTTATAGATTAAATACATTATTTTAAAAACAAACTCGCAAAGGATCAATAGCTATTTTCAGGCATTATATATATGGACCATGTATTTAATTCACATCTTTTTGACGTTACTTCGTATATTATTTTGTGTTTCAATCTATTTCAATTTCTTATTTTTCACTGTAACAACAAAAATATGTTTCATAAAGCCTCAAGGCATTTCTCTATATTTATTGTATCATGATACTCTTTGTCAATGGCAACCTGTAATGGTTATAGGAAGAAATATATATATATATATATACATATATATATATAATAGCTATTAAACATATTATTTTAGAAGCAATAAATAGCTATACTAAGAGATGACTTACAATTTACGAATTAAATACATTATTTAGTAACAACAATTGGCAATGAGGAGGTATTACAAGAAATGGCTCAAAATTAGAAATCAAATGCCTAATTAAAATAAAAATTAAAACCAATAGTAGGCCTACAATATTATAGTATGCGAAATTGAAGACTTACAGTTTCATTATAGTTGATTAGAACTAATACGATTTTTTTCCCGGAATAATTTAACATTTTACAGTTTCACAAATATTCTATTCAAAAAGGACATGAAATAATTGTATGATTTAGAGTTGGTAAATATATTGGTTAACGGTTTGGCAAATGTATAATTTAAAGTGTTCAGTAACAACTCAAGCTCGTATCTTTCACAGCAAAAGACTGGACAATCATATAATACATATTTGACATCTTGAGATTCCTCCCCACAAATGCAAGTTGCATCGTCTTTAATATGGAATCTATCATAACTTTATTTGCTTACAAAGTAATATTAAATTCACATTTTGTGCGGTCTTTTTATGTATTTTGATAATAATTATAGTTCCCTTGACTTTCATGTAGTTAACTGTAAAATCATTTTATTTTATTAAGTTTTATCATAAGTATACTGTAATAAAATAGATATTGACATAATTTTAAGTATAATATAGGCCTAAGCCTAAATCTAAATCTAATTTTCTGCCCTCTTTAATAATTATAGTTCCCTTGAATTTCATTTGTAGCTAACTGTAAAATCATTATTATCAAGTTCTGTCATAATTATTTTGTAATAAAATAGATATTAACATAATTTTAAGTATGGCATAAGCCTAAATCTGTACTGTAAATATTTTGTAATAAAATAGATATTGACGTAATTTAAAGTATAATATAGGTCTAGTCCTAAGTACATAGTCTCTGCCCTCTTTTTTTGAACAATGTCCTCCTTTTTTAAGCTTTGTGTCCTCTTTTCTATCGATGTGAATCTGGTCACCCTAATTATACGTACAATTCATTGGGTGAATATATAGGCCTACATACATATGAGAGAACACGTTCAATAAAAGTACGGCTATTAGAAGAACGATCCTCACGCGTACTAAACTACAACATGTAAACTACATGCCACAAACATAAACCACATCAAACACTTTCCGCAAGATATACAGGGTGATTCAGTGACTATGTTACAAACTCTTAGGGTGCTATTCATAGACATTTTGCAGCACGCGCTACGAGCGTACTAAGCTAGCCCCGGTTATCCACTGGTTACTAGTACAGAATTCAAATCATATCCTATCGCTAACGCTGGTTTATGAATACGAAAAACGCTGATCATCCACTGGAAACCCGTGCTAAAAATGTCTATGAATACGGCCCTTAGAGATGATAGAGGAGACAATTATGAACATCTTTCATATAGGATAACCTATGTCCGGAAACATTCCATTTGGTAGTTAGGCCTACAAGCCTAAATATGTTAGTCATGCAACCAGCTAGAATCGAACTCAAGGCCATCCTTTTGAAGTTTGGTTACAGACGACATGTTCCTGCAAACGTTGGTGATTTCTCATGAACATGGTATAAGCTATAAGTCCCGACGCTGTTATTTCCGGCGTGACTCCGCCTCTTTGCTTACGTCTTAGAAAGTGAAGGCTCTATAAAGTCTAGGTAGGTAGTATCGTTCGCCATTTTTGTTGTTACGTTGCCGAGCTACCATACGAGGAATCTATTTGCTACACCGTTAAACATTATCGTGTCATAGCTCCTACGATAATAAATCAAACGCAATGTAATTCAGCAAATAATTGAGCGTTTTCGTGTGCTTTCTGCGAATGCCAACGGAAGAGCTAAAATGGCGAGCGATTATATTAAGTATTTATCGAGCCTTAAGAAATGAATCAGCGAATCACAAGAACGCACACGTTTAAATGTAGCCGACCTGCAACGCGATTGGCTGCCGGAAATTAGAGCGACGGGACTAGTTGGCATCGTAAATGATATTTTGACTGATTAAACCTTGCAACTTTCCTTTCATTGCCTTTTTCCTCTTCCATAAATGAAATGCATGTCAACAAATTGCGAGGAATAACTTCATTTGCGATTTTATACAACACACAAAATTGACATTCGGTGTTTTATTAAAAAAACTAAGGGGAAAACTTACAAGCAAACATTCTGATGGGGACAGATAAAAAAAGTTAGGCCTAAATCTTTTTCTTTCACCATATTAATAATGCCAAAAGAAGTGCTCATACCAATTTTGGCCACTCGACCGCAATTACGAGGACTTAAAAGAAATAAGTTCGCCAGGGGCCTTTAACAGAAAGAAAACACAATTTCATTGGAAAAATTTATTGGAACGGACACAGCAATTGTTGAGCTGTTTTTCAACAAAATCTTGTCTTAAAGTAGTACTATTGTGGGTTAATATGCAGGAACTGTATACAATTTTACATAAATTAATCAACACCAGGACCATATCTGTTACGTTGTTCACAATATTTATTTTAGGTATGTATCTTAGGTTCCTTTTTTTTTTTTTTTTTTTTTAATAAACACTTTTCATAATTTACATTAAATGAGAAAGATCTCATCCATCGAAATAGAGTTAGGAAACGATCCCAGGATGGAGGCAGCATTCCCTCGCTGAACCGCTATTCCAATGCGTTGACGAAGGAAATTGATACATCTAGGATCGCCAGTACGGGACAGTAGGCGTGTACCAATTTGGATCAGTACGGGCCCTATTCATAGACATTCTTAGCGCGGGCTTTCGGTGGATGATCAGCGAACTAACGATTTCGTATTCATGAATAAGTGTCAGCGATATGATATGATATGAGTCCTGTTTAGCACGCTCGTAGCGCGGGCTAGCGAAATGTCTATGAATAGCACCCTAGATCTCTAGCGTCTCTACACCATGGACCAAAGGTCTCAACTGCAAAAGCGAGGAAGATGTAATTTGATGTTAAATGTTCATATTTATGTCGTTTAGCATGATAAGCGGATTCAGCGGCAGATCCAGCACAATTGACAGAAGATTTTAAATGGGAAAGGGCTAATGTATCTACACATATTCCTCACCGGAATTGAGTCATTTGTCATATCATGGGATCGACAGAGAGGTGCAAACGGCTGACAAACGCTGATTCCGATCCCAGGCGGCTGACTTCTACGACAAAGGACACAAAAATTGATCCCATGGTATGACAAATGTGTCAATTCCAGTGGGGAATATGTTCACAAATAGCGCAACAATTGCTGTATCTGTTTCAATAAATCTTTCCATGCAATTGTGCTTTTTTTGTGCAAACGGCCCCAGGGAAAATCACTTTCTGGACGGCCTCGTAATTGTGGTCGAGTGGCCAAAATTTGTATAAGCACCTTCTTTTGACATTATTAACATGGTGGAAGGAAAAAATTTAGCTTTTTTTATCTGCCCCCACCAGAATGTTTTCCTTGTTAGTGTAAGGCAGGCGTGTTCAACGCGCGGTCCTCGAAGCCATCACATGCGGTCCGAAGTAATATCGTATTTCTAAGTTATACTGTATTACTTTTTTTTTTTTTTTTTTTTTTTTTTTTTTTTTTTTTTTTTTTTTGGAAATAAGTAGATCTGTTTGGAATAAGATGAACTTACAAGAGAAGAATATATATATATATATATACACAATAAATTGTTACCATCATATGGAGGCCTCTGTGCGAACCTTCATCCTACCGTATAAGAAAAGAAAGAAATCCCAACTGTTTTGGGAATGCCAAGACCGTTATTTATGATACCTAATAACCGCGCATAGCTTTGAAGTCTCCGTGTATTGTTGAAAGCGCCGTAATCTTTCTACTTTTCAAAGCGGAGTGGGTGCCAGATGTTTTATGACTGTTAGGTTGGTAAAATTTCTGGAAATCGAAAATAACATATTGTATAGCTCTCCGAGGATGTGCAAATGGAGTGCGTTGATTTTCAATGTGCGTCAGACCTAAGGAGTAAGTTTTACAATATCCCTTACTAGAATTCTATTGCAACTATTTTCCCAGGGAAAAATATCCGGACATTAACGAACATTCACTTCCCTACACGTCACTTTTCAGTAGCATATTAGTACATTATGCAACGAGCCTATAATGAAGGTAATTAAGAAGTGAGTATGGATATTTATGAAACGAGCGTAAGCGAGTTTCATAATTTTCATATGAGCTTCTTAATTACCATTATAGGCGAGTTTCATACGACTTTTTATGCTCGACCATATTTCTAACTTGATATTATTAATTTTATTGTATCTGACCTGGAGCAATGTCCCGTATGTTGTGAGATGTGCGCAGACGCGAAAGTATTGATTTCTTCCGAGGAACAGATGTGCACATTGACCTTGCTAGGCCATAAGAACCTACAGAGATAACATTGAAATTAAATTAGACATTGAAAAACGAGATGACAAATTGAATTTATTTGAATATTATTTACAATTAACGCTAATTATTATAGTAACAGAACATAACCTTCTGCGACAGTATTGGATTTCCAGCCTCCGTGACTTTTCGCTAATTCTCTTTCGATTGCATATCCGAGAATAATCGATACTTGCGGTTTTATAACGGTAGAAAGCTGACCTGTCATTGGCTGAACAGTTGTAACCTGAGTCGTCATTGGCTGAAAGACCTGACCTTTAATGAGTAGGTGTACTTTAATGACATGCATTAAAGGTCTGCTACCAGGTGTATAATTACTACATTTCGGCATGGTCGAGCATAAACATAATTATGTGAACAAGACAAGTGTTCTCCGGGATGAAACATCATGTTAAGTGCACAACGAGAACACGAATCACTGAGAGCCCACTTCGAGTTGCTACAACATCAATTAAACCAGACATTGGAAGCCTCGTTCGTGAGAACCAGTGCCATCGCGCATTGACAGGCGAAATATTAATTTACTTATTATTTTAAATTTAATATAACAGTATAAATTAAACATAAATTTTATATTAATCTTAGGGATCAGTATCTTTATAATGTTCAATTTGGACAATTTGGATATACATGAAAATTATGAAATATTATTTTAAAA
This sequence comes from Periplaneta americana, assembly GCF_040183065.1. Taxonomy (NCBI): domain Eukaryota; kingdom Metazoa; phylum Arthropoda; class Insecta; order Blattodea; family Blattidae; genus Periplaneta; species Periplaneta americana. Next base: position 72,329,773 of record NC_091131.1, on the reverse strand, counting down.
ATTAATCACATGGCTCGCAAACCAATCCATCTTAACGACATTGGCCCTTTACCAAAACGGTATGGCATAGTTCCGCCCCGCGGTCAATTCGGGAGCCTAAGCATGGCATAGTTGCGCCCCGAAGAAATCAGGTAGCAGAATGGACATGGCATAGTTGCGCCCTGAAGAAATCAGATAACAGAATGGACATGGCATAGTTGCGTCCTGATGGGCATAGTACACATGAAAGTGATTGTCATAAAATAAATAAATTACTTTAAAATATTATAGTGGTAGCTGCATTTTTAAGAATATCTGTCTATTTTACTGCTTCTAAATTCCTCGATCACGTGGTTTAAAAAACGGAGCCTATCGATATCTGTAGGCTATCGATAATCACTGCATAAAAAGTAGAAAAAGAGTTAATAAAGTATTGTCAACTTCATAGTGTTCGTTTTAATGCTAAGCTTACTTACTTACTTACAAATGGCTTTTAAGGAACCCGAAGGTTCATTGCCGCCCTCACATAAGTCCGCCATCGGTCCCTATCCTGTGCAAGATTAATCCAGTCCTTATCATCACATACCACCTTCCTCAAATCCATTTTAATATTATCCTCCCATATACGTCTCGGCCTCCCCAAAGGTCTTTTTCCCTCCGGTCTCCCAACTAACACTCTATATGCATTCCTGGATTCGCCCATACGTGCTACATGCCCTGCCCATCGCAAACGTCTGGATTTAATGTTCCTAATTATGTCAGGTGAAGAATAATGCTAAGCTATCGATAATAACTGCATGAACAGCAGAAAAACAGTTAATATAGTACTGTCAACTTCATGGTGTTCATTTTAATGCTAAGCTATCGATAATCACTACATAAAAAATAGAAAAAGAGTTAATAAAGTACTGCCAACTTCATGGTGTTCATTTTAATGCTACGCTATCGGTAATAACTGCATAAACAGTAGAAAAACTGTCAATAAAGTACTACCAACTTCATGGTGTTTATTTTAACGGTAGGCTGTCGATAATAACTGCATAAACAGCAGAAAAACAGTCAATAAAGTACTACCAACTTCATGGTGTTCATTTTAACGGTAGGCTATCGATAATAACTGCATAAACAGCAGAAAAACAGTCAATAAAGTACTACCAACTTCATGATGTTTATTTTAACGGTAGGCTATCGATAATAACTGCATAAACAGCAGAAAAACAGTCAATAAAGTACTGCAAACTTCATGGTGTTCATTTTAATGGTATCGATAATGAATATTAAATCGAATAAGAAATCAATAAGGTTAGTTGGTTATGAGGCTCGAGTTTCCGTAATGTCTTTTTCTCTACCTGTTTCATCGAGGCACAACTATGCCATGCCCCTTTTTTCTATCTGATGGGAACGGGGCGCAAGTATGCCCACAAAACAGAAACCTTTTTTTATCTGCTGTATTTTACCTGACCGTGGGACACAACCATGCCCTGCCCTACCAAAAAAGGTTGGACACGCCTGGTGTACGATTTTCTGTACAAAAATTTAAGGGTTCCCTGCAAAAACGAGGTAGCCCCACTTTTACAAAGTTGTGGAAAACAATAAAAACATTCTAAAAGATTTAAAATTTTAACTGACGATCTTGAACAGTAAATAATGCCATTAATTTCAGGAGGTTATTCTGCAAAGGAATTTTGCAATGTTATATTTGTTCGGATCAAAGTTCTGCACATTTAAAGGACAAAACTAATTTTTTCTCAATAATTTGCTCTCTTAAAATGATTCAGCATATTGGGAACTAAATCAATGGTTTTTCCAAAATACGCTATGATATTGTTTACTGTTTATTGTAGTAAAATAACATGTACAAAAAAAAAAAGTCTTCATTCTTCCCTGAAGGAGTAAAAACTCATGTTCAGGGAGTTACCTAAACACAGACTTAACACAAATATAATTATTTGACACAAATTGGGTCAAGGGAAAAAAAATTATAGGAATAAATTAACTTTAAAAATACAGTTTCAATTTTAACAATTTAAGTCATACAAATACATATACATGTTAAATCTATACATACTGTTTAAAAATTAAATTCCTAACGCTATTTTTTTAATTTCTGATCCTAAAATTTTCCAAATTTGGGTATTTTTCAATCATTTTATGATATAACCTTGGACCAAAGTAGGTATCATGGCTAAGAGCTGTGCTTGTGAAACGCTTTGGTTCCTCTAGTCTTATAAAATCGGATCTTTTAGTTCCATATTTATGATGATACAATTTGAATTTATTGTGATTTTTATGTATGAAGTTTAATAAGGCAATATAATAAATTTGTTTAATTTTCAAAACATTGAAATCAGTGAACAAAAGCTCGGATAAATAATCAATTGGTTTATTAAGGCATACTTTAATTATTCTTTTCTGAATAAGCATTAGTGGCGTGAGATTAGAATTACAAGCATTTCCCCATCCTAAAATTCCATACTGGAGAATGGATTGAAATAAAGCTAAATAAATGAGACGTAAAATATTAACTGGTAAATATGGCCGAAGTATAACAAAGATATAAATTGTTTTACGTAATCTATTGCATAAATATGTAATATGTTTATTCCATGGTAAGTGTTGGTCGATTGTAATGCCTAAATACTTAACTTCTTAGGATTCGGTTAATATGGGACATTCACAATTTTGAGAAGAACAATCAGAATGATGAATTTTGAGCCTAAAAGAAGATTGAGGAGATTTAAGACCACTGGACCTTGATGAAAACGGAACAACAGTTGATTTGGATGTGTTTAAGGAAAGAGTGTTTGAATCAAACTACTCTTTAATTACATGTAATCCATTATTCACATTAATATAAGTGTCTTTCCAAGATTTTTCACCAAAAATATTACGGTATCATCCGCATATGAATATATATAATCCTATTATATTTGCGTAAATAAGTTAATAACAATTCATTTATATAAATCAAGAATAAAATTGGACCAAGAACAGTGTCCTGAGGGACTCCTACATTTATGTTTTGAGTAAAACTAAATTCATTATCAATTTTATTTACATGATTTCTGTTATTCAAATATGACTTAAATAAACTTAGAACATGACCATTAATGCCTAACAATTAATAAATAAATTTTTATCTCAAAAAAGAAGCAAAAACGAGCAAAATTGTATAAAACTTTCTTGTTTGAAATATCTCAAAGAATAACTCCCTGAGAATAATGACATTACTTACGGTTCGTTCTATATATAGCTCTAGGATCTGCCTCCTTTTTGCAACGAAACGACTGGGAGCTCAGCTCCAATCCTACTGTAACTTGCTACCAAATGCCCTGAATCACACCGTTCTTGCACTAAAAGATCGGGCATATTTTATCGTATGAAACAAGCAAAACATTAATTAGACCAAAAAGTGGAGCCACCCCTTTTTTGAAGGTAGCCCTTCAATTTCTCTTAAAAAAAGAGATTTGTGTATTTCTACTCAGCTTTGTATATGTTTGTCGAATGAATATTATCACGCTTATGAAAAAACACATTTCAGTGCCAACAATTTATTTTATGTGCACAAGGTGGGTGTAGAGGGGAAAGAAGGAAATCGTAAATTGAAGTTTATCCAAAAATACTAACTAATAATTTATTATTATTGCTTTCTGCTAATATTTAACATGTGTGCAGTATGAAATCAAAACTAATCATGTCAATTTTAATTACATTACATTCAAAAGAAAAAAACAGAAATATAATATATACGGCATACGACCTCAAAACCGCCATGCCAATTTAAAAATGTCTTTTTATCTACTTAAATTGAGCTTTGCGTTTTCTACAATCCTTTTAAACCAATTTTTATGGAACAACAGAAGCAGATCTCGGAGTAATAATAATAACCATAAAAACAGTTTTCATATTTTCTCGAAAAATGTCAGAAAGGTCATGGACTGTTTTGAATGTAGACTACGTAACGAAACTGTTACTCGAAAGGTGGATGTATCGGATTTCTAAGCCGGAAGCCTGGGTTCAGACCAGGCGCGTGCAGGGTGAAAACATTTTCTGCACAAAATCAGTATCGTTGCAGGTATGTCAGGACACTCCCGTCTCCCACTTCACATTATTCCACCGATTTTCATAATTCACTATATCTCATGTTAATGCTAGTCACTGTGTCGCATGATATGTCCTGAGCACTAACACGTCACTGAATAACAAAAAAAAAAACATTTTCGGTGGATATCTTGGTACCCAACAAGTGTTCTAAGACAACTGAAACATGCCGATTCCAAATATTCAAACCATTTGTCTCTATTGCCGACCGTTCTTGAGATATGCGACATCAACAATATTATGATTAACAACTCACAGACACGAGTTTCAGTAGAGCATTTATTGCTACATAGGCTACTAATGAACATGGCTCTAGTTAAGAAAATGGTGCAAATGCGCCACATGACACATAGTTATAGTAGTAATATTTCAATACCACCTTGTAAGTCTTGGAAGTGGCTGTATGCAATGATCTTCCTATTTGTTGACCTATGAACAAACCTTCTTTCACTTTCGCGTAACTCAACTCTAGAAACTTGTTACACAGGTATCGAAAAGCATCTGAGTCGGTGTCTAGTGCCTTCACGAAATTCTTTATGAGCCCCAGCTGTATATGAAGCGGTGACATGATAACTTTGTCATGCTCAACCCACGACACACGAAGGACATTTTTACTTCCTGGCTGCATTCTATTTCTGAACGGCCAATTGTTCTTTATGTAATGGTTATTTCTATTTCTGATATCCTACTCGCAGATGAAGCATCAGTACTTGGTGTACCCTTTCTGCATTTCCATGAGAATAGTGACAACGTTTAAATCACCACAGATACGCCAATTGTACTCGCGATAGAGTATTTTTTTCAAGAAGTAGTGATATGGTTTCGTACGTCTCTTTCAGGTGCGTAGAATATGCAACCGGTACTGACGCATATCAGTTTCCGTTGTGTAATAATATCATTATTTACTACCTTCAAACTTGTCTTAGATGAGTCTATTAACAGTCGCCATGCTTCAATGCTGTGTTCCACCCCGAGGCTTGACATAAGATCTTGAATGTCCATGCAGTAGCAAATAGTGTTACTCATTGCAAAGAACTTTAACAGTTCTTTATGTCTATGCCGAAACTGTGAAGTAGTTATACCCGGTGCAAGGAAATTAAATTCTTTAAGACGTGAACCGAGCAGTTCAGCTTGGCCTTTTGTTAGTGCCAGGTCCCATACAAGATCGCAAAGCTCAGCATTATTCATTAAATTAATATATTCTCCAGTAGTCAGAGTCTGAGTCGTTGGTAGGAGATGAAAGAGGGCTTTCTTCTTGCGTTTCTTCATTAACTGTGTATTCTCCAGATGCTGTTGGTATTGGACAAGTGACGGGATCATGTGGAATTGGTTTAAAGACTGAAGGAACGTCTGAATGCTTTAAAGATGGACGAGTTTTGTAGGAGAATCCTGTGACGTTTGCCTAAAAGGAGTAACAGTCTGTGGTGTAGTAGCTTGACTCACGCCATATCATAGGAACTCCAAATCCCAGATGGCTGTTCTTCGCCTTCCTTATCCAACCTCGTAAGTTGCATGCATAGGTCAAACAGATGAACTGTGGTGCCCATGACTTACCACTACTGTATCCACTTTCGAATCAAAGTATAGTTCATATTAAGTTTTTTTAAGAAACGGCGTAAAAGTCTTCTGATGGAATTTGTCTGTTACATAGCCACACACGTATCAAAACACATCTGGTGAAGTTCTACACCATCTGGAAAAAGGATAAAAAAATTCGACGAACAGTGTTCCATGTGAAAATAAAATTTCGTCGATAATTTCAAAATATGACGTGATAGCGCAAAACGGGTTTCAGATTTGAAATCAGCATGAAAAACTACATTACAAATAGTAAACATCATGTCAGATATCTACCACTCGTTTATCAGTGATTTCTGAATGATCGCAAAAGGTTCGTTGGTTTGACACACGAATTTCATTCATGTTCCGCGATTTTGCCACATATTTTACTGCAAATATCAGTTGGTAATAAACCTAATTTATATGTTCTTTTAAGTTAATTTGATAGAGCATACTGTATGTAGAAACTAACCTCGAGTAATTTACTAAAGTTTAGTTTAAAATAGCCTATAGATGATGACTTTTATACAATTGGGCCTTAGGCAGACACATACCAGCGTTTATTTATCATTTTAAGAAATCCATGACTGCGATATTCCGCCACACGAGAAGAAGCACTTCATGTGGTCGTTCTATTTCTATTACCTGTTAACACCACTTTACAACGGCAAATAAGGAAGGTCATAAAACCTTCTCCGAAACTAGGCAGAATAATATTAGCTATAATTCTTAAGTATCGTACAGTCCTTCACTTGTTTCATGTGGAAACTGGTTTGGTAAGGACAGAGAAACGATAGGATAAAAAAAAAAAATCCCTATTTGCCTGAATCTGGAAAATCTATATGAACAACGATATTTCGTGGAAATGACGAGGAAAACTGCACATGTAATGCTTGTTTATAAACATAAAAATATTAAATTTTTCGCATCTATTACATAAGCAGTAACAATTCACGTAAATAGTTGAAATTCGTGGTAAAAAGTGCAATTACGCATAACTCAGATCAATACAAACGCGTACAGTTCGGAGCGTGGTGCCTGCCACTATGCCACACATGACTTCATGGTGTGTAAACGAGATACCTCTACCTTTAACACCTTTCCTAATCCCAATGTAATTTTTTTTAACAAAATAATGATATGAATAGGCCTAATACCGAAGGTCTACTATTAATAATATTATTAATAGCTTATGAAAATATTAATGTTATTAATAGCATAATAATAATAATAATAATAATAATAATAATAATAATAATAATAATAATAATAATAATAGACCTAATACATCCACTTTTGCACTTTCTTAATCCGTATATAACTTTTCGGAATTATCGATAAAAAATACTTTTGCACCTTCTTTCCTGACCCGTATAAAACTTTTCTGGATTATCATTATTAAAAAAAAAGATACCGGTATCTCCATCTCCTGGCACCTTTAATAATAAGTATATAACTTTTGGGAATTATCGAAAGAAGAAGAAGAAGAAGAAGAAGAAGAAGAAGGTGTTTGTATCTTCACCACTTTTTACTCCGTATACCGTTAGCTTGTTTTAAAACCTCGTAACTGTATTTGAGGAAATTGCACAAAAGAGCAAAATAACTTCTTAATCCTTTTATGCCCCAGTTAACAATTGTTATGCATTTCTTATTTATAAAATAAAGAAACATTTGCATAGTTATGAGGTGTTATCAGCAGACGCATTTTGAAAATATACACAGATCTCGACATTCCGAAAAAATTTAAAAGTAAGCTGACGATATAACTTTTCGGAATTATCATTAAGAAAAGAGAGAGAGAGAGAGAGAGAAACAGACAGACAGAGAGAGATAGAGAGAGAGACATCTCCATCTTTTGCACCTTTCTCAATCCGTGTATAACTTTCCGAGATTATCGTTAGAGAGAGAGAGAGAGAGAGAGAGAGAGAGAGAGAGAGAGAGAGAGAGAGAAAGAGAGATATCTCAACCTTTTGCACCTTTTCCGATCCATATATAACTTTCCGGATTACCTATTATTTATTAACCAAAAAAAAAAAAAAAAGAAAATGTTACATCTTTCCTAATCCGTATATAATTTTCTGAGATTATCAACAGTAATCTCACTAGACGTTTTGATTTATCTAGAGAAAATCAAAACTCGAGTGGTATTTAATTGACTATTACACGATTAGAAGAAAGTATATAAAGATTAGAAGTAACGAAGTACTCCAATACAATAAAATATTAATTGACTTACGAAAATAGGCCTACAATTGTCTTCAAATGTATTATTGTACCATCTCAACATTACAAATATTACGCTAGATGCATGCTAGATGGCAGTAGTGAGCAATGCCTTCCAAGAGGCCTATATATATATAAGTCCTCTTGATGCCTTCTCGTCGAGAAAGTTCTCTATATCTATTATACACAATGGCAATGTTACTAGTCAAGAAGCTTTGTTGATTCAGTTTCATTTTTATTAAAATGCAACATTCCACTTCAATTATCCGAATCCCAGTAATCAACGTCACTTGACAGATGATTTTCAATAAATCTTAATATTAAACAATCTCTGATACGTGACTATCCATAATATCATATAGCAGAAGCTATAACATAACCTAACTAATATACACAAGTGTTAGAAAAGTTTTAACTAACGACGATGACATAAAAAATAAACATGAATAATTTTAAAAGGAATAATTATTGAATGTACAATTTTCAAATTTGAATGTGGTTGGTGGTTCAATTGATGTTATATTGGATGTGTGGGTAATAGAAGTGGATCTCGTTGATTTAGGCCTACATGGTGTATTCAACTTATTCAGAATTTCCGAATGAATAATTTTAAAAGGAATAATTATTTAAATGTACAATTTTCAAATTTGAATGTGATTGGTGGTTCATTTGATGTTATATTGGACGTGTGCGTAATAGAAGTGGAACTCGTTGATTTAGGCCTACATGGTGTATTCAACTTATTCAGGATTTCCGAATGGTGCTCTTCATTTATTTGTAAATCGGATTTCAGAAGATGCATAGGTATGATCAGTGATTTTGATTAATTCTTGTTCTTGAATGCCAATGCGAGTCATATTTGAAACTGCTGTGCATCGACTGGAGTGGTTTGTAATTTTATATATATTTTTGACGTCCAGACCAGCGCAGTTTCAAATGTTGGCAAACAAAGAAACAAATGCTAGGGACGCGATAAAATTGAACAAATGCTAGGGACGCGATAAAATTGTGCGATAAGCAGCCATGATTGGTTGAAATACGTCCTTTCGTACCGTTTTATTGGTCAAAAGTAGTATGACGTATTAAGAGTGTAATAGTCGTTAAAAAAGAAGACAGAGAGATTTAGCGCCATCTTTTGTACCTTTCATAATCCGTGTATAGCTTCCCACGATTATCATTAACAAAAAATAACGAGAGATACCTCTACTTCTTGCACCTTTCCCAATCCACATATAACTTTCCGAAATTATCGTAAAAAAAAAGAGTGATAGCTCTACCTCTTGCAGCTTTCCTAATCCGTATATAACTTTCCGGGATTAAAGTTAACAAAAATAAAAGAGAGGGAGATACCTCTATCTCTTGCACCTTTTCTAATCCGTATATAATTATAACTTTCCGGGATTATCGTTTAAAAAAAAAAGAAAAAAGAAATAAAAGGTGATATATATATATATATATATATATATATATATATATATATATATATGCCTATAACTCCACTTTCTGCAACTTTTCTAATCCGTATATAATTTTTCCGAATTATAGTTAACAAAATAATAATAATAATAATAATAATAATAATAATAATAATAATAATAATAATAATAATGAATATACCTTTTGCACGTTTTCCAATCCGTATAGCGCAAAACTTTTGGGGATAATCATTAACGAAAAAGTCATCTATACTTCTTGCACCTCTTCTAATTCATATATAATTTCTTTAGATCATTATTAAAAAAATATAATTTTTGCAACTTTTATAATCCTTATGTAACTATTCGGGATTATTGTTAACAAAAAGAGAATGATACTGGTATTAGGCCTACTCTTTCCCATTGCCCCATACCAAGAGATTTCATGTCTGAAAAGTCCGCTGAATAAATGGCATGGAGATAAACTCATGAAAAGATAATATTTTTTTTTTGCACCGGTGACTAAGATACTATTAAATTATTTTTAAATAATTAATTGTGGCAGGGAAAACAAAATGACTCGAAGAAACATAATATGACAACACAGTCCTAGGTCTGGAATTTCTAGGACTTAAAAACTCTGGAAATATGCATGCACTTATGCCCTACAATACCAAAATATGGCACAAAAGCTTGGAAATATGACGCAAAATAAATTAAACATTGTCCACAAATTAGTACTTGGAAAACTTTTATATTCACCATGCCACAATTTTTCTACATTAACTCCTTGTATTTGCCGCATCAGATTGTTCACTTTATAAAAAATAGAGTTGAACTCGGAACACATCAAAGATGCACAACATTGCTACAAGTAGATGATAACGTGCAGAAAATATTGCATTGCGAGAAGGAAAATGACTTCATTGTCACGCGGCTTGGCATTGGGCGAACAACAACATAAAAAACAGAAGGGGGAAAAGAGCGGTGAAAAATGTCTAACGTTTGTCCTCTGCGTGACTAATTATTTTATAAGTATGTTAACAGGATTACTGACTGCTTATGAAATACTACCTGTTAACGAGGGGGTTGAAACCTCTTAAGTACACGTGCTTGGGAGGGGTGAAGGGAGTGGAGATGAGACCGACCAGCAACAATCTGGCCATATTCCTAAACATTATTTTGACCTTTATGTTTTGACAACTCAGTACTGGCGAATCCAGTTATCTTAAAACTTGTGTAAACTACAAAATATTTCTAAGAAGGTAATCCAAAATAAATAACCAAACCAAAACAAATTCTCTTGGTAATATTGGCACAAAACGTGTGAATAATACTTGGAGAACTGTTAAAATAATTGTAATATGAACAAAGCAGTGCTGTAGTTGGGCCGGTACGGGCCGGTACGCCGTACCGCCTAAAATAAAAACTCGCTGTTACTGTACCGGAAAAAAAAAATAGATTCGAAAATATATTAATTATGTTGAAAACGTCCTTAATATACTTTGAAATGGAGAATGTTAGCTATTTGAAAAACATTTTGATCTTGATATCTGGCATGAAACTAGCGGCTGACATCTCACACATTAGTTGCTTAAACGCTTGTTCATTCGTTGTTTTATCGAAAACCATGATCTGGCACTTCAGGAATAGTTGTGATTTGTTAGTTTCAAGCTTGCATAAAGGCCCATTCACAATGAAAATTAAACATAGCCTAACCGTAACATAAACACAGAAGTTTGCGCCCAGATTATCAAATGGGATCATTCACAATGATTCACATAAGCAATGACATTAACATTGCCGTTAGACGTTAACATGAAACTTTGCAAACTCCAAACTTTCATGCTTATGCTTACGTAATTTGCAAACAGTACACAATCGTGGAGCGCTGAAGTATACGACAGAATATGAGAAAATGACGTCGTTGTTATGTTTCCATGGTTACCTAGTATCTTTGCGGTTATGTTTATGTTCCCATCGTGAATGTTCTTGATTTTACCGTAACGTTTACATTCTTAAGTTAACGCTTACGTTATGTTTAATTTTCATTGTGAATTAACCTTAACGCCTCAAGAAATATGCTACACTGATTCGCTAATTTCAAAACTTCCCTAGATGCCTTCGCATAAAGGTGCGTACACACTTAGCGAACGAACAACGAACGAATGATGAAGCAAAACTTCGTTGTTCGTTCGCTGTTTGAAGCGATGTACAAATCAATAGCAAATTGTCAGAAAACTTCACATTCGCTGATTGTCCGCTATAAAGGTAGACGAAAATATAATTCTACCAAGTGCAGTCCTGTTTCATAAACACAGTAATAATATTAAGTAATAGTATTACAGTCATAAAAACAATTTTATTAACCGACTAAATTCTGTTTCATAAACGTTTTGCACGAGTCATAAAATACGTACAGTAACCAGATGATTTGAGGTTAAGGCTGGCAAACATATCCAAGTTGGTCTGCACTCTAGAGCTATTTATATTATTCTCTCTGTTAACAGTTGTTGAGTGAAATACGTTTTGAAGTACTATCTTTAATAACAACAGAGTAAGTCGTAATATATGTGAAGGTTTGGGAGACAATTTATTTCAGATAAGATTGTAAATCACTGCAACTCGAAGTTATTGTTTCTGTTATTTGAGTCAGTTGATTTACGAGTAAAAGAAACAATATGATAAATCTAAAATATTGTGAACAGATTTTATCATTCCTAATTGTTCACGTCTCTGCTGTTGTAACGTTTGCAATTACAAAAACAGTGTATCAGTGACAGAAGGGTGTGTGTGCGCGCGAGTGTATAAAACTTGCACTTCTTTATCTAAAGAAGTACCATATGAAAATGTTAAGCAGTGAAAACTTTTGATGATAATATTGCACCAGCCTTAAGGACAGTGTTAACGACAGGGTTAGTGGACCCTGCAAAGCGTCTTATGTAAGATATTTTCAAGTTCCGTTATAATTCGGAATACTGCGCAAGTACTTATATAAAAAGGCTTAAAAATTATTGGTACAAGCGTAAATAAATACACATAAAAATTACTCTTTTACCAAAAATAAATAAGTAATGCAATAACGGCATAAGTACTTACGCGGTGAAGTCGTTCCTAGAAAATATCGTGTTAGAGTTTGTAGGTGTGGATGTTGTAGAAGATTAATGTTATGACGAAATTAATAAAAATACTGAAATTGTCTTAATGGGTTTTTATTGCTGATTATGTTGTAAGCAGTATGTTCAAGAAGTTACCTGACTATACAAAATTAATTAGAGATTGTGATGTGGAATTGTAGATACGGTACCTATAAATCTCTTAAGTTAATTTTAGTTTATGCCCTCTATAGGGATGGTTTAAAGTAGTCCATATATTTTGTAATAGATCTACTTGTTGATATATGTCTGCAAAAGATTTTGGCTCACCAAGATCTTCACAATATTAATTAGTGAAGAGTATATAGATTCAGGTTGTCACAAGTATACATTGAAAAAACATTTCAATAGGTACAGAAAATATTAATATTACTGTATTTTGTGATGTAAATGTCCCATAAGCATATATTTCTGAACAATTATAATTTTAAAAATGACGAGAAAGGAGGGAAAAAAACGTTAAGTTCAATCATTCAAATAAGATAAAATAATGTAACATATACAGTAATTACTTTCTAACAGTTCTATACTGTAATTGAATTTAATTTAGGTTTCACCCTTTCCAATTGTTCCTCTTTTACAATTAGATAAGATAGTTTTCATTTTCAGCCTGGTCCATCTACATTGGCGCCTATGACAGTTTGTAAGTATTTGTAAGTATGGAGAGGGACTTTGTTAGTCATTCATTTTGTCTCTAATGCTTTTTAAAATGGGGAAAAGACGTGAAAATAACTTGAAGAAACAGAGTTTTTTGCTAAAAGTTCTCGAATTGAAAGGTCAACTATTTCATTATATTCGTAACTTTCTTGCATATGGTTGTAGGATATTCGTTGTCTAAAATTTCTTGGACGTCGGACAAACACTCCCTCTTCATCACTATTTGAGTCAGAATTATCCATTTCAAATGTTTTCACGGTTTTATCTTCAAAATCTAACCCTACATTGGCATTTACTTTTTACAAATTATTAAACTATTACTTAAAATACAGTCATGGAACTAACGTTAATATTATTAATAAATTTAATTATCTTTGCTGGTTTATGAAACACTTTAGTAATATTGTTATTTATTTTAGTAATAATATGAGCGTTTACAGTAATAAATAATATTAACTATTACTTTTATGAAACAGAACAGTAATAATATTACAGTACTTAATGTTATTACCTTTTCAGTAATGGTATTAAATTATTACTTTTATGAAATAGGCCCCAGGGGAAAGTTTCAGTATACGGATACCTCACTGACAATAATTATCTTAAAATACTAAAAAAGAGAGATTTGTCTGTGTTTGTCGTATGCGCATCATGCTTACGAAACGACACTTTTCAGTGCCAATAATTTATTTTGTGTGCACAAGGTTGGAACTTTGCTTTTTCTGGGCGTGAATTTGTCCAAAAGGAACGACATATGTTTATACGAGAACCAAGTTGACTCGTACACTTCATCACTCCCCATTCCAGATCTTTTTGTGGACTTCTGTCTTTCCCTCCGGAATGATGTCAGTAGGGATTCAATTTTCAATTTTCTTTTTGACTTCTGCTCCCTACAATAAACAAAATCATGTATCCACTGAAAATAAATAAATAAAAATAATTTTCAAATTTTGCACGTGTTTGACTCGCCTATCTTGCAGCTGAATATCTTTCCAATAGGTTCCCAAACATCATGTTTTCTTACTTTATTGTGGTATGTAGGATACTTGGGATTCCATGAAGTTTCCTGCTCCCTATATGCATTAATATTTATAACAGCGTCTTTCGTCCACTCCAGTTTCGACATCCTGTTAGTGAAATTGAACTAAGCGCTGCGTTCTGCTACGAACTACAAGCTAGTGGCAAATCTCGTCCACAACGAATACCAACTTCCTTTGATGTACCGACAAGCGACGGATCACTTCCGAAGGCAAACCAAACGATCGGTTTGCCTTTGCTGCGACGTACACACGTACCGATTTCAATCAACGAATGCAATCGTTTGTCGTTCGTTCGTTGTTCGTTCGCTAAGTGTGTACGCACCTTAACACTAAGAATTCTGCTGCACATTCGCTAATTATAACTCGCTCAGGCGTAATGCTAGTAATTTGTTGCAGGAGAGAAATATTGTTACTTTTCGTGCGTTCATGAATCTTGAGTTCAGTTACATGTTATTGATTCTATTCAAATTTCAACTAAAGAATGTGAATGAACATTACTGTAATTAACGATATCTCCACTAAGAAAAGAAATACTCTTCCAGTAAAAGAGTTCCTAGGATTTGTTCCTAAAAGTGTTGGGTCACCAGTGTCAGCGTTTAGTTTCTTGCCTTATATGAAATTGTGGCTGCGATCTGGAAGGAGATCTGCAGAGGCGGATGCATACCGAAGAAGTAACTTTGGAAAAGAAGTGCAGTAAGAGTCCATACAGAATCTAGTCTGCCAAGGAGATTGCAACAGTACCCCCTAAAATTTGTTTCCAACTACAGCACTGGAACAAAAAATATGCTTTTATACCATTTTTTGGTCAAATAAGACTTAATGCAAGATACGGTAAAATAATCACTTATATGACCAATAAAAACCGTGTCATGGTGTTCAGAAAAACTATAAATGTGTTTAATTTAACTTAAAAGGAGATCATAATAAAATGTGACATGTCACATAAATCCGAATCCTATATAACAGTTCCATTTGGACATGTCGAGTTTTGAGCACTGTACTCTTGAGTGTAAAGCCGACGCTCTAGCCGTCAGCTAACGGTGGGCCAAAATCATATTTTTAAATTCTTTATTTGTCCAGCCTTCTGTGCTTCATACAGTGGACATTTGTTTATTATTGCTGTCGAGCGTCACTGTGTATTTCAGAGAGAACATCCAAAGAGCACGTGAGAATTTCTCGAACGCTGTCACTTGACCCCGTTGTTGGTGATTTTGTGGAGATGTGAAGTAATCGATCGTGAAAATCACAGCACGTGTGGCAGCAAAGCTAACCTCGGACAGAGCGGGAATAGCCCTGACAGCACAACACGACACAACTTAAACTACAGTGTAATTCAGACTCGATGGGCTTTGTTTACGTTTTTGTGCTTCTGTCAAACATTAAGGAGAAAGATCTAGATAGGACTACATACAAAAACTTGAGAAAGAAGCTTGTTTTATCTTTATCATCATACAATTAACGTAATTTAAGTAAGCTGAGTTTAAATTACGTCATGACCAAATTTTTTTGACAATGTATCAAAATTTGATGTTAAGTTTGGAATTGAACCGTATAGAAGATAATTTCTTAACCCTACTGAACTGGTCTTTCCTTAACGATTACTCCCCGTATTAAAAGTAATGTGATTTTGGACATAACTTGGTGTACGGATGACGTTGGTTTCATTTGAGTAGATAGCTGACCTTTCAAAACACAGAAGAAATTATGAATTGCGCGCAAAGAGGGTCTTTGTATTCGGAGAAACACGATGTTTTGGTTTAGAGGATGTTCTGTCTTTCTTTTAAAGGACAGAGTTCTACCTTCAAACATTCAGTGCACTTATAAATCAATTTATGCTCGACCGAAATGTAGTAATTATACACCTGGTAGCAGTTCTTTAATGCATGTCATTAAAGTACACCTATTCATTAAAGTTCAGGTTTTCGATTATTCTCGGATATGCAATCGAAAGACGAGGGAAACGTCACAGAGGCTGGAAGTCCAATACTGTCGCAGAAGGTTATGTTCTGTTACTATAATAATTGGCGTTAATTGTAAATAATGTTCAAAGAAATTCAATTTGTCATCTCGTCTTTCAATTCTAAATCAATCTCCAGGTTATACATTCTCTGCATTACATCAAGGTCAATGACATTATTGTTCCTCGGAAAAAAGCAATACTTTAGCGTCTGCGCACATCTCACAATTTCGAGCTATGAACAAGGTCACTTCCGATCTTCTGTCAGATACAGATAAAATGAATATTTCTGAATAATTTAAAGTTAGAAATATGGTCGAGCATAAAAAGTCGTATGAAACTTGCCTATATTGGTAATTGAGACGCTCGTTGAAAATTATGAAACGAGCGCAAGCGAGTTTCATAAACAAACATACTTGCGTCTTAATTACTATCATTATAGGCTCGTTGCATAATGTACTATAATGGATGATGAAAAACTCATAGTTAACCTATATGCCAAAAGATTGTGCAACGTGTCATATCTTCAATTATAGCATGATACACATTTTAAGTTTATTTCGGAAATAGAGTAGTCTCAAATATTTTTGAGTGCGTATATTCCCAGATTTATCGTTGCCAGACTTCTTCTTATGGGTCCTTCTCTAGGAAAAAGCTACACAGAAAGAAGCCTTGCAATTATTACCAAAGGAGCTATACGACAAGAGGTGCAACCATTAGTGGCGTGACTTCATAAATTGCTTATTCTTTGAATGAATGAGTGGAATATTTCCAGCTTGGTATGTGAGACAGATATTCAATGTTGTCCAGGGTTCAATATATGCACACACACATTTTAATTTTAAATTTAAAAAATAATGAATTTTCTTCGAAAAGTTTGTGACGTTTACCGAGCGAATGTTTAACTTCCATGAAAAAACACTAAATATTTCAAACACGGCAACATAGAAAACAGTTACATAATTCTTGTGTGCCAATTATTACAACTGAGTGTTTACGTTTAAACAAGAAGAAGCAAATAAAATGCATTTCATATTCTCTGCGACCGCAGGCGCGACAAATATAAGCCACGCCATTACAGGGGCAACAGCTGGAATGCAACTCTACCAGTCATCGGTAACACGCGGGGAACTTCTGCAAATGTATGTCATTTATAAAGACTTTGTGTTCAAAAGAAAGATGGAACACACTCATTTAGGCCTACCTGTAGTAGGTAAACGTAAAGAGCAAACTGTTACACATCCACTCACAACACTAGTTGTCCGAGAAGAATTATTTCATGCCCAACGCCGGGAAAGCCTCAAATCCTATTAATTAAATTATATACTGATAGCAGTTGCATACTGCAATCTTACCCGTGTGCGATTTTTTAAAGGGAATGTTTGAAAAATACATATAACGTAGTTTATTAAAATTTAAAATATTATGTACTGTGTTACATAGAATAACACAATACAGTAATAATTTAATGAGTTGCGTTTTTTATACTTCCCAAGTAGGTTGTTAACGCTACATATGTCTTAACGACCACGCAATCAGACGAGGAGAGTCGTGGTATAATGACTTTCTCACATTGGAGTTCTCAATTTCTTCTCGTTATTACGACTGAACATCTCATATTCTATGTTTAAAGTTCTTCATAATTATTTAATTAATAAGTAGATGATTTCATGTTAAAGTCCGTAGCGTTCTTTCCTCAACTACCGGAAATATCACAGTAGGCGAACCTCAAGGATCAGCTCTTGGACCAATGTTATGGAATCTGTATATATGAGATATTCCCAAATTTTCTTTGTGTTCTATTGCCTTATTTGTAGCTGGTACTGTGGTCTACAATAAAAACAGAAATCCACATCGTGCTACCTACACAATTAAAAAATATTGTGTTACTGTAATAGAAAAAATCATATTTAGACAATGTGAAATTCCTAGGCATAATTTTCGATCGCGAACTAATATGTGGACAACACATTAAATAAATCACTGACATAGCAGCTATAGTCCTACTACCAGGTGTATTTGCTATTAAAATCACTTTTTCTTAGTATGAAACAAAAAGTAACTCTCTAAAATGATTATGCTACCACAATTGCTATATGCAATCCCGGCATGGGAAATAAGGTGATCAGAAATGCTGGTCCAAAAATGACTAGAGCTCCCTATAATAGTGCGTGATCAAGTAAAACTGCACTTATACATGACAATGTTCTTCCGCCAATTATAAATATAATTCCTAGCCTGAAGAGACAGTGCGATCTAATATAACACCATGCTTCATATTGAAGACTTTCAATATTTATTCACTCTTTGGTAGGTCTAAGTTCATCTACAAATTTTTATATGATTCAATAAAAGCGTGCAAACATTGCACAGGAAATAAGAGATCCTATACTGAACATTTTAAGATAGGGGACTTATTGGCTGTGGAGACAGATTAAGGAGATATGGTCTTAAACATATCTATCGCTATTGACCAGTGTAGCTATATTATTTAAATTTAAACTTATCATTTACATTTTCAAATTATTTTCATATCAGATACAAATCTAAGTTAAGTACGTAACATTTGCACAAAAGTTGTTCAAAACCACGGTCACCAACCTCAATAAAAGCACAATACCAGCGTACAACATTTCTGCCACACCGCCTCAATTATTCTTGGCGTGTTTTTAATCACATTACAGTTAGCTACAATCTTGAAAACTAATTCCATGCCCGTGTTTACTGAGCGATTATAAACGAGTGGTTTTAGATATCACCATAGGAAATTATTGAGTGTATTCATGTCGGGTGATCTCGCAGGGTTAGAACATGTCCTCTCCTTCCAATCCGGCGATCAGGAAATATATCATCCACATGGTTTTGGACATCTATACTGAAGTGAGACGGTGCTCCGTCGTGCCGCAGCCACATGAAAACTCCTTGCACGAACCGCAAGTACATGAGTAGATGTCGTTTAGATATTGTAGTTAGATAATGCGGTTTTAAAAGAGCGCGTCAGCAACTATGGATATTTGTGTCCTTGTTTAGATTATAGTTTAGACGGGCAAGTAGGAGATATGGCCCAATAAGATGGGTCTTATAGCCTATAATGACGACCCAGATGTTTACGACGAAGCTGACCTGATAGCCTTAATCTGACTTCGCAGACCCCAAGCTCCCTACCTCAAAATGTTCAGTAGAGAACCTCTATGTCCTTTCTCTGAACCACTCGGTATACATATAAGTAACTCCTTTCTTCTGGTTTTACGAAAGTAAGGCGAATCTTATAAACCACTGTAATATTATTCAAATTCTACATAAGCGAAAAATCAAGAGATTAAAATCTCGATGGGAGGTCATACAAAGAATTGAAGAAAGAAGATTTCTTCTCTGTTCATAAAATGAAGTGAAATGGATAGATTTGACTGAAAGTTTTTCGTGTGTCAAAACTTGAGAGTCATATCTTCTCCTTGATATTTGCTTCTTTTCCTCCTTTAGCTTTTCTCCTTCTGCTGGCTTTTTTCTTTCTATTCTTATTTTCTCCTTCATGCATCGAGGATTACATCACTGCGTCTTCCGTTTTCCAAAGTTTCTATCTGCTGTCAAGTGATAGTTTGGTCGATACAATAATATAAACATTGGTATCTTTTCATCTGACATACTTTCTTTGAACAGAATTTCCAGTTATTTCTAATTATTTTCCTTCCTTTTAACTCATACACTCTTTATTTATTTATGATTTTTTAAAATTATTCTTTCTTTTGCATCACTCAACTCCCTTCAGCAGAATGTCTGCTTCCCTTGTACTTTGTTTTCATTAATAGCAGTCTAAATTTCACTTTCAAGCAGTAACAAAACAAAGATTATCATCGTAATTTATTTACAATAATTTTACGTTATATTTAGCAAGTTTTCTTAAATTGTTGTAGAGGAAACGTTACAAATGTGGAATACAATTTTGTTTTTTTCGTTTTAGAACCTACATGTTTTGGATACTGAACGTAAAGTATCGTCCTGTTTATTGCTGAATGTCCCTGTGAATTGTACACCGGACTTAGAAGTTCGTAAGATGTTATAAAATGCTTGAAAAAAATATTTCCTCAAAATCTAACATATTTCCTTCATAAAAATGAAGGTACAAATATGGAATACTTTTAACAAGTTACAAGATTAACAAAACTGCAAAGTCAAAATGCCCTCTACTCAGAAGGGCACAGAACATTCAGCATCTTCGTTAGAAGGTGAATATTGAATCCTGATGAATCGTCTCTCACGTCTTTTCTCGAACTTGTGTTATGGCTTCTTGCATTGCCTTTTCATTCCACTGTTTTCTAAGTTTGTTGGAAGGTGAGGTTTTTCCTCCTCCTACAGGCGCTAACACTAGCCTAGATCATAGGCCTATATATATTACCCAGATTGCTCTGCGTTATAGACTTTGACGGTAACAACTTTTGTCAGGTTTACTATGCTGCCATTTAGTTGTTATATAAGGAATTACGTCATAACTTCCATTTGAATTGCATTAGCGACTGTACTGCCATCTCGTGTTCGTTTACGGCGGACGGTGGCGATCCTGGCGGTTGTTCTCTTCAAAGTGATTTTAACATGGGAATGAGCAATCTATATGTGATCTGGCCCACTAGTAACAAAACAGAAAACCAGTGTATAAAGATGGAATAATAATAATAATAGTAATAATAATAATAATAATAATAATAATAATAATAATAATAATACCAGTACATCGTATTTGTGACACACTGATGTTGTAAGCCATAACCTCAAAAATATCGTAATTTAAAAACGAAATGAAATAAACTTATATGCTATGAATGTAGATTATTTCTCATTAATATTTCTAACATTGAGGAATAACAATGTATATTCAAGAAAAGAAATTACCGCCAAAATTTTCACTTTCCTCGAAAACGCAATAATGTTACCACGTTTCAACAGTTCATCTTCTATAGTCCCGTCGCTCTAATTTCCGGCAGCCAATCACGTTGCAGGTCGGCTACATTTAAAAGTGTGCGTCTTGTGATTCGCTGATGAAGATGTAAAGCATTCCCTAAGGCTGGATAAATACTTAAAATATAATCGCCCGCCATTTTGGCTCTTTCGTTGGCGTTCGCAGAAAGCACACGAGGATGTTATTTGCCGCTCAATTATTTGCTGAATTACAGTGCGTTTGATTTATTATCATAGGAGCTACGACATGATAATGTTTAACGGTGTGGCAAATAGATCCCTCGTCTGGTAGCTCGGCAACGAAAGAACAAAAATCGCGAACGATACTACCTACCTAGACTTTATAGAGCCTTGACTTCCTAAGACGTAAACACATTCCCACGAAAGAAAGTATCAGTGCGTAGTAATCTGGAAAGCTTTCGTTAGAATACAACGCGTTATTTCATTTCTGTACTCCATTTATATTTGTAACACTTCCTCTATGGTTAAGTCTGTTTAGAGAGAAGTATTGGCGACGGTCATTTCTAGTCACAGGACTAGTATAGATATTAAGAACAAGGTCTTTCACAACGTAGTAAGGAATTAACATCGCAATGGAATTATTGCTTGTGTTTATCTTTAAGCCTGAATCATTGTTATTTACACTACATTTAGTTGGCGAAATTCATGACATTTATTCCTGCGTTGGCACAATAAATTCAATTCAGCTATAGATAATGGGAACAACGCCAGAGAACACCAGCCTCGCCGTGTAAGCCTGCAAGAGCACTTTTTGTTACTTCCCACATACTGGGAAAGTATAGCAATAATATAAATTTATTCTCGGATTTAAAACTTCAGACCCACTAAATAATGTTATCGTGGCTTCAACTGAGTGACCGAAGAAACTTCCATCCTTGTTCCTCCTGTTTAATACAATACTTCCTCGCGAAGACATTTATCGACTCGTTTTAGTTGGTTTTCAGATTTTCACAACTTTCATTCACGCACTCAACAATCCTCTGTCCTAACAATTTTCTTCACACAACACTACACCAGTGGTTCCCAACCTTTTTTGACTAACGACACACTTTACTGAACGTCCACGATATCGCGACATACTTATTTGATTTTATTAATAGTAGTAGTAGTAGTAGTAGTAGTAGTAGTAGTAGTAGTAGTAGTAGTAGTAGTAGTAATAATAATAATAATAATAATAATAATAATAATAATAATAATACTCCACAGGTGTGGACCCATTTTCTTTAGGATTCCCATCAGTTTATTCCAATCTACTCTGTCAAAAGCCATATATCTTAATGTTGTCTATCATGTGATACTGTCTTTTGCACAGAACTTTTCTCCCGTTCACCATTCCTTCTAGTGCATCCTTCAATAGGCAGTCTCTTCTTCGCCAGTGACCCAGACAATTCCTTTTTCTCTTCCTGATCAGTTTTAGCAACTCTTTTTAGCACAGCTTCATTTCTTATGCTGTCTGTCCATTTCACATACACCATTCTCCTCCATATCCACAGTGGAAGTTAGTGGACTGCCAGTGTGAACATAGATAAATATCGCTACAAGAATGTGGAATGTATTCTTTTGCTCTATCTACATCATGATACATTTGGTACATGTAGTTTTGTTATAAATAACGTTATTTTTAAATTGTCTGTTTTTATTTTCCTTGTTTCCTGTTACTCCTCAATGGAACATAGGGCCCAACGAATTTCCTCCATCTCACCCGACTCACGGTCAACGCTTTCAACTTTTCCCACATTTTACTGTTTTTAATTTATGTTAAGTGAATATATATGGCCCCATGGCCCGCTCATGGAATTCGCTGCCGCTTGAAATCAGGGGTAGTCTTAGTCCTCAGTTGTTTAAAATTAGGTTGTTTAGAAATATTTTAAATGCACAGAATTAGTTTTTTTAGGTATAATTTTTATTTATTATTATTATTATTACTACTATTGTTATTATTATTATTATTATTATTATTAAGTTAATACTGATTGTGTATATGTATTCAATCTCTCTTTTTTATTTTATTTTATTATTATTATTATTATTATTATTATTATTATTATTATTATTATTATTTTAAGTTAATATTTGTATACTGGTATGTATTTTTCTGTATGTGATTTGATCCTGGTTGAGTGGAAGAGAAGGCCTGATGGCCTTAACTCTGCCAGTGAAAATAAAATTATTATTATTATTATTATTATTAAATAAAACTATTATTATTATTATTATTATTATTATTATTATTATATATTGATGCAAATTAGAACCCATCAGAATTGTCGGCAAACTGTGCAATAGCTAGAAAACTCACTCTTTACTTCCACGATACCAAAAGTCCACTAGAACTACCGATTTGAAGCAAAAAATGGTAACCTTGGCCATTGCAATATAGATAATGATATGCTTCGAGGCATAACTCAAAATATTCTGATATAGCTACCGGCAATTACAGTAGGTAAGATAAGGAAACCACTTTGTTAAATGATGTTGATTCATTAATTAACCTTCGGACAGAAACAACGCACAAAGGCACATGGAATTGAACGTGAAAACTCTAGTGCATAACAGGTTGCAAGCTTATCAGAATACTGTAAACATGATAAATAAATAAACAAACATGATAAATAAAAAACTAGATTTCCTTTATGATCACAGACATTTACAAACATTATAAAATGTAATCACAGTAACAAAAGGTGTACTTAATACATAATATTTCACCTACTATCAGTGATGCATCACGCAATAACAATTACAATTCACTGCGACGTGACTTTATGAATAGTATTTCACCTCCGATTATTTGTCACGTCGGTATAATGGTACAACGATTAAAATGTGTTAAGTCTAAGGAAGAGACTAGTGAAGTGCTTTGTTTGGCGTGTATGGGGGCAGAAACATGGACATTAAGATGAAGTGAAGAGAAGCGGCTAGAAGCACTTGAAATGTGGATATGGAGAAGAATGGAGCTCGTGAAATGGACAGACAGAATAAGAAACGAAGCTGTCTTGGAAAGAGTGGGTGAAGAAAGAATGGTGTTGAAACTGATCAGGAAGAGGAAAAGGAATTGGCTGAGTCACTGACTGAGAAGAAACTGCCTTTTGAAGGATGAACTGGAAGGAATGGTGAACGAGAGTACAGTTCGGGTCAGAAGATGATGTCAAATAATAGACGACATTAAGATATATGAATGGATATGGGGCTTATTCTTTGAGATATTTCAAACAAAAAAGTTTAATACAATTGTGCTCGTTTTTGCTTGCTTTTCGAAATAAAAATTGTTTTATATGAAACATATCATAGCGTGTTTTGTGAAAGCCATTGATTTAATTCCCGTATGCGCAGTAAATTTAAGATAGTAGTGTATTATGATAATAAATTATTGAAATAATTTTAGTTTTGTCTTTTAAATGTGCAAAAATTTGTTCCGAACAAAAGTAACTTTTTGTTCTGCAAAAGAATTTTGCAATATTACATTTGTTCGGATCACATGTCTGCATTTTATTAGGATATAAACTCACTAAACTGGCCATCCTATCCTATTATCTCCTAACTTAGTTGCTTCATGAATGTCTTATTGGTGTCACTTACGAGGTTCAAACCTGTCTTAGGACAGTTGACTGAACAACAATAACAGCAAACTCATTAAACAGCAATAGGCCTACACTAATACCTGAAAGTCTGTTATACAGAAGCCAAGTTATTAACTTTATCAAAATGCACCCCCCATAATGGGATAATACCTCTTACACAAACGTAATAAGAGTTTGTATACGGAACAAATATCCTACTTGTAACTACCGTACGAAGTTTCATGAAAATCTGTTAGAAAGGAGAAAAGGTACCGATTTTGTCTAAATTCACCTCCTATTACGGTGTAGTTTATCTTACACAAATGAGAGTTTGTATGTAAAACAAATGTTACCTTGTATGTAAAACAAATGTTACCTTGTATGTAAAACAAATGCTACCTTGTATGTAAAACAAATGTTACCTTGTATGTAAAACAAATGTTACCTTGTATGTAAAACAAATGTTACCTTGTATGTAAAACAAATGTTACCTGTAACTATTGTATAAAGTTTGATGTAAATATGTTGGATAAAACGCAATGAGGGTTTGTATACAAAACAAATAACTTATGTTATCTGTAACTATTGTACGAGTGAAAACAAATCCGAAAAAATAAAACTCAGAATATGAAATTCGCTATAAAACGACGCAATACTAATAATTCGCGAATGTTCTCATATTTCGCTATTAGAACTCTCAATTCGCGATTGTTTAATCCGCATATTATTAATCAGAATCACTTAATTCGTAAAGATTAATAAAAATCTATTGTATATCTATTATGCTGTGATTTTCGCGATCTCCATAAATACCCGGCCCTGCCTATAACACATCAACATTAATTTGTAACCGCAAACAAGACATTCAAGTCTTCAGCGAAGCAAATCAGAGAGCTTGGTGTTAACGTCAGTTCACAAGATAACGTCTGTTTGTAATGCTCTCTAATCATGAAAGGTGCAGCACTCATTGCGTGTATCATAATTAATCAATGTAGTGCACTTTATACAGACTGATTTGTATTTTAGTACTAAGAAAAAAGATAAACTGTACAAATTAAACGTGTAACTTGTCACTCAGCGAAATAGGTTGTCGACTGTTTGGGAAACTCGGGTGGAATTGTTTATTGTACTTATTATTAATAATAATAATGGTTTATTTTAACTGGCAGAGTTAAGGCCATTCGGCCTTCTCTTCCACTCACCCAGTATGATAAAAAATTACTACAGTGCTATGAATATAACATAATTAATACAATACAATACAATACAATACAATTCAAAGCAATACAATACTACAAGTACAAGACAATATAATACATAATTAATATAATACAATGACAATTCTTTTCGTCTTCACAACACCAATAAAATAATTATGTAATAATAATAATAATAATAATAATAATAATAATAATAATAATAATAATAATAATAATAATAATGATAGTCATATCTAAATTAAATTAAATTATTAAGCTCGATCACAAGTATAATTTCAATTTGACTGCGCCCGTAAGAAATCGTTTAGCCTTTTCTTGAAAGTGGTTATTGTCTGGCAGCCCCTAATCTTCTGAGGTAGAGAATTCCATTCACGGGGAACTGAGACAGTAAAAGAGGATGAATAGTGGGATGTTCTATGGGCAGGAATTGCTAGGATTTGGCTCTCCTGTGACCTGGTGTTTAGATTGTGACTGGAGGATAAGTAGTTAAACCGGGAACGAAGATAAATTGGAGCAGAAGTGTGGAGAACTCGAAACAGAAGAGAGAGCGAACGAAGTGTTCTACGGTTACTAAGTTGCAGCCAGGATAAAGATTTGAACGAGGGTGTAATGTGGTCAAATTTGTGAGCATTACTGATGAATCTGACACACATATTGTGCACACGCTGCAGCTTGTTCGAAAGGTCAGTTGTCAAGTCTGTAAATATTACGTCGCAATAGTCAAACAGTGGTAGTACGAGGGTTTGCACTAAAGTCTGTTTTAATTCTGGCGGGAGGAAGTTTCTGAATGGGTTAAGAGAATGCATGGTATAGCACACTCTCTTGGATATTTCCTTTATTTGGCATTCCCAATTTAAATTTTCGTCCAAGAAAATGCCGAGATTTCTGACGACGGAATGGTACGGAATAGTGGCATTATTTACTGTAATAATTGGGATATGTCTGTCGTTCATTGTGTTCAGTAGTCTCTCATGTCCAATTATTATAGCTTGCGACTTACTAGCATTTAACCTAAGTCTGAACTTTTTCGCCCATGAAGAAACTTGATTCAAGTCATGATTAATTTTGCCAATAGTTGCGTCAATTTCGTTTGCACTCATCTTCAAAATACACGAATTTAAATTCGCTCGATTCGCGTAGTTAAAGGTAGATGATTGCTCACAATATTACCAAGAGATGTTTGAGTAATTTTCTTACCTATATTAAAGAGCTGTGGACCGTAAGTAGGCCTAATGTCATTAATTTCAGGGGGTTATTTTTTTTAGATATTTCAAACAAAAAAATTAATACAATTTTGCTTGATATAATGTAATATAATATTGTTTATGCTCGACCATGCCGAAATGCACTAATTATACATCTGGTAGCAGTCCTTTAATGCATGTCATTAAAGTACACCTACTCATTAAAGTACAGGTCTTCAGCCAATGATAACTCAGCTTACATGTGCTCAGCCAATGACAAGTCAGCTTTGTACCGTTATAAAACCGCAAGTATCGATTATTCTCGGATATGCAATCGAAAGAGAATTAGCGAAAAGTCACGGAGGCTGGAAATCCAATACTGTCGCAGAAGGTTATGTTCTGTTACAATAATAATTAGCGTTAATTGTAAATAATATTCAAATAAATTCAATTTGTTATCTCGTTTTTCAATGTCGAATTCAATAATCAAGCTTATAATATTATAATATTATCAAGTTTAACGGGACTACGTCAAGGTCAATGACATTATTGTTCCTCGGAAAAATCAATACTTTCGCGTCTGCACACATCTCACAATTCACGACCTAGAACAAGGTCACTTCCGATCTTGTCAGTTACAAATAAAATGTATACATCTGAATATCGGTAATTTCAAGTTAGAAATATGGTCGAGCATAAAAAGTCGTATGAAACTCGCCTATAATGGTAATTAAGAAGCTCGTATGAAAATTATGAAACGAGCGCAAGCGAGTTTCATAAATATCCATACTCGATTCTTAATTACTATCATTATAGGCTCGTTGCATAATGTACTATTAATTAATTCAGTCTAATTGACATATCACAAATATAAAAAGTCAATGACACTTACCCATGTAATTGATTATTGTGTACTAATACAAAAGGCTATACTCTCAGGTTTGAGTCTCACAGAAGCCAACTTGATGAAGTGGATGCGGAAAAAAAAAATCCATTTATGAGCCGACCATTCCGTACTATAAAAATTCCTACCATCTTAGCGATATAGAAGTTATTGGTCTGTTTATTGGTGCAGGAGGAACTATCACTACTTGTCTCCTTTCTCCAAACGCTTTCAAAATATCATACAAAGTAACATCATTAAAGATGTAGCTATTGAATCATTGAAGCTATCAGCTATCAATTTACATCCTACGATATCATCTTTATTCCATGTCCTGAGCTACCTTTCTAGTACGGTACCATTTTCTTTATTCTTTTACTACATTAAATTTTATATTGATCACTATATTGCAAAATTCCTGATTTCTTATCATGTTCTATTTGATTGTAATCTTATTTCAATTATTCTTTGTCGTATTGGCAACTTCGCAATTTGGGGAAGACATCAATTTTAGAAACTATTATTATTATTATTATTATTATTATTATTATTATTATTATTATTATTATTATTGTTGCAGAATTGACATTTTCATAGCTTATTTTCGTCAATTCATTAGACATTCTTAAATGTTACACTAATGAAAATGCATTTTATTGACCCTTACGAAGATAAATGCAAACAAGACGGAGACTAATGGTTATCGGAAGAAAAAGAAGAAACGTTCGAAATCTTAATGAGGCAGTAGAGCAAGTGGACAGCTTCAAATACTTGGGATGTACTATAAGCAGTAACATGAGCTGCTGTCAGGAAGTCAAGAGGATAGCAATGGCCAAGGAAGCTTTTAATAGAAAAAGGAGCATCTTCTGCGGATCTGGAAAAAGAACTAAGGAAGAGACTATTGTAGTGCTTTGTGTGGAGAGTGGCATTGTATTTACTAGTAGAATGTAGTATTTATTTATTTAACCTGGTAGAGATAATAATTAAACCTAGAATAACAAAATTGTATAGTGATGAAATTATCGGATATTGAAATATTTTGTTATAGATTAAGAGAACTACAGTATTTACAAGAAACCATGTCTGAACGAGTCTCACTTACCGACCAAGTGCCTAGTAAGTTTGCGTTTGAATTCAATTTTATGCGTTTGAATTCAATTATTAGTCTATATTATTGTATGAGACAGAAACATGTACATTACAGCGAAGTGAAGAGAAGCTACTAGTACCATTTGAAATGTGGATATGGAGAAGAACGGAACGTGTGAAATGGACAGACAGAATAAAAAATGAAGCTGTGTTGGAATAAGTGAGTGAAGAAAGAATGATGCTGAAATTGATCAGGAAGAGGAAAAAGAATTGGTTGGGTCACTGGCTGAGAAGAAACTGCCTACTGAAGGATGCACTGGAAGGAATGGTGAAAGGGGGAAGAGTTCGGGGCAGAAGAAGCTATCAGATTATAGACGACATTAAGGTGTATGGATCATATGCGGAGACTAAACAAAATACAGAGAATAGGAAATATTGGAGAATGCTGAATTTGCAGTGAAAGACCTGCCACTGGGGAGAAAACTATGAAAACTATTAAATTCTCATATTATTTGTGCAGGAATTTGAAACTTAAAATAAAAGTGAAATTTCTATATTGACAATTTGTACAATAAAAGGAGAGGTTTAAATAAGCTAAGGCCTAAGAATAAAGAAGATCTCTCTGTGGAAGCTAACAGATCAACACAAGCAAACGTCATGCACATGTTGATTTCATCGGTCTGTCCCTTGGAGGCGGTCTGGTGAAACATCGGTATAGTTCGGGTCAGCTTACTTAATACCCTAAAGGTGAAACCTAACCATTTTTCCCCCCATTACTACATAAGCTAGTGCATTATGGTGATTTTCTAGTTTGCAGGTTGAATTTTCTTTTGTCAACTTCGTTTCGAATTTCGGTACTGAGAAATATTACAACTGGTAGTGATTTTATAACTGTTATGTTGACTGCAGTGACACAAGTTGTCAGTAGTTTAAATTCTGAAAATTCAAATTGTTCTAGATTTCTGAGCCCATTACTGGAAGCTAGTGAAATTTGAATATACTAATAATTAATTAATAGCAGTAGAGCATTAATATTAATACATAATAGTTATTGTATGTGTTGCTTTGTGTTGTGGTTACAATTTCAAGATTAGAGTCAGGTAGGTTAAGTGTAAATAAATATATAACATATTTCGTGTGATACATGCCCTTGAGTAATCGATAGAAATACCATTTCACATTTTAATTAATTTCTTTCGTGTTTAGACTTCTATTACAATAATGGAGTAAATATTCTAAAGCATACATTTCAAAGTGGCATTCGTTTTCGGAATTCGTACTAATCATTTCACGTGATCAAACAATAGTAATATACGTTACAAGAGCGGTATGTTGACGTTTTCATGGTCGAAGGAAAGATTGAAAAAGCGAAACGTAGTTGAGCTTTTTTAATTTCCG
This sequence comes from Periplaneta americana, assembly GCF_040183065.1. Lineage (NCBI taxonomy): Eukaryota > Metazoa > Arthropoda > Insecta > Blattodea > Blattidae > Periplaneta > Periplaneta americana. Next base: position 72,299,381 of record NC_091131.1, on the reverse strand, counting down.
AGAACATGAAAACGAACATACCGCTCGTGTATCGTACATTATTTTGTGCGAAGATCGTTTATTACATACCTGAAAGACGAATTTCTAATTAGTTGCAATGAAATCTCCATGTTGGTTTCTATTTAATGACGGCAACTTCGGAACACCAAAATATATTTCTTCATTTCTATGTTTAGGCTACTATTCTCCAGCAGGCCGTGATATACGTCTGTCTTTTTTTTCCCCCCAGTCTATAAATGCGAACTTAAAACAAACGGTATGATTATATGATTTATTTTTCATTTTCATATTTTAACAATATTATTTATATAACATATTGCAGTAATAACATCGGCATCTGAAATCTTGTTGATTTTTTCACGGCTTTCTTAATGTTACTTGTATCAGGAATGCAATAAGTTTCGTGGAGTAGTAGACTTTACTTAATTTTTGCAAATATTTAAAAACAATAATTAACATTGCAATTTAGGTGAAATTGCAGTGGTAAGTTTCCAATTTATAATTATTACTATGTTAAACGTCTCTAAAAATAATATGTTAAAAGCCTAAAGCAGTAAAATGAATGTCGCGCTTAAGCGGTAAGAAGAGGGAAATTGTTATGTGTGTTACGTTGGGAATACTGAATGTGGTATTTCACACTTACCGCGTATTGGTTCTGTGCGGAAAACAAGCAAATACGCACGATCTCGCACAAAATACATTTTTAGGTTAGGTCTCGTGATTCGTAAACTGTTTAATCAAAGCAATAGATTTCAAGTTGTCAGACAAAATACATTTTAATATTAGATCATACACTAATCTACTAACTACTAACATAATGTGCGAGAGGTCCAGAAGAAAAGTATACTCTTTCACAAATTATTGAACCTTTTAGCAACCACCTCCCCAACATAAAGATGAGCTGTGGTAAATAAGCAAGACATCGTTAGTTAATACTATATTATTATTATTATTATTATTATTATTATTATTATTATTATTATTATTATACCATATGGCATTAGCCAATGTTTTGGTGATATCTAGTATTAGTTGGCAACACTGAAGAGACGGCCAAATTAGTCTTTTAGGAATTACTCTTACGTGATCCCTTTATACAAGCGGAGGATTCTTTCTTTGTGTCGTCGTACAGGGTAACACTGAAGCACTTGTGATGAAACAGAATCTATTTACTGGCTCACTACGGCGCCCCGCCAAGATTTGAGTGACACTGACAGATTGGTTTCCTGACAGTGCAGAGAGCGGTGTGAACACAACTCCTATGTCACGCCGAGGTTTCTGCTCTTCATGCAAATTACAGCATAAAAACGAAGCGATTTACATTCATTTGGTTCTTAAAACATATTCAGTTCAAACACATTTGATGACTTCACTATGTGACAGAACTGTTCAGTGCGCTGTTTGATACGGAATCTGCAGGTTCATATCTCAACAGCTGGCGGCGTCAGAATGTCACATGCATACTGTGGTGTCATTCAGCCGGTGAACCGATTGTTAAATTTGTTGCAGTTCGTAGAATCGGTTTTTAAATACCGTGTGACACAGAATTCACTTGACAAATGGAAATGCTTCGCTCTTATTTCCGGCAGCCAATCACGTTACAGGTCGGCTACATTAAAGGTGTCCGTCTTGTCATTCGCTGCTGATGATGTTATGCACTTCCTAAGGCTCGATAAACACTGGATATAACCGTCCGCCGTTTTGGTTCTTTCGTTGCTGTTCGCAGCAAGCAAACGAGGACGCTATTTGCCGCACCATCGTAGCTTCTATGATAGTCAATCGCACTGTAATTTTTAGGATTCATATATAAATTTCTAAGGAAAACATAGAAAAAAAATCGGCATAAAAATCTTTTTTGTAATGTGAGAAAAAAATTACTAACTTCGAAGTGACCTGTTCAAAATAGACACTGACACCCTCAAACGTTTTTAAGCGGCAAACTTTTTTATTTTTCAAGTTAGATGGGGGTCAAAGCGAGAGAAGTGTTCAGAAAGAATGGAAATTACTTCTAAAAGTGGCTGCTACTTAAAATCTTTACTGGTTTCCGAGTACCTGCGAGGTAACCAAATGCGCGTTTTTTCCTGGCGGATTTCTGTATGCAGAGTGACAAATTTTGTCTGTTACAATTCTCATAGAAATCATAGCGCTAATTTTAAAGTTGTTTTCAAAATGTTACCATTGCTTAAGGCTTTTGAGTTAATCGTGAGTTTTGAAATTTAATTGAAATATTTCTATTAGGCCTACATAAATAACACCTATGCTGATTAAACACCAGTATGACGTACTTTTGAAATTCAGAAAAATGAAAATAATTTATACTGTGATTGTTGTAATAAAGACTTAAGTACTTGTTTTTTTTGGGGGGGTGCGCTGTAGCGTCGGTGCTAAGGCATAAAGCTACAAAATCAAAAGGTCACGGGTTCGATTCCCGAAGAGGTCAAGGTCATGAGAAAATGGAAAAAAAAAACAACTTACAATTTGACTTTGCTTTGTCTCATATTTCTTCGTTTAACTACGCGTCTGCCACTTTTTGTGACGCAGAAAGATCATTTTTGTGTTCAAGAACGCGTGAGCTTAATTTATTAGAGCAACTTTGGAGAGATTAGTTGTAGTATATTGTTTCAAAAGAAAATAAAAATGTAATATGATTTAGAACTCAGTTTTAATAGTGTATAATTATTTAGGCTGTTTTTTTTTTTTGTTTCATTGTGTACGTTTTGTCATATGATAGTTCATGAATGCATGCATGTTTTAAGATTTTGATAGTGCATGGAAATCCGGGCTCTACTAATCAATCACCCTTGAACCTCACCCTAACTAAACGGTATATAAAAGTGCTCACCACAAAACACGCAGCACTCACAATTTTTCGCAACTAGGCCTATATTTCGTATCTGCCATAGGAAAGTAACACTTATCTTGAAGTTACTTGCTTGTAAAAAGGACAGAGATACTTTTCCTGACTTCAGTTCCTCATAAATTCATAATCCTATCTAATCGTTACCTCGTACTAGCGATTCATTACAACACACAATAATATACTGTATGTATTCTCGTGGGACAGTCCCAGTCCTGTCTGACATGCTGAGTCATATCGTTCTGCCTGTTGCAGCAAAGCTGAAGCACGTGGTAAAACAGAGTTGCGTATGGGCGAAGCACGTTGCCCGTCTCCTGCAGCACACAATCATGTGATGTGTCAGTAAGCTGCTACTTTATGTACCTACTCAGCTTTTTACTGGTGTTGTAATTTCAAGAAACGCTTCACAGCTCCAGGACTTTTCAACAAATAGCAGCTGTCAGGCTCTGCCAGTGACCAGCGTTGCCAACGCCAGTTTGCAGAAATACGCTAAACGCTTAAAAAAACCGTTAAATATACTGCAGCATAAAACTCACTAGATTTTTATATGTATCTTACATATTTAAAAAATAGTAATAATAGGCTACAAATATTTTTAAACACTTACTAAAACTACAAAAGAAGAGATTTTACATAATAATTATCATGGTCTACTTCTTCTTCTTCTTCTTCTTCTTCTTCTTCTTCTTCAATTTCAGTCGTAATTGTGGAAGTTGAAGCATTTGCAGTTTCTGGTTTGTATGTTTCCATTGTTCCGATTTTTTTTAACAATGTGTTCAGGCAAATCAAAATCATGGCAACATTTACCACACCAATTATAATTTTGGTTTTAATTATATTCATCTGGCTAAACAGCCTTTCTACTTCTGCATTTGACCAGGGAAGACAGAGCCTAGAAAGTGCGAACTCGGCTCGTTCTTTGAATGGGTTCATATCTGAAGCATCTTTGTATTGAAAAACTTCACACCAAAAACCACTGTTAAAACATGGTGTAGTGCCTCCACGTGTTATGTATGATTCGGGGCTTCCCCTTCACTACAGACGAGAGAAATGCTAACACAGGACAAAGTCGAGTTTAGTTGTTTGAAGAAAAAAACAAATTCCCACTGATCTGAGCACGAAAAAAACTAGATTTCCCACTGCCCTCCGTTCAATAATTTTTCCCCACCGACAGAAAGAGAAAAATCTAGATGTAGTGGGAAAACCACCGTGTTGGCAACACTGCCAGTGACTCATATAAAACCTCCTCTTGGGTAGGGTTGAAATTGAATGGAATTTATGGGAGGGGGACGCTATGGTCCAGCACTGCGACCTATTAAGATCTAGGTTATTAAAATATTTTTGTATTTGGCGTTGTATGATGTCACACGGACACGAATAAATCCGAAGCATATTCGTGGAAGTTCGGCAATGATCAACTTGCATTGAAAACAAAGTGAATGTATAGAAAGCTCGTGGATTTGTATTGCATTTAATTTAAATGAATGTAAAGGAAGATCGTGGGTATGTTATTCATTCACAGTTTTCTGTTCAAGGGCAGGTCTTTCACTGTGTATTGCACTTAATTCATAATTTTAAACATTCTAGTTTATTTCCCTAGAATTTATCGCTGAATGAACAGCACTCCTAGTATTACCTATAATAATAATAATAATAATAATAATAATAATAATAATAATAATAATAATAATAATAATAATAATAATAACAATAATAATAATTAATTAAAATGTGTCTCAGTGAAACGTAAAGCAGAGTCCGTATAGGTCAGTTTCTGTCAGATGTGTTTCCAATTCACTGTGGGCTAAAGCAAGGAGATGCACTATCACCTTTACTTTTTAATTTTGCTCTAGAGTATGCCATTAGGAAAGTTCAGGAAAACAGAGAGGGCTTGGAATTGAACGGGTTACATCAGCTGCTTGTCTATGTGGATGACGTGAATATGTTAGGAGAAAATCCACAAACGATTAGGGAAAACACGGGAATTTTACTGGAAGCAAGTAAAGAGATAGGTTTGGAAGTAAATCCCGAAAAGACAAAGTATATGATTATGACTCGTGACGGGAATATTGTACGAAATGGAAATATAAAAATTGGAAATTTATCTTTTGAAGAGGTGGAGAAGTTCAAATATCTTGGAGCAACAGTAACAAATATAAATGATACTCGGGAGGAAATCAAACACAGAATAAATATGGGAAATGCGTGTTATTATTCGGTTGAGAAGCTTTTATCATCCAGTCTGGTGTCAAAAAATCTGAAAGTTAGAATTTATAAAACAGTTACCGGTTGTTCTTTATGGTTGTGAAACTTGGACTCTCACTTTGAGAGGGGAACATAGGTTAAGGGTGTTTGAGAATAAGGTGCTTAGGAAAATATTTGGGGCTAAGAGGGATGAAGTTACAGGAGAATGGAGAAAGTTACACAACACAGAACTGCACGCATTGTATTCTTCACCTGACATAATTAGGAACATTAAATCCAGACGTTTGAGATGGGCAGGGCATGTAGTACGTATGGGAGAATCCAGAAATGCATATAGAATGTTAGTTGGGAGGTCGGAGGGTAAAAGACCTTTAGGGAGGCCGAGACATAGATGGGAAGATAATATTAAAATGGATTTGAGGGAGATGAGATATGCTGATAGAGACTGGATTAATCTTGCTCAGGATAGGGACCAATGGCGGGCTTATGTGAGGGCGGCAATGAACCTCCGGGTTCCTTAACAGCCAGTAAGTAAGTAAGTAATAATAGAGAAGATTTAGGCCTACATAGATTGAACAAGTGGTGCAAGCACCATAAAAAACTCATGCTATTCATGAAAGAAAAATCTACAGGGACAAGCCAACATAAAATATGACAAGTCATAGGGCTATGCAAGGTGTTTGGTGGGTTCGTCGCATATTGGGGAGGTGACAGCAGGCGTCAATAGGAACAAGGTTCGCTAATGAACCCATACCGGCGCTCCAGTATTTCGCTACATGTCCTTAGAAGTGCCGTTTCATGCTTGGGCATTAATCAACTCATTTGTCTGAGTGGTGAGATGCGTGGAACTGGGTTGTAATTTCTACCGAGATCACAGTCTTAGTTTTTTATTTGTATATGTTAGTGATGTATTACACGTTCCTACATAGCTATTAATTATGTCATAAATTATTTGGTTTGCAGGAGGTTCTGAAAATGATGTCAAATTCAATCCGCTGCACACTTAGCAACGCCGTCGTACTTCAAAAACAATTTTTTTTTTGCATGTAACATTTCTGATGGAGGATATAGGTCAGAATGTGAAACAAGTATGACAGATGATTTTCATGTTTTCAAACTATTGTGTTGCATACGGCATTGTATGGTTTGAAATATAACAAAATACAAACAGAATGTACTTCTATTAATGAAAGCGTTAGTGAGGATTTTAAAATAATACGTAATACCTTTGTTTATATTTATGCTACAATATCAAAACATCATAAAATCATGCATTTTATTAATATGTACTAAAAGGTTAATTTTTAGCAAATGTAAACACTTCGTTTCTAAAACTTTTAAATTTTATATCTCATTTTTCTCAAAAGCGGATTTTTACATGTCGTATTTCTGATGGAGAATATGGGTTTGAATGTGAAACTTAAGTGTGAAAGATGATTGAGTTCATATTTTCAAACGATTTTGTTTCATACTGCTTGTTTGAAATATAACAAAATACAAACAGAACTTCAATGGATTTTACTTCTATCAATAAAAGCATTAGTGAGAATTTCAAAATACGAGTAATATGTATATTTTTGTTTATATTAGTGTCACAATCTCAAAACATCATAAAATCATGAATTTTATTAATATATAGTACAAGATTAATTTTTAGCAAATGTAAAAATTTTCGTCCTAACACTTTTATTAAATTTTATAACCTCACTTTCCTCAATAGTGGTGTTTTACATGCCATATTTCTGATGGAGAATATGGGTTTGAATGTGAAACTTAAGTGTGACAGGCGACTGAGTTCATATTTTCAAATGATTTCGTTTCATACTGCCTTGTACAAACAGAACTTTGGTGGATTGTACTTGTATGCAAGAACAGCGTTAGTGAGAATTTTAAAATTCGTAATACCTTTGTTTATATCAGTATTACAATATGAAAACATCATACAATTATTAATTTTATTAATATATAGTATACGATTGTTTATTACCAAATGTAAACACTTCGTTTCTAACACTTTTTAATTTTCTATATCACTTTCCTCAAAAACGGTTTATTTTGCATTAACGCTGTTATTGCACCCAGCTGCTCAGTTTAACTGAATCCATAGAATGAGGAATGAACGTTCCCGTAGAGTTACATAAAGCTTTGCATCTTGCTATTTAGTTTTCTGTGTAGGTATCTTGTTAGGGAAACATTCTTGGAGAATAAATTCATAGGAGCTCGAGTGGCTAAAGATAGCTTCATTGACTGCACCCATGCCAACCCCTCGTCGTAATGTCAGTGGCATCTCTCAAGCAGCGAACAAAGAAAGCTGGCAGGAATACATGCGTCAGCAAGCTATGCATGCAGGCTGTAGACATCGTCGTGCTCCGCGTTCAAAGAGCGAGCAAAAATTGCTTACGCCAACGACGCCGGGCTGGCTACGTTGTGCTGCAGAGGTTAAGAATTCACGTCACACGGCGAACACCGTCAATTCTTCGTACCGGAGACCCTGCTTCGAATTTCAGAGATATTAAGTTTGTACTTATGTTCTGTAAATACCACAAACCATGCCATTGAAAGTAACCGGGGAAATATGGGCACTTAGTGAACTTACAGGCCTATTAAAAGGATTAGTTTTTATTTTCTTTAAAACTCCGATTTACGCATTTCATTCAAAATTTTACTTTGAATTTGGGCTGAATAGCGTAGTCGGTATAGCGCTGGCCTTCTGTGCTCGAGGTTGCGAGTTCAATCCCGGCCAAGTCGATGGTATTTAAGTGTGCTTAAATGCGACAGGCTCATGTCAGTAGATTTACAAGCATGTAAAAGAACTCGTACGGGACAAAATTCCGGCACACTGGTGACGCTGATATAACCTCGGCAGTTTTTTTCTTAGTTGGTTATTTAACGACGCTGTATCAACTACTAGGTTAATTGTATTGTATACTTATTAATTTCAATTCAGGAATCCGCCGCTGAGCACGAGTTCTCCTCTTTCAGGGGCGAGCTAAAGTTTTTTCTATATATAATATATGTTATGTTATAATTATTAGCAAAATAATAAATAAATAAATAAATAAATTTAGTGTTGATGAGATTGGTGTTGGCGAGATGAGGCCGAGGATTCGCCATACATTACCTGGAATTCACCTTACGATTGGGGAAAACCTCGGAAAAACCCAACCAGATAATCAGCTCAAGCTCCCGAGCGCAACTACAGACCGGCAGGCAAACGCCTTAACCAACTGAGCCACGCCGGTGGCTCCTCGGCAGTTGCGAGCGTCGTTAAATAAACCATCATTTAAAAAAATTCTATCATGGGTTCACCTGAAGGAACGAAGAATCATGTATGCACTGACACTGCTATTTAAGCTCTTGGATATCTCTACTCCTAGTTACCTAGCAGCACATTTCCAGTTTCTCACAACAGTACGGAATCAGAATCAAGCACTTTTTTCCATCCCCATCACAGAACGTCATTATATTCATCCTCCTATAAAGTATCATTACATCGTCTTTGGAATTCTCTACCCAGTGACAGCAGGGATTGCCGGAAGCTATAGAAATTTAAAATTAAGTTAGAAACGCACATTTTGTCTAACGAAATTTATTATTAATAAGTTACTAGATGTGTCCATTACAACTTTTGTACAATCAAATAAAAAATTTTGAATGTTTTTGCAGTATCTTTTTTTTTTTTTTTGTGTTACAATCACTGTAAACGATCTTGTTTCGTTTGAATGAATGTTATTAATTTGTTTTTTCACTATATGTATACATATTTCTGATGGGCTTAACACCACCAGAATAAATAAATTTATTATTATTATTATTATTATTATTATTATTATTAAGTTTTTCCGTAATTATTTTCTAATACAATAGATATTAGCATATTTTAAGTATGATATAAGCCTAAATGTGTACTGTAAATATTTTGTAATAAAATATAATATATTGACGTAATTTAAAGTGTGATATAGGCTTAAATCTAAATCTAAGTACATATTTTCTATCATATTTTTTTCGAACAATGTCCTCCTTTTTGAAGCTTTGCGTCGTCTTTTTTATCGATGTGAATCTGGTCACCCTACTAACGACTGTTATTTTAAATCTGAACCAAATTAATAATATTAATGTTAATAAACAGGGAACGGATTTATATGGACTAAAAATATATGAAATATGTAAATATATATGTAGTTATTTTTACCAAAATATGGAATTAAATATGGATTTTTACCAAAATATGGAATTAAATATGGACTTAAAATTATAAAAAAAAATGACTATGTACGTTAAATATTGGTACATTTTAATCAAACTAAACAAAAAATATAATGGACGTACCTTATCTTCCAATGTAGTTTCAACAAAACACAATTTTTATTGTCTGTTACCATAACAATAGGTTACAAACATTTCTTTCAAGTGCTGAAAAGTGAATCTTCTTCTATTGTCTCTGAGGATAGATTTATACTGACTAAAAGAGCGTTCGACGTCACAAGAAGTAACTGGTACATAATTCAATTTCACAATGTCTGCTGGGGATAAGTCCAAGTTAATCTTCACTGTTGATTCACCACTCATCACAGCAACAACCTTTTGTAGTTCTTCATATCCAGGGTTTTTTGAAAGTACAGTGTCCACCTTAGCTCTTACTGCATCTGCAACTTTACCTCTACCACGATTCAGTTGTTCCACAGTACTGTTTATAATTTCAAAACTTTCAGATAGTGAAAGGTGCCTATTTTGGAGACTTTTGAGCGTTTTTATGATGCATGAAAATGTATGCTGAATGTGAGCTAAGTCATTCTTCACACTTATGTCACAGGTAACTGTTTTCGCAGTATCAATTGAGACTGCATCTTCAGAGTCCAATGCAAGGAGAACATTGTTAATAGAGTCTATATGTTCGGCATAATATTCAACTGCTTCTAGCCATGTACCCCATCTAGTTAAAATTGGCTTTGGTGGCAATGGAATTTCAGGGTACATTTCTTTCAACACGTTAACTCTACTGGGAGCTTTGAGAAATACTTTTTTCACTGATGAAATCAACAAATCTACTTTAGGGAAATTGTCTCTGACCACTTCTGCCACACGATGAAATGCATGCGCCACACAAGTAAAATGAGTCAATTTAGGATATACAACAGATAATGCTTGTCCAGCTTTGACCATATAAGGGGCAGCATCGCTAATAAAGAATAACACATTATCGTACATAATACCCTTTGGCCACAGGATACCCATAGCTTCGTTGAACAGTTTAACTATAGTTTTGTTATTGCACTTTTCTAGAACATCACAATGTAAAAGAATTCGTTCAGAATATTGTTCACTTAACAAACCGATAACTACATTACCAACAAGTCTACCTTCTTTGTCGGGAGTCTCATCAATGGAAACCCAAATTGAACTATCTTTAATTTCATCTCTTATCTTCTGTATTGTCTCATCGTAGATGGATGGAGCATACGTCTTCCTAAGTGTTGACTCATCCGGGATTGTATGTTGAGTATATTTTTCAAGGAATTCCCTGAAGACCTTATTCTTTAGTTTGTAGAGAGGAATATCAGCAGAGATGAGAGAACGGCACAGGTCGATGTTAAACTCAGATCTTACATTCGATGTTGTTGGTTGTGTTAAAAACAATTGTCTCTGCTTGGAATTTAGTTGTTTGTTGGCCTGATGTTTACTAGTTGTAATGTGTTGTTGCACCAGGAACTTTTGTGTAGATGATACTGCACACTGACACAAATTACAAAATAATATTTTATTGTCAGTTGATAAACCATCTTCTTTAAATTCTGAAATGTAACTTGTTAGTTTTGATTTTAAATTGACTGAATGACGTACTTTTGGCATATTTACCGTCTTTATAGTATGATTTACAAAACTGAACCTATGTGTACTCTGACTGGCATTTAACTGTTGAGCTGCACAACTGAAGTCTGTTAAAAATTTTAAATTAAATTAATACAGTTTTGTAACTTACTTTCCCATTGTTGATAGGACTGCTAATTTTCAAATAACTCTGATGTTAAAGGGATTACTGAACATGTGTTTAAATCTCTATTGTTGAAATGTATTTTTAAAAGTTAATGGAATTTTGTTTTGTTTTATTGTTAAACCTAATATAATATGGACTGTTTTATATGAAATATGGAAAATATATGGAAATTAACGAAAATATGTACTAAACTCTAAAATATGGAAAAATATGGAAAATAAAAGTAGGATTTTTCAACCCTACACATTGTGAAACATAAAGATAATGCAAAATATAAATTATATTAGCTTTATAAGTAAATATGTATTTACATATAAATCCTTTCCCTGTTAATAAATAATGATAAATAAACAGCATAGCTACTGTACATGTCAAAGTGGTATTCGGTTTTCTTACAAATCATTTCATGTGGTGAAACAAAATAAATTTTTAGATTAGGTCTCATGAATAGTAAACTATTTAGTCACACCAATTAATTTCGTGTTTCAGACAAAATATATTTGAATATCAGATCAATCAAGTAATCGTAAATACAAAATAATTAATATTATTGGTTGAGTACATAGCATTATAATTTTACCCACTTGCGTAAATAAGTAAATAATAAAAAAGCAAAGAAGTAATCAAAGAAATAAACAAACAAATAAAAGAAACAAATAAATAAATATGTGACAACAGCAAACAGTAACTTGATTTTATTAAAAAACATAGCTACTAAAAAGCATTATCACATAGGCCTCACTTTACGTACAGTCACCTGGAAATATTTTTCCGTGCATTTTCCGAGAATGAGATTTCTGTCTCTGTCCGATATTGCCTCGCCTTGGAGAACAATCGCATCGCTAGCACGGACGTCGCCATAATGGTCAGGTATTTCTGTATCCTGAATATCTTTCACGCCCCCATAAAATTGCAAGTTCCGCACGTGAGATCTCACATTAACAGTTTATAGTTGGCTTCGGCAATTTAACTTTCAGTTATGGTTATCTTATGTTTCTTGGAACGGATGCCAGTATTGAACAATGGATAACAGTATTACCAACTTCGTAGATGGTTTTCACATTCCTTCTTCAAAGAATTGGAAGTAAGAAATCAATGTCTTGGAGACGACACGCATTTACTCCTACTTTTTATGCATTTTGTAACCACCACCACCACCACCACCACCACCACCACCACCATCATCATCATCATCATCATCATAATCATCATCATCATCTAGGTTATTTAGCGTCATCATCATGTTCCGCAAAAAGTTTTGTAAAATGTTACTAGTCTTTCCACAGTTTCCATGGTCTTTCCAAGTCTCTCTTGCCCATAGGTTTATACTGTAGAACTAATTTTTGGGATGCGGTGTGGGTACATTTTTGTATGTGTTTAAACCATTATTGATGACATTTAACATATCATAATATTGCCTTATTTCAGTCCATAACCCAATATGGAATAGTCCACACCTGTGGAGTAACGGTCAGCGCGTCTGGCCGCGAAACCAGGTGGCCCGGGTTCGAATCCCGGTCGGGACAAGTTATCCGGTTGAGGTTTTTTCCGGGGTTTTCCCTCAACCCAATACGAGCAAATGCTGGGTAACTTTCGGTGTTGGACCCCGGACTCATTTCACCAGCATTATCACCTTCATATCATTCAGAAGCTAAATAGCCTAGATGTTGATACAGCGTCGTAAAATAACCCAATAAATAAATATGGAATATTAGGATGGGGTAGTACTTATAAAACTAAGCTTAATCCACTAGATTTATTACAGAGAAGAATAATTAAAATATGTCTAAAAACTTGTTAATTATCTTACCGAAAAATTATTTTTAGAATTAAAGTCCTGAAAATATATCAAATTTACATTAATACATTATTAAATTTACACATAAAATTCATACTTATTTCCGATCATATACTCACAAACACAAAATCAAAGGCATGGATACAATGCGTTTTGTTTGAACCTAAGGGTGCTATTCATAGACATTTCACTAGCCTGCGCTACGAGCGTGCTAAATTAGTCCCGGCTATCGAATGGTTACTTGTACAGGATTCATATCATATCATATCGCTAACACTGGTTTATGAATACGAAAAACGTTAGTTCGCTGATCATCCACCGGAAGCCCGCGCTAAGAATGTCTATGAATACGCCCGTAATTGCTTAACGAGCACTGCTCAACCATAATAGGCCTACTAATATCGGCCCTAGAATTTATAACAAATTAAAAAAGAAATGCCCACATCTATTTACTTCCAACAGTTTGAAATATAAGAATGTATGTAAGCAACTTGTTATGACTTTATGAGTAATTATTAATTTTTAGATGTCATTATATTGTAATTTATTCATTTAAATTTATGCAATCCTCCCCTGAATACGAGAACACTCTCTTTCAGGGGAGTGCTAGAATTGTGTTAATTTACAATTTTTTTGTATTGCATTTTTCTGCCAATAAACAATATTATATCAGTTATACTGTCTACTTTTAATTTTTTGCGGATTTCTAATTTTTTGGTGATCCATTCTCGTGAGGCTTGACAATGATCTTAAAAATCGAATTTGTGTTCCTTCCAATTTCTCTGTATATCTATTATTCAGCACCCAAGTTTCACTACCATGTAATAAAGTTGGTTTTGACATAATTTTATGTAACCGTAATTTAGTCTCGTTAATATTTTTTTACAATTAAGTTCTCTTATTATGTTAAATAATGATAATGACGTGTATAGTTTATTTTCTTTCAACACTAATAAAAATAAAGGCACATTAACTCATTTATTATGCAAAATAACAAAAACGTTCCATTTTGGTTCACACAGAAAAGTCATTCTTCATAAACCGTAAATAATGTATGTTTCACTTGGTTAGTTGATAAATTGCATGGCTTACGTATGTGGAGTAATTAATTTTTCAGTATTCACGTATATTACAATCATTATTAAAATGTTTATACGTATTTACTGAAACCAGTAATTAAAGAGTAACATGAATTTATTTATTTATTTATTTATTTATTTATTTATTTATTTATTTATTTATTTATTTCATCAATCATTGTTCACGTCATGGCGGATTAGATGTATTCCAGTTCTTAATCCACCGTCACTCTCAATACAAATATAACACAAACTAATACATAATGAACCTATAAGCAACCTCTGTTTACAATAATAATAATAATAATAATAATAATAATAATAATAATAATAATAATAATAATAATACACAACTAATAATAAGCATAGCTCTTATATTTAAAACTCCTACCTTAGCTTTTTCATTTTATGCTCAATCTCTTAAGAATTATTCTGTTAACTTCATTGACTACTCTTCGTAGTTTCTTATCGTGTGACTACTCAACAATTATAATTCCATCTCCGTTAGAGCTTTGACTTTCTCTCCCCATCTAATTTTAACTCTAAAAAGAAATTTTCCTAATTTATACAAATTGCTGGCGTTTAGGTGACCATTCATTTTTTATAAGCTACTATAGCGTTTATTTGTAGAAATTTTTTATCTACCCAACTGTGTCTCAAATCATTCGTTGCCTGACACTTTAGCGCAATATGCATTGCGTCTTCAGCTAGTTCACACAAATCGGTGTAAGTAACAACGATTTAAAGTCATTACATTTCGTAAACAAGGAAAAAGAGAAACGAACGACTATCACTACGTTTCTTAACAAACTAAAATTAGCTTAAATATGCATTTTCGTTAAATTCAAGCACCATGACCTGGGACAGTTTCCTTGTTAGTATTGCCACAGTCTAGTATATACAGTCACGAAGCTCAGTACGTAGTAAATATGCATACATAGATAGAGTCTGTGTGATGTATCTTGTCTCACTGTGAAAAGAGAGAGAAAGGAGATATGTCTTACTTCGTCTGTATTGTTATGGCAATGGGGTAGTGGAGCGATGCCGTCCATCCATCCAGTGGCGGAAGGGACCAATTGATACATTCTGTAGCGCAAACTAAAATTACAAAATATCTCTCTTCGTACTGTGTAGTTCCGTCACTGAGCTTGTCTTTCAAGAAATTGAGTTCCGGTAGCCTGTACAATGACAAGGTTTTGAAAGGAATCCTGAAAATTTACAACCCTCCTATAATCTCCACCCTCATTTGAAGGGACTTGGTTCTATAGCTACTGAGACAAGATAAACCTTACCAGGTATAGTTCCTAACCACTAGGATTGCTAATATCGCCTCATTACAGACAATACGAAATAGTACCGGCACAGTCTATTGTTCCTAGCACCCTCACAACTCAAGCTTCGTGACTGTATATACTAGACTGTGGTATTACAATCTTTAGAAATAATGAGCCCCCTTTACCGATGTACGTTCCTCTAGGTACTACAAATTCTTTTTCTAATTTCTTTCAGTTAAGTTAGCTGTACGTCTCCTGTCTACAATAGAAAAAACGCAGTAAAGAACAGGCAGACGGCACTTGGTGCAAGTGACCTGTAGGATATGAGTAACTACGTATTGTGAAATATTTTTCAAAATAATTGAAACATGGTTACTATGGAATTGTTATATACTTCACGTATGTTTGCCCTAAAAAGTGCTGCAAAATCCTTGGGGAAATCAAACAGAAATTGCTCAACAAAAACAAACAGAAGTATGAATTCTTTGTTTTCTTTCCTTTCGCGTTTGATAAACGTTATACGCAAGATAAGGTTGTTTCTAGGAAAAGGGGAGGGTAAAGTATGACCTAAATAAATTCTGTACAGAATTCTTACTGACAAGTGAACTGTAGACCTATGCGGTTTCACGAACATAAAGTTGAATTTGTGATTTTTCAAATTAATTTTTTACAGTAATATTATTACTTGTAATTCTTTATAGTATATTGTTATTGTTATATGAATTATAAAGAGGAATTATTTCAGCGCTGCAGAAAAAAAAATTGAATTTTTGACTGAAATGCATAATGTCTGGAATCAGAAGAAGAACGATATTTATTTTCGCTTGTTCAAGAAATTATAGGTCTATCGGAAAAAAATATAGGAAAATTATCAAAATGTATGTATGTATGTATGTATTTATTTACACTGCAAGTGGGCAGTGGTATATACAATATTAACAATACACAATAAAATGATAAGCAATACACAATAAAATTTACAATACATAATACAATTTACAACACATATACAATTTTATACACAATACAATAAAAATACACAATACAATTTAACACAATAATAATAAAACATAAAATAAAACACCTAATTTTACAACACAACTTACATAATTATGTATAGGTCCTACATAAGTTTCAATAGTCTTTCACTTTACTATCATCTCATTCCCTGTAGTGGCATTATGACGCATTTCACTGACACTTTAGCACACATTTCATTGACACTCTGTAACACATTTCACTGACACTATAGAACACATTTCATTGACGCTATAAATTATCACTGATCGGAACTGTTCACTGCACTGTAAAACCATAACTTCACTGACTCACCTCGCTTCACTGATACAACAGTTCAAATAAGTCAAATAATTGCATCCTTATGCATACTTATAAACAGAACTACATTTAAACTAAACATTTCTAGTCTAAGGCCCTCTTACACGCTATTTTTAAATAATTTACAGTCTGCGATATTCTGTCAAAAAAAAGGACCAAAATAAGAGATGTTTAAAAAAAGGGGGAAAAAAGGGAATATGTACCGGTACTAAAAAAAAGGGGAAGTTAAAACCACATAATTTGGTCGGTGGAAGATAGTTTTGAACATCGTAATTAATTATTTCATGTTCGTGTTGAAATAAAAAAGGGATTCCCTTTAAAATCCGGTCTCTAATTATTATTATTATTATTATTATTATTATTATTATTATTACTATTATTATTATTATTATTATTATTATTATTATTATTATTATTATTAACAAAAGTTTATAATTTGTTGATCAGTGAATATTATAGAACTGCATCAGTAGGATATTCTCCCGATGTGGCAGAACACAGAGAATGTAATGATTAGACACACAGGGGATCCGAGCATGGTGTGGATGTTACAAGTATCCAATACTCCGGAACACGAACCTGCAGGTCACATTTCACCCGTACTTCCAGTCATACGAGAAAGGGAATTTCACGTGTTGGAATAAACTATCTCACTTCGTATTAAATGGTCTCCGTCAGGACTCAATTGACCCATTTCTGAGCCATTATGTGGTGGAGAAAGGGTCACAAGGTCGCGCTCCCTGACTGAGCAGGAGGGTTGAAGTGGAACACATCCCACGCATTTTCTTCATTACCGCTACCATTGCAATTTTCCTCAAAGTAAACGACTGAGTCTAGTTTCTTTCTTTCTTAGAGAAACAACGGTAATGGAGGAAAACAACGGGCACGATTGTGCAGCACAAGAGATAAAACAATTACTGGTATCGCGGAGCAAGAACACAACAGTAAATATAACAGTACGTGCGTCGTCTTCAGTAGCGTAAAGGTTAACATACATGCTTCTAGAAAACATAAATAAATAAATAAATAAGTGAAATATTGTATTAATGGTCAGTAGCACTGACTATCGACCGGAAGGTCTCGGGTTCAATTTACAATTCTATCAAGGGAATTTTTTTAATGAAGAACTAAAACTTACTCCACTCCAGGTACAGTATAGGGAATGAACTCGGGAATCGCCGTAACATAAAAGTACAGTCCCTATTCTCGGTTCTCATTCTCTTCCCCTTGTTTTCATTGTCTTCCCGTTGCTCTCTCGTCTTCCTCATGTTCTCTTTGTCTTCCCCTCGTTTTCCTCGCCTTTTCCTTGTTCTCCTCGCATTCCCTTGTCTTTTCTTTGTTCTCCATGTCTTCCCCTTGTTCCTCTCGTCTTTCCCTTGTTCCACTTGTCTCGTCCTTGTAATTGTTTTTCTCTTATTTTCTTTGCCTCTCTTTTGTTCTCCTTGCCTTCCCTTGTTCTCCTTGTCTTTCCTTTGTTCTCCATGTCTTCCCCTTGTTCCTCTCTTCTTTGCCTTGTTCCCCTTGTCTCCTCCTTGTAATTGTTTTTTTCTTGGTTTCTTTGCCTCTCTTTTGTTCTCCTTGCTTCCCCTTGTTCTCCTTGTCTTTCCTTTGTTCTCCATGTCTTCCCCTTGTTCCTCTCGTCTTCCCCTTGTTCTCCTTGTCTTTCCTTTGTTCTCCATGTCTTCCCCTTGTTCCTCTCTTCTTTGCCTTGTTCCCCTTGTCTCCTCCTTGTAATTGTTTTTTTCTTGGTTTCTTTGCCTCTCTTTTGTTCTCCTTGCTTCCCCTTGTTCTCCTTGTCTTTCCTTTGTTCTCCATGTCTTCCCCTTGTTCCTCTCGTCTTCCCCTTGTTCTCCTTGTCTTTCCTTTGTTCTCCATGTCTTCCCCTTGTTCCTCTAGTCTTCCCCTTGTTCTCCTTGTCTTTCCTTTGTTCTCCATGTCTTCCCCTTGTTCCTCTCTTCTTTGCCTTGTTCCCCTTGTCTCCTCCTTGTAATTGTTTTTTCTTGTTTCCTTTGCCTCTCTTTTGTTCTCCTTGCTTCCCCTTGTTCTCCTTGTCTTTCCTTTGTTCTCCATGTCTTCCCCTTGTTCCTCTCGTCTTCCCCTTGTTCTCCTTGTCTTTCCTTTGTTCTCCATGTCTTCCCCTTGTTCCTCTCTTCTTTCCCTTGTTCTCCTCGTCTTTTCTTTGTTCTCCATGTCTTCCCCTTGTTCCTCTCGCCTTTCGTTTGTTCTCCTTGTCTTTCATTTGTTCTCCATGTCTTCCCCTTGTTTCTCTCGTCTTTCCCTTGTTCTCCTTGTCTTTCCTTTGTTCTCCATGTTTTCCCCTTGTTCCTCTCGTCTTTCCCTTGTTCCCCTTGTCTCCTTCTTGTCACTGTTTTTCTCTTATTTTCTTTGCCTCTCCTTTGTTCTCCTTGTCTTCCCCTTGTTCCCCTAACAGCCATTCCTCTTGTCGTTCCTCTTCTAGGCGTTTCTCTTGTTCCTCTTATAGAGTATTTCCCTTGTTCTCCTTTTCTTCCCTCCGTTCTACTTGTCTTTCCTTTGTTCTCCTTGTCTTTCCCTCGTTCACCAAGTTTTTCCCTTTCCCTTTTATGAAACTTTTTAAAAAATGTACGAAATACATACCAATTGAACTGGAAATTTGCATGTGTACTATTTATATGTCAAATAATGGTGCAAAAAAATCAAAATTATAGATCCAATATTTCAACAATTTCAAATTTCACTTCAATGTAAGGGAGACTGTTGTACCTTCAGCATAGTGTACCTTTGAATTTTTTTTTTTTTTTTTTTTTTGTGCTACCTAGGGACTCAAATTGAAGTAGACTGTATAGAAAGCAGCTAGGTAGCTCTGGTCGTAGTTTCAGTTTGATTTACTGCTAAGTGTGAGTTCTGTGGACAAAAGAATTTTTTCAATACCAAAAGTAAACATTTCGTTCATTGATATATGTTTTCGAACACAAAACCGGATTGTATTTGTTAATATCTTTCAATCATCTGGTGAGTAATAACATAGTTTAATTTCCATGATTTATTCGAATCTCTAGTTTTGGGAGCCCTATTTGCTTAAAAGTGCACCCTCTTGTACCTTTGAACACAAAACATCTTGTACCATGGAATATATTCCAAGGTAGACGATACTATCGATTTTTGTTTTTCTTTTATTTTAAGATCATGTCACGAAGTAAGTCTGGAGTTAAGAGACCCACAATTGATACGAATGCTTGAAGAAAGCTGTTGAAGTAGTTATTGCTCCTCCAGGAAATAAAATCTCAATCAGAGAGGCCTGCTTTGATTTATGATTGCAAATATATTTTAAATATGATTGTCAGTTTTTACAGCTTATATTCCCACCTATATATCATGTGTTCCAACTTACAAGAGAGTATGTTCCAAGGTAAATGAACCTGTTGTACCTTTGAATACATGACATATCCCTTTCTCACGGACAGAAGAACACGAATTCGACTATGCGCAATGTACAAAACATACAGAGGTGAGCTTGCCTGGAGAGAAATAAAGAATAGGTTGCAGCCGCCAAATTACTCTTCAAGGAACGGCCATTCACATAAATTGAGGGAAAAAAGACAGAGGACGGACACTGGAAAGTTTTCTTTTCTCAATCGTACTATCAAGGACTGGAATGCTCTACCTGCAGACTTACTAAAGGCTTTACCAATAATCAAAAATGTATTTAAAAATAGGCTTAAGGAATTTACTAATAGACGGTAATATATTATGCAGACTATTTCGTGGTTTTACAAGTATAGTGAGTAAGAAGAGAAACATAGTGAATCTCCAGTGATTTATATTGGGTGTACAGTGTGTTGTAGTGAAAGCGCAGTGAGCTTAAAAGCAAATTCTGAGAGTTACAGTGGCAGAGAAATGAGATAGATTTATAGTGAATGGGTGTGAGTTATAGTGAACACCCTAAATTGCTTGTAATGGGGTCTTGGATAGCGATTTGAAGTTAATATAGTAAGTACAATTCTACGGAATAATAAGGGTGTAAATGATGTTTTGTTATTTGAAATGTTGTATCAACAGAAGTGTGTTGTGTCTGTGAAGTGTGTTGTGTCAGTGAAGTTCTATAGTTTACAGTGATAGTGCAAAGTATTTGAACATTGAAATGTTGTTGAGGTGTTAGTGAAATCAGGATAGTATCAGTGAAATGTTTCATAGTTCCAGTGCAGTGAGTGAATTGATAAGGAAATGAGTGTAGTGCTGAAAGGTAGGCCTACTTGTGCATGTATAAACATATCATATATATACTCGTGGTTTTAAGCTCGAACTTAGGGTTAAGATATAAATTAGATTTACTTTAATTAATTATGTTATACTAGCCGTACCCGTGCGCTCCGCTGCACCTGTTAGAAATAAATATAAAGTAATTACATAATTAAAATAGGACGTTTGATCCAGGGAACATTCGTGTTTGATAGAAGGATGAATCGTTTAATATGTTACTTAATTTAAATTGTATTTAAATAATTAAAATGCCGTCATTTTGGTCCTGAGAGCAATCATTTGGTGCAATGACAATTCCTTTAACATGTTTCTTAATTGTTATTACATGCAACCATAGTTTAATGAAGATTGACATATCATTTAATTTTAATGTGTATACTTTATATTACTTGCTATATGTTTCAGAAGTTACTGTAATAACATTGTAGAATTATGTCCATCTAGAGAAACTACACTTTCCAATGGTGAAATAATAATTAAACAATTAATTAGCTTCCGATATTACTTCATACAAACACAGAAACATTCTCTTAGAGACGAAGTCATTTGTTTTTATTTCAGTACAGCGCCTTAGATGGCTTTGTTATTGTAATTTTAAAACTCATTTATCTCATTAAATATCGGTCCTATCAAAATTTTGTGTAGAATAAACCTTATCGGAAATTATTTTTAAAGAAACGTTTGTTATGTAATATTTTTAATGAAAATCAATAATAAGCGAGATATTTCGATTTATTTAATTATAACCCCCCCTTTAAATAAATTATTTTGAATTACATATAGCCTAAAATCTAAGTTACAACGAACTTAATTTATATTCCAATTTTCATATAAATCGGTTCAGCCATTATCGCGTGAAAAGGTAACAAACAGACAGACAGACAGACAGACAGGCAGACAGACATACAAACAAAAATTAAAAAAAAGCGATTTTCGGTTTCAGGATGGTTAATTATACATGTTAACACCAATTATTTTTGGAAAATCGAAAATTACCAGAAAAATTTTGGCTACAGATTTATTATTAATATAGATAAGTGATTCATTTAATTTACGATGCTCCTTGTTAATATTATTATATATTGCTACTATTATTTTATTATTAATATTATGAATTGTAATTTATTATTAATTGTAATTATTGAGTGTAATTAGTTACCACTGCCACCGGGTATTTACCCATTTGCAGAGTGAATAAATACATACATATATTTTATTTTTTCCGTCCTTAATACATCTGTAAAACAGGAAAATACATACAGGAAGTTGTAAAGGAATCTTCAATAATTATTTCAAGCATTTCATTTAAAAATTTCATTTCCAAAAATTAAAAAAAAAAAATAAATAAAATGTCAAAAGTGTTTAAAGGTACAACAGTCTCCACTACCCTCAATATGTTAATGCAACATAATGAGTTTTCATGGAGAAAACTTGTTGAATTTTAAATCACTGATTGTCATGACTCATGAAAGACAAAATGTTCGCAGAATGTTGAGGCACTCATTAAACGACTCGTTTTAAATATACAGCCTTCTAAAAACGATGAGGTAGCGGTGTTGTAATAGTGAAGCAATGGTGGGAAAAGAGTGGTAGATCTAATTAAAGTACCCTAAGAAAATATGCCTCATAGTCTCTTCAGAAAATTGAATCTTCTCGGTATCGAACCGCAGGAAAAGAGCTGAATAGGCCAAGGGTGTTTTTTTTTATTATTGTTCTGAATGCACGTGATCGTAAGTGCACACTCCGCCTTAGATTGTCCTGACGCGGCCTGTGGAATGGAAACTCAGCGTCTTAGTCGCTTCGGGAGTCCAACTCGGAAGCTGAGGATCTAATTACAGCAGACTACACTTCCTAGCAACCCGCCAACTCGCTGGAAATGTTGCCAAGTCGAAAGAAATACGCCTGAGGAAGATATTTATGAAATCTATTTTCGTTACAACATTGCTCGCAATATACTGAAAAGGGGAAAAAAACTATAAAATATACAGGGTGTTTCCGAGGTGGTGTTACAAACTTTCAGGGATGATGGCGAAGGGCACATGTATCAATTTGAGATAAGGAACCCTGGTCCGGAAATGACCAAGTCGAAAGTTACAAGCAAAAATAGTTCTGTGGAAATGAAATAATTTTATTCCTCTGTACACATTATTTATGTGTGTTTATCTGTACATCTTACACATACTGTATTCATCTTACGTTGTTTACGTTGTCTACTTACAGTATTTCATTCAGTGCGCTGTCTGAGGGGTGGGGACAGGAAACTACACTAAAGCAATGCACATAGCGTAATGTGTAACGGACATGGTCGGTCCTGATATGCACGTCTGTAGACAGCAGTGTATGTGTACAAGTTGCAGTGTCCAGTCGATCAGTCCTAGTGAAATGGAGGAGTACACGAGAGCGGAATATGCAGACCTGATTTTCGAATACGGATGAGCCAATGGGAACAGTAGAAAAGCTCACAGATTGTATCGGGTCAAGTATCCACGTAGGAGACATCCATACCATCTTTCCACGATTGTTCCAAAGGTTAAGGGAAGGAGGGCACGTGGTGCCAAATTAAAATTCCATTTCCACACAACTATTTTTGCTTATAACTTTCGACTCAATCATTTCCGGGCCATGGTTCCTTATCTCAAATTGATACATGTGTCCTTCGCCATAATCCCTGAAAGTTTGTAACACCACCTCGGAAACACCCTGTATATGCCGGAAGAAGCTGATGTTGGACAGGTTTTCTTCAGGTACGTCCATTTCTTTGACATAATTTCATTGTTTCTCAATAATACATACTCATCCTTGCCGCCTAAGAAGAAAATAACAGAAAACAAACACATGGTGTCATATTCTACTTCAATTTCACACAATTCCTAGGAAGAGTATTTGATTTAGTAGCAGCAGTAGCAGCAGCAACGGAAGTAGCAATTGTAATAGCAGGTAGTAGAAACTGTACCGGTATCAATAATAGTAGCAACAGCAGTAGCAATGTTAGCAGTAGGAACAGCAATAGCAACAGCAGTAGCAATAGTAAAAGTAGCAAGAACAATAGCAGTAACTAAGGGCACCCACAGGAGGTAGCCAGTGGTAGCAATTACTACCATTGAGATTTTTATTTTTACTGTTTTTTTATTCTTCTCTAGTATCCAATACATGTTTTCTCAAAGCCTCGGTAAAGAATTCAACAAAAGCGAGTACTTTGAACTATCAGTACGTGCGCAGGGTAATTTAGATTTCAGAACTGGTTATTTTTCATCTTCAATTTTCTCTCTCTTCCATCCGTTTCCTCTAATTTTCTAACCATCTTGCTACCACTGAGATTGGATCCTACGGGCGCCCTTGGCAGTAGCAACAGCAGTAACAACGGTAGCAGCATAGCCAAAGTAGCAGTAGTAGCAGCAACAACGGTAGCAAGAGTACCCTACAATAGTAGCATTAGTAGCAACAGCAATAGTAAGTAGTAATAATAGTAGTATTAGTAGTAACAACAGGAGTAGTATTATTAGTAAAACATTATCTACTGTAAATTTCGTTTTATTGTAAACAAATTTCTTGTAAGACATTTTTAATATCACCCTTAAATGTTACTGTTTAAAATTCTTTGTCTTTGACAGCCTTATCAAGTTGAGGAAGATTAGATATTATTATAGTAGTACTAACAACAGTAATATTAGTAGTAGCAACGGCAGTAGTATTAGTAAGTAGCAACATCAGTAATATTATTAGTAGCAGTAGTAGCAACAAAAGTAGTATTAGTAATAGCAGTAGTAGCAACAGCGTTAGTAGTAGCAACAGCAGTAGCATTAGTATATCGCACAACACTTTCAACTGCAGAGTTACTCAAATCGAAATTTATTCTATGTGGGCGAGAATGGTTGATAAAGTTTCCCTAGGGACGGTTTATATGTGACAGGGCTTTTTATCTCCGTAAGTCTACGAACGACAGAGGTCTCACAGGTTTACTTTCTTCCGTGAGGAAGGAAAGCATTTTGTCGCCATTAATATGCATAGTCTTGAGTCTGGTTCGAACTTGCGAACTTCGAATCCAGCACTTGGCATGTAACCACTGGACCATCCAGGACGACAATATTATTTATTATAACAATCCTGGTATTGGCACCGACGCCAGGCAGGCACTGTAGTTGAGCAAGCCAATGACCACGCAAAATAAACAGCGGCTGACATACAGAAACAATTTATGATTGTGCAAGTGTTTCTTTAGAGTGTTCGCCAGCAAGTAAGTCTCGCTCAGAAAAGTACTGTCAGTCCTTTACTGTTATATAGATCGAAGTCAATTTCGAGGAGTAGTGCTTTCGGAGAAATGCTCTCAGTTCCCTTATACCGAGCCATGGTCGGTCTTCCAGTCAGAATGTTTTGCGCAATTTATCTGTAGTAATGTCACGAGAGGTCTGAGATCTGCCGATAAATCCACGAGCGAAGCGAGTGGATTTATCTGGGAAATCTCAGACCTCGAGTGACATTTATTAGGACTATTTCGTGAATAAAATAAAAATTTTAATAATATATCCTTAAAATTCGATCACAAAAAGTTAATAATTGTATATTAACGAATACTTAACCTATTCAGACATTGTGAAGTTGAAATACTCGTAGATGAATATCGATTATTGCAATAAAGAAATTCGATGTTATTATTCAGTAATGCCAATTGCGAAAAGCGAAATACAGGTTTAACAATGTTAATTACATGTACTGCACTTTTCTCTTATTATTATAACAAATACATTTTCATTATCTGCTGAAATCATAATTTAATTTAACAGTAACAATGGGGACAGCTATATACCAATGCTTATGTATTCACAGCGAGACATGTTGCTACACAGTGAAGCCATCTCTGTATAGATAGGCCTAGTTAAAACACGAATTTTATTACGCCATACGAAAGGCAGTTTGATCAAAGACATTATTACTATGGAAGATCTTTGAGTTTGATATGCGATGATGTTACATAAATTTGAACGTCTATTAATTGTTTAATTTCAATACAAATGTTATAGGCTACAATTTTATAGGTTACATTACCTGTGTAAGCAGAAGCAATGTCAGCTGTGCCTTATTTCGACCGTTACAATCAGTGCTACACGAAAGCATTTTTTTATAGCTCGACAAACGCATTCTTGCTGTAGTGTGTAACGGAACTAAAGCTGCATCTACACAGTTCAATATTCCAATCGCGTATGCGTGCAATCTGGGAAGAATATTGAAAGAATCAAGTTTAAAAGGTACGTTCAATTATGCATAAAGATTTTGTGTCTACATAGTGCGCCGTTTTGAACGTCGTCTTCACTGCGTAAATATATTAATTAATATTAAATATCAATCTTGCATTCATTGCTTTAAAGTTGAAAGAAAAGTTTAACCGTGTAGTTGCATCTTAATGTATTCATGATCATCAATTTACGGGGAAACAGTTGGCGACAACGACTAAACAAAAGAACGAACATGCGATAAATTGATAGCGATAAATCTAGCTGCAGAAATTATCGCAAAGTCTGATTGTGATTGGTTGGAATTCAAAATTTCATTACACTTCATTGGTCGAAAATGGAATGACGTCATATAAACGAAATAGTCATTATTATATTTCGTGTGTTTTAAGTTCATAAAATAACATTTTCTTTCTAAACTTCTTACTACAGGCAAACGAAACATTACCAATACAGTCGAACTCGTCTAATTCGAACGTTTTTAATATGAAATCGTGAATAATCCGAACTTTTTGTGCGGTTCTTTGATATTCCTATACAACGCAATGTTAAAAAATATACTTTTTTTTTTATAATTCGAAGTGAAATCCAACGAAATTAAATCCAAAATTACAAAAATCAGCCCGCAATATAGAGCTAACAGACTATCGCATTATCTTCAGATGAAGGAGGACAAGAACATCCTGAGAAACTATTCATTACATGGACCGCATCCAGGAGTTAAAGTGCTATGTTGCAGGGCAACAAAATGTGGGTGAAACAATATTTTTTATATTATTTTTTATTTTAGTAGGTTATTTTACGACGCTTTATCAACAGCTTAGGTTATTTAGCGTCTGAATGAGATGAAGGTGATAATGCCGGTGAAATGTGTTCGGGGTCCAACACCGAAAGTTACCCAGCATTTGCTCATATTGGATTGAGGGAAAACCCTGGGAAAAACCTCAACCAGGTAACTTCCCCCAACCGAGAATCGAACCCGGGCCACCTGGTTTAGGGCTAAACACGCTAACCGTTACTCCACATGTGTGGACTTGAAACAATATTCCAGTCACTTAGTAAACTCGAAGAATTTTACATTTATCGAAGATTATGTATAAAATACAAACTAAAGTAGGCATTCATTCATTCATTCATTCATTCAGTGTTCTGCTCAAGAGCAGGTTTTTCACTGCAAACCCAGCATTCTCCAATCTTCCCTATTTTCTGCCTTCCTCTTTGTCTCCTCATATGATCTATATAACTTAATATCTATCATCTGATAATCTTCTTCTGCCCCGAATCCTTCTCCTATTCACAATTCCTTCAACTGCATCCTAAAGTAGGCAGATACTGAATACGGAATTTAGTATCGATACCAAGTGTCGCTTGAATTGGAGTATCGGCACAGTCTAGTATATACAGTCACGAAGCTCAATAGGTGGGGAATATGCATCCATAGATACTGTACTTGTTGACCACTAGGATCGCTACTATCGACTCATCACAGACAATGCGAAATAGTACCGGCACAGTCTATTGTTCCTAGTACCCTCACAACTCAAGCTTCGTGACTGTATATACTATACCTCTTTTGGTTTATCTTGTATCAGGAGCAATAAGACTAAGTTCCTTCAAATGAGGGTGGAGATTATAGAAGGGTTGTAAATTTTCAGGATTCCTTTCAGAACATTATTCTACAGGCTACCGGAACTCAGTTTACTGAAAGGCAAGCTCAGTGACGGAACTACACAGTACGAAGAGATATATTTTGTTATTTTATTTTATGCTACAGAATGTATCAACTAGTCCCTTCCGCCACTGGATGGATGGATGGCATCGCTCCACTCCCCCCCTCCTCGCCATGACAACACAGACGAAGTAGACATATCTCCTTTCTCTTTTCACAGTGAGACAAGATTCATCACACAGACTTTAGACTGTGCTATTGCAACATCCCTAACCAGGGTTACCATACGTACGACTATAGTCGTACGCATACGACTATTTTGACTCAATGTACGAGGTACGACCGCACTCTATGTGTACGCAATTTTGTACGACTATTTCACTGAAGGGAAAAAAATAATTGGGAACTTATAATGTTGGTCTATAATTAAAATGAAACTTATGGTTAATTCGTCCCTTTTAGATAAGTTTTCTTCATTTAATATGTCCTGGACTAATATGAAAGAAACATGCTTTTAAGGGGGGGGGGGGAATGCTTTGAAAATCGATCTGTAACTATGCTTGCCATGCAAGTCATAATTTGTCATCTTGAGCTCCAGGTTTCATAGACGGCACAGTTAATAAAATTAAACTCGTATTATTTTGATAATACGAGTTTAATTTTATTAACTTCCTTGTTTGTTCGATAAAGGAAATCTTTTATCAATTAAATAATACCGCAGTAGCATTAAGAAATCTAAACGCTTCGACATTATAGAGGTGTCGGGTTTGAGTCGACTGTAGATGAATTAATTTGATATAATTTTCAGCCGCCGCATTTATTGGCCTATCTGCCGCCGCGCCGGCCAAAGATCAAATTCTGCTGACTTTAAATATAAGAAAGTTGTTTCTAACCAAGCGTCATCGTGCACGCCTTACTGCGATGACAGTGTTGATGATGAAGAAATGGCTGGTGATTTGTTTCAATGCTGAATGTCATTGTGGATGTGAACTATAATTAGTAGTATTTTTATTTGGAACTAAAATTTGCTGGTAGATATATTTATTTTGCGATTCTTTATCAACTGCTTAATGACATGAAGGTGATAATGTCAGTGAAATGATTCCAACGCCGAAAGTTAACCAGCATTTGCTCTTAATGGGTAGAGGGAAAACCTGAACACAACGTCAACCAGATAACTCGTCTCATCCGGGATTTCAACTCTGGCCCGCTCGTTTCACAGTCAGACGTGCTAACCATTAGGCTACTACATAGCGGTGGACTAGAAGTATATTAGGAAGTTGAGGAATGTACGACAATTTTATGCTGAAGTACGGCAATTTTTATAAGTTAGTATGACGGTTTCGATTCCTTTATCTGGCAACCCTGTCCCTAACTGTACTGTATTAGGTATGAAGTTTAATGGTCCCTATCGCAAAGTTATTCTATTTGCAGCTCTGTGCAATGTGCATGCTTCCCAGATTTTGATTGCACCTTTGGAATCAACCTATACGTAATCGATATTTTGATGTGAAGTTCATTGGCTCTGTATAAAATAATATACACAGCATATACGGACTTGTCACGCTTGCATTTACGTGCAAAAGGAAGCTCGCTCCTAACTGTACTGTTTAATACGTTGTGCGATTCTTCGACACGCGACTCGGCCGTTTCAATTTGGCGGACTTTGAACTTCGTAGGCGGATTTGACCTCCGTGCTATTCAGTGCAACTTCATGCGGATTATAAGGATGGGTTTCTCAAGTGTGTGCAGGTTGTTTCTTTTTAGTTATTTATGTGATGAAACGTTAAAGAACTAGGTTAGATTGCCGGTGAGGTGAAGGTTATTGTGCGCTAGCAATCAAACAGCGCCTGACATATCTCACAATACTCGCTAGTAAGAATTATTTTAAATTATAAAATATAAGTATAGGCCTAATGTCAGATGACGAAAAGTTTCTACAGATTCAGACAATGAACTACAGTCCACCGTCCAAGATATAAATCAAGTGTACTAATAGAAGGATTATGAACAAATTCAAGAGATTGAAGCACACCCAAAGTCCTAATCGAACCTAGTGTGGTGGTGGTGGTGGTGGTGGTGGTGGTGGTGGTGGTGACAATAATTATGATCATTCAAAGATTATAAACTCAAGAGCTCCATTAAAATACCCATTGTAAACTCTTAAATCAAGTCACGTAATTTAAATACAGTATTTCTGTTTCGATTTATTAAATAAACATTCAGAAAAAGTATTTTAAAATTATCTTAGAGCACTAGACTAGACGGCATTTCGGAAGGCGGACGGCTGCTATATGCTCCGTAGCATTTCTGGCATGTGACGTCAGTAGAACCAATCAGAATCAGTCTATAACAAGTACTTCCCGAGTTCGTTTGTTCACGTGTGAGTGTTTCAATACATTGAATAAGTAAAACTAACATTTACTATGTGTGTGTAAGATAAACAAATGGAAGGGGAGACTGTAAAAAGACAAGTATTGCACAGGAAGGCGCGGAAAATAGTGTTTAAAGTGTATAATTATTTTAAAAACGTTGATGAGCAGAACGCTGCCGGCCATCTTGATGCTGGCTGCAACGTTGCCAACACGCAAGAAATGACTGCAGAAGTATGTGATGTGGGACTGAGAACCGTGCAAAGAATATTGTTAGTGAAGGAAAGCGGATTTGTTTGGTGTCATGTTTACAGTAATCAACGGCTAAGGTCATTATTGTCTTTTGATAATTTAAATTCTCTCTTGCACTATTTGTATTGCAGTACGATGTGGCAATGTTGTACGCTGTCTTGCTCTCACTATCTGTCTCTCTCGACGCAAACGCTAGCAGAATACCTCCTTCCGAATTGCCGTAGACGCTAAGTACGGATAATAAAAAAATTTCACTCACCAGAACAAAAACCATGAAGATCACGGGAAGAGCAGTATTCACGGCAGCAAAAAAGTGGACCATAGGAAACAAAATGAACGGCAACCAACTTCAGCTGTAATTGAGTAGATACCTGAGGAGTCATACAACGAAATAGGTAAAAGTGACTGCAGAATATTAATAGGCTGCAAGTGAAAGAACTAGCATGACAATAGAGATTCTTCTGATATACAACGTGAATTGTAAGTAATGCCATTAATTTCAGAGGGTTATTCTTTGACATATTTCAAGCAAAAAAGTTCAATATAAATTTGTTCGATTTTTCTTCCTTATCGAGATAAAAATTGTTTTATATCAAATATTTCATACCGTGTTTTGAGAAAAAGTTGATTTAATTTCCATTTGAGAGAGCACTGTATTCTGAAAATAAATGAAACAAAAATAGTTTCGTCATTTAAATTTGATCCGAACAAATGTAACTTTTCGTTCTGCAAAGGAATTTTAAAATATTATATTTGGTCGAATCAAATTTCTGCACTTTTAAAGGTCAAAAATAAAATTCTTTCAATCATTTATTATCATAATACACGCCTCCCTTAACGGTCAAAAATAAAATTCTTTCAATCATTTATTATCATAATACACGCCTCCCTTAAACTAACTGAGAATATTGGGAATTAAATCAATGACTTTACCAAAACACGCACTCACATAAAACATTTTTTTTTCTCGAAAAGGAAGCAAAAACGAGAAAACTTGTATTAAACTTTTTTGTTTGAAATATTTCAAAGAATAACCCCTTGAAATTAATGACATTACTTACGATTTATCCCTGTATATATTTCTAGAGAAAAAATTCCGATCGATAAAACATCCTAAAGTTGGGGAGAGATCGCAACAGACCACTTTGCCTACACCTTGAAAGAAAGATAATACTGTAATTTAGTGATGATGATAGACGTGATGATTGTGAAGGTGGTAATAATGTAAGTGAAGGTAGTGGTTGTAGTTGTGGTTGTGGTTGTGATGGTAGTGTCTGCGGTTATGATGGTACTGGTAATGAAAATGGTTGTGATGGTGGTTGTGGTTACAATGGTCGTGGTAATGGTAATGTTTGTGATGGTGATGGCAGTGGTTGTGGTTGTGATGATGTGGTAATACTAATGGTTGTGATTATGTTGGTGGTGATTGTGTTTGTGATGGTTGTGGTAATGGTGGTGGTTGTAGTTGTGATGGTGGTGATTCAATTTAATTCAATTCAATTCAGTTTATTAAGTCATTAAACATACACATAATACAGAAGGGAAAAAACATACATTTGAAAATACACATATAATTGAAAACAATAAAGTTTAATTATAATGAAAACACAAAATATTTTGAAATTCTAAAAATTGTTGAAAACACTTCATTCTTAATGTAATATTTGTAACTAAATGTAAATAACTTTATTTATTAAAGAACAATTTCGTATGAATTTATGTTAAGAAACTCATCTACAGAGTAGAAAGGATTAATTAAAAGCCAATTATAAAATCTAGTTTTGAAACTATTGATTGGTAACATATAATATTGACTGAGAAGCTTATTATATAATTTCATCCCCATGACAGAAAAATTCGTACTAGTTTTATGTAATCTACAGTATGGAATATTAATTTGTTCACTATTTATAATTTCATGATCATGTATATTGGCTGCTAATGAGTAATTGTCTATATTTTGTGGTTGTGATGGTGGTAATGATAGTGGTTGTGGTTCTGATGGTAGTGGTAATGGATGTGGTTTTTATGGTTATGGTAATGGTAGTAATTTTGATTGTGATGGTGGTAGTAGTAGTTGTGATGGTGCTGGTAGATTTGTGATGGTAGTAATGGTAATGGTAGTGATTGTGGTAATAATAGTGGTTGTGTAGTTTTGGTGTGGATGGTAGTGGAGATGGTGTAAATACAGGAGATGGTGAAGCTGGTATAGATTGAAAAGGTAAAGATGGATGTTCTTCTATATGCATAATTAATTTAAAAATAAAATATATGGCTTATATTTCCCACTTTGGGTGCAAGACAAGAGTATCCTGAAGATCAGGTTGCAGACGTACAGACCGATTATTTAGTCCTGACAACTCAGCGACGCGAAAGAGGGGAAGTAATAGGAGGAGTGGGGAGAGTTCCGGAGTAGGGATAAGGGCAAGCGGTCGGTAAAGGAATGCAGTACAGCTTAATTGTACTGGAAACATACCGCTCTACCGCACGCATGACAACCGATCGCTCCGAAGGCAAGCGAGTGACTAACCCAAACACCCCTTGGCGTAACTTAATGGACTCGCCTGACCAAGGCGCAGATCGCCGGCGACTGTCAGGACTAAATAATCGTACTGTACAGCAAAGATTTCCCCTCCCTTTTTTGTGGCGACAATTAACTAACATTATTTTTATTAAACAGGAAAAAAAAAAAAAACGCTATCATGGCCTGAAAAAAGGCCCGTAAATATATTTCGTTCTAGTTCTAATTGGCCGAATCCGTTCCGAGCCCGAGAAGCCCTTAGGCTAAAGATTTCAGCCCGAACCCGTGCCCGCGCATACTTCTAACTGGAATGTATTAGCGCTTGGAGAACGTCCGCTGTTTGCATATCAGAAGAGGATTATCAAGTTCACATACACATTCACAGAGAAAGAGTTATTGATTGCTGTTACGGTGCCACAAAACATGCACAGCCCAAATACATTGCAAATCCAATCGAGATATTTAACAACAGTTTTAGGTGATGGTAATAGTAGTATTTTATTCAACGACGATTTCAATTGCAGAGTCATTCAGCATTGAAATTCAACGAGGGTGAGAAATGACCAACATAGTTTGCTTGGTGCCCTCTATCAGGGACAGGTTTTTTTTTTTTTACATACCGTAGATCTACGATACTGGCGTTCCAGAAGAAACTATACTAAGGGTCGGATTCACCAATATGTCAAAAATGTACTAGCATGTAGTTTGTTAACACAGGCCAATGTATGTATATTTAGTCAACACTCAGAAGGCTGGTTGGAACCTCATAATTAGGGACTATACTTTGTCCCACGAAGCTACACGACTAAGTATTACTGGAATGTTTAAGTGGACAATGCCCGTGCATCTGGCAAGCGAAGTACTTTACTGATTGCTCACGCGACTCTTGTTTCGTCAAGTGGAGCAAAACAAAACATGGACTACTTTAATTGCACTAATGTTTAAAATTTGAACTATTTACACTACATACACTATAATAAGTTATCTTTACTATTTTACACTATCATAAGAATTGCAACATTGATCAAACATTATTGAGACTATTTTGTACAGTGTTGCGTATTGTACAACAGTAACAAATATGAATGACACTCGGGAGGAAATTAAACGCAGAATAAATATGGGATATTCCTGTTATTATTCGATTGAGAAGCTTTTGTCATCTAGTCTGCTGTCAAAAAATCTGATAGTTAGATTTTATAAAACAGTTATATTACCGGTTGTTCTGTATGGTTGTGAAACTCGGACTCTTACTTTGAGAGAGGAACAGAGATTAAGGGTCTTTGAGAATAAGGTGCTTGGGAAAATATTTGGAGCTAAAAGGGATGAAGTTACAGGAGAATGAAGAAAGGTACTCAACGCAGAACTGCACGCATTGTATTCTTCACCTGACATAATTAGGAACATTAAATCCAGGCCTATGAGATGGGCAGAGCATGTAGCACGTATAGGATATTCCAGAAATGCATATAGTGTTAGTTGGAAGGCCGGAGGGAAAAAGACCTTTCGGGAGGCCGAGACGTAGATGGGAGGATAATATTAAAATGGATTTGAGGAAAATGGGATATGATGATAGAGAATGGATTTAATATTGCACAGGATAGGGATCGATGGCGGGCTTATGTGAGGGCGGCAATGAACCTCCGGGTTCCTTAAAAGCCATTTATAAGTAAGTAAGTTGCTTAATGTAATGAAAGGTATTTTATTTAATAATACTATAGCCTACTTATTTTATAAGTAGTGTATAATAGTGTAAATATGTTTGATCAATGATACATTCTTCACATTCTTTATGATAATGTATCGGCGATGGAGGGGGAAAGGAACTGGCTACCTCATTATCTCCTGGCCTAGTTGTCTCATAAGTGGTGTCTTGTTGGTATCACTTGTGAGATTCAGACCTGTCTTCGGACAATTGACTAAACAACAACAATTCATTAGTGTTTTAGTTTTTCAATTATTTTATGTGGTAACTATTATTATCTTTTTGTATGTTTGTTCAAATGTTACAGTTTCTGTCATTGTAATACTGAATTCATTAATTCTTTAGTTTTTTAATCTTAGTTCATATTTATTTTATATATAATTGGAGCATAGCTTATAAGTAGGCCTACATGCTTAAGGTCACATTTCACTCTGCAAGAAAGAATACAAATTTGAAAATAGACGTGGAAGTATGCATTCAAACTGCAAACAGATTTATCTTGATCTACGCATCTGAAACAAGAAAATACAAAACCTGGCCAAGACAATTACTCTAAACAGCAGAAGAATATCAGGAAAAATAAGATGAGACAGGATAAGAAACCAAGAAATCAAACATAAAATACACAGCCAATAAAAATATGGATACCTAGGAGAGGGAGAGAGAAAGAAATGGAGTTATCATGTTTCAAGGATGAAAGCTGAAAGATTGGGAAGACTTCCAAGAGAAGGAACACCCACGGGGAGCAAAAGAGTTGGCATATCGAGAAAGATATGGAGTGATCCCCTTTCTGGTGAAATCAGGCCGATGCCTAAACGGAGAAGTAAAAGAACAGAGAGAGGAAGCGTCATCTGACAACCATATTTCTTCTGCATTAAAATGTCTTCAGTGTTCGTCCTAAAAATATCAAGTTTGTTATTCTCGATGGTCTACTAGTTAGATATACCATTATATCCGTAGTTTCTAACGTTCCCGACGGAGATAGAAATTCTTAATACAGTATATTTGCTATCGCAAGAACGTAAAGCCTAGTACAGGCTGTCTTTAATTTACGATAACTAGAGACCGGCATAGAATGAAGAAAATTTTGCCAAATTAATTTATTATAATATGAAATAAATATTTCAATGCTGAAGTATCTTCGTTCCTAAACAATTTGGAGAAAGTTTACATCATTATTTACAAAATAAGTCTTTAAAGATAAATACTTTTGCTTACATTTAATATGCTACCAAATAAAATACAATAAATATGCATAATTAAACAGTTTACCACATCATCAAATGTTTACCTGAATGCAAGAACTAGATAATTCAAGTTTTAACACTGAAGAGAACAAGAAAAAAGGCCTTACATTGATTACAATACAACACAAGAACTGGAATTTGGAAAATTCAGGTGAGCAAAATTTTGTTTCTAGGTCTGTACGATAAAAAATCCAGGATTGTAAAAAGAGCCGACAATAT
Organism: Periplaneta americana; assembly: GCF_040183065.1. NCBI lineage: Eukaryota > Metazoa > Arthropoda > Insecta > Blattodea > Blattidae > Periplaneta > Periplaneta americana. The sequence continues at coordinate 72,263,380 of NC_091131.1, read as the reverse complement.
GTAGACAGCAAAATTGATGGTTGAAACATTAATTTACACGTATATAAAAGTAAGCATGGCAACACTGAAAAAAATGTCAGTGAATTCGAAAGTATGAGGGAAGGTGGAATAGGAACCGCTTTCTTTGTTTTGCCTTCTCGAATTCACTGGCTTTATAATCTCTTCAGTCCCAATTCGTATTTTTTTTTAATAAAAAAAATCGGTCACAATCATTCTGGGGTTCCAAAAATCTCAAATGAAGTCTTCACAGAAAATCAAATTTTGGGACAATTTTGACTCTTGGTGCCCCCAAATTTTAAATTCTAATTTATAATTCTGGTATAGAAATGTTGCAGAAGTGATACTCTTCATTCCTATCAGAGTTTTCAAAAGTATCCAAGACACTGCAAAAAAATTAAAAGAAAGATTGAAGAGGATAAGTTCAGTGACTTTAAAAGGAAATTTAAAGATTTCACTTGCCCTTTGGCATCCTAGAATGTTGATGGAATGGGTGGCTTCAGTTTTTCAAGTGTTTCCTGGAAAATACCTTCAGTGTCTTCCTATAACGTCTGGAAAGCTCGCTTCACATGCAATTACAGTGATATTAACAGAGAGGAAAAATCGTTCAAAATAGTTTAAGAAATGAGGATTTAATTTACTAATGTGAAATAACTCAATAAAGGATCTCAACCCTGGAATTAATTTTTGCTATAAAATTATCATTGTTTCTTTAAACACATGCTGCGAATTTGATTTTTCATTATTTCGGCGCCCCTCCCCTCAAGTCGGCGTCCCGGGCCACGGCCCGCTTGGCCTTCCCCTTGCACTGGGTTCAATATAGAACCATCTCTTCGCGGTAGATCCGGGAAAGACCTTGACGACAAAGAGGTCAACGAGTTTGACAAACAATCACAAACAAACATACAGTAAATTGTTCTTCTCAGGACAAACAAGGCCTACAAATTTTACAATGGAATTTTGGGGCATTGACTCAAACAAAGAAGATAGAATTATTGCAACATTGTATTCTTATACGCTGAAGCCTATTGACTTGTCTTGCTCGACCTTGTATTTTCACTTGTCCTCTACTTTATTCGTCAGAGGTCCCTACATATCACGAGATGTTGCCCTACAGAGACAATATGTTTACTAGGGCGTATCGAAAAAAGTCGAAAAAAATTCCCGAAATTAAAAATTTAAGGGTTCGCAAAAGTTACATTATAGTGACAACGTTTCGCACAAAAAATTTGGATCTCCTAGAAGCACTTTTAACCGAGCCGCAGGAGGTCTAAAGATTATCGTATAAAGTTATTTTTTTGTCATAATTGTTGAGTGCATGGTCAATGGGGCTTAAGTCTCTTCTTTTTTACAATTCTTAGTTTCTGAAAAGCTATTAAAAAAAGCTTAAGTTTTCATTTGCTATTACGGACTTATGTCTGAGTGGAATAGAAGTTACAATACAGTAAAATCACAGTCTAGTATATACAGTCACGAAACTCAATACGTAGTAAATATGCATCCATAGATAGTTGCTAACCACTAGGATCGTTAATATCGCCTTATTACAGACAATGCGAAATAGTATCGGCACAGTCTATTGTTCCTAGCACCCTTACAACTCAAGCTTCGTGACTGTTAGACTGTGGTAAAATGATCAATTTCCCTTAAGTCTTATTTTTTAACATTTTGTCGGTATTAACGGTTTATGTTGACATATGCCCTTTGTATCATCACTATTTGATGTACTGGAGAAATGTTATGTTGAAAACTTTAGATTTTATGCCTCTGTACTTAAACGAACAGGTGCCAACACGAAATGACGAAACTTATAAGATTTATATTTCCACTGTTGTTACATTCTACAATATGAAAGATAGCATTAACGAGTTACTGAAAGTATTGTAGGAATTCAGTGTATTCACTATCCTTCATGTATGTATTGTTATTATTATTTCTGTGAGAAGTGAAATTCGAAGACAATTATTTTATTGTAGTAGACAAAAAATAACCCATATGGAACCAGCTGTATGTAGTAAATAAATATCAGTCACTAAAATCATAATTTTAATTTGATTCTAATTTATAGAGCGAGTCAATTTGCTTAACTCATATTAAAAATAGAAATACTTATGAAAATACTTCTATAAAACATTTACCTACCTTTAACAATGTGAGCTTGCTTTTATACAAGAAGAACCATTTTCTTTCTACTGTAGAACATCCTAACAACACTCTTAGTAACTCGTTAATGCTATTATTTTACATTCTAGAATGTAATAACAGTGGAAAAAAATCTTACAAGCTTTCTCATTAATACAGTGTTGTCACCACTTAGTTTAAGCACAGAGGCATAAAAATCTTAAGTGGTCGACATACAGTATTACCGTACATCATACACGTATAGCGATGCTACTAAAGATTCATGTCTATAAACACCGTTAATACTGGCAAAATGTTAGAAAATAAGACTTAAGGCAAATTGGTCATTTTACCGTATTATGACTTGTAATCCACCTAGACATAAGTCCGTAATACCAAATGAAAACTTAAATTTTTCTTTTTAATAGCTTTTCGAAAACTAGACAATTGTAAAAGAAGTGACTTAAGTCCCATTGACCATGCACCGAAGAATTATGAAAATAAAAAAAAATAAAATAAAAAATAAACTTTATACGATAATCTTTAGACCTCCTGCAGCTTGGTGAAGAATGTAATCAGAGCCCTCGTTATTTTACTGTTTACAGTTGAGACCCGAGACAATTTCTGTACACTCTTGCGTTTTGAATTTTGGATTTTTTTTTTTCGATACGCCCTAATGTTATACGCCTATACATCCGTAAAGCGAGACGTCTCGTAGAGGTGGGTACTGACCAGGTGTTCCCGTGGTCAGATTTCACAGGCAAATTCTCTCCCTGTCGAATAAAGTCCGAAGATAACAACCAAAATTTTTCCTGATCACATTTTAATTTAGGCATATAAACATGTCTCTCCCATTCTAAATCCCTGTTCCCTTCAGGCCAATTCCAATAAACATGTGAGCTCGCATTAACATTCGGAAATATTGATAGTATTGTACTGTGTGTAGCAATTTTAAAACCCACAACAATTTCAGCTGGATTAAAGTTCGTAAACAGAACGTAAGTCTAACAGTTTAATTCATAAATCTGAAAGTTTCGTAATGTTTATTTCAAATTTCAAATGCATCAGAAGATGCTATAACATGGTCAAGTACAAATGTCACCAGAGTATGTTGGTATGACTGAGGAGAGAGCTCTAAACATTTGAAAGTGTATAAGCAGAGTAAGTCAGTACGAAGGGAACTATAGTCCGGATCAGCTTACTTACAGCTCATGCATTTTGTCAAGACACTCGCGATGTGCAGTACGGGAACAACGCTTCTGTGGGTGGGGGGTAGGAGTAGAAGGGAAGGTCGTGTGTCTGCCGAGTTCAGGTCGGGCGTGTGTCTACCGAGTTCAAGGCAAAAACTAACCCATTCCCCTATAATTCGTAAGTAGACTCATCCGATCTCGTGCGCAGCTCTGCAGGAAGAGTGGGGGAGCGTCTGGACGTAATGCATGCGCTGTAATACCATAAGGATGAAACCTAACCATTTTTCCACTATTACTAAATATGCTAGTGGATTATAGTGATTTTCTAGCTCTCAGATTGAATTTTCTTTTACCAACTTCGTTTCGAATTTCGGATACTGGCAAATACTACAACTGGCAGTTATTTTCTAATTGTCATGTTGGCAGCAATGATTTCGGTATACAGTAAAGCAAACTGATGAAAATGCAAGTAAATACATTTTTAGGTTAGGTCTCATGAATCGTAAAGTCTTTAGTGAAAGCAATAAATTTCATGTTGCCTGACAAAATAAATTGTAATATTAGATCATATTAATCCTAATTGCCAACATAATATGCGAGAAGTCCAGGAGGAAAATATACTATTTCATAAATAAATGATTGAATCATTTAAGAAACACCTCGCAACATAAAGATGAGATGTGGTAAATAAGCAAGATATTGCTATTGTCCTAGATCATATATGTAACCAGATAGGTCGGCCTTATAGGCTTTGACGTTAACAACTTTTGCCAGGTTTACTACGCTGCCATTTAGTTGTTACATAAGGAGTCACGTCATAATTCCCATTTGAATTGCATTAGCGACTGTACTGCCATCTCGTGTTCGTTTACGGCGGACGGGTGGCGATCCTGGCGGCTTTTCTCTTCAAAGTGCTGCCGATTGTAACATAGCGATGGGTTATCTGTTACATATATGATCTAGGCTATCGTTAACACTATATTATTATTATTATTATTATTATTATTATTATTATTATTATTATTATTATTTCAGTATACAGTATTGTGATTTTACCCTCTTTGGTGATATCTGGTATTAGTTGACAACACTGAAGAGACGGCCAAATTAGACTTCTGGGAACTACTCTTACGTGATCCCCCACTATAACTCAGCGCTAGCTTACCCAAACTGTTTAGCTTTAGGGCCTGAGTGGTCTGTTTCAAGCCTAGGCGAAGGTTGGAGACTTCCCTCCCCACAAGCCTTTATAGAAGTCGCTAAAAGAGATTCTTTATTCTAATTTTCAAGAAGACAGAGAAATAAAGTTATTACTAATATTACATTATTGGTACTTTAAATTCAATGGGAAAAGATATGAAAAAAGTATTTCCGACATTACTACTTACCTCACTCTTTCTTTTTGTTTCTCGTTTATAAATAAAAAGAATGGATATAATACGAAAATTACTGCATATGTGCTTCACACGCTTACTTCTCCACTGTACACTCCACACAACTACTAATGAAACTTGTCTCTATCGTAAATTTTCTTTCAGTTCAATTGTCCGCGACTAATTCCTCCTAAATCCCTTTGTTTTCGTAAATTAACATCCCGCTGTACTCAACAGAAGTTGATCGATATAAGGTTCTCCTCCTACTTGCTCTATTTCCCTCTTTGACCCATCTGAGTGGAGACTGTCCGAATCGGTACCGTCTCGAGTCTCGACCGAAGTACTAGCATGTGTTTCGTTGGCGCAGTGATTTTTACTATCTCCGCATTGAATGTCAAATGGAAGGAGACCGAAACACAGTAATCATGTTACTCGTAAAGTAATCCAAATCTTGAGTAGTACATATTGATATATTTGTTTGCCGGCAATAATAGGAAACAGAATTGACCATGACGTCATTGAAACTTAGTCGCGCAGTTTCCTTACGAAGTTGTGTTGCTGCAAATTCTACATGTAGAGTATAGGCCTACATCTCATTATTTCTTTTAGTTTCGTATTTAAGCCGTACGTTTTATTTGTGTTTTAAATGGAATGAAAAAATGTGTAGATATACGGCTGCAACATAAAAAGTGACCCTGAGAGGTATAAAAATAAGAACATATATTTTCATAGGTTTCCGAATATACAGTATGTAAATGGGAAATGGATAGAATGATGTAAAAAGTGTGTAACTTCTATACAGGAATAAAGTGTAATGGAATTAGGATAAATAAATTGTCGTTGTTCCTGCAATAACTCCTATGTGCAAAATATACAATTTTTCAGTAGGAGGAAAAAAAAAACATATTTTATATTATCCTATGGCAGCCGTACATAAGGAACTGTGAATTCTTACTTTTTCAAAAGAAAGAAATATAATTATATATAGGTGATGTTATTATTTGTTGTACCACTATTTAAGGTATTCAATAGAGCAAAAATCTGAAAATCGATAAATTTGTCACATTGGAGTTATTGCAGGAACAACGACGAAATACAATTTGTTGTCAGATTTAATCGTGTCTAATGAACGGAATGAAATACGCTATGAATAATACTTAATCCTCCAATAACAAAACATTAAAACAGAATATACTATTAGGAGCACAGATAAATAACTATTTTTGAGTCACGGACAATTAAAAAATTTACTGGTTACTCTATGTGTACACTGTATAAGCCCATGAAAATATCCTATAAATATTGGTAATGTTTTTCACCCATCTGTATGCAAGAAATATCAATCTTGTATTCATTTTATAGTTACACATTTATTGTGCATGCGTTTTTTTTTTCGAGAGTATATCAAAGCACAAGTGAATAATATTTAATTTATTCAGTTATGGATTAGGTTCTGAAAAAGTAATAGATTTGTAGAGGAAGATTTGCCGGTGAAAATTTATTTATTTTTTAATTTTAGTAGGTTATTTTACAACGCTTTATCAACATCTTAGGTTATTTAGCGTCTGAATGAGTTGAAGGTGATAATGCCGGTGAAATGAGTCCGGAGTCCAGCACCGAAAGTTACCCAGCTTTTGCTCATATTGGGTTGAGGGAAAACCCAGGAAAAAACCTCAACCAGGTAACTTTCCCCGACCGGGAATCGAACCCGGGCCACCTGATTTCGCGGCCAGACGCACTAACCGTTACTCCAAAGGTGTGGACTGTGAAAATTTAATGCATCGACTAACAAAACAGAAGAAAATGTAATAGGCCCTATCATCGTCTTTCTTTTTGACAGATACAAAGGTGTACGGCATTTATTAAAAACAAAGTAGGCTACCCCAATATTGAACAATAATTTGATGTTTAGCATGTCCCTAAAGGTCCAATGAAAAGGTAAAAAGTAAGTGAAAAGAAATATTTGAAAATATTTATTTCGAAGAGCAGCTAAATAATCATTTTTGCCGAGCTGCACAAACTTACAACACTTAAATAGGAAAATTAACTTCCATTTTTCCATCACATGAAGAATGAACATAGATGGCTGAAAAAGGGAGTATGAAGTGCCATAGGCGCCGACTTTGGGGGGAGGGGAAAGGTACTTTCTGCTTCACAATTTATAAAGCCAGGAGTGCTCCTCCCCAATCAAATAAATAGAGGGGCCTTGCCCCTCCAAATAATTAGAAGAGAGGTTCCAAATGTTAAAGAAGTACAGTAAATGATTTGTTTGAAAGCGGAACTCGGTCTTAAGCAACTAGACATAAGCCAAAAAAGGTTATTTCAAATCCATATAGAGGGTCAACTTCCGCAATGACCATGTTAGTGACGCAACTCACAACGCCTCCTCCCTTTCTTTCCTCCTGTATTTGAGATTGGTGAATCCCCACACATGATGCAACGGTGACTCCACTTCTGTGTCTATGAACCACATTTTCTTTTAATTCAGTTGAAATTTGTAAACTATTGCAAAATAATAATACGGAATTAATAGTGTATTTGATTGAATTTTTACCTAATATTAGTTAACAAATTATTATTATTTATGTTCAATGTTTTAATAAACAATTCAATTTATTATAGGTCATTCGTTATCTCGTGAAACCAAAATAATGCTTGCGTGTTCCGTAGCATATACAGGGACATCATTTTATTTTTACAAACATTTCTAATATTAACCTGGCTATACCTTTAGATTAACGATTGAGAACCGGAAACACAGTTTGCTACCCCGTTCCACGACTGGAGTTCGATGATACTGGCGTTAAATACAAACAGATCACTTTACTAGGTATAGGAGGGAAGAAAAGTAGTTTATCCATTTACGTAAACTAGGAAATATCGCGATTTTGAGTTTGATAATTTTCATTAGGTTTTTGTTTAATCAAAATACAGTACTGTATTAACAGTAAATGTTTTTACTCACGATCTGAGTTATCCATTCGGACGTATTCATTATGAAGTGTACTGTATATTATACTGTCTACAGCACATTAGCGTACAACAGCGGTGGCGAAAATGTGATCGTGTGCCGAGCCACTGTGTACGAGTAACCTGCAACGTGCATAGCATCTATGGAGGGAGGCGGACACCCGAAGGGGAAGTGAAGGAACTATCTGACTTATTAATTGATTTTCATTTTCCTTACCTCAAGCACTTAAATATAATTTTATACAGTACAAGGCTACAAACTAATGTTTAGTACGTGTAACGAAGAAAGAAATGAACAATAAATGAACAATATCACAACCTAAAATTAACTGTCTTCAGAATGTCTCTGCGACAAAGTTTCAAAATCAGGAATTATGTCACTTACTGCCAGTCGTAGTTGATCACGAAGGTATTTGTCTGTCAGTCGTGATCTAAATTTGGTTTTTACTATTTTAATTGTTGAAAATAACTTTTCACGACCGTAAGTTGTAGCGAACATGGCTTCAACAGAGCAAGCGAAAGAACGAAGCTTCGGATATTTATTTTTGGCAAAGATTTGAAAGTTCAACATTTGTCAAGTCCTTACATCTAGCTTTCATTTGACATCACATAGTAAATCAGTGAGTTCAAATTGAAGAGCTAACCGCATTATTCGTACATCTGCTGAAAAAGAATCGACGTACAGCGATGATGATGATGATGATGATGATGATGATGATGATGACGATGACGATGACGATGACGATAACAACAACAATAACACTTAACCTTTTAATGTTTCATCAGTAACATGTAGTATAATGCCGTTTTATGTTATACAACCGTTTTCCTCATAATACTTGTGAACAAATCATACATTTAATATTCTCATCATATTGACAACTTGGAACTTTAGTACAGGGTTTCGAGAGAGACATATGCCACTCGCAGGTCAGAGACAAATACAAATGGAACGGAGTTTGACTCCAGTGAGTGAGAGGGTGGGGGTTGGCGGAGGTTAGAAGCAGCTATCACTGCGAGCCACAATGTCTCGCGAGTCACGTTCTCGCCACGGCTGGCGTACAATATAGAGAATGAAGTTAAATTGAAAAATAATCATAATATGAATATTTAAATACATTTTTGAAAATGCTAGCCGTTCATTTCGATACAGGCTTCAGTTATTTTGTGCATATTATTGCACTATAGACTAATGCACCTAATTCCAATTACCAGTTTCGTCCTTCGTACTAGTAACTCATGTTGAAATAATTCTGTACCAGCTCTATAAAAGAGTACCTTACGTACTGTAAATTCAATCTCCACTTCTGCCCGATCCGAAAAGATAAAATTACTCAAAAATGCTATCTACTGTCTGTCCAAGTGGTTTTGTCGCAGGGTCGTAGAAAGGGAGGAAATCTCGTGACAGTTAATTACTTAATGAGGTCCTTTTATTTAAGTTATTTTAAACACTTGTATAATATTACATAGACGTCCAATTCCTAACAGAAATTGATTTCAGAAAAGAGCTAAGACAGCCCAGCCACTAGTCTTTACAGAGGGGCGAGCGACGTGGGTGCAGGAAACCGGGATGCGACGTAGGCAAACGGACGACAGTACCTGTGCGAAGATAGGCTATGATTCAATATTGAAATCTCTTTCTTCACTGGAAAACGCGAACATATTTCTGGAACGTACTATACTCACTAACTTCGACTGCATACGCGGCCTTGGTTCTGTGTGGAGGACGGTTGGAGTTTACTAGTAGTAGGGTGGGAGTGAATGTACATTCAATAACTCAGGTACAATAAAAATTGGAGTAAAAATTAAATGATGTCCCTGTACTATATGCCATATAGTAAGAACCTTATAGTTGGTGGCGCGCTGGCTACCGGTAGAAGGATAGCGAGGGAAGGAAAGATCTCAGGCCACTTTCTTCTTTCCCTGACGCGGAGGTAGGTTTTACGAGATAGCGAATGGCCTATACGAAATGTAAAAGTTAGCATTTTCATCATTTAGCTTTAGTGATCGTTTTCTATGTTGATTGTCGTCACGGGTGTACTTGTTAAATGATCACTTGATCAGTGATTGCGATGTAACTATTGACAATGAATAAATTATTAATAAATAAACTGTCTAAAACAAATCTGTAAAAAAACGGGAACAGAATGATAAATTGGGTAGTAGTAGTAGTGGCAGTGAAACTGACTCGGTTATGCGATTTCCATGAGTTGTTGTTTAGTCAACTGCCTGAAGACAGGTCTGAACCTCACAAGTGATACCAACAAGGCACCACCTATGAGGCAACAGGGATTCTATGAAGTCGGTGACTATTACCTGATGTCACACTGGAAGAAATGTGTTACAAAAATAACCGTGACGCGTATTAAACCGTAAATTTTATTTCTTTATTCTTTTTTTTTCTATTAGGGATGACCAGGTTTCATTTCATTGCCTAAATCCCATAAATTTAATTTCAATGTCTTCTCATTTTATACCACGTTATAATATGGTACTCAATCAACGATAATATAGTCGGAATCCATACACTGAGAATGATTTAACCTTTGGACAGATCCAGCCAGGTGTGCGAAACGAGCGTTTTAAAAATATATAAAAAATATGACAGAGTTGTAACGTGTAAACAAGAATTACGAACATCGAACGCTTCTACGAACACCTCTTCGTTTCACATTGCTGCATAATTATTTATTACCATGTATATCGTACACAACAAAAGTTGCTTTTAATTAAGCTGTCTGTTATGCTCTGTAATTGAATCTCGGCATAAGGCTCGGGTCAAGGGAGAAATAACATATCACCATCACGCCATTTTGTTTTCATTTTTAGCGTCGGGGACCCTGTCACAAATAACCATGACCTTAGCAACAGTATCCTTGCCATATACGTCATTTTATTGGAATATGAGTCCGAAATAAATAAACACGGAGTGATATTTTATCTGAAGCAAGTAAATTTATCACAGTCAGATAGTCAAAGCGACCAGCCAATGAGTTTAAGTAATTGGATCATGTATGACGGAGTATTTTCTGCGTTTAATTATACAAACATGCTAAACATTTTTGCAGATGCAAGAACAAGATGATAGTGTAGTTACGTTAATAGGAAATACAGTTCGATTTCCGATTTCTTGAACTGGAGGTCGACATAAAGATAATGTGATATATGTTGAGAAGTTCACAGATTAGGGCAGTTCTATGTTGTGGTACGTCATCAAATTCGTTTATTGATATTTAGTAGTTTCTTTCATTTGCAATATTTCATACTACTAGTAAACAAAGTCCAAAGGTCTTTTGGTATCAAATATTAAAATGCTAACATCAACATAATGTGTATTGACGTCGCAAATAAAATTACTTTCTTAAAATATATATATATATTTCGTCACAGCACTTCTTTACATGTAATGGTGTACCTCACATTTCTGTATCCGGTGCCACCATTAACATATTATTACAATAACACATTATTTGCAGCACACGTGTACACAGATACTCCCAATTACACTATGCACCTTTTTTGTTACTTGGTCAATCTCCATTTCGGTATTTCTCCTACATTTCATTTGCTATCCTCTGTTTGTTCATTAATCCTAATATATCTAATATTATATACTTCTTTCACACCCACCTTTTCCTCTAACTACTATTCACTAAAATCTCAATTTCAATTTTTCTCTATAAATTATTATATTGGATTATTTGACCTATTTGTTTGTTTTTTTTTTTTTTTACCTTTTATTCATTTACTGTTCCAACGTTCAAATGTTAGTACTAATTTTATGCTGTCACTAGTTCACTTCTCTTAACCCTTACTCACTATTTTCACTCATTCTTATTTGCGCTCACTTTCACTTTCTCACTATTCTGCTTCCACCTAATCCATTGTCACTATTCTCACTTCCTATAAATACTTATATTTTATTCCATACATCTGCTTATACACTTTCTCTCTATCCTATACTTCTCGATCTTTTCCAGTTTCACTTTATGTATTTGCACTTTTTGATCACATCCACATTTTTTTTAACGTATCGAATATCTCTGCTATATCCTCAAGTGTCGCAGGTTTTGACCTTTCTTTACTGTTCTTCTCTGCCTTATTTCTGTATTTGTCTTTCTTTCTATTTATTTCTTCTTATATTCCTCTTTTATTTCCCCCCCCCCCAAACTTTCACTTTCACATAATAGATTTCCACTTACACTTGCACCCTTATTCTTTACACTACTTTCTTCCCTATCACTTCCTGACTCTTGGTTTCTCTTTTTATCACCCCTCGACTTTGTTCTAGCGCCCGTGTTGTTTGTTCCATTATTGTCAGCATTCCTTCTGGAGTGCGCTAACCTTACCGCCATCGTATGGAGATTAGGAATCCGCTTACGCTGCATGATCTCGTTACTGTTGTCTTCTCTTTGCTGTGCCATCGTCTTTACACTTCCTCGTACGATATATATATATATATATATATATATATATATATATATATATATATATATATTTTGGGTGGAAGTGAAGTAAGCTTTTAGATTGAAAGGGACGATAGGGTGCACGTAAATAAACAAAAAACTTATATTACGTTTTGTAATTAATGCACAGTTAATTTATTTATTTCATCAATCTGTGTTCACGTCATGGCGGATTAGATGAGTTCCAGTTCTTAATTCGTCATCACTCTCTATATAATTATTACAAAAAATAATACATATGGGACCTATTCACAATAATAGCACGGTTAATTATAAAATTAAGTTTGAAGTTTCAGCAGTCCGGCAACATCGCCGCTAACACACACTACTCGTGATACAGATGTAGAGGTGAACGAATTCGGTGAGTGTAAGTGAGCTGCTCTCTGCCAGGACGTTGCCACTTGCTTTGTGCAATGGCTTGAATTTATAGGCTTTTAAAATTAAATTTACACGAAAACCGTGCACGCTATTGAAATACGCCAGAGGGATAAATTATAAATTATTCTTTATTAGATTTTCTATCGATATGGACAAAAATCACGATCCTACTCGCAAGTAAGGTTCGTGGACGGTCGGTTGCTATCGCTCTCACCAAATTTAATATAGGGTGTCATTTAAAAAAATAAAGTTTACTGTCACATTCTGTATTCCTGAATAACTACCTTTTTTGGACCAATGGTATGATGTTATATGATTAATCTCAGACAGCTTTTGTATAAAACTTTTTTTGTAAAATTAAAATGTAAGAAGTTATTAGCAATATTTCATACTTACTGTTCATCTTGTATATATTTTATAAAATATCTTTGTCTAAGAACTTCGATAGTGTAATACCAGCATTAACAACTTACTGCTGGTGAATCTAGTTACCTTGAAACTTCAATTAACCACAAACTATTGTTAAGGAAAGGAAATCTAAAATAACCAAATGCAAACAAAATTTCTTCCTATTATTGACACAAAACGTGTGAATAGTATCAGGGAACCAGAGCCGGATTTAGATATGAGCCGTTCAGAGCAGAAGTGGTGTAAGTCAAAAATGGGTAATGAGGGTTAAAGTAAACTTTCTGTAAAATACAGCGCAAAATAGCAATTAATATTCAATTTATTTAAACTATTAGTAGTCAGTGGATAGCACGAAGGACATATTAATTGCTATTGAACGGCTCATATAGTGCCGCACCTAGGCAATGCTAAAATTTGCCCCCCCCCCCCAACTTCACAAACAATTCATAAGGAGGTATTATACAGGTCATGCTTAATTTAAATTAGTTTTCAATTAAATATTACAATTCAGAAAACAATAAATTACTGGAATCAAAATACATGCATAATGAATTAGCTATAAAGATTTCCTTCGCACTTTCTTCACAGAGAATGCATTGATAATGTCATCAAGTTGATCTGAAGAAGCACATCAGACTCGATGCAAAGAAACATAAATTCAACCTTATTCATTGTGGAAACAAAATTGATTTGTGAAAGCCAGACTGTGGTTTATTTTTAAGCATTGATTTTGATGGTGGTATAATTATTACAAGTATTTCTTACTTCGATAGGAAGTATAAAGTAAATTGAAAAATAAACTCCAACTCTTTGCGGAATAAGCTTTTCATGTCGAATTGGTGCACATGTTGGAAAGTGGTTAAATAGTATTGTTTACGATATATTATATTGGAAATGTAACTAAGAGTTGTGGTTTACTATTTATAGCGATAAATAATATAAATAATTGATTAAATGACGATCTTACTCGTGTTAATTATGTAAGCATGTGCGGCTTACAGCTGTTTCGGTGTTACTTGACACCATCCTCAGAGCCTACTAGATCTCGGCGCTATCTCAACTTCGCTGCCTGTTGTGTGGATGCGTTCGTGTGATGAAGAGTTGTGTCAAATAGTGTATGTGTTCTGAAATTGATCTGTGTGTTGAGAATTTGACTGGGGTGTGTTTTAGTGTGTCTGTATATTTCATATTGTTCTAGTGTGTTGAGTTTTTGGTTTTTGGGTTGTATGTGTAGGATTTCCATGTCTGTATTTATGTTATCGTATGTGTGGTTAGCATTAGTTATGTGTTCGGCATATGTAGATGTATTGTGTCCTCTGGTCATTGCTTCAACATGGATAAATAAAACACACATCCAATTTGTTTTTCAATAATACATTCGTGTTTATACAAGCAGTTAAAAATTTAAGCAGTTTCATAGTATAATAAAATAATGTGATACCGACATTACAATATAACTACACACACTTTCCTTTTACTCTCGCCACGACCACAATAATGCGGTAACAAAACAATATCCGACTTGCACAAAGTGTTTAAGAACAAACTGCAGAAAAGAATTACCAACAAGTGTTTTAAAAACAAATTTCACTGTAAAATGAAAAGAAAAGGAAAGAAAAAAAGGAAGAGAAAGAAAGAGAGAATGCCGCCCCCCCCTGGAAATTTTCGCCCTAGGCAACTTCCTAGGTTGCCTAGGCCTAAATGGACACTGCGGGAATTGTTAAAACAATATTATAATATGACCAGAAATATTCTTTTATATTGTTTTTGGGTCAAATATAACTTAGAACTAAAATATGACAAAATGCATTTATGGGCAATAAAAACCGTGTCATCATGTTCAGAAAAGCTAGAAATGTGTTTAATATAACTTAAGTTTGTAAAAAGAGACCAGGATGAAAATATGACGTCATAGAAATCAGAGCCCTATTGTATGCAAGGTGTAAGAGTCCATTTCTTCATCTTGGACATCTCTGGGTAATTCCAGCTGATGAATACATACACCTACTTGGAGCACGAGGAGAAGAGAGAGAGGTGGAGGGGGAAAAGGCCCGTTCTCCGTTCTCTTCTGTGTACTCATTCGAAGACTTCTGTTACGTCAACACAAAAGTGCAGTTCCGACTGTAACGGTATACCAGAACGGAGTTCAGAGACTTTACAAGACTGTAAGCTTAACAGGAACTTTCAACAAAAGAATTAAGCCCAAACACCAGCCTAAAATATTTACGATCACGTACTTCCGTGTATAGTGCGTACTGTACCTGACAACACACACGCACACCGACGAGCCAAGTGCGCGGTGGGGTACACTCTCTCTTTCCCTCTGCGGTTCTCTCTTTTCCTGGTTGTCGCTGTGGACAGATTAGGCTGGGCTCCGCTCTGCATTTAATTGCGTATAAATCAGTTTTCAATGTTCTCCATCGAATTAATATGACCGTTATTTGAACAGAACGAATTTTGCACCATACAGCAGGGCAATGATTCCCGAAGTTTGGTTGCGAGCCTCTGGGGGGGAGGGGGTCGCGTAAAGAGCTAAAAGAGATCACGAGATGATTTAGAAAATGGAGAAAAGCACTATTAACACACATTTATTTTGTATTTAGAAACAAACAATGTTGAACATAAAAATAAACAAAAAAACTTCAATATTATTTATAAAGTAAAAAATAATTAATGGGATAAATGCGCCTGTTTTTCAGAAAGTAGCTTCTCAAATCTGGACTCTGTATTTGATACAGACAGAGTGGTGAAATTTTCAAGTTCAAGAGGATTTCTCGCCTTTGCTTTCATGACAAGCATAGACTAGAAACTTATTTTGTATATATAGTGGCTTCAAATATTATAAAATAATTCAAGAGCTTTTACAAACACGAGGCACTCTTGCATTTTTTATTCAAATCTGGTCTACGCTCTGCGAAAGAAAAGTCTAGTATCAACTTACCATCAGTAGATACATATTTCAATGAGTCTTTTCTTCATATACAGTAAAATCTCGTTAATCCGGACCTCGATAAGCCGAACTTCGCTTAATCCGGACAGGAAGAAAAACGATGTTTTGAAAAATTAAAGAACCTTGTTTTAAGACTTTTATACATTAGAACTATGGAACAATACAATATTACACGTATAGTATTAAAAATAAAGAAAATCCATCAAGTGTGCATTAATGTAATTAAACTATACAAACAAATATTATTGTCGATTACACATTTTACTGTACCTTACTATATAGTGTATTTAGACCTATACCCTTTAAATACACGATAATAAACGTGTTTAGTTTGCTACAAACGGAGTTTTAATGCACTTTCTACTCTTAAGTTATTTCAGTTAATCCGGACTTTAGTTAAACCGGTCAACTCATCCCCCAAATTTAGTCCGGATTAACGAGATTTTACTGTATATTATATTTCAGCCAATTGAACGTTACCGTCTAAATGGATTCAGTAATCATTTGTGACTGTTGTAATTGCTTTGAGTTTATTGCTGAAAAAGCTGTTTTATTTAAATGGTGAAAACTTAATTGCATGTCCGAAAAAACAAACTCAGCATCTATCACATAGTCTAATACGTAGCCGAAGTTTCCATGAGTTCTTTAATACACTGGAAGGACTCGAATAATTTCTTTTTGTCAAGCGATGTCGATCAGAAAACAAGTTTCATTATGATATTCTTATTGAATTTGGTATTCCCAAGAAACTAGTTCAATTAAAATGTGTCTCAATGAAATGTACAGCAGAAAGCAAAGGCGAGAAATCCTCTTGAATTTGAAAATTTCACCACTCTCTCTGTATCGAATACAGAGTTCAGATTTGAGAAGCTACTTTCTGAAAAATAGGCGCAGTTTTATTACAAGAAAAGTGTGCATTAAAGTAATTAAACTATACAAATAAATGTTATTGTCAATTACACATTTTACTGTACCTTACTGTATAGCATATTTAGACCTATGCCCTCTAAATACATCATAATAAACGTGTTTAGTTGCTATAAACGGAGTTTTAATGCACTTTCTATTGTTGTTTTAAGTTATTTCAGTTAATCCGGACTAATTGGGGGATAAGTTGACCGCTTTAACGAAAGGCAAGAGTGCAGCAGAGTCCGTATAGGCCAGTTTCCGTCAGATGCTTTTCCAATTCACTGCGTGCTAAAGCAAGGAGATGCAATATCGGAATAAGAAATACTTGCTTTCATGACAAGCATAGATGAGAAACTTATTTCGTATAAATACGTGGTTTCAAATATTATAAGATAATTTAAGACTTCTTTTACAAACTCGAGGCACTCTTGCATTGTTTTGTTGGGTTAAATAATACTTAAAAATAAATCACAGCCTGCTTTTCACAAATCAATTTTGTTTCAACAATGAATAAGTTTGAATATGTTTCTTTGCATCGAGTCTGATGTGCTTCATCAGATCGATTTTGGGGGCGGAAAATTTTAGCACTGCCTAGGAGCAGCACTATACCTAAATCCGGCCCTGGCTACAGCATAGGGATCAACCCTTGTATTATAATCGCGACATAAAATATACCCATAATTTGGCATCTGAATAAGATTGGTGAATTTTTATTGAAGTAGCTTGCTTCGCTTGATTAGTATCTCAAATTGTGCCAACCTAACAGTTATAAAATGTCTAACTATTATGATATCTGTTGAATGCTTGTATTCGAGGAAGTGTTGCCAGTAGTGAAGTGAACCCAACGGCTAGAAAAATCACTATTTAAGCAATGATCAATTAATGGGGGGAAAATGTTCATGTTGCAACTTTGTATCTCATATTACATTGTGCAGACTACAAAATCGCCTACTTCTCAAGTACTTCTATAAATACAACGTTTCAGTTAGGATATACTACCACAGCCTAGTATATACAGTCACGAAGCTTGAGTTGTGAGGGTGCTAGGAACAATAGACTGTGCCGGTACTATTTTGCATAGTCTGTAATGAGGTGATATTAGCGATCCTAGTGGTTAGCAACTTTCTATGGATGCATATTTATTACGTATTGAGCTTCGTGACTGTATATACAGCTCACTATTCTTCCTCTTTCACAGTATCAGCAATTCGTTTCTGGAACTCCCTATCCAGCTCCCTCAGGAACTGTCGAACGATATTGCAATTTAAAAGTAAATTGTTTAAACACGTGACCAGTATTCATGATAATTAATTCTCCTTTGTGTGTATGTGTGTATATATATATGTAATTTTTCTCAGTGTTGTATAATTATAATTTACATTTGAATTTGTTGTTCTTGTAATTTGTAATATTGGTTCACTTACCGCTTGCATATTCATTGAATGTAACTTCTAGCCTTATATTATTTTGTAATTATTATTTATTATGTTTGCATTAATTTGCTCAACTTGTGCTTGTGTGACTGTATACATTTTTATTAGCGTTCTTTAAATATTAGTAAAATTGTATCAGCTTCTTTTGTTTCTGGCTAAGTGGAAGAGAAGGCCTGATGACCTTAACTTCGCCAGAATAAATAATAATAATAATAATAATAATAATAATAATAATAATAATAATAATTATTATTATTATTATTATTATTATTATTATTATTATTATTATATACTAGACTGTGATACTACTGTACAACAATTAATTCGGCTATACTACAGTGACTTTGTTATATCTGCATTTAAATTTTTCCTTAAATATATTTTTTACTATTTTCATTACAGCGACCAGCTTCATGTTCTAATGGTCAAAGCTTCTGGATACAGTTCACGAGGTTCCGGGTTCGATTCCCGGTTAGAGTACAGGAATTATTCCTTAAAGGAGATTATTCCCGTGTTCGTTTATGGTCTGGAATTTAAGTTAAGTTTAGATTTAAGACCGCTCCTGGCGCCACATAATCATGATCATCCTTTATATCGGGGTAATTTAGAACTCCGACTCCGTCTTTCAGGCGCCTCATCCTCAGAAGTGGGTTACACCTAAGCCACTGTCAGAAGAGGAATGTCGGAAAATAATCTGCTGGCATTAGAAAAAGAAATTCACTAAAGTATGCCTGCATTTATTTTTAAAATTAAATTTGTTTAATGATTGTAAGACTAATTATTAAACATTTATAAAATGAGGGTTCTTTATTTCTCTTTCCCAAGTAATATTTCAATTTCAGTAACAAACAAGGTTGCCAGACATCGTAATAAAATTTCCTTAGCTTGTTGTCTTAGTACTGCATTTAAATTATTATAGAATTTCAACATTCGACGAGAGCGAAGAGTCCTGAAAAATGTTTTTTTTTTTTTTGGGTGGGGGGAGGGTCACAATTCCTATGATTCCTATGGGTGACCCTGATGTCAAATCTTTCTGACTAGTGACCTCACTCATTTACCATGGGGACTCTTGCTAGCTATGAAATGATGGACTTGCAAAAATTTGCCATGAGAAAGGCAATTCTAACTTACAGCGTAACCTAATAGCACACTTCTGGTTATAAGAGTGCATACGACGAGAAGTTAGGCAGGCAGGCAGGCAGGCAGGCAGGCAGGTCTAACGCCGCCGGCAATCAAGTCGCTGGGCTGTCTGGTTGCCGCCTTCCTGGGAGAGAGAGAGCAAGGCCAAGGCACTATAGACATAGACAAGTAGCCCCACGAGTTGGAAATGCCTCAGTCAACTACAGCGCAGAGTAGACGGTAAGGTTCGTGTCGGCACATGCAACTGCGTAGCTGCCTTCGTCTATACGTGGAGAACCCAACACGAAGTGAAAGCAACTCATTAATTAAAATCAATAAATTTTTCTCCTAAGATTCGAGGAATATAGAGGACGAGATTGTATAAAATTGAAGATGTAAGAGATTAATTAAAATTTATGTCCTAAATGATACAGCCCAAGAATAATAATTCGATTCAGATTAGTCAAGAGTACAAGAGATAAGAATACTAATGTCGTCATTGAATACTGCATCAGCCATAAACCATCAAGACGGCAAGTCCACGAATAGATAGAAACAGCAATACTGTAAGGACGAAAAAAGCAAAGCATTTTCTCTAAAATAGAGAATCAGAAGAAGAAGATGAAGAAGAAGAAGAAGAGGAGGAGGAGGAGGAGGAAGAAGAAGGTCAATGACAGAACATCACATCATTACGTGAGAGCAGCCATAAGAGTTTAGGAATACAGTTTGCTAAGAAAGGACAAAAAAAAAAAATCAGTGTCGCTGAGGTGACACAGTTTCTCGTACGCGTAAGTTCTCTAATCATTTTCTGAATGGTAGATGTTCCCACTTGCAGTAAATTTTCTTGACTTATAATAAAATTCCAAAGACATATACTTACCTACAGTGAGTCTAACTCTAATTGAGGGGTTGGGTGCAAGAAAGGCACTTCTTTCAAATGTAAGTTTTGAGAAAATTGATGTTGAAAATTCATCATCATAATAATATTCCAGGCACGAAATTAGGCCATTGTTGGCCTGTTTTGGTTCCAGTTATACAGGATCCAATAGACGTTTCTGTGGATGTCCAGGTCGTCGTCGTCCTTGAGGGTGGTATTTTAGCATTTCTTGGGTTGTCCGGCCAGCTTCATTACGAGAAATGTGTTCAAGCCATCTATTTCTGTATTCTGTAATTTTTTCTTCTAATGGTTGCATGTTGAGTTCCTGCAGTATATCCTCGTTCCTCTTGTGGTCCAGAAGTGTGTATCCTGCAGTTCGTTGCAGATATTTCATTTCAGATGCTCTTAATCTGCTGATATCTCTTTGTTTCAGAACCAAAATTTCGCTTCCATAGAGGAGAGTTGGTAGCGCAAGGGTTTTATATAGCTTTATTCTGGAATGTTTCTGTACTAAACTTGGTTTTAGGGTATGGTTTAGCAGTCCTATAAAAATATTAATATTTGTAAAAATTTGTTAATTTTTCTGCTTACATCATTCTCTCCTTCGTATGATATATTACATCTTAAGTATGAAAAGGAATTTATCTGTTCTAAAATCACATTTTCAACAACAATTTTGCTTCGGATTGAGTTTGTACCTTCAAATGCCACTATTTTGGTTTTTTCTGATGAAATCTTCATGCCATGTTCTTCTATGATTTTATTTAGTTTAAATATACCCATCTGTAAATTGTCTTCGGAGTTTGCAACTAATACTTGGTCGTCCGCGAAAAGAACTATGTTTAGTCTTATGGAACTTGAAATTTGAATTCCTAATGTGTACTCCTCACACCAAAGGCGTTGAAAATTCAAACCGTAATAATGTTACATTTTGGATATTCCTGATCTCTACGATCACAGTATTGAACTACAACTTGGTGATCATATGCATAACAGATTTTTATTGGGTTATTTTACGACGCTGTATCAACTTCTATGTTATTTAGCGTCTGAATGAAATGAAGGTGATAATGCCGGTGAAATGAGTCCGAGGTCCAGCACCGAAAGTTACCAGCATTTGCTCGTATTGGATTGAGGGAAAACCTCGGAAAAAACCTCAACCAGGTAACTTGCCCCGAGCGGGATTCGAACCCGGGCCACCTGGTTTCGCGGCCAGACTCGCTGATGCATAACAGATCAGAGAACACAATAAAGTGTTTTACTCAAAAAGGGCACATCCTCTAAAATGCCCTTCTTGCACCCAGCCCCTCAATTGAGGTTCTAGTACAGCATTTGCTGAAATGGGTATCGGGTAAGAAGTGTATCGGAAAATGCACCGTCGTACAGAAGAGAGAGGGAAAAAGCAGCTGTAATTGTGCGGGCGATCAGCAGCTGACGAGGACGCTGTTTGCCGCACCGTTAAACATTATCATGTCGTAGCTTCTATGATAGTCAATCGCGCTGTAATTTTTAGGATTCATAGATAAATGTCTAAGGAAAGCAAAGAATACATTTCGAAATCAAAATCTTTTTTGGAAAGTGAGAAAAAAATACAAACTTCGAAGTAACCTGTTCAAAATAAACATTGATACCCTCAAAATTTGGTAAGCGGCAAACTTGTTCATTTTTCACTTTAGATGGGGGTCAAAGCGAGAGAAATGTTTAGAAAGAATGAAAATTATTTAAAAAAATGGTTGCTAGTTAAACAATTACAGCGCAGAGCAGACGGTAAGGTTCATGCCGGCACATGCAACTGCTTTGCTGCTAGAGACCGGCAAATCAGACAAGACTCACGCCCATACCTGCTTGCCGTCAGGCTTGGGTTCCGGTGACGCTACAAAGCAAGTTAACTTCTAAGACTGAATCCATTGAGCCCGGGTTTCATAGGTTCAGTCCAGGCGGGACCCAAGAAAGCCTGCCTGTTTGCTCGTATTATAACGTAGAATGACTTGCATTCACGGAAGCCAGTCTGCGCTGGTTAAGATGAAACAGTACTAGTTTGAAATCTAAGTTCGTTGGCTATTTAATCACTTCAAAAAATCTTTATCTTATGGTCCAACACGGCAGATAATTCTTGATTAAAGAAACACAGTTTTACGATTTATTACGCTACAGAATTCATAAAATAATAAGACAATATTATACATTTCATATTCCTGCAAAGTGTCTCTGACTCAACAAAATAGTAACATTTCGTAACTTGTGACTAGTTGAGAATATAGAAAAATATTTCATTTTAACTTTTTCCTTATCAACAATTAAAAGCCTCATGAATACCTGTAAAATGTATAAAAGTTTTTCGTTCTTCAGAATATTGATTTGTTATTTAACTTCTGAGGGACAGATTTCTTTTTATTTATGAAGCTGAAAATTTGAATAGTTTGCATTAAATTTATATTACTACGATGAAAAGGAAAGTGCAAGTAATTTATAATAACTGTTGGCATTTAATGGATATTATGTTGACGAGAAAGAGAAGAGAAGAGAAGAGAAGAGAAGAGAAGAGAAGAGAAGAGAAGAGAAGAGAAGAGAAGAGAAGAGAAGAGAAGAGAAGAGAAGAGAAGAGATATTGGTAACAATTATTATGAATATCAACAACTATTATAGAAAAATATTTCATTTTAACTTTTTCCTTATCAACAATTAAAAGCCTCATGAATACCTGTAAAATGTATAAAAGTTTTTGGCCAGAATATTGATTTGCTATTTAACTTCTGAGGGACGGACTTCTTTTTATTTATGAAGCTGAAAGTTTTAATGGTTAGCATTAAATTTATATTACTACGATGAAAAGGAAAGTGCAAGTAATTTATAATAATTGTTGGCATTTAATAGATATTATGTTGACGAGAAATAGTTTTCTTTGTCTTTATTAACGGTACGTTTCAGAAGACAACAAATTAAGTTTTCAGTAGTTTGTCTATATCTGTAGGCTTCATGTCAGGTTTGAATGACTTGGTTCATATTTATCATGCATCTGAAAGCAGCACAGTCTGGCGCAGGTCGGCGGAACCAAACAGTCCTTTCGGGCCACTCTTAGGATTGTTTGGGAGTCACGTGCAACCACACTGCTTGCCTGCTTGTGAGGGAAGGTTGGAGGCGGGCGAACGAGACGAAGCGTAAACCCGCTCACGGACGTAAACAATCATTGGCAAGCCTGATACTGTCCGTTACTCAGGAGAAGACGAGCGGAAAAAATGTGAAAAATGTTATGTTTTATTTAACGACGCTCGCAACTGCAGAGGTTATATCAGCGTCGCCGGGTGTGCCGGAATTTTGTCCCGCAGGAGTTCTTATACATGCCAGTAAATCTACTGACATGAGCCTGTCGCATTTAAGCACACTTAAATGCCATCGACCTGGCCCGGGATCGAACCCGCAACCTTGGGAATAGAAGACCAGCGCTATACCAACTTGCCAACCAGGTCGACAAAAAAAAATGTGACGTTCTTGACTATCGCTGTTGATTATTATAAACATCGCTCAGATAAGACATTTTGCCTGTCTCTGGTTGCTGCCTTCGTCTACACGTGGAGAACCCAAAACGAGGTGAAAGCAACTCATTAATTAAAATCAATAAATTTTTCTCATAAGATTCAAAGAATATAGAAGACACAACTGCAGGAAGTTCACTCATAACAGAAATGAAATCTCATTTCGCTATTTATTTATTTATTTATTTATTTATTTATACATACCGGGTGGTTGTTCAACACGATCGACATATTCCTTCCTCGCCTCCTATAATAACTTTTGTACTTAGATTTTCTTCATAAAATTAGAAATAGGAAAGCGAAAAGCAGTGATGCATATTTTTTTACTCATATGATATAGGCTACGTAAACCATATATATCCAATATTTTCAAGACTATTGCCTGCACAGTTACATTTAAACTTTATTTATAAATCATTGTTGATTTTATACTTGTTTAATGCCTGTAAGAATTGGTCGTGATATCTGAAGTAGCTAACATAGTTCACACAAGTAAAATAATCAACAACTCTAGCAAATAAGCTCTCATATCAATATGGGAATAAATTACTCCTTGTAATGCTAATTTTACTGTAATATAATAGGCCATGGATTATGTAAGAAAGTGACAACCTTCTGTTTTCATTGCATAACGAGTGACGTCATAGTTTACAGAAAACAAACCTTTCATGTCAAAGCGTTACAACTTTTCCTTCGTTGTAGGTCGAGTTTAGAGTTTTCAAGTCGAAATGATAGCGGCATGATGACATAATATACAACACGCAGAACGACTTCTGAGTATGTGAAACAAATATTACAAATTTAATGTATTGATTGTTCCTACTTCTTCACTGTGTTATTACTGTAAGTACCTAGACTATACTGTACATTAATTAGTCTTAATTGAATTCAATTTGGTTTTGTACGAAACACGCTTAACACTAAAGAATTATATTTTAATTACTGAAATATGTATTACCATTATTCACTTTATTCATAAATGTCCGTCAAATGATTACTACGCTGTGTGCACAAGCAGACATCACACTTTGTGCAAATACACCTCGCTTTTGTACCTTTTGTTTCAGGGCAGCATGAACAGCACTTCAACATCCTGGTTTAATTTACCGATATGTGATGCATGTGTATTAGATCGGGGGCGTATCTTTCCAAACAACATGTCAATTACCCTGAAAGAGATTTATGCGTTGTTGCCCCTGCTGAATGTGGCATTTCAGCAGATCTAATTGAAAAGTATTTCAAGAGCTTTCAATGAACAGTGGAAAACATTCCAGAGGTGTTCTTGCTTCTGTGGAAATTTCTATTACTTCCAGTACGCGTATAAAAATGTTGTGACTACTGCGTGTCTTTACATTAATATGAGAAGACCTCTCTTTTTTCTTGTGATGTCTAAATAACATTTCTATATATTATCAAAATAATTATAAAAATAATAATTATACCATAGGCCTACGCTGTAAGTACATTTTATTTCCTTTGACATCTTCAACTTTAGGTTCCGTGTTTGGTCACTTATAGCATTGGTAGTCAACAGTGGACTCGAATATGTAGACCTAGAGGTACATGTATGTACGAGATGCGTTTGAAAAGTTCGTGGCCTGACACATAAATGGCATTGAAAACGTGTCAACAATGCCGCCATTGTTAGCGGCCATTTTATATTAGTTCAAGCGCAAAAAAAAAAAAGGAAATTTTTGTTGACTACATTGCGTAGTTTAATTTTGAAGTTAGTGCGCCAAACAGATTGGCAAAATGGAAAATATCGAACATTGTGCTGGTATGTAATATTTCGTAAAAAAAAAAAAAAAAAAAAAAAAAAAAAAAAAAAAAAAAAAAAAAAGGGTTGAGTTTAACAGAAATTAAAGTAGACACGGATGCTATACGGGAAGATTTCGCTCCAGCGTTGTTTTTTTTTTTTGTCAAAAAATCCTAGTTTAAAAATAATCTGATCGTCTGTGTAAAACAAAGTGCTTAAAACTGTATCTGCATTTAATCTAATTCCATCATTAAAATCCTTTCTTCTTATCCTTACCAAGTCATCTGTATACAAATTAAAGAGAGTAGTGGACAAACTGCAACCTTGTCGGACACCTTGGTTTATATTAATTTCACTTTAAATAATTAATTATTCCATTTCGAGGGTATCAGAACTTTATCTGCTTCTAAGTTCCATGACACATTGCGGGCCTCGTTGGTTGTGTGGTCACCACAGTGCAGGTTTACCGCAACAGGACAACATATGACAAGTTAAATTAATATCTTCCAATGTCCACTCCGGGAATCGAACTACGGGCCGCTTGGATGGAAAGCGCAAACATCATCCACAGAGCAAGGCGGCGAATAATAATAATAATAATAATCCGTGGCGCTACAGCCTATGAAGGGCCCAGACCGACCAGCCGGTCGCTGGCCCCACATGATGAAGCAGAGGTGGACGATCATTCAACCAGAATGGAGGTATCGTGTGGATTAGCACGATGATCCTCCCCTGGCCGTTATAGCTGGCTTTCGTAACCGGATTGTGCTACCTATCGTAGCTCTCCAAGTGCATCGTTATGCTGGGTGGGCACCGGTCCCATACACTGACCGAAATTTCATGAGAAAATTTCTTCCCCCATGGGACTCGAACCAGCGCGCATTCCGTAACGCGAGTTCTAGGCAGGATGCCTTAGACCACGACGCCACGGCGCGGGACGACAGCGCTCCATTACAGTATTATAATTAGCATTTTTTCGTACAATGCATTCTGAGAACACAATGCCCGTCTGGGTCAGTGCATTACGCGGAATAGCGCCTGGGTAGCATAGTGTGAGGAATTGGTTACGGACGGATTGCACCGACTGTAGAGGAAACTGTGGTTACCCTCGGCGAGCAATCCTTTATACGAGTTCAGGATGTGGTTCTTCGAATAATGACTCATGGCAGATGAACCAAGATGTGCTGCGTACAACGACACCGACACACGCACTTCTCGTTCGGATCCCGAGATCCATTATATCCACTGAAGGCCTTTCATTTATTGTGCACAAAAATAGCGGTGGAGGAGGAAGGAGAAAGAAAACTGCCATGTGTTACTTAAGGGGAAACGTTATGCATCACCAGCTACGGATTATATTTGGATGTAAAGAGTGCAGTATAATATATTGTACAACGTACATTATCTCCTATTCATCTATAGCCGTATACGATTTGTAACATCATCAGCATCGAAGATTACAGTACGATTATTTAGTCCTGATAGTCGCCGGAGATCTGCGCATGGGACAGGCGAGTCCATTTAGTTACGCCAAGGGGTGTTTGGGTTTTTCACTCGCTTGCCTTTACCGACCGTTCGCCCTATCTCTACTCCGGAACTTTCCCCACTCCTCCTATTACTTCCCCTCTTTTGCGTCCCTGAGCTGTCAGGACTAAATAATCGGTCAGTACATACTGCTCCGCTTCCAATTATTGAATTTGTCACTGAAAATCTTTTAGGACCTCCAAATTATTTATATTTTCTTATTATATCAAGTATAAAAGAAAGTGTTGTGACGACACAAAAAAAAAAAAATCGATCACGAAAATTTCGCGGTAATACAAGTTTTTAGAGCCGAATTTTTGGTGTCTGGCATTTCGCCTGTGTACAGCAATTTCTACTAATATACCGAACGGATTTTGTTCATATTCATTACTTACAAATCCATGTATCCGGGAATTATGGACGTGAAAAGATAATTTTAGTGAATTAAAAAAATATCAGGTCTTTATTTGAAATGAAATACTGTTCACATAATATCGATTTAACGTCGACTCTTACGACTGATTATCTTTTTCATTTTGCTTCTCACAGGAGATGAACTGGTAAATTAAATTATTTAGGCGGTATATCCCCAAAAATTGTTCATGTCAAAGGAATTATTATTATGTAAGAAATAATTATTTCAAATTTAAATACTCTTCATGTAAACCTAAAATGTTTGTACTTAAAAATATCCATAGGAATTGTTTTGTAAAGTTAACTTAGCTCTATTCAATTCGAAAAAAGAGCAAAATATAGACCTACTTACATTTTCAGTGAAAGTAATTAGCACCTATAGACACAATTATACTCCCCCCAGAAAAAAAAGCCTTTAGGCCTATATTAATATACATTTACTAAGACTTATTGACGATAAGTTATATAGCCTTAGACCTCCTTTATAAACCAAAAGCATAAGCGATTACCATGGGAAAAAAATATGCTGTCTGAGAAATAACAATTACTCCACGTTTGGTCATAAAATAAATTAGGTCCGAAAAAAAAAAATATATATAGTATTAGTCGGTGAGAAAGTACCTATTTTTTATTGAAAAGACTGTCCGGCAGACAGACAGACAGACAGACAGACAGACAGACAGACAGACAGACTAGTTCTTTCGTTCCTTCTGATTGGATATTGGTCGCGAGGCTCTCTAGGACAAACTGCTTGTCATTTGAAAAGCGCACTAGATAGACTACAAGAACAAGATGAACTAGATAGACTAGACAAACAGACAAGATAGGCTAGAATTCAGCGGTACACAACCCGCGGCCCGATAGTAAAGTTGTAAACTTAAAATTAAAAAAAAAAAAGTTGAACTAATTTCTATTATTAATTACTATAAATTACAGTAATCACGAATTAGTAAGACATTTATGAAAATTATTTATTATTGGAGTATGCCTGCGGCCCTCCAAAACAACATTTTTTTTTAAATATTGGCCCGCAGTATTCATAGGGTTGAGTACCCCTGCGCTAGATACACTAGACTGGACGGGACGGGACGGGACAGACAGACAGGGCTATTATATGGTGCACAAATAATTAAATTATGGAGAATTAAGAGAATGCTGACTGATCAACTGGAAAGACCCAGGGAAATCCAGATTGCAGCAGTGATTCTGTGTTTTCCAAGGTCACGAACTCTAAAGACTTTTTTTTCTGAACCAACGAGTGCGAGGCCCTACTTGCACAAATCCGGACTACACAAAAGATAGTGAGTGCTTTCTATAGTTGCGAGGTGTGCTATATAAACCACTCACTATCTCTGGTGTAGTCCGGATTGTGCGAGACGGGCCACGCACCTCGCATGCGTCGGTTCAGAAAAACCAAGGCTTTAACTCGGCCACGCGAACAGAAAAGCCTACTCGATAACCCTGCGCTATGGTCATTCAGGGATAAATTTATACTTTGGAAGGTTTTACAAGTTCTTTCAGCAACAAAGCTTTAATATCTAGCTGCCTGCGACCTGGTATTACAAAGAAATAACTCATGGAGCATATATTTCTTGAAGCTCTACATCCCGGAAATTCCACACCTCGACAGTATTCACTGAATACCACTACTGAGAAAGTGGAAAAGCCGTGTTTGCAGAGCAGGGAAATAGTTCGACATCTTTCTTAAAATTATGGAACTTAGAAGCAGGTAAAGTTTCAATGGCCTCGAAATAAAATACCACTAATTATTTAAAATTAAAATTAGACAAGGTTGCAGCACAGTCTAGTATATACAGTCACGAAGCTCAATACGTAGTAAATATGCATCCATAGATAGTTGCTAACCACTAGGATCGCTACTATCGTCTCATCACAGTCAATGGTCAATGCGAAATAATACCTACACAGTCTATTGTTCGTAATACCCTCATAAACTCAAGCTTCGTGACTGTATATACGAGACTGTGGTTGCAGTTTGTGCGCTACTCTCTTTAATTTGTATGCAGATGACTTGGCAAGGATATGAAGAAAAGATCTTAATGATGAAATTAGATTAAACGCAGATACAGTTTAAGCACTTTGTTTCACACAGATGCCCAGATTATTAAACCAGGATTTTTTTTGACAAAGTAGCTCACGGCTTCATTAGAGCTTCTTTTACTGTTTCCCCAGAGACATTATTATCGAGCTGAAAGCAAGAAATGGTAAGTTTGTTTCAATATACTGTACACTGTAAATAATATTAAATTCTCTTCGTAGAAGTTTTTATGAACCCGACAATGCGACTGCATTTTTTATTTCTTTCAAGTACTTGTTTTATCGTCCATCCGGTAGCAACAGCATCAACCAAGGATCATAATTGGTAAAAATGGTTGTAGTAGAAAGGCAATCCAGTGGCGAATTATTTGAAAACAGTGTACTGTATTTTCTTCACTGTAGTAAATATTTCGCTTAACTTGGAAAAATAGACCGAAAATTTTCGGAAACACGAAGGTTATCTTGTACCGAACAAGTTAAATGATTTTTTTTTTCTGTACAATTGCTACATAACTACTTGCAAACTTTAATTTAGGTGCAACTGTTGTGTTAATGAAATAATCTTCATCGTATTGAGCACACTAGTCCACCAACAGTAGATTATACGCTATTACGCTACGTGTGAGGAAAGTGTATTACAATAGAATCGAGAAACATTGGGGGGGGGGGGGTAAACGAGACGCAGTCCAGTTTTTTTCTATTTCCGAGATTCTGTTGTGCACTAACATACAAGTAGCGCATGCTATATTTAGCACAATGATTGTAGTTTAAATTTAAATACATATATATATTGTACATAGTGTTCTGCCTAATGGCAGGTCTTTCACTGCAAACCAGCATTCTCCAATCTTTATTTTCTGCCTTTCTCTTAAATTTAAATAAATTAATTTTATAATACTACACGAAAATATAAAATGTATCATTTCAATGCATTAAAAACTGACTGTGTGTAATATTCTGTAGGCCAATCTATGTATCCTACGTTGATATAGTAATGTGTAAATTAAATGAAATTTAAATAAGGCATTTAGATGTAAAACATTCGTTAACAATGTTATTAATAAATAATCACGGCAATACAAATGGTGCTATAGGACCTTTGGTTTGTACTGACTCATCTGAACGTTGATTTCGTTCTATCAGCTACTAACAGCTGACCTTGAGACCTAAGTTACGTATAACTGACATACCTTACAGAGAGACAAATCAATAGGTACTTTATTTCCTTGCGTAACTCTAATACGTTCAAATAATAAACTTAATATAAAGAAGCAATTGAAACAAAACTGCAGGGAGGTAATGAATAAATATAAAACAAAATCATTAATTTTTGTTAAAAGATTTAATAATTGTTTAAACAAATTCCATCATGGTCAATACACAAGTGTTAATGAATATTCTTCAATACCCGAAAATAAAAAAGTAAATGTGGCGTTGAAGTTTGGTTGCGATTCATTAGTGCCTCAAAAATCGAAAATAAGATATGACAAGGTATACAGTACTTTCACACAGCTAATTCAGAAAAAGGATAATTAATCAGAAACTATTAGTACCGGTAGCTTATTTTGTGCAAAGGGAAAGGAACAGTACCTACCATACGTTTCAATCTTCTGGAAGTGTGTAGGCCGTGTATTCAGAACTTCGGAACCATGTCTGAACAACGATATTAATACTGCCCAATTTCATAAATAAATTTAAAGAATAAAAGTGTTGGACATAAATAATTGAAGTTCCTTACGATTATGGTTAAAGCAACTGTGATTGTAGGAATTGCTAGGTCTTGTAGGCGGAATTAACTTACAAATATGAACATAGATGAAATTGAAGACAAGGGTTCAATTTTTGGTTGTTAATGTAGCAATATGAAAGCAAACATTCATAGAAATTTTACAATTACTGGTAAGCTTAATGAGGAAGTACAGTACATTTTCTTGAAATTTTAGAAATTTTTAGAAATTCAAGCTGAGACTTAAAGATAGAAAAATCCGTCAATCATTTCACAGAGTTCGTAATGACAAGTGTGTAGATCAAAATGCTGATATAAATATTATGAGACGATTGCTTGAAATCATTGGCAAATTTTTTAACCTAGAAGTCCCTACTTCATACACGGGACATGTCTTTCAAATAACGTCGGTATCAGATACTGGAGTTGAAATTCTACAGTTAGAACAATTATTGGGACATAAGCAGCTTACTGTACGAATTGTGAGTTGGACCGAGAGAGCTTCACATCTTGCATAATACCTTGAGACTTAAGTTACGTATAACTGACCTACCTTACAGAGAGACAAATCAATAGGTACTTTATTTCGTTGCGTAACTCTAATACGTTCAAATAATAAACTTAATATAAATAAGCAATTGAAACAAAACTGCAGGGAGGTAATGAATAAATATGAAACTAAATTAATAATTTTTGTTAAAAGATTTAATAATTGTTTAAACTAATTCCACCATGGTCAATACACAAGTGTTAATGAATATTCTTCAATACCCGAAAATAAAAAAGTAAATGTGGCGTTGAAGTTTGGTTGCGATTCATTAGTGCCTCAAAAATCGAAAATAAGATATGACAAAGTATACAGTACTTTGATACAATGGCTAATTCAGAAAAAAGGATAATTAATCAGAAACTATTAGTACCGGTAGCTTATTTTGAGCAAAGGGAAAGGAATAGTACCTACCATACGTTTCAATCTTCTGGAAGTATGTAGGCCGAGTATTCAGAACTTCGGAACAATGTCTGAACAACGATATTAATACTGCCTAATTTCATAAATAAATTTAAAGAATAAAAGTGTTTGACATAAATCTTTAAGCCCTAAGTTTTCACGAAAGAAGATATGAAGTAATGTTTAATTGAAGTTCCTTACGATTATGATTAAAGCAACTATGATTGTAGGAATTGCTAGGTCTTGTAGGCGGGATTAACTTACGAACATGAACATAGATGAAATTGAAGACAGGGGTTCAATTTTTGACTGTTAATGTAGCAAATTCGAAAGCAAACATTCATAGGAATTTTACAATTACTGATAAGCTAAATGAGGAAGTACAGTACATTTTCTTGAAATTTTAGAAATTTTAGCTGAGATCTAAAGATAGAAAAATCCGTCAATCATTTCACAGAGTTCGTAATGACAAATGTGTAGATCAAAATGTTGATATAAATATTATGAGACGATTGCCTGAAATCAATGGAAAATTTTTTTTAACCTACAAATTTTTATTTTATTTTTTTTTTTAATTTTTCAACCTTCACACACGGGACACGCCTTTCAAATATCGTCGGTGCCAGATACTGGAGTTGAAATTCTACAGGTAAAACAATTATTGGGACATTTAGCAGCTTACTGTATGAATTGTGAGTTTGAGCGAGAGAGTTTCACATCTTGTATAATCATGCATTGAAAACATTGAACGGGCTTATTTAGATATTAACATTTAGCATGTTTTAAAGAATCAATATTTTGTCACTTGTGAAGGCAAGTTTGCACTTTCATTCGTATCACAAACAGTGCAAAATAACACAGTTACATCACTTTAACACACATCTCTATTCCCGCTCACGTCAGATTCAAGTTAAACTAGAGAATCTACCTAACGCATCTTTCCATTTATAATCGGTTATTGAACGACCTGTATGAATTGCGGGGTTCTCTAGCGTCGGTGGAATTGCTAGTAGCAAAATAATTTATTAGCGAGATGGGGGCGAGAATTCGTCATGGATTACCTGATATTCGCATTACAGTTGGGAAAACACTGACAAATACAGGGCTATATCTTCGGATTAAAGGTCTAGAACCGGACACACCGCTTGCTCCCCCTTCCAAGACTGGAGTTCGATGGTACTGGCGTAAAAGACAAATCACTTTACTAGGTATAGGAGGGAAGAAAAGTAGTTCATCCATTTATGTAAACTAGGAAATATCGCAATTTTGAGTTTGATAATTTTCATTAGGTTTTTGTTTAATCAAAATACAGTACTGTATTAACACTTAGTGATTTTACTCACGAATTGAACTATCCATTCAGACCTATTAATTATGCAGTGTATATTGTACTGTTACAGCACATTAGCGTACAATATAGAGAATGAAGTTAAATTGAAAAATAATCATAATAGCCTATGGATATTTAAACCAGGGGCGTATTTTGCGGGCTACCGGGGCTACCGGCGGTAGCCCAAGGAAATTACAAAAGAAAAAGTTTATAATATAACATAATGTAATAATTTTGTATTATTAGTTTTACCATAGTAATTAAAATTAAAGTAATTGTTAGATATATTTTGTGTAATAATAGGGTCAGCGGTAGCCCAAATTCTTTAACCAGTATACGCCTCTGATTTAAACACATTTTTGAAAATGGTGGCCATTCATTTCGATATAGGCTTCAGTTCTTTTGTGCATATTATCGCACTATAGACTACTGTACCTAATCCCAATTACCAGTTTCGTCCTTCGTACGAATAACTCATGTTGAAATAATTCTATACCTGCTCTATAAAAGAGTACCTTACGTACTGTAAATTTAATCTTCACTTCTGCCCGATCCGAAAAGATAAAATTACTCAGAAATGCTACCTACTGTCTGTTCAAGTGGTTTTGTCGCAGGGTCGTAGAAAGGGGAGGGGGAAGTCACGTGACAGTTAATTACTTAACGAGGCCCTTTTATTTATTTTAAACAGTTGTATAATATTACGTAGACGTCCAATTCCTAACAGAAATTAATGTTTCCAGAAAAGAGGTAAGACAGCCCAGCTACTAGACTTTACAGAGGGGCGAACAGAAGCAGGTGGGGGAAACCGGGATGCGACGTAGGCAAACGGACGACAGTATCTGTGCGAAAATATGATTCAATGTTGAAAGCGCATTCGTCACTGGAAAATGCGAACATATTTCTGGAACGTACTATACTCACTAACTCAGTACTGCATACGCGGCCTCGGTTCTGTGTGGAGGACGGTTGGAGTTTACTAGTAGAGGGGGTGGGAGTGAAGTACATTCATAAACTCAGGTACAATAAAAATTGAAGTAAAAATAAAATGATGTCCCTGTATAATCAGATAACAATCTCCAAGCAAGATTCAAATCCACGACCAGGCGTAGCTTTAGATCAGGAGACCAGCTCCTTAACGGTGGCCTGACACACCAAACTTATCATTAATATTTACTGCAGAAGACTGAAAAGTGAGAATAAAAAATTCTGTTTACAGAAAGTTTCATCATTAAAAACTGAGGGAGAAAATAAAAATCGCATTCTCATATATGCAAATTGTTAATAACATATTATAAGAAATGAATTTATTTATCAGAAAATAGGTAAAACATATATTTAAGTATAAATAACAGGTGCAAGGAAAATTATACATTGGCTCTACTTCCTTATTACGGCGAACAGAGGTAAGTATAAATTTGGGACAAGTGTAACCCAATGCCATCAAACGCAAAAAATACGAGTTTGTAAACTGGCGCCAATTGTCGAATGTTCATGCCACTAGAAGCTACTTCACATATTATATTCGTCAGTGGAAATATTTTCGTGCCCAAAATACAAACTTCTGATTCTATATGTCCTTCGATTCTTTCAATTTGTCTTAAGCAATAGTTATTAGGAACATAAAGAATGCTTTTTATTTAGTATGTGATCATTTGTCATTTAAATATCTGCAATGTACTAAATGCCCAAAATATAAAATTCTCGTTCTAATTATAGGCTTATGTCTTTTGATTCTTTCAATTTGATTTTGAGAACATGTTGAACCGACTAGTCACGTATGTAACTAATGTATTAAACTATGTAAAATCCTTCATTGACTGTCACAAACTTTGTTAAATCACTTTTTGTATGTGAATAACAAAATAAATTAAATATTAACAAGGAATACTTTCGCTCTTTCAGTCATCATCAGATTGTATTAGAAAAAATAACTCTTCATAAATGTTAATAAGTATATGATATTGAACAATTACCTTGAAAGTCTAGTAAAAGAGCGTAGTTGAGACAATTGAACATCTAAAATTATAATGTAATAAAAAACTGATGATTTATAATAATTGTGGAAGGCAATATACGTACGATGTGACTGAAATGTGGTTATGAATACAACACCAATATGTAGTGGGTTCCAATGTGGCCAGTAAAATGGTACAGTCACTGATGTGCGGTTTGGAAACGTGTTCTGTGAACGTAAGTAAGTAAAGTTATTGGAATATTAAAATGAAAAGGACTCCAGGCAAACTTTATCGGCTACTTCTAGCTCGCATTGAATTTCGACGCTGAATAAAGTCTGCTGTTGAAAGCGTCGCTAAATAAAATGCCACCACCACCACCAGTACTATTACTATATATCAGTAACATAACAGTCCATTTCTTATACTTTTACACCATATTTAGAGCTTAGCTTCTGTCTTCCTTTCTTACGTTACTTAATAGCTTTTTTCTTTATTATAAATTACAATTTTTCAGTAAAACAGTAAACTTCGGATTGAGACAAGTGGCCAACAAGCTTGGAGCTCACGTAACTATTTACTGTCTCGAGAATTCTTACAAAGACGCGATGTTCTATACTTTTTAATATTTATCTTCCAAACATCCCCTTGATTAAACATCGCTATCAGCGGCTGGTTGTTAGTTGAATGGCTTACATTATGAAAATTATTAGATTATGTTACTGTTATGACTAGAGACGAGAATTTCATGCACTACAAAATCCCAAAATATGCATGCATTCATGCACTATCAAACATGCACGATCAAGCGAAAAATACATTAAAAAATGCACTTTCATTTTTGTTCAAAATTTTTTATTTCTATTTCTATTTTTTTTTTTGCACAGTTAACAATTAACAACATTTCTAAATTAGTTTCTGTGAGGTTCCTGAGCTTGTCAGTCAATATGTTTTTGTAAGCAGACAATAACTTCTCTACATCGTAAGAAGGTATGCGTGCAAACTTGAATGAGCATTTTTCTGTCATTGAGTTTTTTTTTTCTTTTCCTTCTTCTATCCTGATTCCTGAAGCTAAAATAAGGGACGTAAAAATTGAGGAACTGAGGTGTCCACTCAAAACCATTAAAACATGCATTTAAACTGAATATAATGTATTATTATATGCATGACTGAGCTAAAAATTGCTTAAATATGCATTATGTATGTTTTTATCCCCAAAAAGGCCAAAACATGCAAATATGCACGGAAAAAGTACACATATTTGGAACCGGAAAGTAATGAAATGGATAAATATTAAGTTTGAGCTATGTCCTATGTTCCTATAAAAACATGCATTTGCATGAAATTCTTTTTCTTGTTAATATATTAATGTGACCTAACCCGATCGCCCCAGGACTATAGCATAGCTCTTTCACCGCTCATAAAAAGACAATCCTGTTGCATTGTTCTACACACTTCTGCAAGCTCCAAAGTGGCTGAAGATAGGACTTATATCAGAAAAGGAGGATTTTCCACAAAACAAGAAGACATGACAACGTGAGATGACGCTTATTTTTAATACCTTTATGGAAAAAGGAGAATTCTTAGTAGTAGTATACAATGAAACTTGTGTAGAACTGCTAATGATCATTAATTAAGTTAACCACTTAATCGTACAGATTATAAATAAATGTATACCTTTTTAATTTCCTGACTGTTGGTAGACTACTTCTCTAATGATCCAATTTGTTTGAGGAAGGAAAATAATGTTGTTTCTCATTCAGTAGTAAATACTGGTGAAATTCACACAAGATAGATGTCGAAATTTCTTTCCGTTGCTTCTAAAGAAGAATTTAGTGCAGTCGCTCTTGATGCCTCATTTTGATTACTGTGACACTCTACACTGACCTTAACATGAGACTGACAGACAGACTACGGCGTGTTCATAATGCATGCGTTCGATTTATTTGCAACGTCCGTAAATCTGACCGTATCACACCTTCACTAAATATGCTGTCCTGGGTCCGTCTCAAAGAGCGAAGAACTATTCACTCTCTCACTTTACTTTTCAATATTCTTCAAACCTCTAACCCTAGCTATCTAGCTTCTCGTTTTCAACATTTGTCCTCATATCACGAAATAGATACTCGATCACAACACCATATCACACTCTCCATTCCTAAACACAGAACATTCTTCTACTCTTCATCTTTCACCGTCTCTGCAGCTCATCTCTGGATCTCTATACCACAACATGTCAGAGACTATCGGACATTGTCTAGTTTCAAAAATAAATTAAAATTGCACTTTTTGAATTAGATTCCTTTCAGTTATAAGGACTTTTCTCTGTCATAGTTTTGTAAAAATATGGGCTATATATTTCTTTTTCCTTCCTTTCCCCTATTTGTTCTCTTTATCAGCCGATGAATTTATTATCATAGCCTTTTTATCGTGAATTTTATTTAATTTTCGTATTTCTTTCCTTTTCTATTATTATTTTATTACATTCCATTTTGATATATTCTTCCTTACGTTTTTCCATATTAACCATTTGTACTAAATGAGTTGCTTTCACTATATTTCCAATGTATTTTACTTTCTTTTTTTTCTATTATGGTATTACCTCGTCTCTGGAATTCGCTACCTAATGATGTCAGGGACTGCCGGACTTTATCACAATTCAAAATTAAATTGGAAAATTTTGTCTTGTTTAATGCTTTTTAGATATTGCTAGAAGTGTCGATTTGTGTTTTTTTTTACTCCAGATTAAAATCGCAAGTTTCTTGTTTATGTTAGTTAATTAGGATACAATTAATTATACTTAATCACTCATTTAAAGTTTGTGTGACTGCAACCTGTGTATATTTTTGTGTGACTTTACTTCGTTTATAGTGTTTTTTTTTTCCTTTTTATTTCTGTTATTGTATTTGTATTCCTGGTGTTGTGGAAGAGAAGGCCTGATGGCCTTAACTACACCAGAATAAATAAATAAATAAATAAATAAATAAATAAATAAATAAATAAATAAATATTTTCATGTAGTTTAGTGTCCATTTTATTATGCTATTATTATTATTATTATTATTATTATTATTATTATTATTATTTTATTGTGATATGTTAGTATTCTGTTCTTTAACTTTTTGTTAAATTTTAACTGCTTGTATACTTTGTGACCTGGTAGAGTGTAAGAGAAGTCCCTATGGCCTTAACTCTGCCAGTATAAATAAAGGAATTACTATTATTATTATTATTATTATTATTATTATTATTATTATTAAATTTTAAACATATAATTCCTCTCATAGGATCCAGTCATGACGCTTTCTCTCTTTGGTCCACGAGAGTTGACGACAGAGAAAATCTGGACAATTTATGATTTTCTACAATGCGTGGCCGGACACCTAAGAGGCAGGGCACGTCCGGCGAAAACCGGACGTCTGGAAATCCTAGTTGAAGATTATAGAAGGTAAGAAACTACGTGTTACGTTAATTGTTTCCGTGTTCAGGTTACGTACGAAAAGACAAGAAGCTGACAGACGTAAGACTTACTCCTTCGTTCCAAATACAACTTAAATCTAAATCCAGAATAAATGCATTGCTACCTACGAAAATTAAAACAAGCCCCACGAGACCTGCAAGAAATCGAATCTTGGTTTGAATCTGTCGTCTAACAGAGGCCGGGCTCCGAATGCTTCCTGCCGCTCACGGCCTTGGCAATATAAATAGATTACGTATATCCAGGATATATTTATTCGCTACGATGTGTACACATTCATTCATAGGCTTAGAAATGAAAATACAACTAAACGAGACGGTTGGCTCCAGCATCCTGATAAAAAACATTCGTTTTATCTTCTGCTACGAGTTCTGAGAAAACAAGTACGATTTATTTTTCTTCGTAAACACGAATGCAGGAAAACTGCGTTCACAATAAATGTTTACAGGAAATTGGTGTTGGGCAATTTCGCTTCTGCAGTGTGTGTCGCAACTTCGGTTAAAGGCCTCGCGACAAAATTTTGGTTCAAATCGTTCCAGAGTCGTCACAAAGAGCAGATTAACGTATTGCTGTAAGGCCGCTTTCAACTCCATACGAATTTTCTGCATCGGTTGGTTTGCGCGGTAATTAATAAGAGAGGGTTTTTTTAGAAGTAAGAAAACCGCACTGTTTACTTCTGTACATAATCCTCAACATTTCTGAAGGGATTTCCAGTTGGTTTTACCAACCGTAATCAAGAGAATTTGAATTTCTCATTTCCAACGAATGTCAAAGAGTTTAATTTACTTTTTTTTTTAACTTTAGTAAAAGCTGACATTCACCAAATCGATATGATTATATTGGCTGAAAGAGAAAAAAAATTGATAGGAAAATAATCTAGATTCTAGAAGATCCATGCGTTCTCGTATTCTTGCAAGAGATCTCGGAAATCATGTCACATTTAAGTGCGCTCTAAGCCTATTGACCACTTGTCCCCATTTCAGAATACCCAGCCTTTTTCAAAGGTATTAGGCTATATTTTGAAGCGGAAAGACATAACGTAAAAAACTTAACTTTGATACGTACGCAGAACGCTCAAATCGATGGTCTTAAATGAAGATATAGACCTATCAAATGAATTGACTAACGTCAAATAGGTGACGATGCGTAGTTTGTATTTGATCATCGTTAATATATTTAACTAAAAGAAAGAGTGTTGTTTTAGTTCATATTTGTAGTAAAATGGGAGACAACAAAATTACGAACCCGTGGTATTATATCTGGAATGTGTATAAATAACGCTCAAAGGAAATACCGTATTTGCTCGCGTAATTTGCGCACTTTTTAATCTATTTTGGCTGTTTGAAAAATTGGGGTGCGTAAAATATGCGAATTTTTAAAATTAGACTTCTTAATCTGGGTTTTATTCAAGTATACAGTAATTAAGAATACAGTACTTTTGTCACCTACGACTACTGGTAATCTTGAATTATAAATAATAATTAAATTGGGTATATGACGATCATAATGAATGCAAAGTACATAGCAGACGTAGTATTCTCAATAGGTAGTCTTGGGAACGATGCATTCTTCATGTTGCGGTGACAACTGAACGGACACCTGTTAAACAGTAAAACTAACATTACAAGGATTATCGGTATTGGAACCTCAAATGATATTTACTGTTCTCGGACTTGCCACAATCACTGCCCTTAGGCGTAATTTACGAGGACAAGCATCTGTGTTGAATTAACGTTATTTAGGGTTTCTTTGTGAAGCAGGCAGTTGAGTTGGGTACTGGTCAATGAACAATGCGTGGAATACAAGTATTGCAATGGAATTTAGGGAGGGAAAATTCATACTACACTGAAAAAAAAAAATTGTACATAAAATGAGTGCGGAAAATACACGGAGCAAAATTAAAGTTCAAAAACAAAACTATTATTTCCTAAATGTAAAATATAGGTCACATATCTTTACACAATAGTTGTTTTTTAATTCTTGGGTGTTAAGGTGATTTTAAGGTGACTAAGGTATTATTATTAATAAGGTAAGCACCTGGTTTACAATTCTTCGGAATTCAAAGTGTGCTTGATGTTTCAAATGTGTAAACCGCGGGCCACAGACTTCGTTACCTACGAATAGTGAATTAAACTCTTTGTTTTACATTCATTGCAAAGCATTGACTAACAAGTTTCAATGTTTATCAGACAGTAAGAAAGTACCAGTGACAATGAGAATACTACCTGAGCTAGAGGAAATGTTTAATGATCTTGAACCATACTATGTTGCAATACTAACATTTAGGGCATAAAAATACGAATTTTGGCGGTAGCTGTTAAGTTACGTCCATTTTCGTCTTTCCCCTTTCAAAATTCTCTAATGATCAAAATAATGATCCTTCAAATATGTGTCTGTGTGTGTGTGTATATGTAAGTCTCTCAAATAAAATATATTACAGTACAATGTTATAGAAAGGATACAGTATTATATTTTCTTACTTCAATTGGAATATAGACATTTCACGCAATCACTGGAATTTCCTTTTAAGAACCCGTCACTTCTCATGTGCCTTTGGACAATGTTAATCACGTGCCCAGAGAATATCGCTGCTTGTGAATATCAGATCTTAATCCTAACAAGAGTGAGGACTAACGCCGGCAAATTACACGAAGATTGAAGCAAATGCTTATGGCGATGCTATTCATTAATACCTTACTGTTAATCAGACTACGCTTACAGGAAAATTAGTATCCTTCACATTCATCTGCTAAATGTTGCTAGTCTAAACCGCTAAATTTAACCGTCTTAGCCGTAGCAAGCTCTGGAAGGCAGGTTGTGAAGTGCACGTACACTTGGGATTTTATGAAGTGCCCAAAACTACATAACTAGTCTACTGGGCTATTTAGGATCAGTGAAATTGGTGATAGCAGATTGTAATTGGCGAGATGAGGCCGAGGGCTCGTCATAGATTACCTGACGTTCGCCGTACGGTTCAGGAATACCTTGGAAAAACCCAACCAGGTAATCAATCCAAGCGAGAATCGAACCCACGCCTAAGTGAAACTCCGGTTCAGCAGGCAAACGCACTACCGTCTGAGCTACGCCGGTGGCTAATTGTTTTAGTAGACCATTGGAATGCAGTATTGTCCAGAATTTTTTCCTATCAATGTAAATTCGTCCGAAACTGACAAACACATCGCATTTCGAAGGGGTGACATTTTAATCGAACATGTAAACTCGTCCCCCCTAGCGTTAATTTTTTCACATTGATAACATGTAAACTCTCCGCCAAGCGTTTATTGTTAACATTGGCAACATAGGAGCCATTTCAGAAATTACAGTCATTTAGGTGAAAATGAATCAATAGTTCTTATTTAATTTTCTAACGCATGTGAATTTTTTCATGCAAATTTCAACAAGAATTTTAATACAGCTCATCCAAACATTTACGATTTTATCAGTGTTTTAAAAGAATTTCAGAGAGAAACGTACATTAAGCTACAGAGTATATACACAGAGAATAATTAATAAGCAACTGCGTATATGTACAGCCCTAGAAAATTGTAAAGCAGGGAATTTGTCCGTGGTAAATTTTATTAAAATTACTTCTTATCATTTTAATCCAAGATAAGTTTGTCCAGTCGGCCTGGGTGACGCAGATGGTTAAGGCATCTGGCCTTTGTGCCAGAGTTTTTTTTTTTATATTTTTGTCAATGGTAGATTATATTAAAAGTAATTCTTTTCATGAGAAATATTTTTAGCCATGCCACTTGCCAGTCCTAAGCTTGTATAAAATGGGAAGGAAAATGTTCTCTTTAGCATTCGGATGAGTTTACATTTCCATGATACTGACATTAAGTAGGTATGCGGGCTAGTTTACACTTCCATGATACCGATATTTAGTAGGAATGCGGACGAGTCTACATGTTAGATTATAAATAGGCCCTAATTATTTCCATCGGACAAATTTACAGTTTCCCAT
Source organism: Periplaneta americana (assembly GCF_040183065.1). Taxonomy (NCBI): domain Eukaryota; kingdom Metazoa; phylum Arthropoda; class Insecta; order Blattodea; family Blattidae; genus Periplaneta; species Periplaneta americana. The sequence continues at coordinate 72,220,508 of NC_091131.1, read as the reverse complement.
ATCAAATACTTCTTCGTAGTCTATGAAAGCAATGTATGTTATATTCGCGATGTTTTTCAATTAATTGGGTAATAATAATAATAATAATAATAATAATAATAATTTCTAATAAAACACTAATAACAGTTTTAATCTAAGTAGTCGTAATAGCAATAGCAGCAGCATTAGAAGCAATTGTAGTAGCAACAGTCTTACAAAATTGCATTGTTTAGATTTGACAGAGACTGTTCTATTAATTGGAAACGTCTTGCATTGTCACCTACTAACCTTGATTACACCTGTCTGAGTTGCAACTTTCGAAACTGAAGTGCAATCAGACGAGGGATTCAGGAATTATTCTTAAGCGACTTCAGAAGTGTGCGTGCGTATATACATGTGTGTGTGTGTGTGTGTGTGTGTCACGAGGAATTATGTACAAACACTTCACGCTACCATCACCTGACGCTCAGGATTTACTGTATGTGGCGTTATTTCTCCCACGACAGCAAGAAGTCAGCTTTAGTAACGAAATCCAGTTTCAGAGTGGAAAAGAGAAAGAGAGATGATGTGTTTGTGAGAGAGAACTGCCATATTCCATGAGTCCGGGTATTACGAAACGGTACAAGAATCAATGTACTTTAGATTTACTACATTGCAGAGTTACGTCGGATTCTTGTGAACAGCGCTTTTTTAGTCCAGGGTAGAGGGAATGGATATTTTTACTTGTAGTTTATGAATGGTTCGCACCATCCGTAGTTTCATGACTCTATGCCACAGCAGCCACGAGACCATTTTATATTGGAAAAATAAATGTGATACTGTATATGCCCTACGACTGATCATGTTACAGAATGAACCGTAAGTAGTATCATTAATTTCAGGGTGTTATTCTTTGATATATTTCGAATAAAAAAGTTTAATACAATTCTGTTCGTTTTTTGCTTCCTTTTCGAGATAAAAATTGTTTTATATGAAACATTTAATAGCGTGCTTTGACAAAGAGCTTTGCAACTCTACCGAATTAATTCCCAATATGCTCAGAAAATTTAAGAGATCAGTGTATTATGATAATAAATGATTGAAAGAATTTTAGTTTTGTCCTTTAAATATACAGAAATTTGATCCGAACAAATCTAACATTTTAAAATTCCTTTGCAGAACGAAAAGGTGCATTTGTTCGGATCAAATTTCTGCATATTTAAACGACGAAACTAAAATTATTTCAATCATTTATTATCATAATACACTGCTCTCTTAAGTTGACTGAGTATATTGGGAATTAAATGAATAGCTTTCCCAGAACACGCTATAAAATGTTTCACGTAAAACAATTTTTGTCTCGAAAACGAAGCAAAAACAAGCAACACTGTATTATATATTTTTGTTTGAAATATCTAAAAGAAAAAAAAAACAGCTTCCTGAAATTAATGACATTACTTACGGTTGACCCTGTATAGGGTGGGAGGAGACTCATAAGTCTAATATCTTTGTGATTGTGTGCGTTTTGAGAAAAGTAACATTTTAGGTGAATTTTCGAATGCGTATTCCAGGAAAACGGGAGGGATGTTGTTGGGCGATTTTGTAGAGCAAATGCTAACAAATGTGTCCTTATTGGTTTGTTACGTAACATTGAGGTTTGGCCGTAATTTCATTGATCAGTAATAAAGTGTGTAACAGGAAGACGTGATTCAATGACGGCAGAAGAAAGTCGTAAGCAAGACTAGAGCGGGATGGAGGAAATGCACCGCCACCAATGTCCCTCTGTGACGCGTTGTTACTGAACCTTTCGTGCAGTTACATAATTATGATGTGTGTATTTTTTTTTTTTTTTTTTTTGTAATTCAACTGCTACTGTTACGTTGCAATGTATCTGTATGAATATTTAAAAAATCGTTCACAAACGATCACAATGACATTAAGAATTTTATGTTTAACTCCCATCCCTGATTCATCTCTCAAAAGGATCCTATTAAGTTCCCTTACACACGGTTATAGCTGTGATTATTTAAAACAAATTAATACGTTGTACAATACAGTAACACGGATATTTAATTTACATATCACCAATTAGTACCACTGAGAATTAACAAGCAGTCATCTGCATCTGAAAATGTGTAGTAAAGAGATTAATATAAAGTTCGTCGAGAATTTCTCGTTACGACAATAACGTTGTGACATTCTTTTACATGAACGAATCTTTGTAGTTTCACATTAAATTCTTTCCCCATGTAATACGTTCTTCAAATTTTTTCGTCTGAAAAAAGAAAATAGTTTTCTGTTCGAAGATTAATTTATTCCTACATGTGCCCGGTTACTAATAAGTAATAACATTTGGTATTAATGAAGTATAGCACACTGATTATTTTGTTCAATAAGGCAACGTTTTTTTCACTGAAACTGCGCGACTTTACTCCCTTTATTAGTTGCTGAAAATAATATTTACTGTTGTGACTACTACAGACGCAGCCTTTACCGATGCATGGTAAAATGAATTGGCGCCAGTGAAGCGGTCACGATAAACCTATTGTGTGCCTACGTGAGGTGTGAGTGGCAACAGCATTGTCGGCCAACATTGTACAGGCTACTAAAATATTAGCACAATATTAGTTTAGCCATTCAAGTTGTAAGACTTTATTTGCGTTTGGGTCGTAATTGTTCCGTACAAACATGAATTCCATGGACTTTTACTGAAAAAGTCTTCCGCTTCTAGGGGTTTAGGAAAAAACCTGGAAATGAAATCGCTTAGACAAACATACTGCAGTCATAAGCTAACACAAAAGACAAAATGGAGATATAAACTTCCTATTGCAACAACATTTATATAAACATGTGTAATAATAGGTAGGTAAATTTGGGAATGATGTCTTTTTCTACGCGTTTTCTTGTAATTTTGTGATTCACGAGATACTATAATGAAAGTCACATATCTTAAACATCTTAAGGTGCATCTACACGGTTCAACTTTCTGCGCGTGCAATACTGAAAGTCGCAAATTGAACACGCACGTTCAGTCAAGACGAATGTAGATTTTGTGTCTACATGGTGCACCATGTTGAACATCATCTTCACTATATATATATATCAGTCCACGATAATCTTCAATAAAGCTAATCGTACTTGCCGCCATTTTCAGCTTACGAAGTCCAACATCATCAAACAAAACAATTTTCAGTTTACTCACGGCCATCTAATGTAGATAATCTAGAACAATCAGCTACTCACTACATGCTACTGTTTAACGAAATAACGCACAATATACCCACCGGCGATGGGTAGCTTTCAATTGCTGCATGAGTTATCATTTTTAATGGAAAAAGGCATGTACAATTCAATTCGTTTCGTGCACTATTGCATGCATTGCTTGAATGTGCAAAATTGAATGAAACATTGAACCGTGTAGATGCACCTTTAATAATATGTTAAATAAAATGGAAAAGTTAAAACATTATTAATAAGAAAACGTTGGTCCTACTTTGTATAGTAACATTTTGAATTCTGTTGCTGATATTCGACGGAAATTATGAAACTGTTGTAATTCATTTCGACGTACATAAATCTTTGAGCAAGTCATTACCTCTATACCGACCGCGACTTTCGAACAATGACGTCTGCCATCGTCGTCTTTAATTTCTCAACTTCCTTTTTCTTAAATTGCCTCAAATAACAACGGCGTCATTTGCAATAATTACAACCTCGTTCAACATTACTGCGGATATAATCAGAGAACGCGAATGTTCTCTGTTCATTGAATCGTTCCAGAGAACGATATCGAATAGGAAATCTTGGCACACGTTTATTCGCTGGTGTGTACCGGCCTTACCATGGCGAGATGCAAGTGTGTCGAATACATGTGCGAATATACTGCAGTAATACTAGTGACAGACTACAGTCGCTAATCGCGATTACCATTATCGCGATTATCTTTGATTGCGATTACCGAAAATGCGTGGACACATTAGATCACGTTTGGTCTCGTCTGGTCAACAGATAAATTACCATAAAGGAAAAAACTTCCTCCATGTTCATTATTTCGATGCTGGTTTCCCTCCTGGACAACATTTGAAGCATGGGTGAATATAATAATAATCCGTGGCGCTACAGCCCGTGAAGGGCCTAGACCGACCAGCTGGCTGCTGGCCTCTCGCCCACATGCCGAAGCAGAGGTAGACGATCATCCAACCAGAATGGAGGTATCGTGTGGTTAGCAAGATGATCCCCCCAGCCGTTATAGCTGGCATTCGCAACCGGATTTCGCTACCTATCGTAGCTCCCCAAGTGCATCACGATGCTGGGTGGGCACCGGTCCCACACACTGGCCGAAATTTCATGAGAAAATTTCTTTCCCCATGAGGACCCGAACCAGCGCGCATTCCGTAACGCGAGTCCTAGGCAGGATGCCTTAGACCGCGACGCCACGGCGCGGGACATGGGTGAATATACTCGTAATTATAATTATATTCATCCATGATCGGAAGTTCATACTTTCTTTCGATGTTTGTTCATTGTTTTTCTTTTTTATCGTTGTTTCTTGCAGCTTGGTATAGCAATTTCTTTAATTACATTTTTAGGTATTTTATAACGTGAACTGATTTGATTTACATAATTACTATTTATATTGTTTAGTACAGAAATTTTCGTAACCTATATAATTAATACCATTACGCCTACTATTTATATTATTTTGTAATAAGTCATATTTTTAAATGAACCCTAACCTCAACGATATCGTCGTAATAGAGGCGGAAATTAAAAATCTACAAATAAAATCAGTTAATCGAAGTTTTATTTAAATAAAATATCTTTCAGCGACCATTTGTTCATAGATTTCTTTTTGCTTTTCTTATATCTGCATTAAATTTTTCCCACACTTATAAAACTAACCAAATGTTTTTATAGTCATTCACTTCGTTTTCTTTCCTCTTCCACAATATAATTAATAATACAATGGAAGGGGTAACAATATTTCACAGCAGCAGCCTTCACGACCTCCTAAATAATAGAAAACTTCAAAATATCGAGGTGATTCGAAACCACGGATTACTAAAATCATATTTTCGTCCACTGGGCTGTGCCTCAGCGCGATTAACTACGTAGTTCTGGAAACAGGATTAAGGTCCTGATCGGAATCGGGACGTGGACATACTACAACCATGATCGATTAGGTCGATAATCGCGATTGCCGATTAGTGACTGTAGGGTCTAATATGTATTAGACTGTGGTATAACAGTATATAATACAATTCAAAACATACATACTGTATAAAAATACACTTATATGTATAACATTATTCAACAGTAACTTCGGAACCGAGATTCTCCTCTATAATCTTTACGCGTTACTTCGTATTGGCAGGTAGAAAGTTTCGACTTGTTATTTTGTGAACGTCCTTTGTAAAGCTGTTTACCTGCAAAGACCGGCCAATACCAAAATGCTCTTTCACATCACAAATTTAACATCTGTGGGACAAAGAAGTAATTTCTCTTCCAGAGAAAACCGTCCGTGCTTTTGTGTTTTCTGACCGAAAAATTCATACCTGGCCTTCATTCTATGGAAGGTTGTAAAGAGAAGTTGGGAATAATTGGCCACCTGATGTTAGGACTGGACACAGGGTTTACAGGTACCGTGCCACCCAAAGAACACAAAGGACAGCAAGCTACTCCAGACAAAACAGTATACTTCAGACTGGAATAGCTGAACACCATCGCCAGGTCCAGTAGCAGACCATCTCCCTCCCTCCTTCTCCTCTTTCTCGCTTTCGTCTCTCCCTCGACCCCCCCCCTCTCTCTATCAATAGCACGTGGCATTGTACACACTGCAAGTGTTTATGTAGAAACTAGATCCTCGACTACACTTTTAACTCGCACCCACAGCAATTTCGAAGTCCGTTCTTTAGCCCAAGGGAATCAGGGTTGTTGCCCTACCAAGTTAAAGCTTGCTCCTGCATGTACATCGTTATGATCTATAGCTTTACATCTTTTGTGATATTCCAGCAACAGTAAGGACGACTTGGACAATAACGATGACGACGCAGTAAACACATCGTGCTGGTAATACAGTAAAACCAATCGTCCAGTCTCCATTGTTCCAACCTTTTTCAAAAGCATTAAAACAACTATGAAATTCCAGTTAACTGATTATTTGGAAAATGATTCTGTATTTAAGATGCCGAATATACTGTAGGTTTAAGAACTTGTCTACTGTCGACGCAGTTGAGGCAATAGCTTCTCATGAAATTTCCGGATATGAGGTTCATAGTAACGCTTCAACAACACGGTTTTTCCTGTCTAAACACTTTGATATTATTTCTCATGAGTCTTTAGTGTGTAAACACAATTACTATGGCGTCACAGACAAAGAAACTTATCTATCTGGTGGTTCCCAGTGTGCTTATTTAAATGGTAAATATTCTAATACAGTGGCATTCAACCTTTTCTCTCCCCGCACCCCTAGACATACTTTTCCACTCTTGAAAGTTTGTACGCCCAAAGTTGTTAATTCAAATTACATGTATCTGTATCTAAATTTCATTAAACTCATATCAATATAATTAATTTGATTTATGGTTTTCATTCATATGGCTTATCTAACTAATTAAAAAACAATTTTTTACAACATATAATAATTTGTTTTTGATTTTATTTCTATTGCGGACGTTTTCGCCTCAATGGTATCTTCAGGCATTTTCATACAATATCTAAACATCTGTGCATGTCAATTGAAATAATTATTTAAATTACATATATAAATAACAATAAAAAGGAACATGTTAAATATTGATAAAATACAGTAGGCTAATAAACAGTATATTGCGATACAAGCGTGATAAGTGCATTATAACAATATTTGGAATTCGCAGGGGAAACCCGAAATGTGGAAAACTGGAAATAATACATATTCATTCACGCGTAATTGTAACCAGTGGGATAATTTCGCGAACTGCAATCCGCAACTTTGTGTTCCTGTGAATTTGACTAGATCTCCGTATCGGTCATTGCAAGAGCCGTATTTTTTAAGCGATAAACGAGAAAAATGATTTTTAGTTGTGGTCAGAGATATGTACAGTACACGTTTAGTGTTAAATATGGTTGATATATGACAATATTTTTCACGCGAATTTCACATTTTCTTACGAAAGCCTCCATTTGCACTCTAAACACGAAACGTGTGTTTTTTGTTAGGCCTAATTTTCTTTAGCGTATTTTATAAAACAATGATTTGTGGAAATACTTGGTACATACTTCAACCTTTAGTGGGGGTCGGGGTAATTTGGGTATAGTGAGGTAATACAATTTATTGAATAAAATAAGTTTCGTCCGAACAAATGTAACATTTTAAAAGTTCTTTTCAGAACGAAAAGTTACATTTGTTCAGAGCAAATCTCTGCACATTTAAAAGACAAAACTAAAATAATTTCAATAATTTACTATAATAATTTACTTGGTCTCTTAAATTGACTGAACATATTGAGAATTCAGTAGATTTCCCAAAATACGTTATGAAAATGTTTCGTATAGGCTATATATTCGAAAAGGAAGCAAAAACGAGCAAAATTCTATTAAAGACTTTGTTTGAAATACCTAAAAAAATAACCCCTTGAAATTAATGACATTACTTACGGTTCATTCTGTATAATATAAGTAATAGTAAGTTTTATTCTTATGTAGTTTGTTTAAATTCATTTTCTCTCCAAGTAAATTTATTAGAGGAGAAGTGGTGCATTATTACATAACAGACATTTACTGCGACATTATCGCGAAAATTTTATAATTGATTCATCGCCAAAAACCGAAATTTTAAAAATGACACGCGAAATTTTAAGAAAATTATCAACAGTAATCTCACTAGAGGTTTTGATTTATCTAGAGAAAATCAAAACTCGAGTGGGATTTAATTGACTATTACACGATTAGAATAAAGTATATAAAGATCAGAAGAAATAAAGTACTCTAATACAATAAAATATTGACTTACTGAAATTCTATTTCACTAATGTTAGCTTCACCAAAACGTTTGAACAGGGTCGCCATTTTCAGTCGACTATCTATGCGGGAAAAAAATTACGATCACAAAGCATGTTTTATAGTACTATAAATTTGCAGTTTGAAATGTTGGCAAACAAAGAAACAAATGCTAGGGTAGTGATAAAAACAAACAAATGCTAGGGAAGCGATAAAATTAAATAAATGCTAGGAAAGCGATAAAATTGTGCGATAAGCAGCTATGGTTTGTTGAAAGACGTCCTTTCGAAGCGTTTTATTAGTCAAAAGTAGTATGACGTAGTAAAAGTGTAACAGTCACCATAAAAACACGGCTATGATCATTGCACGGCGCTTTCAACTGCAGTGACTATTCTATGTCGAAATTCAACGTGGAACAGAAATGCCCAACAAATTTTGTCTGAAGCCCTCTATTTTTATTTTTACGTGCCGTAAATCTGAGGTAACAGTGAAACCTCGAAGACGATGATAAACATATTAGCGATAGGCATAATCTCTCATACCTTCACAACACCTATAAAAAGCTGGATTTCTCGGTAACAATAAACGTGCACACTGTGCGGTATTCCTACCACGGAATAATGAAGGCCTATACGTCTCACAAAAAAACATTCTGGTAAGGATAGATAAAAAAAAAGTTAATTACGAGGGCCGTAAAAAAATAAGTTCGCCAAGACCGTTACCAGAAAGAAAACACAATTTCATTAGAAAAATTTATTTCAACAAAGCAATTGTTGAGCTATTTTTAAACATATTCCCCACATGAATTGAGACTTTTTCATATCATGGGATCGACAGCGAGATACAGACGGCTGTCAAACGCTGGTTCCGATCCCAGGCGGAAGATTTCTAGACACAAGGATACAAAAATTGATCCCAAGGTATGAAAAATATCTCAATTCAATGACAAATAGCTCAACATTTGCTATATCTGTTTCAACAAATATTTCCATGGAATTGTGTTTTTTTTTCTAAACGGCCCCAGGAAAATCACTTTCTGGAGACCTCGTAATTGCGGTCGAGGGCTAAAAATTGTGAAAGCACTTCTTTTGACATTAACATGGTGGAAGAAAAAAATTTAACTTTTTTATCTGCCCCCATCAGAATGTTTGCTTGTCAGCAGTGATTCTTCTGTGCATATACGTAGTTACAGTTGGATGATGATGATAATAATAATAATAATAATAATAATAATAATAATAATAATAATAGCGTTAAATTATGTAAATAACCAAACCGTTTAGCGCTCTATCTCCAGCACTCAAAGCAAGTGAAAATATTATAGCCCTAAGCTACTCCAGTAGCAGTCGTAAAAGCGAGCATCTGGAAATAGATTAACATTACGTGAAACAATAAAACAGCGATCGATCTGATGATCATTTCAGATACTAACAAGCCACCTGTACTTTCACTGAGGACACACCTAACGTTAACATAGACTGGCCATTGTTTCCCAATATGCAGCTGCGTAAGACATTTCGTAACATAATGTGGATAAAGTGAACAAGACTTGAAGTAGAATAGACCTTTCCCTTTCACAACATTTCATACCATTATCGGAGTTTACCTTACGATCATTATTTTATCTTTCATTCGGCCTAGCAACAGATAGGCACATACATTCTCCATGAGGGGAGTCGGAACAATGTCAGTTACCCGGAATTACGAAGACCAATAAAACATCGCATACAATAATTATCTACTGTCGTAGTCACTTATTTCCGTGCCCAGAGGCGGTGAGAGATGTACTCCGAAATCTATAGAGAATGAGACCAAAATGACTTACATATCTAGTAGCTAGGGCGCACTAATTGTGCGTACTTGTAAACTCTGGAGAATGAGACTGACATGACACATATAGGAACTAGAGCGCACTAATTGTAATCTCTACTTGAAAACTCTAGAGAATGAGAATTAGGGCGCACTAATTATCTATTGTACTTGTAAACTCTAGAGAATAAGACCAACGTGACATATACTGGAATTAGGGCGCACTAATTACCTATTGTACTTATAAACTCTAGAGAATGAGACCAACGTGACTTATATACTGGAATTAGGGGGCACTAATTACCTATTGTACAAGTAAACTCTAGAGAATGAGACCAACGTGACTTATATACTGGAATTAGGGCGCACTAACTACCTATTGTACAAGTAAACTCTAGAGAATGAGACCAACGTGACTTATATACAGGAATTAGGGCGCACTAATTACCTATTCTACTTGTAAACTCTAGGGAATGAGACCAACGTGACATATACTGGAATTAGGACGCACTAATTACCTATTGTACTTATAAACTCTAGAGAATGAGACCAACGTGACTTATATACTGGAATTAGGGGGCACTAATTACCTATTGTACAAGTAAACTCTAGAGAATGAGACCAACGTGACTTATATACTGGAATTAGGGCGCACTAACTACCTATTGCACAAGTAAACTCTAGAGAATGAGACCAACGTGACTTATATACTGGAATTAGGGCGCACTAACTACCTATTGCACAAGTAAACTCTAGAGAATGAGACCAACGTGACTTATATACAGGAATTAGGGCGCACTAATTACCTATTCTACTTGTAAACTCTAGGGAATGAGACCAACGTGACATATACAGGAATTAGGGCGCACTAATTATCTATTGTACTTGTAAACTCTAGAGAATAAGACCAACGTGACATATACTGGAATTAGGGCGCACTAATTACCTATTCTACTTATAAACTCTAGAGAATGAGACCAACGTGACTTATATACTGGAATTAGGACGCACTAATTACCTATTGTACAAGTAAACTCTAGAGAATGAGACCAACGTGACTTATATACAGGAATTAGGGCGCACTAATTACCTATTCTACTTGTAAACTCTAGGGAATGAGACCAACGTGACATATACAGGAATTAGGGCGCACTAATTATCTATTGTACTTGTAAACTCTAGAGAATGAGACGAACGTGACTTACATATCTAGTACCTAGGGCGCACTAATTACTTATTGAACTTGTAAACTCTAGAGAATGAGACCAACGTGACTTATATACTGGAATTAGGGCGCACTAATTACCTATTGTACAAGTAAACTCTAGAGAATGAGACCAACGTGACTTATATACTGGAATTAGGGCGCACTAACTACCTATTGTACAAGTAAACTCTAGAGAATGAGACCAACGTGACTTATATACAGGAATTAGGGCGCACTAATTACCTATTCTACTTGTAAACTCTAGGGAATGAGACCAACGTGACATATACAGGAATTAGGGCGCACTAATTATCTATTGTACTTGTAAACTCTAGAGAATAAGACCAACGTGACATATACTGGAATTAGGGCGCACTAATTACCTATTGTACTTATAAACTCTAGAGAATGAGACCAACGTGACTTATATACTGGAATTAGGGCGCACTAATTACCTATTGTACAAGTAAACTCTAGAGAATGAGACCAACGTGACTTATATACTGGAATTAGGGCGCACTAATTACCTATTGTACTTGTAAACTCCAGAGAATGAGACCAACGTGACTTATATACAGGAATTAGGGCGCACTAATTACCTATTGTACTTGTAAACTCCAGAGAATGAGACCAACGTGACTTATATACAGGAATTAGGGCGCACTAATTACCTATTGTACTTGTAAACTCCAGAGAATGAGACCAACGTGACTTACATATCTAGGAACTAGAATACACTAATGTACGGCACGCGTATAATCCAGAGAGAATGAGACCAACGCGACTAGCAAGTAGGGTACAATGTACACAATATGTAAAAATGATAATTGGGCATACGTATCGTACAGTTCCTTCCTAATGAATTTTAACGCGAAACATTTAAGTGGGCATCTATTCGGAAAACATGTCCATTATTTTCTGTAATACTTTACACGAATCTTGCTCCTTAGCGGGAGCAAGATGCAACCCGCAACATATCACTATTGAAAAAATAAATGGAATTTGAATACTTATCATTAAATTCATAATATAATGTGTTATATACTACATTCAAGATATTACCAGTGGAAAAATATCCACACCAACTATAGGCCTACACTTTTAATTTAAAAAAAATGTCAGTTTATACCAAAGACTTGGCAAAAGTTTCATAAAACTAATAACTCGCTCCATAATGGCTCCAGCGATCCTTTTAATTTTAATTGGACTACATGATAAATAATATGGAAAAAACTACCATAAACAACGCATTTCGATTAATAGTAATAATTTTATTATATGACTCATATTGAAAATATCTTCGGGTATATATCTATTGGGATCTGATGAACGTGCATAGCATAAGGGGAACAACTTGATGTAAAATTAGTTGTTTAAAAGATGGAGCAGAAAGTGGCATGCGTACCATAGGTACCACGTACTTATTCGTAGGTGAGGTATTTATATTTGTGATTGTAGATCACAGACCACTTCTGTTATTGTCCTTTACAATTTTACACAATTCTTTTTATGCCAGTAACGGATTTCGGTAGGATATGATCGTTGTTATTTGAATATATTACGAGGTTGAAAACGCCGCAGTGAACTCTCAGGATAGCTTGCTTCGGCGAACAAATTTAAATAATTCCGAATATTCCTACTAATCTGACACGCTATTGTACGTCTGTTTTCTTTTTAGTCTGCGTGAGAGAACGCATTCGTATCAGGTAGTATGAAAGTATCAGAATATCAAATGACGTACCAACAAGCATAATAATCATATTAATGTATTCATTTTGTACTAGGATTCACACTTGGACAATATTCTACTGTATAATCGTGGTTGCGGAACATTAGGCTACTGTAAACTTTTCCATCTTGAAAAGTGAAGTTTTATTTATGAGTTTTCAGTCTTGCGAGGCTGTTAGACTGTAGTGAAGGTCTTGTTTTTAAGGATATTTGGTAGTTCAAGAAATAATAAGAGCGCTTGTAGATTTAAATAAAAAATTTTGTAAGTTATTTTTAATACTACAAGATAATCAAATGAAACTTAACCACAATATAAAGCATTATGATAAACAATTTTTTCCCAGGTTTATTTACAAAATTTCTTTTCGGCTTTTATTTGCGCACATTGAAGTGTAAGTCTCTCAGATACTATTTTATCTATGGCCGTAAAAGGTTATATTTTATGGTAAACAATATTTCTAACAATTTAAACCTAAAGTTTTATCAAATTGAAGGTCAGTTGAAGGAAAAAATAATTATAATATCTTGTTCAGAAATTAACTTTTTGTAATACAAATAATAATTTTTAAATGAAAACTAAATCATACTGATTTATAATTTTAGCTACAAATTGTAGAATTTATCCTTAAAAATGTAGAACAGAAGTTTCGTTGAAAGATATCCAGTTCATCAGAAAAGTACACATAATTATGTGCAAAAAAAAAAAAAAATAAATAAATAAAAAAAAAATAAATAAAAAAAAATAATAATAATTCACCCTCTGAAAAAAATCATAAAAAAAGTAGCCTATATTGCTTAATATGCGCCTTAAATCAGGCCTGCACAAGGTTTGCACTCTCCGAGTCAGGTTAGAGCTCGCGAGCGGAATACGGGTATTGGTTGCGCTCCATTTGAGAATGGACTGGCGTACAAAATGTATAGTCTTAGACAAAAGAAATGGACGGTTGCCATACGTTAAGTCCCCTTCGGAAGACTTCAGTTGATTCCTTGACAGCTTATCTTTACACGTGAAGGAATTTCTTATGCACAACCCCGCTCTGTTTTTGTTTGTTTGTTGCTCTTTCTGTATGCTTATATGCCAAGTGTTACGATTCGGTTAGGATCGTTTATGAATAATCTATAATAATGGAATATTTTGTTAATATAATTATTTATCTTGCTTATTTATTCAAACTTTTTGATTGGAAGTCAAATATACTAATTATATTAGATAAATTATGTTATCTTCCTCATCAGCAAATAGAAATATATAAGAATAATCATACAACATCTACGAAATGTCAATATCAAGCTGCTACTTCAAAACGAAGATATATTCAAGGAGTAAATTAGCTGCAAAATAAACATTCTTTGCCTAGTCATTTAAACAAGTCGCTGCCCGAAGTGGACTTAGATAAATTCACGCTACAGGACAGCAGTCATTTTTTGTGTCTAAGGTTGTACTTAAGGAATATGAATTCAGGTTCAATGTTTACAAAGCAATTTACAAATTAATTAATATAGAAAATAGTATATTACGATACAAGGTTATGAAGTACTTTTTACAAAATTACGAAAAAGTTTGAAAAACGAGAAGAGAGGAGTGTGCATCAAGGGGTGGTAAAAATGCACACAAAAGGAAGTACGAGTATTCACGAAATAAATTACCGTTCAGTGTTCACAAAACAATCTTGGACTAATTAACATAGAGATAATAGAATATCTATAGCTACTTAAATATACAATAGCATTATGTTTTACTTTTATTTATCATTCCGACGCACCTTCCTCCTCCTTCCCCCGCGAGCTTCACAGCTCTCCCACTCAGCTCCAAGGAGTGGTCGCGCTCGCTGAACGCTGTTTATGCAGGGCTGACTTAAATGATTCTTAAATTGCTTTATGGTGTGGTAAAGTTTCATTTAATTAACTTTGGTAATATTAAAAATGCAAAGGTTTAAAGCACTCAAATTTACGAGAGCTTGAATTAGCCCTCTAACTGTCCAGTGTTTTTAATACACAGAAGCCTTTTGTATAAGCTTAATTCATCCTCACAGAGATAAGACGACTCAAAGAGTGCAATCGCCGCTTCAGGAAGAGTAACCACCTCAGGTGGGCCCGGTGCCAAGGTTACCTTGACATAACGGACCTAACCGACTATATAGGTTAACTATAGCCAGGTGACTGAAATGACGATTGCAACGTGATTCAAGAAGGTCTCAAAGAAAAGTGAGCGAAAGAAATTAAGGAAAAGGAAGCAAGGATATAAAGAAACAAATACAACGAAGAAAATAAAGAGAAGAATAACGTGCAAATAAGAGAAAGCAAAAAAAGGAGGTTACGTATTATGTAATGACGGATCTAGATGAGATATTATATTTCGTTTGGCACCAAAATCATAGCGCTAGTACATCGGAGTCGCGCTATATGTAGGCCCATTGCCCGGAAATTTTCGCGCACGCCCAAATTTGCCGCCAGTCGCCGAGGGCCCCCAGTAAGTTCATGCTCGTGTTGTATTCATATACTCGATCGAACGACACCACATTTATTTCAGTCGTGTTATTAGTCACGAAGTTATGGTGTCGGAATGGATAACTCTGCAAATGTGGCATCGTTAATCGAAGTTTCCATCGTGGCATCCCACATATCGGCCTGATTTAAAAGATGTAGTCTATACAAATCTAATCTTTCAGGTGAAGCTCCCTGTAAAGCAGATTTGAATAATTTCAAGGGAAAAATTGAATACCCGGCCCCGGAACAATTTTTCCCTTGAAAAAAGTAGTCTATACACGTCAAAAGAAAGAAAAGGGAAAACGAAAGAAAAGAAAAATGGTAGTAGCAGTAGCACCAGTAACGCGCTTTCAACTGAATTAATTATTTTCAGGGTCGAAATTTAACGCGGGATCGAAATTACTAACAAATGATGAAATTGATGAGTCATATGGACTACACCGTGTTTGTGAAAGTATCAGGAAGATTTACAGCAAGGTAAATGACTTCATTGCTGCTCTGAAGAAAATTATTGCAAAAGCCCCCATTCATCAAGTAGTTTCTTTCACTGATATAATTTGAGTCTTCAGTTAAGTAGCACCAGTTCTTTGTACTTAAATTCCATCCAAAATGGAATATTTACTAAAATTAAAATTATTAATTGTTAATTTTCTATAAACTTCTAAATTGGATTTTAGAAAGTCCTAAATCTTTCTTTTTAGCACCTAGAAATCCGTTCCCTACTCATAACTCAGCACTCAACGGACTATGCATTGGCAGCTGTGCTGTGCACTGTTGCTTCCACTCTACTTCCGCTAGTGTGGAAATAGTAATATGCGTTACAAGAGCGGTATGTTGAAGTTTTCATGTTCGAGGAAAAGTTTGAAAAAGCGAAACGTAGTTGAGCTTTTTTAATTTCCGAGAACACGAAAACAAACATACCGCTCGTGTATCGTACATTATTTTGTGCGAAGATCGTTTATTACATACCTGAAAGAGGAATTTCTAATTAGTTGCAATGAAATCTCCATCTTGGTTTCTGTTCAATGACGGCAACTTTGGAAAACAAATATATCTATCTTCAACATTGTTCCTATAAAATGTTTTCTGTGTTTACTATACTGCAGCAGGCCGTGATATACGTCTGTCTTTTTTTCTCCCAGTCTATGATGAGTCTGGAATCTTGTTGATTTTTTCACGGCTTCCTTAATGTTACTTGCATTACAAATGCAGTAACTTTTGTGGTGTTG
Source organism: Periplaneta americana (assembly GCF_040183065.1). NCBI lineage: Eukaryota > Metazoa > Arthropoda > Insecta > Blattodea > Blattidae > Periplaneta > Periplaneta americana. The sequence continues at coordinate 72,204,110 of NC_091131.1, read as the reverse complement.
TAGAATTTACTTAATTTTTGCAAATATTTAAAAACAATAATTAACAGTGCAATTTAGGTGAAATTGCAGTGGTAAGTTTCCAATTTATAATTATTACTATATTGAACGTCTCTAAAAATAATATGTTAAAAGCCTAAAGCAGTAAAATGAATATGTCACTTAAGCAGTAAGAAGAGGGAAATTGTTATGTGTGTTCGGTTGGGAATACTGAATGTGGAATTTTAGACTACCGCGGGTTGGTTTTGTGCGGAAACCAAGTAAATACGCACGATCTCGAACAAAATAAAATGTATGCACTGTAGAATTCCTAATAGATATAAATTTAAGATAACTTTCAATAAAACAGTACAAATGGTACTGACTGAAAAGATGAAATAACTTCTTTTCGTATCTAATGGTAATGACTTCTTTGCTTTCTAATATATTCGATATTACATATTCCAACACAGAGATTAAGGGTGTTTGAGAATAAGGTTCTTAGGAAAATATTTGGGGCTAAGAGGGATGAAGTTACAGGAGAATGGAGAAAGTTACACAATGCAGAGCTGCACGCATTGTATTCTTCACCTGACATAATTAGGAATATAAAATCCAGACGTTTGAGATGGGCAGGACATGTAGCAGAAATGCATATAGAGTGTTAGTTGGGAGGCCGGAGGGAAAAAGACCTTTGGGGAGGCCGAAACGTAGGTGGGAAGATAATATTAAAATGGATTTCAGGGAGGTGGGATATAATGGTAGAGACTGGATTAATCTTGCTCAGGATAGGGACCAATGGCGGGCTTATGTGAGGGCGGCAATGAACCTCCGGGTTCCTTAAAAGCCAGTAAGTAAGTAAGTAAGTAAGTAAGTAAGTAATGTAAAATTTAATAATTCAAGAGTTTTCACTTTCAGACACTATTCTATTAAAATAAGTGCATATACAATTTAATTTCTAATAATGCTTCAGAGGGAAGTAACTCTGCAAAATGTGAAAATGAAATTTCTGAAAACAGTAAAGGGACGTGAAAAACTGATATAATAAAGGACAATGATATTAGAGCAGAATTATGTATAACAGCTGGTGTAAGAATAAAAAAAATTAATGATTCAACACAGACGTTTTTGACGTGAACTTGGAGAGAAAATGCATAAAGAATAGTTGCTATTCAAAGGTCGACAATGCAAATTATCACATTAAGAGACTTATATGGAAGTCGAGAAAAATGCAGGTAAAACAGGTATCGTTATGAGTGATTATTAACAGACTGGGAAATTCAATACATTATTATACCAAATGAAATAGCATCACAGTAAAATGAACAACTCAGGTCACTCTAATAAAATGAATGACAGGAAAAAACATAAAAAAGCAATAACTGAACAAATCACATACAAAACGATGATGTAATGTGAATATTTTCAAATCAAGGCTCCATAAATGGTCAGTTTTAATCCCTTTTATTTTTTAGATGAATGTTTAATGCTAAAAGAGATAAATTTTGCTTTCTGTTTGTACAAGTTAATCTAATCTTATATACTACTGTTATGTCTACTCTAAATGTATAACTTGTGTTGGGCAAGCCTGTGATCCAGGTAACACAGGAGTTCTCTCCAGGAGCTCCGGTTTCTCTGTGGCATCTCACCAAATCTTCATAATCATCTCATCTCATCATGGGTGTAACGTAGACCAGCCTCCTATGGCACACCCTGGACAATGACTCTGTTGATAAGTTGGTCTACATAACTGGCTTCATATATACTGTATATATGACCACCGTTAAATATATAATATTTTAGGGTGGTCTCATTTTATAAACCTATGGATCAACAATTGGCTCTCTTCTGACAAAGGAAAAATTTTACAGTCTGTACAAAAGAAACTAAATAACATGGAAATGTACAAAAACTTGCCCAGACATGTTCAAACATTTTTAACAAGAGCCGGAACAGGTCACATTGTCACACAATTTTATTGTACCTACACCGATTTCACCTTTCTGATAATCCTACTTGTCTGTGGTGTAATAATCATGATGAAGATCTGGAACACATTCTTCTATACTGTCCATCCATAAACCACAAAAGAAGTAAATTAAAATCATCAGTACCAGTTGCAGAAGACACAGCCCTGCAGTATATATTGACTACACCCCACCTCTGGCTACTAGCAACAGGCATCTATAATGAACACCGATCAAAATACCCCTCATTTCTCGTGAAAAACAACAACTGAATAGACTACAGTGGACTTTATGTTGTCAGCAAACAGCTGGATACATTAAGAAGATTGATTGATTATATGACCTGAAAAAAAAATTCGTAAAGTCCCACCTCTCACCCTCTTATCTAGTAGTACACCATTAAAAACAACATGTGCCAAAAATTGGAGCGATCAGAGCATATTTAGGGTATGCTCAATGATGTTTAATTTCATGCAGCATGTGCTCTACTGACATATGAATAACTGGATAATATATTCAAGTCATACAACCATACTCAACTATCAGAAGTTCTATATCTGGCGTGCAGACATCACATCCATGAGCTCCTTTTGGAGGAAGCATTAAGTGTTTGCATCACAAAGGGACTATCTACTGGTCTGGAGATCCTATTGTTTAAGGAGTTTAAGAATGTCTGGCCCAACATCATGCACAGTTTGTTCACCAATTACAAGCCTGGGGTAGAAGTACCATATATTGCAGCTGAGCTAAAGGATGTTTCCACACATATGAAAGATTTTGTGGTTAGTAAACTTGAAATAACCCATCCACGTAATGATTACCAAGAAGTATTGGAATTGATCCTCTTTTTCTTGGAAGAAGTCCCTCCGCAAGGTGTAGGCCTATCATAAGCCAGGTACAATCTATTGAGCACAGTTCATGGCAAGATTGATCTATGTACTGAAAATATTCTTGTTTAGAGATACAGGTTTCAAGCTATCAAACCCAGAGAAACGAGGTCTTGGGAACTTCTGTGTCTTTGACATTGAACTGTACGTCAAAACCTGGTTGCTCTCCCAGCTGTCAACTACAGTTCCCACCAGTGCTTTGGGACTGTTGCAACTTCTTGTGGCACAAATATTACCAGAAGCCAAGGATGTCCTGAAGAAACTGTGTGGACATCTGTGGTATCTAAGTGACGAGCTCGTAGCACTCGTATTCTTTGACATTGACTCATTAGAGAAGAGGGCGATGGTGAAAAGACTGTCAATGACACTGTGGAATGAGGGGTCACCCTCATGCGGGAATACAATGCTTTGCTGACGAAAGACAAGGAATAGACTCAGGTCATGTTGCAAGTCGTCCAACACACGCAAGTGCTATCCCGATTCAAAGAAGTCTACACTCCTCCAGGGTCTTTCTTCATCCTCTGTCATCAAATAGACGTCAGATGTATTGTGCTGGAATGTGGACTGAGTAGTTTCATTTATAAAACATAACATTACAGTTTCTTCTGTTATTAATAAACTGGCTGGACAGCTCGTACTGTTCTTGTATACTTTCAATATCAACCTTCAGCTTTTTATGTGAAAATGTTGCTGTTTGTTCCATATTGTTACCTACAATAATAAAAGAATGATGCATCAATTGACTGATTGGTTTTAACAGATCCCTGTAATATGCAGAATAACTGCTTAGTAAGGGGACATTTCACTTGGATTAAGCATACCTTAAATATTAACCTATTGGACCAGAATTTCACCCACATTAGGATGGGAGGGAGGTATTTTAAAACTCGAAAAATAAGGACCACCCTTATATATATATATCTATATATATATTATCGTTATACAGTCTAAATAGTTTTCATTAATTTACTTGTTAGTCGACTTTATTTTCATACCGAATATATTATCTTATATTCAAAATGTACCTTCATCTCAAACAGCAGAAATAACTAAAATGTTCTCTCAATTAATAACACTCAATAAAAGAATTTATTGTATTCCAATGAAAACCATCCCATTGTGGAATCCTGGGAAACGAGAATGCGGATGCTTGAGCAAAGAAGGGCAGCACTGCTACTTACAGACCTGTAACTAAATCTACGTATTACCACAGTCTAGTATATACAGTCACGAAGTTCAATACGTAGTAAATATGCATCCATAGATAGTTGCTAACCAGTAGGATCGCTACTATCGCCTCATTACAGACAATGCGAAATAGTACCTGCACAGTCTATTGTTCCTAGCACCCTCACAACTCATGCTTCGTGACTGTATATACTAGACTATGGTATTACTTTGTGAAAAGATTTACTAAATCTACATACTTAGGCTTCAACAAACAAAATTTGATAACACAATCTCAAGGGAAAAAATGGAACTCTCTGCATCATAATCCAGAGTTAATTTCCGATTTACTACGCAAATCGTCTGTAGCTGCATTTAGATTGGTAACAGCCATGACTGTTTGGCCAAACATCTGCACAGAATTGGAATATATCAGTCCCCTAACTGCCCATTGTGCAACTCAAACTAAGAAATGGATTCGGAACACCTCAAAATTTGTGCTTCAATGGCTGACCATGACAATATCTTTGAAAAATATTGGAGTGCAAGAGGTCAAATGACTTTATTGTCAAACGCCTGGCATTAGAAAACAACAACATATTCAAAATGCAAAAAGCCAGCCTATGTATTTTAAATGAGGAACCTCAAGACTCTTATTTATAGGGTTTAACCACTTTAGACGAGAAGACTTTTACATATTTCGAAAGAGTTTGGCTTCTAGATGCTGGAAAACCCCAAAAATGTAAAAATCATTCACATTTAATGCAATTATTTAAAATTATAAATAGCTTCTCATGAACAACACCATCTGGTAACACTGATCAACTGAATATCCGTTTGTATTCTTAATACATATTATGTCAGTGGCAATAATGTAATGGTCAGGGAAATCAATTATTTAGTATTTATTTTGTGCAAATATAAATATGTTATAAGTTATTAGTGAATATAATGGCCAACATAGCAGTGTGTCAGTTGGTAATGGTAACTGTCTTTTAGGTGTTTTGTCTTATTATATACATAATAATGACAACAAGCATAATGATATAAAGCTCAAAGTTGTTGAAAAAATAACTAACCATTAGAATGAATACTCTGATTTCATTTATGGTGTTAGTTTCTAAGCAGTGTTATTAATGTGACTGATTTAAAAAATTTATGTCAGTCTTCAGAATTTACACTTAACATGTTGAAATTATAGCTAATCACCAATTTAAGGGGCACTCAATTTTTTTTTTTTATCCAATGCCACCAGGTTGTCTTTTCGACATTTCTGGTCTTCTCTCCTTGCCGTGGCTTAATTGTAACCCACTTCTGAGGTTGAGGCGCCTGGAAGGTGGAGTTACATTACCCCGATGATGTGATAGGATGATTATGATAATGTGGTGCCAGGAGAGGTCGTAAATCTAAACTTAACCTAAATTCCAGACCATGGACACATTTTCACCTATGGATTTAGCCAACAAATCTGTAATTTACGATTTTTTCGTGAAAGGTATAAAAGACATTATCCGTCACAGGGAAAGGGAACGTACATGCAGAAAGTTAGTATATATATCTAGATTACAGGAAACAGACTCAACTGAACAAATTACTTATAAATGTGCAATAGACTGCAGGAAAGGTGTTTTGCCATATCACATTGGAGATATGAACTTCAAATTATACCCACTCCCCTGCGTGTCAGTAAAGTGAAAGAGTAGGCTACATACTATTACTTATGTTCAGCAGTGTTACTACATGTTGCATTTCATTTTTTAGAAAACTTAAAATTCTCAGTAGATTATTACTAGTCACGTTAATAACACTATTTGACAAAACTGGCTCATAACAATCTCGTCTTTAACTTGTATGAATTAACATATGAAGACTTCGCGGGAAAAACGATGAATGTCACAGTTTTCTTAAGGTTGATGTCATTATCTAATTCAATGGATCTCTGCGAAATTTAATGTTGTTCTTATGAAAAATGGTAAAAAGGAGAATTATCACCACGAATACAGTAATCCTTTCCTTTATTTTCTATAGAAACAGCAATACATCTTGCAGTTATAGACTCAATTAGATCATTAACTAATCCTTAACAGAAATGTGACATTCATCGTTTTTCCCGCGAACTCTTCATATGTTTCCTTCCATTCTGTGCAAGTCAACTATAATGTTTATGTATTATTATAATCAGTGCTGTCATGGAGGCCATATGGGACCATACAGTGTATGGGAACCTACAATTTTTTAATGAATCATATGGGGAAGAGAAAATTCTGCCTATACGGGGGGGGGGGGGGGGCATACGACATATGAGTGCCTAAGTTTTGTAGGCCTACATGGAGATTTATATTTTTACACAGAGATTTGTACTGATCTTAGATTCTCACTTGCTGTTCCTAGTATAATTATCTTATTTGATATTTATGATTAGGGGGAGGATGTTGATGAAAATACATCTTCTTATTTTTCACATTAGGATGATGCCTATTAATATAGAAATCCTTTCTATGTTAATATCAAGGTAAAAAAATTAATTTCTTATATTGCATTTTTCGACATTTTTGAACTAATAGGTCATTTTATATATATTTTTTTGGGAATTTTTTGGTCAGTTTCAATACTTTGAAGAACTTTTAGACTATTTGGAATGCATTTTACTTTCTTCTTTACCGATTGGTCTGTTAAATTTTTTTCTAACCAAGTAGGTCAGTAGTAATTACCTACTGAATAAGTGAATAACAGTGAAGTTTGAGTTTTATAGTTTGAAACAAACTGAAGGCTTCACCTCACACAACGGAAATAATATAAAATGCTTGACAACAGCTTAGTTTAAGTGAGGGCTTTGACCGCTACTGCAGAAGGAGAAAGAGACGGAGAATAAAGGCACCGACATGGATCACCCTTGATTGAAACATATTGTAAACCCTCATTAAAATCTATAGTTTTTCCTTAAAACCTTAATTTTTTTCCATGCCCTTTTCTTTTATCTTCGCCAAATTCCAGGAAGTTGCCGCCTCTCTCCAAGATTTGCAGGACAGTCATTGAAACAAGGTGACTAATATTTAAGAAGTTGTGGTGCGAGTATTTGAATAATATTTAAATGTCATTTTCTTTTAATTTTATGTCAGTTTTCCATTAGTTTAAGGGCATTTTAATGATCATTTTAAGTAGAGTTTTAGATCATCAACATCTGCCTCCTATTTATGATCATAAATGATCCATTGCTACAGAACCATAATTGTATAATTTAAAAATACCAAAGTGCTGCAGCTACACGCTCCAAGATTCATCAAGACACGTGTACATCTACTGTGAGGACTTCATAGGATATTCCTTAAATCAAGCTTATTTCGTAATTATGAAAATGTACATCAAAACACTAATTCTTTACTTCTTTTTATATTAAAAGATTCTATGCAATGATTAGCAAGTCTGACTGTGAAACAAGCGGGACCGGGTTCAATTCCTAGTTGGGATAAGTTACCTGGTTGAGGTTTCTTCTGGGGTTTTTCCACAAACCCATTAACAACAAATGCAATCATCGCAGCTGATGAAACGTCGTAAGATATATATTAAAAGAACCATTAAATGACAGAGAGGTAGAGAGAGAGGAAAGTAAAATATATTTCAAGAGAGGAAAATAAAGAGTGTCGTGTATGATCAAGAAAAAAATTACCATGACAGCACTGATTATAATACTAGTCTATGTACCGTTTTATGCTCGGTGCGAGACAGAAATATTTTTAAACTTTTTTTTTTGTCTTCATAATTTTTGTCAAAATTTGATTTGTTAGTTCAGAAGCTGAAGTGTAGGGATTATTAAGTAAGAGGGAACTTCAATTGTTCACATTTTCTTCATTTTCAATACAATCTTAAAAATTCTGGCACTGACATATTACACAAGAAATGGGATTTTTTGCATCACTACCTACTGTCATGGCGGCAGGGTAGCTCAGTTGGTAGAGCAGCTGGCTACGGACTGGAAGGTCCGGGGTTCGATCCCAGGTGGTGACAGGATTTTTTTCTCGTTGCCAAACTTTCAGAACGGCCCCGAGGGTTACTCAGCCTCGTATAAAATTGAGTACCGGGTCTTTCCCGGGGGTAAAAGGCGGTCAGAGCGTGGTGCCGACCACACCACCTCATTCTAGTGCCGAGGTCATGGAAAGCATGGGGCTCTACCTCCATGCCCCCCAAATGCCTTCATGGCATGTTACGGGGATACCTTTACCTTTTACCTTTTTTACCTACCTATTGTCATAACTAGGGACCGGATTTTTATGTAATTACATATTACATTCCTTTGAACCTAACTGTATATAAATAACAAATCTTTGCGAATCTTGTAATTACCATTAATATATTAAAATTTGATACTACATATTTTTACATATTTACCCCACATTACATATTATGGCTTGGTATTACATAAATCATTTTTACTTCTTTAAAAGGAAAAATAAAACTGCTGCTGGAGAAGTTTACAATTTGAAATAAGCCTTTTTACCTACTCGAGAAAGGATATATTTTGGGACGAAACATAACATCTAAGTTCCAAGAAGTAAAAGAGGCACTCACCCCTTACCGCCCACTGTAAATATGAGTGAACAAAAGGCAACCTTTCTCATACATCTACTCTGTATTGTAAAAATCAAGGAGGGAATAAGTTAATCTCATAGAAATAAGCGGACGACATAGTAGTAGGGTCTAAAGACCTCACAAAGTTACAAGAAACAATAAGCATCATGGTAAAATAGTGCAATAAAAACAAATTTGATATAAATGTGGACAAGACAGAAATGATGATACTCAGAAATGGCGGAAGAGCACCAGAAACAATAGCATTATGAAGAAAAGAAAATTAAAAATTGTACCGGACTACAAATATCTAGGCTTAACAATACAAACCAGCGCAGATATTGATATTAAATATTTTGATGATTTTACATATTTTGGTACATATTCAGCTTATTTTTCTTACATAAATATGTACATATTTCACACCTTGATATTACATAAAAATCCGGTCCCTAGTCATAACTTCATTGTATAATATCGTTGTTAAAGGTGCAAATACTTGTAAGCCTCAAAATTTTCGAAATTGAGTTCTTGGTACTTTTAAATTAATCTAAGCGACGCGCATGTACCTGCAAAATCTCGTAAATCACATTTTAATATTAATAGAGGAAAAGTAAAAATTTCAGAACCACATAACCCCGCAATTAATGGCGAGAAAAAAACAGTTTTTTCATTCTCACGTAAAATTTTTTTAAGACTGCCCCCGGGGTTTGTTTGTCAGAATGCTGGTTTCCAGATCTGGAGGTTCCGGGTTCGATTCCCCGGCTCGGCTCTCGGTGAATTTTTCTTGAAAAAGAAAAATTCCCTAGGTGTCTAGAGTCTAGAAATTTGTTTGAATGTGAGTGTGATTGTGAGTGTGCCGGGTTAATATTAATTAGCCAATTATCAAAAACATAAAATACATCAGGACTGTCACTGGGCAGCAACCTGAACACACGTTTCAGCTTCACATTGTTGACAAGTAACTCCACCTGCCAGCACCACCATGAAGCATTAATAGATGCTATAGAGTTATCAACAAAGGAAAAAAAAAATGTAAAATTTTGATTTTGTGGGATACAAGCATTTGAAACTTAAGTGATGACATGTTATATGTGCCCATCAGTTTGTTCTTGTACAAGTAAGAGCCCCTCTTCAGTGCTCTGTATACAACAGCTCTGAATTCGTATTCTGGAATATCTGCCACAGTGTGTGCAATGGAGTCCTTCAACTCATCAATTGTCGTAGGTTTGCTCAAGAACACTCCTTCCTTCAGGCAGCCCCACAACCAGTAATCTGCTGGGTTAATAGCTGGCGACCTTGCAGGCCAAGCTACAGGAAAGCACCTATTGATAACACAATCACCAGAACAATCAGAAACAAACAAACTCATTATCATGGTGGTGCAAAAAATCCCATTTCTTGTGTAATTAGCCAGTGAAACAAAATTTTTAAGATTGTGCAGAAAATGAAAAAAATATGAGCAATTAAAGTTTCTATTACTTTTCAAAAACCATAGGAGTGACAGTATGAGGAAGAAGAATAAAGTGCATAAGATTTGCTGATGATATGCCATTATTAGCAGAAGAAGAGATGATACTAAGAGATATGCTACAGAAGCTAAATTACACCTGTGAGCAGTATGGAGTGAAGTTAAATGCCAACAAGACGAAGACCATGGTCATAGGAAGAAAAGTAAAGATAAACTTGAAAATTCTAAATGAGGCAGTAGAACAAGTGAAGAGCTTCAAATACTTGGGATGTACTACAAGCAGTAACATGAGCTGCTGCCAAGAAATCAAAAGGAGAATAGCAATGACAAAGGATGCTTCTAATAGAACAAGGAACATCTTCTGCAGACTTTGGAGAAAGAACTAAGAAAGAGACTAGTGAAGTGCTTTGTGTGTGGAGTGTAGCATTGTACGGGGCAGAAATATGGACATTACGAAGAAGTAAAGAGAAGTGAGTAGAAGCATTTGAAATGTAGCTATGAAAAAGGATAGACAGAATAAGAAACGAAGTTGTGTTGGAAAGAGTGGATGAAGAAAGAATAATGCTGAAACTAATCAGGAAGAAGAAAAGGCATTGGCTGGATCAATGGTTGAGATGAAACTGCCTTCCGAAGGATACACTGGAAGGAATGGTGAACGGAAGAAGAGTTCGGGGTAGGAGACGATATCAGATGATAGACGACATTAAGCTATATATGGATCATATGCGGAAACTGAGAGGAAGGCAGAAAATAGGAAAGACTGGAGAATGCTGGGTTTGTAGTGAAAGACCTGCCCTTGAGCAGAACACTATGAATGAATGAATACCTAATATGGAGCTACATAATAAGTATTCAGTTATAATTAAACTGATCAGATTTTTCACTGGTCAATGGTGGAGACACTTAATTGCATACTTATTGCGGCATTAAAAGTGCAATGATTATTGTACCAATGCAAATAAGATTTTATTAATGATTGATTACAGATATATGCCTGCACTTATCAGAGAACAGAATGGTGTTATTTTTTTATCCTTCATTTTTATATTTATATTCATCAGATGACAAAATTTTCTTCAATAATTTTGGGAAACACTAAAAAAAATTTAAAATGCATTGCAAGAGAGTTGGAAATTGTCCTTTGTAGTCATAATGACTTTTATTGTTTTTACTTGTAATTAACATTTTCCGAATGTTTTAAGTTTGTATATTTTGGAATATACGATCTACTGTTTTTACAGATGCATTTTTATCTAGAAGGGAAATGAATTAAATGATGGACGAAGATGATAATGCCTGACATAGTGGTTCCTGAAATGAACAAATATTTCTCTCCAACATTTGTCTACAGAATCTTCTCACCTATTCCACAAATCTACTTATTCTGAAATTATATTTGTCAGGCAGGAAAACTAGTCAAACAAATTCTGTATCACTTTCAATCTTTTAAAAAGTCCTTGCTTAGCTATTAACTCGGCACTCTTTTCCACACCAGACCACAGAGGAACATGCTTCAGTGAAGCCCAGTAGAAAATATCTAAGCCCTTGAAGTGTTCCTAGCATAGCATGTCCAAATATTTTACACAGTTTTCATAAAAAGTTAATACAGTTTCTTCCACATTTTCTTTCTTAACTAAGCCTTCATTTTGCGGAGCAGCGGGACATTCTACACATTCTACAAAGGACATTCAAGCATTCTGCCAAACTCATGGAAGATGGAAGGATAAACATCTCCAAAGCAGGACTCCAAAGGAGGACGTCTGGTCAGTTTAGTTATAATGTATATTGTTGTTTTCAATTTAGAAGAATAGAAAAATTCAATTGTTTACAATATAATGTTAAATTGCAATTTAATTACCTTGGACGTTTACACACTGTTTTCTTGTGACGGCAATCACGAAGCTCAAGTAGCATAACTTACAGAAGACTGGATAAGGTGAAAGGTCTGAAGGGTGTCTAATTATTGTAACAGAATCTGCAAGAAATAAAGATTAAAATGTTGTTAATACTTGGATGTAAATACATTTTCTTTCACTTACATTGAACATAATTTAACAATAATAATCAATATTGATTTCTGACGAGGCCTATGGTCAATCCTTTGTTATAACTGCCATGTGTAAAAAAAATATCACAACAAGTTCTAAAAAATATCATACTGGTTTAAAACAATATACAAAACAGTTAGAAGACTTATTGCAGTAATAATGACTTTTTGTAGCAATGATACTCAATTCATGATCATTATCAGCCTTTGATAAATTGTATTTATGATTAAAACAGTAGTACCAAACAACAAACTTCGTACATATTTTACTAACAAGGAATATTTTATTACATACATGAGATTTCCTTATGGCGATAGCTCTATTAGCACTGTCCCTTTCTTTACTTTCTATTTTTGGAGTTATATTATGATAAAGTCTGGTACTTTACTACAATAATTTGTGAAAACTTAAAGTGAACTGTAAAATATGTCCCACTTTAGTCCTGTGATTCAACTTCTTGAAATGTAAAATCTCTGCTGCAAACACTTCGTACCTTGACATGTAACTACAAAATAACTAAATTTCACATTCACTTGAATTTTAAGTATACACATCACACACTAATGACACTGTTGCTATTATAAATGTTTTTTTTTCTGACATATCACACCTACCAAACTATAGCAACTATGCCAAAGAGATCTTCAATAAGCACCTAATCTCTCAATTCTGTTACAAGCCACACTCAATCTTAGTTTCTACTATCATATTTGAAACAAATGCATCATAATGACCAAAAATTTTGCTATTGTTTAAGAAATCAAACCAAAAGCATGTCAAAATGGCTAAGTAGCAGAAATAATGCCCACAGAACAACATAATATTCCACAAAAAAGTGCAATAAATCGTTATAGTGAGAGTTCAATGGTCCAAAACATGAAAACATATCAGATATTTACCTCGAAATATTTCTATTACCAAAATATTTCTATTATCTAGTTCTGCAAGATTTGAGCAGAACTGAATGTCAAAAGAATGGGTAACAGGCGATTATTGTCACTGAATTCAAGGAAACAATTGAAATTTTAATTTTTTATATATGTTATTTATTTGTTTAATCAGACATTTTTACTTATCTGCGGGGGTATTTGGCACTGTTTTACGAAATGAACTGGGATGTGATATGAATATCTATGATCTTGTCACTGGTTCCGACTGTGATGACATTTCGAAAATCACAGCTTCAACAAATCGCCATCTCCACCCAATACATGATTCATAGTGATGGCCATATGCAGTGGCGAAGCGTCAGGGTAGGCAGGGTAAGCTGAGCTTTCCCAAACATTTTCGAAGAAGGGACAAGATCAATTTAGAATTTAGTTAATTAAAAACAGGAACGTTTCCGCATTTCGTTTACCTTTTAGTGACATAAAGCACGGTCTAGATCACCATCCCTTCAGCCCAGCTTACCCAAAAATTTTCACACTTCGCTACTGGCCATATGTATATGTGACCATATTACATGACAACTCCAACAACTGCAAATCAGAAGATTCATACTAAATTGAAGGACAAGATAATGAGATCTATTATCATCCCACTCAAAAAGTTAATGTCAGCAACTCTTTAATCTCAAGCTATGCCCATACATTGTCAAATGCAGTCACTATATTCGCCCATGAATGATTAATTCAATAATTCATAAACATTATTGGGCGAATATATGCGCCCACATACAGCAATAACACCGCTCATTGCGTGTTTACTTGCCACACTAATCAATAGATTTGTTCCCACAAGCAATTCAGAATGTATTACGAACTAAAACCAACACATCTTTCGACACATGCTCCACTTGAGTATGTTCTCAGAACTAGCTCGGGATTTCACGTTGTTGGAACATTTCTTGGACTATTTTTAAAGGTCTTCTGAGTTTTTTTCTCACATTAAAATTATATTCATCTTCCGAACTTAATTCGTCAATAAAATATACCACTATCACCTTGCAAATCACTCACGATCGACAATTTTTTTTAATTTTAATTTTCCCAGTCTCAAAGCGATTTAATGTCAACCTCAGATTGAACTGCATGCGCAGTTCAGAATTCCCACTTCCTGCTCTTAATCGAGAATCAATTTATTCCAAATGAGTTCCAAAGTATGATGGAACAGGAAGCTAATACTTGTTTCAGTGCATACTTCAGTAGACAGAGGAAGAGTAGTATCAGATAAAATCATAGATGGCAGAACAGCGAGTAAAATAGGACTTGAGGCTTTCCCAGCATTGAATATGGAATAACTCTTCTCGGGTTCTCAGCCAGGTGAGTTGAATAGTTGCTTTCAAGCTTTTGATGACTAGCTTTGCCATCTTCTTCAGGGATTGAAGTGCCGTGGGACAATATCTAGCCAGATGTAAGCAGTCAGTGGGGCTTTCTGTTGCGGGCCAATCAGGAACTAGTTCCTAGTCCCAAACACCTGCCATGTTCTGGTTAGTCCAAGCTTGTTGATTGCAGGTTTCTACACTGTACTCATCTTTAGGCTCCCGTCTCTGTTGAAATTATTTCCATCTAGTTGTATTTCGATGGTTTCCTTGATGACCAGGTTCCAATATCCTGATGCCTTCTCCAAGATGGTGGTGGCATCGAAATCTATCTTGTGGTCTGTTTCCAGGCTGTGTTATGCTACTGCCGACTTATCGAGGTAATATATGTAGTCTTATGCTGTACTGATGCTCCTTGTAGCATTCCATAATGGTGCGTCCTGTCTGGTCAACGTAGGATTTCCACACTCACAAGGTATTTTATAGGCACCAGGTATCCTAAGACCAAGGTCGTCCTTAACTGGTCTCGGTAAGTTCTGGACAGTCTTAATCCCGTGTTTTTTTTAGTAGCCTATCAATCTTGCCTGAAATGGGGCCATAAAACGGGATGTCAGCCATGCGAATAATAGTTCTTTTCATACGGACTTTTTTTTATATCTGCTAACATGAGATACCCAAAGAAAACATGGGGATAGAGGGTGGGAAACCTGTTGAGGAGGAATGCACGAGAGTGGGGAAAAAACTATAGTGAGAGACTGGCCAACAATAAATCCTGATGGAAATGTTTCACAGATGCCTATGCTCCACTAGGAGTAACAGGAAATAAGTAACACGAGGCAGTTCAATGCCACATCAATATGATGGCTTGTAGAAAGCACTATTTGCTTACTTCTCAGAATATTAATAATGATGAAAATGAGAATTCAAATGAAGATTTCGATTTCAGTGAATCATGTTATATTCCAAATGATATTTCATAACTGGAAAGTGATTCTGCAAATTGAATGATTTGTGTTACTTTGGCATAGGACTATAACATTCTTTCAGATTTAATAATTATTCGAGAGATTTCTAGACAAATGAGGCTTAGGTCTATATAATTCTACAATTCCTTTGTAATTGTGTTCTTTATCTTGACTTTGTCTAAAGATTTATTGTTCTTAGACATTATAAACTATTAATCTAATATACACACTGTCTATATTACCTTCATACGATGTTGCTCTAATTCAGAGATCATCCAAAAAATCGCCAAACAAAATTTATAACCGAAGGAAAAAAGTGAAGTAATATTAATGAATGGAAAAGGATGAAATGTAAATAATACAGAAATTCTGGAAGCAAGTACAAATCTGACAGGACCGGAAAATAGTTTCAGCTAAAGAGTTCAGCAGAAGATATATTCCAGTCAATTTGGAATCTGTCCGATTTTAACAGTCGAAAGAGCTACCTAATGAGTAACATTAAAATGGAAGTAGAAGAAAGAAGGATAAATTAATTAAATAGAGCATTATAGGAATCAAGCAACAGTTTTAAATTTGTATAAATTATGCGAAGAAAACATTTTATGATGTCAGTATCTTTCAGTCTTGGTGAAATGAATTTTTTATTTTTATTATTTTCAAAGAACTGTTTCGAATTAATAGTAATTAATTTTCAAACTGCTGCATGAAACTTGTGCAATCAACATCATTTCCTGATATTTCCTATAAAATCTAGGAATATTTAAACGATTCTTACTTCAAAATATTTGTAATAACTACATGAACAAAATAAACTAAAATCCTTTACTTATCTCCTAAAAACAGCTTCTTCTTAAATTTTTATACAATGCATTATATTTTGACATTTTCATGATCTGTATTATTACAGCACTGCCCATTTTACACATACACGACACTGTTTACACAGTTAAATGACGAAGATTATGAGAGCTTTCACATGCACTGGGTGCCATCTATACAGTAAGTGGTCGCCGAGTATTTCCACTACAAATCTGGCAACTGTCACAGTGCAACACATTGTAGTGGAGTGAACAGATCCTTCACACTTGCCGTGTCTGTTGTCCAGTTCCTTAATTTATGTACAAATATTATGCATTAATATTCAGTGAATGTTAATAATATTATGCATACAATCAGCATTGCTATAACGCGACTATGATCTATGTTGGCAACAATACACTAGAATAACCTGCTCCGGATTTGATCGGTTGTGTGTGAAGTGTCACTGTTCCATGTAAATGGACAGTCATTGTGTATGTGTGACATGGGCCCAAAGATTTTAGTCTACGTTGATAAGGTGTCAAAAATTTCAACTTTCTGAAAACGAGCAACAAAGAATAAATTTACAGGGACGGTGAAATGACATTTTTATTTTAGTAGGTTATTTTACGACGCTTTATCAACAGCTTAGGTTATTTAGCATCTGAATGAGATGAAGGTGATAATGCCGGTGAAATGAGTCCGGGGTCCAGCCCGAAAGTTACCCAGCATTGTGAAATGACATGAGTACATACCATAAATGATACCTAAAAATTATTTTCTTCATAAGAAAGAGAGAAATGTATTCTATAAAGCAAAGTGTTAACTGAAAAATGTCATTTTTTTCATTCCTAAAGGTATTCTTCCCCCTCATAAGTCAGGTCTTGGTTCTCAAATAAGGAATTTAATCTGTCTCATAGCTGGTGTAGATCTCTAGGTTCTCAGTAAATTCCTCATCAGGTTGTCCTTTAGAGCTTGTATGATTATATACTTAGGGATTCTGATACAAGGTCATGAGCGATAGCATCGGATGACAGTTTCATGCTTGGCCAGTAAATTGGCTTGCTTATCACTGTGTTCAGAAACCCAAATTAGCTGTACTTTATTATTTCTGAATGGAGTTTCCAGAGTAATTCTGCATTCTTTGACCAGCCTGCAGTCTACTGTGCGCTTAGTGTATCCCGCGCAAACGAGCTATCAGGACAAATGTAGATATTCATGTCTCTGCACAATCTATTTAGGTTTTCCTGAGTGCAAGCTGATACAGCAAACACTTGAGCTTGGAAAACAGCAGTATAATGACCAAGAGAGATAGAAATTCTAGCCCATCTTTTACACAACAGTTTCCTCTGCAGCAGGAACTAGAGAAACATGTTCTCTTTTTTCATTTTACCATTCTGTGGCAGAATATACAACACATTTTAAAGTAGAAATTATTGCTATTTATATATCTTTGCAAAACCTCTTATATAGATTAAATAAGTTCCAAAATTCTGTCATATCAAATTTAATGGAAGCCATACAAGCTATAAATTCACAACAGTCCACAAAAGGGACTAAAATTCAGGATTGTAAGAAAATGATCTATTACCTAACTAAACAACAGAAAAAATTAGTTTACAGTGAATTCCTTCCCATTGTGATGTAAAGGGAAATGAAACAGCCTCAGACTTTAGGCTAAAAAGGGCACTGAAATTTTACAACCATCTAATAAATGGTCTTCCATATTATTCTGCAAAAAAATATCAAAGGTAAATTCAGATCTGTCCAAAAAAATAGAATTCGGATGGAGTACGAGATAAAACCTGAGACATTTTATTGACAACCAGGAGATAATCTTTCAAGCACCACACAAATCTGCTGTTGTGATGTTCAGGTTGACAATATGTCATGATTGTTTGGCAAGCTACCTGGGTGGGACAGGAATTTCCCATACATCCACCTGTGTGTTGTGTGATGCAAATGAAGAGATGATCATGGAACATATCAAAAGGTGCACAGCATTGCTACAAGAAGATGACGTCATAAAAATACTGGAATAACTTCATTGTCATGTGCCTAGCCATTGGACCAACAACAACAATACAATAAGTAGAATCATACTGTTTTGTCTCATTTCAACAACAGGACTGATAAATAATTGATTAAATGGCGATCTTACTCGTGTTAATTGTGTAAGCATGTGCGGCTTACAGGTGTTTCGGTGCTTCTTCACACCATCCTCAGAGCCTACTAGATCTCGGCGTCATCTCGAACTTCGCTGCCTGTTATGTGGGTGCGTTCGATTGTTGAAAAGTGTTGAAATGTGGTGTCAAATAGTGTGTGTGTTCTGAAATTGATCTGTGTGTTGAGAATTTGATCCGGACAGAAGTTCGAGATGACGCCGAGATCTAGTAGGCTCTGAGAATGGTGTGAAGAAGCACCGAAACAGCTGTAAGCCGCACATGCTTACACAATTAACACGAGTAAGATCGCCATTTAATCAATTATTTATATTCAAGTGTTAAAAGTAGTGTACGAAAGATTCAACATGAACAGGACTGATGTCTGTTGGTCATTTTCCAAATACGTGTATAACTAAGTGCCCACTCCCTCCCTAACCAAGTCAGCTAACATGGCTGTGTTTTGGATTGTAAGATACAGAGGATGCAAACACATTAGACTTTCGAGGGCCTTGGTCATTGTTATTCTCAAGGCTACATATAAGAGGCAATCTTATAATTATCAGCAGTTGTCATTATCTCGCTACTATTCATTTTGTATTGGTAAGCTGTTCAGCTGTATGTATAATGAGTTTAGTTCTTGAACTTTCATTATTATTTCTGAGTTGACTCAGTTGCATATCAATAAATCTGTCAGTATGGCAACATACACTGTAGCAATGACATTTCATTGATTAATTTTGAGACGAGTATTTTCTGAATGCATAGTGGCCTTACCAGAGGCGTATACTGGTTAAAGGGTTTGGGCTACCGCTGACCCTATTATTACACAAAATATATCTAACAATTACTTTAATTTTAATTACTATGGTAAAACTAATAATACAAAATTATTACATTATGTTATATTATAAACTTTTTCTTTTGTAATTTCCTTGGGCTACCGCCGGTAGCCCGCAAAATACGCCCCTGGGCCTTACTATTATTTATAAAGTGGTCACGTGCTTTATTCTGCTTAACTGCATTCTCCAGGACATAGACAAATAACATAGAAAGATCTCCAATTCAATGTACAGTATACTTAGGAATATAATTTATGGAGATCACTTTCACGCGTCAATTGTGAACTAAATTTATAAATACCTAGTTGACTAGTTTCAGTTTAGTAGGAGCCATCTTCAGAACTAGTGAGATCTTTGCATCTCCGGTTTCTTCAGTTGTTTTGCTGGGGGAGGGGGGGGCGTTTGTGTTATGTAGTGTGGAATCAAATAGTATGTGTGTTCTGAAATTCAATTGTGTACTGAGAACTTGTTTTGGGTGTGTTTTTGTGTTCTGTATATTTCGTACTGTTCTAGTGTGTTCAGTTTCTGGTTTTTTCGATTGGATATGTAGAGTTTCCATGTCTGTGTCTATGTTGATGTAGTAGTGGTTGACATTTGTGATGTGTTCTGCATATGTGGAAGTGTTGTGTTCTTTGTAACATGTCTTAAATGATCTCCCTGTCTGTCCGATGTAGAAGTATTTGCAGCTATTGCATGTGAGTTTGTACAGACCTGTTAGGTTGTATTTGTTTGTTTATGTTGTTTGTATGTTGAGATGCTGTCGTAGAATGTTTTGTGTTCTGTATGCGATACTGTAGTTTAATTTCCTGAATGAAGATGCGATCTTGTGTGTGTTTTTGTTGTTGTATGTTGGTGTGATGTATTGTTTGTGTTCTTGTATTTGTGTTGTGTTTCTATGTTTCTTGTATTCATGTTTTGTCTTTTTTATTATGTTGTCTATTATGTTGCGGTTTTACCCATTTTCTTGTGATATGTATTTCATGGTATGTATTTCTTCTTTGTAATCTTGCTGACTCATTGGTATGTTGAGTAGTCTGTGTACCATGGCTCGAAATGCAGCATGTTTGTGTTGGGTGATTGGATATGTTGTTATGCGTGTGGTTGTTGTTGTGGGTTTCTTTTGTAGATTTTGAAAGTGTGTTTGTTATCTACTTTTGTTACTGTGATGTCTAGGAAGTTTATAGCTTTGCTGTTTTCGATTTCTAATGTGTAGTGTAGCTTTGGGGTACTTTGTTTATGTGTTGGTGTAGGTTTTGAATATGTCCTTTATTTTCTTCATATAGTGTTAGTATGTCGTCTATGTATCTGTGGCAATATATGATGTTGCCTGTGTATTTATTGTTGTCTTCGTTTAGTATGTATCAATGTATACATTAGACAATTCAAATTTATAAGCGAATATTAAGGCCAATGGTGACAAAATCGGAACTACATCGTGTTACACAGCCCAATTGGTATTATATAGGTATGCACTATGCCAACAATATTATTATTAAAGAAGAATCACAAGATTTCTACCAACATCTACAGAAGATTTTTGAAGGTGTAAATAAGAATGATTACATCCTACTTACTGGAGATTTTAATGCTCGTGTAGGAAGTGTACCAATAGATGGAATAATGGGTCCACATGGAGAGCTGACCATTAACTTCAATGGAAGAATATTAAGAGATTTTGCAAATTTCAATAAACTTCGGATCGAGAACACCTTCTTTAAACATAAAGACATCCACCGCTATACCTGGACAGCCAGAGGTCAGAAGTCCATCATTGACTACTTCATGGCAAACGAGAAACTAGGTAAACTATTTCAAAACGTGAGAGTTTATAGAGGTAGTGACATAGGATCAGATCACTATTTGCTGAGAGGAGATGTGGCACTTAAAACTAAGTGGTATAAAGTTAAATCATCAACTACCAAAGGAAATAGTGAGAAAAGATAGAAAACGAATCTTTTGTCAGATTATTCAATAAGGAACCTCTACGTCAATAGGATGAAACACCATTTACAAGATGACGAAGTAACTACTGATATTGAAGTAGAATGGTCCAAGATCAAAAGAATAATAGAAAATACAGCTTTAGAGGTATTGGGACTTCGAAATATCAGGAAGAAGAAAAAAGGTCTCTATATATGGAATGAAGAACTAGGAAGAGAGATAGAGGAGAAACGACACCTTTATCTAAAATGGATGTCCCGACAAAGACCAGAGGATAAAGAACAATATCAAACACAAGCAAGAGTTGTAAAAAAATTAGTTAGACAAGCTCACAGAGAGTCGTGGGATAAATATGTATCAAATATAGAACACGATATACATGGAAGACAAACATCAGCATACAAGATAATGAAACATCTTAATAAGGAAGAAAAAGATGCTGCAAGTCTTGCGTGTTTTGACCAAAGAGCTTGGCTTCAATTCTGCAAAATGCATTGGTACACTGATAACGAAACAATCTCTCCAGACGAAATCTTAATAACTGAGTCAAACAATATAGATAGTATTGAATATAAAGAACTGCAGACTGCACTTAATGCACTCCATAACCGAAAAGCCCCAGGAACTGATAACCTTAATATAGAGCTATTTCGATATGCATCAGAAGAAACCAAGCTCAGAATATTAGAATTTCTCAACCATTGCTGGAGACAACAGGAGATTCCAAACCAATGGAAAGAAGCTATTGTTGTTCCCATATTTAAGAAAGGAGATAGATCTAACCTCAACAACTATAGAGGAATCAGCATTTTGAATTCTGGGTACAAGCTCTATACCAGGATACTTGCTTCCTGTCTCCGACCAATTGTTGAAAGTATTTTACTGGAAGAACAGGCTGGGTTTCGTAAGAGTAGATCTTGCGCTGACAACATATTCATCATAAAACAAATTATTGAGAAGAGGAGAGAATGGAATCAGAACACCTACATTGTATTCATAGATTATGTCAAGGCTTTTGACCGAGTGCTGAGGAGTAAGCTTTGGGAAATTATGAATAGAAGGGGAATACCTAAGCACCTCATAAAAATATAACAGAACCTCTATAAAGGGACCCAAATAAGCATTAAGATAAACTCTGGAGACATTAAATCCGAATATATCAACATGGGTGTCCGACAGGGCTGTTGTATGTCACCTATATTGTTTAGTTTGTATATTGATGACGCCATTAGAGCATGGAAGAGAAAATTATTACAGTTGGGTTTTGACAATGACATAAACAGTGATAACTTTGTCTTCACACTTATGTTTGCTGATGATCAAGTAATTGTTTCAAATTCTGAAAATGCACTCCGAGCTCTGTTTGAATTGCAGAAAATAATAGAGGTGTATAACTTCGAAATTTCAACTGATAAAACAGAATCTATGGCATTCCAGGGTCCAATGCAAATTCGTTGCAAGTTTGTTATTAATAATAAATTGATTAAACAAGTCAACCAGTTCAAATTCCTTGGTTACACACTATCGCCTTTTGAAGAAGCGGACGTCAAACAAAAAACGGAAATATTCAACCAAATGTGTGGTACAATAACTAGAACTTTAAAAAACAAGGCAAGGAAGGAAACAATGTTGAAGTTTTATAAGACGATGGCAGTACCAGTGGGTTTATATGGAGCAGAATCGTGGATCCTCACTAGTAGAGATAAAAGTAGAATTCAAGCTTCAGAAATGCGGTTCCTTCGCTCAGTGATGGGTGTAACAAGGAGGGACAGAATACGAAACGAAGAAATTAGGCAATCACTGAATATCTACAACTTAAACAACAAAATTGTGGAATATAGACAGAACTGGAGATCCCATGTGGAAAGAATGAGTGATGAAAGACTGCCTAAATTAATCTTCGGGTATCAACCTAAGGGCTTCCGTAGTATTGGTAGACCAAGAAAACGATGGCAAGACCAAGAATAAGGAATATGTATGAAGTTCGCAACAGGTTGAGAGGCCTAAAGCGTGATGGTGATGATGATGAAGATTTGATAAATTTGCTATATAAAAACTTCCCAATTGAAACTTACTTACTTACTTACTTACAAATGGCTTTTAAGGAACCCGAAGGTTCATTGCCGCCCTCACATAAGCCCGCCAGCGGTCCCTATCCTGTGCAAGATTAATCCAGTCTCTATCATCATACCCCACCTCCCTCAAATCCATTTTAATATTATCCTCCCATCTACGTCTCGGCCTCCCTAAAGGTCTTTTTCCCTCCGGTCTCCCAACTAACACTCTATATGCATTTCTGGATTCGCCCATACGTGCTACATGCCCTGCCCATCTCAAACGTCTGGATTTCAAGTTCCTAATTATGTCAGGTGAAGAATACAATGCGTGCAGTTCTGTGTTGTGTAACTTTCTCCATTCTCCTGTAACTTCATCCCGCTTAGCCCCAAATATTTTCCTAAGCACCTTATTCTCAAATACCCTTAACCTATGTTCCTCTCTCAGAGTGAGAGTCCAAGTTTCACAGCCATATAGAACAACCGGTAATATAACTGTTTTATAAATTCTAACTTTCAGATTTTTGGACAGCAGACTGGATGATAAGAGCTTCTCAACCGAATAATAACAGGCATTTCCCATATTTATTCTGCGTTTAATTTCCTCCCGAGTGTCATTTACATTTGTTACTGTTGCTCCAAGATATTTGAATTTTTCCACCTCTTCGAAGGATAAATCTCCAATATTTATATTTCCATTTCGTACAATATTCCCGTCACGAGACATAATCATATACTTTGTCTTTTCGGGATTTACTTCCAAACCGATCGCTTTACTTGCTTCAAGTAAAATTTCCGTGTTTTCCCTAACCGTTTGTGTATCCCAATTGAAACTATTACGCTAATTTACATTAGTTAATAACTAGTTTCGGCTTCATGTCGGCCATCTTCAGATTTCTAGTAAGGTCTTGCTTGTTTCTAATTTCTTCTTTTGGTGCCTTGGTGGTGGGTCAAATAGGGCATATGTTCTGAAATTTAATTGTGTATTGAGGATACTGTATGATGTGGATGTGCCACCAAGGCACCAAAAGAAGAAACCAGAAACAAGCAAGGACCTCTCTAGAAATCTGAAGATGGCCGACATAAAGCCGAAATTAGTCACAGTCAATTAATACAGGAAGGTTGTTTATATATCTAATTTACCAAATCTCTAGTGATAAAAGTGTGTAATCAAGCTGAATATCATCATCATCATCATCATCATCATCTTTTAATTTTATTTCAGGAGGTTATTTTACGACGCTTTATCAACATCTTAGGTTATTTAGCATTTGAATGAGATGAAGATGATAATTCCAGTGAAATGAGTCCAGGGTCCAGCACAGAAAGTTACCCAGCATTTGCTCATATTGGGTTGAGGGAAAACCCCGGAAAAATCCTCAACCAGGTAACTTGCCCCAACCAGGAATCGAACACAGGCCACTTGGTTTCGCGGCCAGACGTGCTAACCGTTACTCCACAGGTGTGGACTTCATCATCATCATCATCATCATCATAATCATTTTTCATATTATTCTCTAAAGAACCAAGTAATGATATATCAGTTTAAATGAAAACTTTAATCACAATATGAATAACACATAGGGTTTTTGGTTTAATCCCAGATCACATATAGATTGCTCATTCCTATGTAAAACTGGTTGCACTTTGAAGAGAACAACCTCCAGAATCGTCACCAGTCCGCCGTAAACAAACACGAGATGGAAGTACAGTTTTTAATGCAATTCAAATGGGAGTTATGACGTGACTCCTTTTGTAACAAGTAGATGGCAGCATAGTAAACCTGACAAAAGTTGTTACTGTCAAAGCCTATAACACCGAGCAATCGGGGTATATATGATCTAGGGTTTAACTTATGCATATGAATACGTATAATGGTTGAACATTAAACTGAAAACCATTGACAACAGTCCCTCTGCTACCCGATCTGTTCACAACAGTAACTTGTGTTTACTAGATTCAAACATAACAGGTTCACCAACATCTAATCACTGGCCAACTGAACAAAAGTGGCTAATATTATAACTTTGTATCCCATTGAAATTCTAAATCAGCTATACAAAAGGACGATTTTGTACTTCAATAATAATATCAATGTCATAAAACTGACAAATCCTGTAAATAATGGGTATTCTTAATATGTTTAAAGTTGTCAGATCAGCAACACTTATAACCAGTTTTTTCCTCATCATTCCCATTGGAACACAGCCAACAACTCTTCAACCCCAAAGCAGCAAATTAAGGAACTTCTATGAGGATGTACCTTGTGTTATAAGAGTTAAACCCCCCTCCTCCAGAATTGTAATCTCCTGAGCTTAACAGTAGATACTGAATATGAAGAGGGGGCATTCAATAGTTACTGGCAAAGAAAGAAAACTGCACAAGAACAAACTACTTGTAGAAGAAAAAAGCATGTTAAGAACCAGTTTTCTGTATTAGAAAGATATGTTTTTACGTAAAGTTATAAGATTCTATAAGAAACGTAAAAAATATATATTACAGTTATATGAACACTAATAAATATAATATAATTATTAAAAAATTAGTAAAAGTCAGACATGTTTCGGAGATGCTTCTCCATCCTCAGTGACTTTACCATGACGGTTCAGGTGATCGAACCGCGTTGTTGCTTGGCTTAAAGGAGACTGACCTTAACATATTTGGGTTTCAAAGCCTCCTTTAAGCAGGATTTATTAAACCAAATTCTTTTATTTAAAAGTTCTATTTTAAGACGCACGTCGTAGTAAAAGTTGACCAATTTTTCTTCACTAGCTTTTTTCATATTCAAAGATAAACCACACATGTTGGGCCAATTATAGTGTTCATAGATTTGATAAGAAACGTAAAAGATATATATTACAGTTATATGAACACTAATAAATATAATATAATTATTAAAAAATTAGTAAAAGTCAGACATGTTTCGGAGATGCTTCTCCATCCTCAGTGACTTTACCACGACGGCTGGTTCAGGTGATCGAACCGCGTTGTTGCTTGGCTTACTACGACGTGCATCTTAAAATAGAACTTTTAAATAAAAAAATTTGGTTTAATAAATCCTGCTTAAAGGAGGCCTTGAAACCCAAATACGTTAAAGGTCAGTCTCCATTAAGCCAAGCAATAACGCGGTTCGATCACCTGAACCAGCCGTCGTGGTAAAGTCACTGAGGATGGAGGAGCATCTCCGAAACATGTCTGGCTTCTACTAATTATATTATATTTATTAGTGTTCATATAACTGTAATATATATTTTTTACGTTTCTTATCAAATCTATGAACACTGTATAATTGGCCCAACATGTGTGGTTTATCTTTGAATATTATAAGATTCTATTTGCAATCACAATAATTTCTTTATGCTCGACCATGCCGAAATGTAGTAATTATACACCTGGTAGCAGTCCTTTAATGCATGTCATTAAAGTACACCTACTCATTAAAGTACAGGTGTTCAGCCAGTGACAAGTCAGCTTACAGGTGTTCAGCCAATGACAAGTCAGCTTTGTACCGTTATAAAACCGCAAGTATCGATTATTCTCGGATATGCAATCGAAAGAGAATTAGCGAAAAGTCACGGAGGCTGGAAATCCAATACTGTCGCAGAAGGTTATGTTCTATTACTATAATAATTAGTGTTAATTGTAAATAATATTCAAATAAATTCAATTTGTCATCTCGTTTTTCAATGTCTAATTTAATTTCAATGTTATATCAAAGTTAATTTTTAGTTTACTCTGTAGTTCTTACAGGCTATTAAGGTCAATGTGGACATCTGTTCCTCGGAAAAAATCAATACTTTCGCGTCTGCGTACATCTCACAATTTACGAGGTATTGCTCAAGGTCAGTTAGATACAAATAAAATGAATAATTTCAAGTTAGAAATATGGTCGAGCATAAAAAGTCGTATGAAACTCGCCTATAATGGTAATTAAGAAGCTCGTATGAAAATTATGAAACTCGCGCTCATTTCATAAACATCCATACTCGCTTCTTAATTACTATCATTATAGGCTCGTTGCATAATGTACTATTATAATTTATGCAAGAAAAGAAGAGAAAAATAAATAATCTATTAATGTTTCTACTTTTTTAATAGACTGTAGGCCTACATAAAATTATCATTGTCTTGGACCAGCCTACTGAACTTAGTTGTGAAATATTTTGTATATCTTTGTACAGAACTAAAAATTTGTACCTTGCTATTGCCGCTTGTTTCATAAACTAGCTATAAGTTAAATTAAAATAGACGGTTGCGATTAAATCAGTTAAAAACGATCTGGCATTCAAGAGCATAGAATTTATTTTAATCCTCTATTATTCTCCTGACACTGGAATGTTGACTTCAAATGTCTTAGTGTCCGTGGGTGAAACTGGAGTTGGCTGCTCCAAGTGCTGCCTTTGATGCAAAGCCAAATGATTCTTTTGAAAGAAAGCTTTACCACACTTGTCACAAGCATGCTGCCTAACATCACAGCTACCACCACTGTGCCGCCTATTGTGCTGTGTCAGACCGTGCTTCTGAGTAAAACATTTGCCGCAATCAGGACAAATGTGAGGCTTCGGCTTTGGTTGTGGTGGGGCTGGCATTGCTACACTGCTGGAAGACGTGGATGTTCCAGCAGTGCTCTGGTTCAGCTTGCCCATGGCAGTGGGGTGGAGTGGAGTTGGACACAGGAAGTGAGCTGCGGGCTGCTGGAATGCTGCTGCAAGACCGCACAAGTCAGCAACGAAGTTACGATCGCCAGCGTGGAGACGGTAGTGGAGAGCTAGAGCCTCTCGATTCGGAAAACAATCTCCACATTCCCTACAAACAGTAGAAAAACAATGCGATCCTTTAGACTACCATGTATATGTCTGAAACCTTACAGAGGCTAGTGTTGTCAATAGCATGGAAGTTTAATCTGAATAATGAAATATTTACTTGATTTCTTGCAGTGTTTTCATTCTGAAGTGGGGCCAGCAAGAAGTTGATCCCTGATGGTAGAAATCAACATTACCAAATCTTATAGTAGAATAGTGGGGATTGTTTATAATGAACATTAAAATTATCTTCTTTAACAGTAATTTAAAGTTTCGTTTCAACTTCAACAGTTTTGTGTAAATATTTGATCATCATACATCATTTTAATCCACAGAGACCATCCAGCAAGAATTTTTATAATTTATTGAAAGTAATATTGATTAAGATTTTTCATTAATATTATACTAATTATTTGATCACCATACATCCTCATTTGAACTTACAGAGAAACCATCCAGCAAGAATTTTGATAATTTACACATTTATTTGGAAATTTATCCTAAGTATTATTAAGGCTTTTTCATTAATATAATACTAATATAAATTACCACAGATCCTAATTTTAACCTACAGAGAAACAATCCAAAAAGAATTTTGATAATTTACTAAATTTGTTTGGAAATTATCATACGTAATATTGTTTAAGGCTTTTACAAAAGAGAGAAGTAATATTGTATAGATAGAATTTGCACAAAATACAATAAACTCAGACAACATCTAACATCTGGATGTTCCATTTTAACTCAGGATGATTATATACAATAACATGTTAATCTTAGTATGTTCACAGATTCAGTAACATATTTGTCAAGCTGTTGGAATAAAAGAGGAAACAGATAAATAGTAACTCCAGTATCAATAAGTCAAGGTGGACAGGCAACAGAAATTTGGAATCAACCTATAAATACAGATACAGATTGATAAAGAAATAAACAGAGGTGAGGTGTACTTAATTAAGGATGTAAGTCTATTCAATATCAATGTTGTAAGAAAGGAAATTGAAAAAAAAAACAATGAAACATAAAAATCTAATAATTTAAGTGTAATAACACTACAGAAAATCTTACTGCTAATTATTGTAATCACACTGGTCTACAAGATGAAATATTTTTAATCACCAAAATTAAAAATATACTTTTACATATTAATTTTTCATGCTGATTATGAAAATGTTTTTAGATACTTTCTGTCACAAGCAGAGTTTACTGTAATGCTTGTAATAGTTATAATCAATTCTTATAGGCCTACAGTCATATGTAGGCCTATTAATTATTGTAAAACACAATATGATGTGATTTGATAAAAGTAAACATACCTTCTTTTTAGTAAGTATTACAAATATGATGACTTTCCCCTATCATATACCTTCTCTTGAACATTCTGATACAACATCCAACAAAAATCTGCCATCACAGCCATTCCAGAAATCCTGATAATGCTATTCTACTGCCTTTATTTCGGTGAAAATGTTCACCTTGCTCATCACTGACTTCACCAAGGTTTTTGGAAAGAGATTTAAATAGGAATGCATAGAGTGAACTTCAAGAGACTGTAATATTGCATTTCCTTGTAAATGTTAAATGTTATGTTTTATTTAACGATGCTCGCAACTGCAGAGGTTATATCAGCGTCGCATTTCCTTGCATGATTATAGAAGTTTCCAGATACGTTCTCCAATCTCAGAAGCTTTCTTTCTACTTAAGAAGTTTATAAACTTGAAGTTTTGCCATGTTTTTTGTCTTATATTGGTTGAGATTCAACAAAATCTTTATCTGTCAAAATTTCTCGAGTTTGAGATCCAACAAAGATGCATTCTTTAAATGTTGCATCATTTATATGAAGAAAATTTGGTCTCAGATACTCAAATCCCTTTGAATTTGTTTTTTCCATGGTCTTTCTCAATTCCACTTTTATTAATTGCAGACGAAGAAGGAATATTTTGTTGAAACCAGAAGTATTCTCGTATTCTCCTTGCTCGAAAGTTTTCTCTAATTCCCAATCATGTCTCAAGTAATGCTCCTCTGAACAGCGATTATCTCAAATGCACAAGAAAGAGCAAAACTTTGTAATGCCGCTTGCATATCCATCAATAATCAATACCTTAAAAAGCTATACATATGTATATTCCACTTATGATTATTACAATTAATTGCTTCTAGTAGCTTTTCCATTTTATCATTCATTTCTTTTACATGTACAGAATAAATAATTTGAGTAGAAGCCTTGGAAACTTCATTATGGAAAAGCAGTTTTTAGACCCTGTTGCAAAAAATCAATCTGATGGTTTTTGTTTTTGATGCAGTTCTTGGAAGAGCCTATGCATATTACAGCAATAAATCCTTGGATCATCTATAAAAAAGGACAATATTCTATAGTCAGAAATAGAAAACTCGGACATCATTCTCTATAAGACTTCTTTCCTTCAATCCAGAGGTGAGAACTTCTGCTTTGTTTTGTGGAAGGAAAAAAAAAGTGTCTAATCAGATCATTTAATTCCTGATGAATAAAAAGTTTCGGTTCTGAAAAACTTTCTTCTCGGAGATAATCATCATTCTAATGATCGTGACTTGAGGACCCATCCTCACATTATACTTATTCCGGACTCCTACATTTTTTCAGGGAGTTTCAGAGCTCGTGAATTGTCATCATGAGATAATGACCATAATGTAATTTTATGTTTATTCTTTGTCGAAAGCAACCTTCAACATTGACAAAACAGAAATAACAATCATCAATAATTATGATTCTGTGGTTCCAATCATACAAGAAGAATAACAAAAGCATTGCACTTTTCGTGTTGTTCATTCAATCATGCAATACTCGTACATTAACTGACGATATTGCACACATAGCATGAGGGACCCAATCTTTATCTTGGTCCTAGTAAGACTTTAAAGTATTTTTTCACCAATGGCAAATGTTAACTTCAATTTCACCCAAGTGTACTCCTCTAGGAGGAATATAATGGACTTGCCGCAGTGTGTTGCCCTTTTACACCATGGGAGGTGACCTACAGCAGGGAAAACTGAAGTACCCCATTAAAACCTACCACCTACCACTGTGTTTGTTTACTTCAAATTCCACATGGAGCCACCAGAGTTCGAACCTGGCTTACCAGTGTTGAAAGCTCATGCTCTAGCCATTCGACTAACAATGTGTTGGATTTCACAGAATAACTGATACAACTGCTTAAGAGCTGATGTAATTGTATATGCTGTCAAGAAAAGAAACACATTTGAAATCAGCAGCTCAGAATTTAATTTGAATTTTGTTTGTAGACCAGCGTTGTTGGCTGAACTGAGAAAATACAATATTCTCTACAAAATTGTTGGAAAAATGTCTCCAGAAACAAAACATCATAGATAAGTAAATCAGAGCTCTACTGGGAACTGCGTAGGTTACATATTACGAAAATGTTCCATATGCAAACCTTAATTTATTTATGTCAGATAATTAATTGTGTTTTTACATATACAGAGTAGTCTACCACATTCTGTGCTGGTGTCCAGTGGCATGATACTAACAATGCACTCGCAACATCTGGTTGACGTATTTATTTTTAAATGTTATATAGAACAATATGTAATTTTTATTATACAGAGCACTTCCTCACATTCTGTGCATGTGTCCAGAGGCAACCAATACTGCAACAGCAGGTTCATGTGTTGCAATAAACAGTCTAACTGAGATGATTTAAAGTGCATGCTCCTGGTCTCCAAGGAGAACCATCTTGTAGGTGACTTCACTGTATAGATAGTGTATATGCAGTAAATGTCCTGCGCCATGGCATTGTGGTCTAAGGCAGCCTGCCTAGGACTCACGTTACGGATTGCGCGCTGATTCGAGTCCTCATGGGGGAAGAAATTTTCTCATGAAATTTCGGCCAGTGTAGGCTATAGGACCGGTGCCCATCCAGCATTGTGAGGCACTTGGGAAGCTGGGATAGGTAGTGAAATGCAGTTGCGAAAGCCAGCTATAACGGCTGGGGGGATCATCATGCTAACCACACAATACCTCCATTCTGGTTAGATGATCGTCCACTTCTGCTTCAGCATGTGAACGTGAGGTCAGCAGCTGGCTGTTCGGGCTGAGCTCTTCAAGGGCCATGGATTATTATTATTATTATTATTATTATTATTATTATTATTATATTATATGCAGTAAATGAGTTTTCTGTGAGGTCGAAGCAGCAGTCGTGTTTTTAATTCACATTTGTACAGCTGTGTTACTTTAGTTTAAGAGCGATGGTAGAGCATGAATTGCTACCAAAAGATAATCTTGAATCGAGTGAATTTTTGTAGGCTAACTGGGCTTTCAAAGTGTTACTGATGGTTTGGTGGATCCAGAATTAGTATCTTTCATTGAGGAAGCATGGTTCCATTATATAACCTAAAGCAATAGGTACTGGAGTACAGAAAATCCCATATCATGCATGAAACCCTTCTACATGATGAGAAAGCTAGCATGTTTATATTTTTGATGACACAGTCAATGCACACAAATACAGACGAAAAATACTCTAATAGACGTGAAGGACTCATGACAGCAAAAGGGCATAATTTTCAACATCTCTTATGATCAAGGTACTGGTAAGTTCAATTATTGGATACTTTAATAGTTACTAGGGCTATTGCTATTTTGTGGAATTAAGTAACTTCAACTCCTGAGTACATTGGGGTAAAATCTGTTCAGTTCCCTTGTGTGCAGTTCACTAACTTCTTTTAATGTCCACTTAACAGATTTACAACTTCGTACACTAACAGCTCTGGCCACCCCCATTCACTTGCTGCACAGTTGCTACATTCCTAGCGACCCTCGACTGCTACTTCAGTTTTATTCATAGATTTGGCAACTCTTTCTTGTGTAGAGATGATGAGAAGCCTCAGTTTTCTAAACAAGAGTTGTGGGTAGTTATTAACAGGAAAAGACAAGATTCTGCCGCAGTAATGGAGATTTTTGTTTATGACAACCAATTAGAGGGGGCAGTAGAGGGTCAGTCAGCAAAGTCTTTTCTGTGAAACTACACTCGAGGAACTTGAACAAACTATACACTAGCTGCGTGATGGCGAATGTTTGAGTCGCTTGCCACTTAAACCCACACAGAATGATGTAGACTGCTCTGTATTAGGTCTATACACAATCTATGAGAGCTTGCTCACACTGAAAAGGAGGAAAGTAAAAATATTGGAAAAATTTAGCAATGGGATAGAGTTGAAATAGAAATGCTAACAAAAACAATAGTGAAGAGAGGTTCTGCATAACTTGCATGTATTACAATCACGATATAAAAAACACCAGAGATCAACTCTAGCTGGCTCTACTTTAACTGTCTTGACAATCTTATAAAAGTTACAAAAGGCAATAAAAATCCTTTTTAATTACTCAGGCACTCATGGAACATCTTTAGAATTGATTGGGAGGTCATGATGTACTTCTTGCATGGAAATATTTCTGCGCACTTTTGTGCATACAGTGAGTGTAAAGAATTTCGTTAAAAATTGAGCGAAATGGGTTGTGTAGTGAATACAAGTATCAAGAACAAACTGAGGGAAAACTCGATTAAATAGGCAAAAGATTAGAATACATTCCACAGAAATTTCTCCATACGCTTGCACAAGGAACAGGTGTTCTTAAACCATATTAGCATTCAGAGCCATTAAATTTTTTAAGTACAGTAGAACCCTGATTATCAGTCACTCTATTAACCGATTGGCGGATTATCCGACTGTCTATTTCTCGTTCTTTTTTTTTTTTCTTCATAAATAAATAACTTATATGAAGTACTGTTTTATACATCATATTAGTAGGTTCTACATATGTTTTGCTAGAGAATGTTATTACAAGCCTTTAGCATTGTCTACTGTTCGAATTGCTGTTCTATAATATAACTTGTATATAAAATGTCTTCCACGGGTGTTAACAGAAAACGTGTTGTGCTAAGAATCGAAAAAGGAATGGAAATAACTGAATGGTTTGAAAAAGAGTAACTGTGGCTCATCTCACATCAGAGTACGAGATTGGAGTTACAACTACGCGATTTAATAAAAAAAAAAACAAGGATAAAGTGTAAAAAAAGTATGTAAATCTACAACATGAGACCTCCTTTATTCTTATCTTTCCAATGACAGTCATTAAAACGGGCTTCCTTATCCCTTAAAAACACACAGTTGACAATCAGACTTAAATTAGTGAACTTCTGATCCACTACCTAGCGAGTTAAATACAAGACCATGGATAAAATTACAAAATATTTCATGGTACAGATTATCCAATTTTTTCGGTCAACCATTCAGTCCATCCCCTTCATTACCACAGATAATAGAGGTTCTACTGTAGTAAGCTATATGAACCACTACCAAGAGATTATGCGAGTTCAGTGAATTTTTGTAATTGAATTCTGCAAAATGTTGCCAATGGTTTAGTGCAGTGGTTCCCAAACTTTCTGAAGGCAAGATGGGCGACACATTTGTTTGCGACCCCCACTACCATACCAGTACTTGATCACATTCGAAAAATACAAATCCCTGTAAAATCGAAAACAAATTATTTTTTACTCAAAACTAGTGAGTAGCACCCAACTTCTAATGTATCGGTACCTGCAAGATGAGAAATGGGATTATGCAAATCTATTTTACAATTCTCAGTGGCTTCTTAGACTGGCCTACCTATCTTGTTGATGAATTCTTTGTACACTTATACGCTTTGAACAGTAGTTTGCAGGGCCAAGTTGTTAACGTAATAACAGCCAGAGATAAAATCAACGGATTTATAAAGAAACTTGATTCCTGATCGACATCACTTGACAAAATGAAATCTGATTCATTTCAGTGCATTAAAAATTTACAGAAAATTTAGCTATTTACTGTATGATATGATAATGTGAAGCAAAATGTAAAACTTCGATATCTCCTTACAATACACACGGAAGAGAAAATGTAATTAAATATTTGAAACCTTTTCATATTCCTCAGTCTCATCTCACTTAAATATCCCCTCAATTATCCCATCTAACCCACAATGAAACGTCAGTCCCGTGTATGATGTGGGGAGATATAGAAGATTGGACGAAGAAAATTAATTGTGCCTTCTTCAATTAGCTTTCCTGGAGAATTACCCAAATTGTCACCATACTTTTTTATTACTGGTTATTTGACGACGCTTTATCAACTGCTGTGGTTACCTAGCATCTGAATGAAATGAAGGTAATAACACCACCGAAATGAATCTAGGGTCCAGCACCGAAAGTTACCCGGCATTTGCTCTTAATGGGTTGAGGGAAAATCCCAGAAAAAACCTCAACCAGGATTTTAACCCGAACCCGCTTGTTTCACGATCAGGCAACATAACTGTTAAGGCCGGTTCACAATAAACTAGGAACGGAAACGACAACGAGAACAAGAACGGAAATACTGTTAAAATAAATGTATTTAAATGTGAGCATTCACAATATTGTGAATGTCCACATTTAAATACATTTATTTTAACAATATTTCCGTTCTCGGTCTCGTTTCCATTCCCGGTTTATTGTGAACCAGCCTTTATTCCACAGCAGTGGACTTTCATATAATGGATGATGTGAGCAAGGAAGGTCTAAAATTGTTTGATTTTGTAGTAGGCCTATAGATGGCACGCTTTGTTTGTGACAGTGTGGATTATTAATGGAAGAATGGCATAAGATACACTCCCGACCAATTCTAATGACTAACCCTACCTGCACACGAAGGACTTGTCATCTGCATGGACGTGGGAGTGCTCAACAAGCTCATTTTTGCGTTGAAAAGTTTCTCCACAATGCTGACAGACAAACGGACGTTCTCCTTCCACGTGTAGTCGAGCATGAGCCAGAAGTGTTCTCTTTTGTAGGAACTCCTTGCCACACACATCACAGGAATGCGGAATGCGGCCATGGAGACGCCCATGGTTCACCAGTTCGAACTTGCGAGCGAAAGTGCTACCACAATCTGGACACACATACGGATGTAGACCACCGTGGAAGCGTGAATGGATCACCAGATGATCTTCGCGTGAAAACGATTCACCACACTCCTCGCACACGTGAGGACGTTCACCCGAATGGAATTTTGCGTGAGTTGCCAAATGTCTTTTCTGAGGAAAGGTTCGCCCACATTCGCGACAAACAAAAGGTCGATCTCGGCTGTGAACTCTAGCATGTGTGACGAGGTGATGTTTTAAAGTGAAAGATTTCTTGCATTCGGGACACTGATATGGGCGCTGACTACTGTGGAGGAGGAGATGTGTACTAAGACAATGCTTGTGTGCAAAACTCTTACCACATTCCGGGCAAACATGCGGTCGTTCGCCAGTGTGCACCCGAGCATGTGTCACTAGATGATGTTTTAGCAAAAACGATTTTCCGCACTCCTGACAAGAGAAAGGTCGCTCCTTCGCCACACGATACTTCTGTCCGGTATTAGTTCCTGTATTTGACAACTTTTCACTTGTACTACTATTTGTCTGTTGTGTATTATCCAAATTTGTCCCTGCCTGCCTATTCTTTTGTTGCGTATTGTTTGTATTAATATTGTTGTGTGCGCCTACATGAGAACCATCAGATCCAATTAGACTGTTTGAAACTGCAACTTTTTTCAATAAAAACTCACTATTATTTTGTGTTCCTACATGAGAGCCATCAGATCCAATTAGGCTATTTGAAACTGCAACCTTTTTCAACAAAAATTCACTACATTCTTGCGCAGTTAACTGTAACGGTCCACAGGGAGCCATGAAGTGTTTTCCAGCGGCAGGATGTTTATCTGTACCAAACATTTGTCCACTTCCCGTACGAAATAAAGGATTTGTAGCTTCACAATTGCAACCTTTTTCACAAGCGATGTTAAATATGTCATGATGTTTCTTAGAATTATTATGAGATGTGTGCGCACTATTTTGTTGTAAACTGTCATTCATTAAGAACATGGTTGTACACATAAAATTATTATTCATGTTTCTATTAAAATTATTTGTAGCTTGTATAAATGATGTATTCTGTTCCTTACTTCCTACCGTAAAAGTTTTGGATTTATCTGGGCTATCATTGTTAGCTCCCTGGAAAACAGTTGTATTATTAACATA
Organism: Periplaneta americana; assembly: GCF_040183065.1. Taxonomy (NCBI): domain Eukaryota; kingdom Metazoa; phylum Arthropoda; class Insecta; order Blattodea; family Blattidae; genus Periplaneta; species Periplaneta americana. Next base: position 72,167,110 of record NC_091131.1, on the reverse strand, counting down.
GGAACTATAATTGTTCAAATTACACTGTGGGGTAATTCCCCATGGATTGCTGTAAGATGATGTAGTGGGTGTTGAAGCGGCACACATTGGGAAACTGGCACCACTCTGAAATACATCTCTAAAAACGGAGTCTTCCAGCTTGATTCTCTCTACAAGGTGTTCTGACACAACTTTCAGAGAATCAAAGTGCATGGATGATGGATGGTTTCCCCATCCTACAGACGACAACCCTGGATTCCGGCACCTGGAACGTCATAAGGAACTTACTTAACTAAATTAATCACGCTTCGTTACGTTACAGACTTCGCATTTTTTAATGAATCAATAACTTCGTATATTTAGGCTTAAGATTTAATAAAATATATTCTTATTAGACCAATTATAATATTCTCAAAGAACACTAGCCATTGTAATGAATATTATGTCACTTATGAAAATCAGTTCTTGCTATATTTCACTGTAATCAGGAAACACAAATAAAGGTAATTCTACTTATTTTAAAGATATCAACAAATCTTTGACAGTCAGCCATTTTATTTTACAACACCTGTACGTAGTCAACATTTGAATAATAAAATAACGCTAGATTGTGACGAAACTTAATTAGCCTCATATTTGCCCTATTATTCTTGTTTACTACTAAAAATTACATTATATTTTACATATGTAGAATTTTATGTCGAAAAGGATTAATCTCTTTCAGTAGTCTAAAATAATCTAAAAAAACTGGCGGATATATGTTTTGTGGGAACCAATGCTAGATTGGTGCCAGTGGAATATTCAGAATAGCCAATATTGACACTTAAAATTTCCCTAGCATGAATTTAATTTCTCATTGTCACAAGAAAATTAATTTTATTTATAACAATCACTATAATAACATAAACTTCCTTACTGTAGGTCATCCACAATAGTAACAGGCTCCTCTTTTATAACACATTCCGCAAGACTAGTTGTAAACGACACTTCTTGTGAACGCTGAATTTCATTTTCACTTGACTTTTCGTTAGAAATTTCGGCTGATTCTTGAGCTTTTTGAGATGGTAATGTGATATTGTCCACAGGTGGGGTCACCGCTACTTCTGCTTCGAAACCTGTTTTTTCTTTAGATGGAGGAGCGACATCACAATGAAGAGGATCTGGGGTTATCTTGTCATTGAAAGACTGTTTGGAACCAATATCGTCAGATTTCATCGGATACATACTGTCGAAATAAGATTCTAGCATCGTGTACTCCATTCCCACACTTTCTTTACCGTCATAAACTTTTATTTGACTCCAAGGAGGGACCCATTGCTCTGCCGGTGTTTGCCCCATGTTGTTCATTGTTTTATGAACATAATGACACATTCAAACAAAATCACACGGTTAAGCGCACAGCACCATATTCAGTCACAGATTCATAGAAGTGATGGTGATGATCAACATTTTTTGCAAATCATATTAAATAAATTAGAGCTGCCTCTTTTACATTTCTTCATAACTGGGAAATTCATTTCACTCTTAATGTTTGAAACTACCACACTGAAACCATTGACAAAATTCATATTTTCGATACAATTTTGCAAGAATTAATATTAGAACTACATTTTAATATCTTAGATTCCATTCATGTATGAGAAATGCCAATTGACGGTCAATTTCTTCTATTCATCGAACAACTCATTTGATATTTGGTTATTAAGGATAGCCAACGTCACATTTGAAATACCCTAGATTATGTGAGCAATTTGGTGACAAATATGATTATTATTTTTAATGAAAAATTGCATCGTTATGCATGTTAGTACAATCAGTAACTTGAAGTATGGTTTTGCGTGAAACATTATACAAATGGACAGCTAGAATGGAAAGTAGCAATGTCATTCGTGTTAGGCATAATCGTTATTGAAATATATGGGCAATGTGCCTAAATTGAAAGTTCAAACTGCACTCCCATCTTGTATAGGTTACGAGAACTCGTCTCTAGTGTGTACCAACTTGAAAACTACCGGACAGATGGCAGCACATATTTTAAGAGTATATTCTGAGTCGTGATTACGGCGCTTTTGATACATGCATGCAAAAGATGAATTTCATATATTATACAGCAATTACGTTTAATATAAATTAATTTCGTTAAATGATAGTTATTTTAACTGTTAACTGTAAAATGCATTAATCAGTATCGGATTCATATCTGAATACTAATCGTTTTCGGTGTATGAAAACAACCAAGAGCTCAGGCATACGATGACTCTATATGCACTGCATGGTTTTCACATTTATTTGTATATGGTTTTCATCACAAGCTGTGTTTAATTATCGTAAGCGGCTGTAAATGGTTGTGTGAACTGTGCGAGAAACAGTATAACAGACATTAAGCCAAAGAGTTGTGAAAAGAGACAGTGGTCACTCACAAAATTCTGTGGGGCAGGATAATTTAAGTTGTACATTGTGATCATTTCTTTATTATTACTTTTTAAAGAACAAATTTCATCTGTCATATCTCGGCCGGCATCGATGCTTCAGCCGGCAACGGCAGTATCACTGTCAGTTTATTTCGAACCATAAAACTTCTGATAGATATGTGTTAAAACATAATGAACATTTCTGAAGATATTATTATTATTATTATTATTATTATTATTATTATTATTATTATTATTATTATTATTACAGTGGTCAATAGATTTGATAAGAGCGCATTTATAGAGCAATGTAAAATCGTTGTTGTAAGCTTATGAAAAGTACGAGCTTTTCATTTTTCTATTTGCAAAGAAAGTAATGTCAAACTGCTCAGAACTACGAAACGTTTGACTCATACATGTATGAAACTCCTGATGATGACTTCTTCTATAGTCGCTAGAGGGCAACATAGTGAAACTGATAAAAATAAAATTGTTGCCATCAAAGCTCTAATTGCCATTGTTGCCATAAAAGCTCTAATCTGATTAATCTGCTACTTGTGATCTGGGGTAAAACATGAATTAAAAATTTTGTGAAGACATTACGGTACATGTAATGTTTAATGCCTATTTTCACAAATATGAGTAATTTTAGTTATTTGAAAATTACATTTGTTAGTGTAAAATTTTATCTAAAAGAAAATTGTTTTAAGATTTGCAATATTCACACTTGAATATAATTCGTAGTATTCGCAGTTAATTTTTAATTTGTAGTATTCACATTCGGGTGTAATCCTTAATATTCGCAGTTAATTTTTAATTTGTAGTATTCACATTGAAGTATAATTCTTAATATTCGCAGTTAAATTTTAATTTGCAATATTCACACTTTAGTATAATTCGTAGTATTCGTAGTTAATTTTTAATTTGTAGTATTCACATTTGAGTGTAATTCTTAGTATTCGCAGTTAAATTTAATTTGTAGTATTCACATTTGAGTGTAATTCGTAGTATTCGCAGTTAATTTTTAATTTGTAGTATTCACATTGAAGTATAATTCTTAATATTCGCAGTTAAATTTTAATTAGCAATATTCACACTTTAGTATAATTCGCAGTATTCGCAGTTAAATTTTTATTCGCAGTAGTCGTAGTTAATTTTTGATCGTATTGTTCGCAGTTAAATTTTCATTCGTGGTAGTCACATTTAATTTTTTATTTGTAGTATTCGCAGTTAAATTTTCATTCGTAGTAGTCAGAATTAATTTTTAATTCGTAATATTCGCAGTTAAATTTTCATTCGTAGTAGTCGCAGTTAATTTTAAATTCATAGTATTCGCAGTTAAATTTTCTTTCGTATTTGTCGCAACTAATTTTTGATTCGTATGTTCGCAGTTAAATTTTCATTCGTGGTAGTCACATTTAATTTTTGATTTGTAGTATTCGCAGTTAAATTTTCATTCGTAGTAGTCGCAGTTAATTTTTAATTCATAGTATTCGCAGTTAAATTTTTATTCGTAGTAGTCGTAATTAATTTTCAATTTACAGTATTTGCAGTTAAATTTTCATTCGTAGTAGTCGCAGTTAATTTTTAAATTCATATATTGGCAATTAAATTTTCATTCGTAGTCGTCGCAATTAATTTTTAATTCTTAGTATTCGCAGTTAAATTTTCATTCGTAGTAGTCGCAATTAATTTTCAATTTATAGTATTTGCAGTTAAATTTTCATTCGTAGTAGTCGCAATTAATTTTTAAATTCATAGTATTCGCAGATAAATTTTCATTCGTAGTAGTCGCAATTAATTTTCAATTTATAGTATTTGCAGTTAAATTTTCATTCGTAGTAGTCGCAGTTAATTTTTAATTCATAGTATTCGCAGTTAAATTTTCATTCGTAGTAGTCGGAATTAATTTTCAATTTATAATATTTGCAGTTAAATTTTCATTCGTAGCAGTCGCAATTAATTTTCAATTTATAGTATTCGCAGTTAAATTTTCATTCGTAGTAGTCGCAATTAATTTTTAATTCATAGTATTCACAGTTAAATTTTCATTCGTAGTAGTCGCAATAAATTTTTAAATTCATAGTATTCGGAGTTAAATTTTCATTCGTAGTAGTCGCAATTAATTTTTAATTCACAGTATTCGCAGTTAAATTTTCATTCGTAGTAGTCGCAATTGATTTTCGATTTATAGTATTTGCAGTTAAATTTTCATTCGTAGTAGTCGCAATTAATTTTTAATTCATAGTATTCGCAGTTAATAGTATTCACAGTTAAATTTTCATTCGTAGTAGTCACAGTTAATTTTTAAATTCATAGTATTGGCAGTTAAATTTTCATTCGTAGTAGTCGCAATTAATTTTTAATTCATAGTATTCGCAGTTAAATTTTCATTCGTAGTAGTTAATGTAGTTAATTTTTAATTTGCAGTATTCGCAATTAAATTAGCATTCGTAGTTGTCGCAACTAATTTTTAATTCGTAGTAGTCACACTTAATTTTCAATTAGTAGTAGTCAAAATTAACTTTTAATTTTAATAGTGATATGTGCAGTCGTTGAGTAGTATTCGGAGTTTTCCCACTAGTATTATTTCATGTAATAGTAATTATGGTATTCAGTTTAGTAACAATTGTGTTATTCAGTGTAATGGTACCTAAAGTATTCGATGTATTCCCAATTATATTACTCAATAATTGAAGTTATATTGTTCGGTGTAGTCGTATTCATAGTAAATACTTATAGCCTATGATAGGTTTAGTAACATCGCATTTAAAGCAATGTAGAGTGCTTTAAGCTTCTGAAGAGAAGAATATTGTAATTTCCATATTTTACAGGTACGTACAAAGTAATGCCAGAATACTAAGAATTACGAAACGTATGGAAAATACGTGTATAAAACATAAATACTTGTATAATACTGTGAAATAATTACGTTAATATGTTGATTTCGATAAATAAAAGTAAGTTTAGTTATTTTTAAATATATTAATTAGTATTGGACTCATATTACAAAGAGCATTATTTGAAAACGATTGTTATATTCCGGCCTGTATCGACGCCTCAGCCGCTAAGGGCAGTACCACCCTCAGTTCAATTATCCGAACATGAAACTTTGGATAGATAAGAATATAAAGACAATTTCTGGAGAGATAATAAGTCAAATTTAATAACAGTGCAATTACAGATGGACGCAAAACCCTTTCTTAAGCTTCTAAAAAGGGCGAGCTTGTCAGTTCCCTATTTACGAACAAAGTAATATCAAAGTAACATGAATTAAAATGTTAAGATATTACATGTGAATTGTATTCTTCACCTGTCATAATTAGGAACATTAAATCCAGACGTTTGAGATGGGCAGGGCATGTAGCACGTATGGGCGAATCCAGAAATGCATATAGAGTGTTAGTTAGGAGGCCGGAGGGAAAAAGACCTTTAGGGAGGCCAAGTCGTAGATGGGGAGATAATATTAAAATGGATTTGAGGGAGGTGGGATATGATGATAGAGAATGGATTAATCTTGCTCAGGATAGGGACCAATGGCGGGCTTATGTGAGAGCGGCAATGAACCTCTGGGTTTCTTAAAAGCCAGTAAGTAAGTAAGTAAGTAAGATATTACATGTGATAATTACTGTATATTTTTATTTTTAGAAATGTGAGTAATGTTAGTTCTTAGTTGTACAATCCATTTTTTGGTATAGGATTCATATCTGAATGCAAATATTGTGCAATTCGCTTTGCTGCGGAGACTTCTTTACTAACAATCTCATATTGTCTTTGCAGGTTGTACATCAGTAGTTGGATTTGCAGATGGCTTAGATTACAAGATTATATTGATCACCTCTGTACACCAACCGCCCTCGCCGGATGGACGTGTATTTGCGTACTGTATATGCAATTTGAATTTGGCCTGTCAATGCGGCAACTTCTTCGACTCAGCTATTGTGCCGGTTGCAGTCTCATCAGGCATTGCAGATTCATCGCAATGTAATAGCCTATTGTTGTTTTTTTTTCTATTGTAATTTCGTACTCAGCAACGGAGCATATTTTGAAACATTATGAAGTTATTGCATGTCACAATTATTAAAATGGATGCGAGAGCTGAACCTTCCCTTCACATCAACAAAGACGAATTGAATAATCACAAATGTGATTTTTCCGTTTTATAGGACGATTTATAGGACAATTTTTATACCAAAAAATTTGCACTTTCGACAATTCGTCTCAAAATAAAATTTTTCCGTAATGGTCAGTCACTCTAAATTAGTCTCCCCTGGGACAATATTATTTTTGTGAAATATAAAAGTAATGTATTTCTTTTCGTAAGAGACGGTTGCTTATTATTGTAAAATATTAAAGTAATGCACTTCTGTTACTAAAAGACGGTTGCTCATTATTATAAAATATTAAAGTAGCGCACTTTCGATGCTAAGAAACGGTTGCTTATTATTGTAGAATATTGAAGTAATGCACTTCTGATGCTAGAAAACGGTTCTCATTACTGTAAAATACTAAAATAATGCACTTCTTTTGCTAAAAGACGGTTACTCAGTATTGTAAAATATTGAAGTAATGCACTTTTGATACTAAGAAACGGTTGCTTACTATTGTAAAATATTAAAGTAATGCACTTCTGTTGCTAAGAAACGGTTGCTTACTATTGTAAAATATTAAAGTAATGCACTTCTGTTGCTAAGAAACAGTTGCTTACTGTTGTAAAATATTAAAGTAATGCACTTCTTTTGCTAAAAGACGGTTGCTCATTATTGTAAAATAATAAAGCAATGCACTTCAGTTGCTAAGAAACGGTTGCTTACTATTGTAAAATATTAAAGTAATGCACTTCTGTTGCTAAGAAATGGTTGCTAACTATTGTAAAATATTGAAGTAATGCACTTCTGATGCTAAGAAACGATTGCTCATTATTGTAAAATAATAAAGTAATGCACTTCTGTTGCTAAGAAACAGTTGCTTACTATTGTAAAATATTAAAGTAATGCACTTCTATTGCTAAGAAACGGTTGCTTACTATTGTAAAATATTAAAGTAATGCACTTCTGTTGCTAAGAAACGGTTGCTTACTATTGTAAAATATTAAAGTAATGCACTTCTTTTGCTAAAAGACGGTTGCTCATTATTGTAAAATATTAAAGTAATGCACTTCTTTTGCTAAAAGACGGTTGCTCATTATTGTAAAATAATAAAGCAATGCACTTCAGTTGCTAAGAAACGATGGCTTACTATTGTAAAATATTAAAGTAATGCACTTCTGTTGCTAAGAAACAGTTGCTTACTATTGTAAAATATTAAAGTAATGCACTTCTTTTGCTAAAAGACGGTTGCTCATTATTGTAAAATAATAAAGCAATGCACTTCAGTTGCTAAGAAACGGTTGCTTACTATTGTAAAATATTAAAGTAATGCACTTCTGTTGCTAAGAAATGGTTGCTAACTATTGTAAAATATTGAAGTAATGCACTTCTGATGCTAAGAAACGATTGCTCATTATTGTAAAATAATAAAGTAATGCACTTCTGTTGCTAAGAAACAGTTGCTTACTATTGTAAAATATTAAAGTAATGCACTTCTATTGCTAAGAAACGGTTGCTTACTATTGTAAAATATTAAAGTAATGCACTTCTGTTGCTAAGAAACGGTTGCTTACTATTGTAAAATATTAAAGTAATGCACTTCTGTTGCTAAGAAACAGTTGCTTACTGTTGTAAAATATTAAAGTAATGCACTTCTTTTGCTAAAAGACGGTTGCTCATTATTGTAAAATATTAAAGTAATGCACTTCTTTTGCTAAAAGACGGTTGCTCATTATTGTAAAATAATAAAGCAATGCACTTCAGTTGCTAAGAAACGATGGCTTACTATTGTAAAATATTAAAGTAATGCACTTCTGTTGCTAAGAAACAGTTGCTTACTATTGTAAAATATTAAAATAATGCACTTCTTTTGCTAAAAGACGGTTGCTCATTATTGTAAAATAATAAAGCAATGCACTTCAGTTGCTAAGAAACGGTTGCTTACTATTGTAAAATATTAAAGTAATGCACTTCTGTTGCTAAGAAATGGTTGCTAACTATTGTAAAATATTGAAGTAATGCACTTCTGATGCTAAGAAACGATTGCTCATTATTGTAAAATAATAAAGTAATGCACTTCTGTTGCTAAGAAACAGTTGCTTACTATTGTAAAATATTAAAGTAATGCACTTCTATTGCTAAGAAACGGTTGCTTACTATTGTAAAATATTAAAGTAATGCACTTCTGTTGCTAAGAAACGGTTGCTTACTATTGTAAAATATTAAAGTAATGCACTTCTTTTGCTAAAAGACGGTTGCTCATTATTGTAAAATATTAAAGTAATGCACTTCTTTTGCTAAAAGACGGTTGCTCATTATTGCAAAATAATAAAGCAATGCACTTCAGTTGCTAAGAAACGGTGGCTTACTATTGTAAAATATTAAAGTAATGCACTTCTGTTGCTAAGAAACAGTTGCTTACTATTGTAAAATATTAAAGTAATGCACTTCTTTTGCTAAAAGACGGTTGCTCATTATTGTAAAATAATAAAGCAATGCACTTCAGTTGCTAAGAAACGGTTGCTTACTATTGTAAAATATTAAAGTAATGCACTTCTGTTGCTAAGAAATGGTTGCTAACTATTGTAAAATATTGAAGTAATGCACTTCTGATGCTAAGAAACGATTGCTCATTATTGTAAAATAATAAAGTAATGCACTTCTGTTGCTAAGAAACAGTTGCTTACTATTGTAAAATATTAAAGTAATGCACTTCTATTGCTAAGAAACGGTTGCTTACTATTGTAAAATATTAAAGTAATGCACTTCTGTTGCTAAGAAACGGTTGCTTACTATTGTAAAATATTAAAGTAATGCACTTCTGATGCTAAGAAACGGTTGCTCATTATTGTAAAATAATAAAGTAATGCACTTCAGTTGCTAAGAAACGGTTGCTTACTATTGTAAAATATTAAAGTAATGCACTTCTGTTGCTAAGAAACGGTTGCTTCCTATTGTAAAATATTAAAGTAATGCACTTCTGATGCTAAAAAACGGTTGCTTACTATTGTAAAATATTAAAGTAATACATTTCTGTTGCTAAGAGACGGTTGCTTATTATTATTATAAAACTAGCCGTACCCGTGCGCTCCGCTGCACCCGTTAGAAATAAATATAAAATAATTACATAATTAAAATAGGACGTTTGAACCAGGGAACATTCGTGTTTGATAGAAGGATAAATCGTTTAATATGTTACTTAATTTAAATTGTATTTAAAATATTAAAATGCGATCATTTTGATCCAGAGACCACTCATTTGGTGCAATGACAATTCCTTTAACATGTTATTAATTGTTATTACCAATTATTTTTGGAAAAGCGAAAATTAACAGAAAAAATTTGGCTACAGATTTATTATTATGTTTATATTATATTATATTATATTATATTATATTATATTATATTATATTATATTATGTAAAAAGTGTGTTGATAATGGATGTACTCGAATTAGAAAGTTTTTAATTTGTTGTGGGAGGTCTTGAATCTCAGGAGGAACAGCTTCTACAACAGCGCATCATAATCTGCTTGGCTCATTACCCAATTTTTTTGCATTGCATTTATTGCATATATATTTTATGTATTTTAACACGATTCAATTGAGCATAGTTAAAATTTGAATTATAAAATAATGGAATCTAAGCTAACATACTATTACTGCATACTAAATCAATACACTCTCGTTGTTCGTTAATTCTCTGAGATAAAAATTCATAAACATTATTTTAAGATATACAGGAAATGAATATACAGAATAACCTATCAAGTTTTCTGTGCATAAGAAGCTATTTTAATCTTACCTGTCCTCAATTCACTCACAAGTTACTGTAATAACATTATAGCATTATGTCCATCTAGAGAAACTACACTTTCCAATGATGAAATAATAATTAATTATACAAATCGGTTAATTTAGCTTCCTATATCACTTCATACAAACACAGAAACATTGTCTGTAGGCTATGTTTCATAGCTTTCGATTGTTGTGTCTAAGGCCCCTTATAGACGAAGTCATTTGTTTATTTGAATACACCGCCTTAGATGGCAGTTATTTTAATTTTAAAACTCATTTATCTCATTAAATATCAGTCCTATCAAAATTTTTCAAAGAATAAAACTTATCAGAAATCATTTTTAAAGAAACTTTTGATATGTAACATTTTTCACAAAAATCAATAATAAGCGAGATACTTCGATTTATTTAATTCAGGCCCCCTTATAACCCCCCTTTTAAATAATGTATTTTGAATGCCATATAGCCTAAAATCTAAGTTACAACGAACTTAATTTAATTTATATTCCAATTTTCATCGAAATCCGTTCAGCCATTATCGTGTGAAAAGGTAACAAACATACAGACAGACAGACAGACAGACAGACAGACAGACATACAAACAAAAATTTAAAAAAAGCGATTTTCGGTTTCAGGATGGTTAATTATACATGTTAACACCAATTATTTTTAGAAAATCGAAAATTACCAGAAAAATTTTGGCTACAGATTTATTATTAGTATAGATATTAAAGTAATACCGCTTCTGATGCTAAAAAAAAACGGTTGCTATAGCTGACGCCAGGGTTTTTGGCGCGTGTCCTTGAGTACAATGCACAGTCTGCGAGCATCTATTGATGTGTAACTGAAAATGGTACCACCACCTATACACCTCACTTCAGCAATCTGCCAATCACAGCTGTCAGTTTTGCTGCCCAGACTGCGGCAAAAAAGATACTCGCACTTAACTTTCCTGCGGTGTGTCCTTGAGTCCAGTGTCCAGTCAGTGAGTTTCTGTTGCCACTGCAGCTGAGAACGGCACCTCCTCCTAAATACACGTCACACCAACAATCTACCAATCACAAGTGCCAGCTTTATCGCCTATAAATTGCTATAAAAGTTAGACACTCGCACTTAAGTTTCCCATTACTTATTTCACATGCCAAAATCGGTGGTGCGCCGTATAATTATTGTAAAATATTAAAGTAATACACTTTTGTTGTTAAACTAATAAAGTAATGTCCCTCTGTTGCTAAGAGACGGTTACTCATTTCTGATTTAATAAAAAAAATTAATAATTCGTTTTGTTCAAAGACAGGTCTGGACCCCACATGTGACACCAGGAAGGCATAACTCATGAAGCAACTGGACCAGGATATAATGAGGTAGAGTGGCCATAGCAATTCGTCTAACTCTAATATTTCCAAAAAAAAAAAAAAAAAAAAACTGCCAAATAATGGATCGTCTAGCATTATTTCACAAGAAAAATGTTGACGGTGAAAAAATTTTACCAGATAATTAATTATAAAAAGCTGTTGGACATCCTGAGGATAAAGAAAAATAAATAAAGTATAAGGAAATTCTAAAATTAAGTCCAGGAAGCAATCACAAGCTAAGACAGGCTGTTGTTAAGTAGAATTATGAAAGTTTCAAGAAATAAAACTAAAGTAATGGCATTCAAAGGACTAAATCCATGAGAGATAAAATTATAATGAACGAAGAAATAATCGAACAAATATCTGGGGTACCGTTTCGGATATAGAAAATCAGAAGATATTGAAATAAAACAATGCATTTAGACAGTTTTATGGGTAAATTCAGCGAACACTGAAGTATAATTTACGGAAATACACATTGCTAAATTTATATAAAATCATTGAATTGCCACCATTATTATTGGTGCATAAGTTCGTAGCGTTTTTCCGTACTTACATTCACTTAATAGTACTACAGTGACACAGTTACCATAGCAACGAAAAACGCTACGAAATTGCACCAATCCTCTTAAGAGGAATAATCATCACAACGAGGTTTCTCAGTTTTGCATACTTAGGATAAAGGAGTATGTTATTAGTCCAGAAGACAAGAAACGATGAATGTACAATCAATTGCATCTATAATCGAAATATATAAAAAAAATTGGAGATGATATCCAGCATGTGTCAGACACGTAGATTACCTGTTAATATTGTTCTAATGGGGGGGGGGGCAAATTTCGACTCTTGAAAAAATAGTGTGAACAGTTTTGAGATGGAACTGGCCTGAAAGCATAATCTTTTAACTGGTTTATTTTACGACGATTTATCAACTGCGATGGTTAACTACCTCCTAAGTGAAATGAAGGTGATAATGCAAAAGAAATGAGTCCAGAGTCCAGCGCCGAAAGTTACCCAGCATTTGTTCTTAATGCGTTGAGAGAAAAACCCTAAAAAATCTCAACTAGGTACCTTGTCTCAAACAGAATTTGAACCCGGGCCCGTTCGTTTTACAGTCAGACATGCTAACTGTTATTTCACAGCGGTGGACCTGAACGTATAATCCTTGATGTCGATTTGATGATAATGATGACAATGACGATAATGATGGATTAACTTAAATGTGACTGTAAGAGAGTAGCAAATATCATTGATTAATATTAAGAAAACTACCAATATTTTTATTTTTTTTATTTATTTTTTATTTATTTTAGTATTTATTTATTTAACCTGATAGAGATAAGGCCGTCAGGCCTTCTCTGCCCCTCTACCAGGGGATTACAACTATAATATGAAAAATAAAATTACAATTAATATTAAATTTACAATTTTAATTACAATAAAAATTAAAGTACGACAAGATTACCTGATTAATGAAAGCTAGACATTTTAACATAGAAGTTAAGAACAAAGAATATTTTTGTATTTACTGAATTACAAATTAAACCTAGAATAAAAAAATTCTATACTGATAAATTACCGGATATTGAAATATTTTTTGATAGATTAAGAGAACTATTTACAAGAAACCATGTCTGAACGAGTCTCAATTACTGATCAAGTGCCTAGTAAGTTTGCGTTTGAATTCAATTTTATTTTTAGAGCCAGAAAATTATTTGATAGCTATGGGAAGGAGAAATTACATTATTATAAGCCATTCGTTATCTTGTGAAACCTACCTGCGCGTGAGAAACTTCCCTCCCTCACTACGCTTCGACTTTCTAGCAAGCTAGCTCGCTTACCCCCACCATAAAGTTCTCACTGTGAGCTAGAGCGTACGAATAATTTTTTTTTTCACGAGATAATGAATGACCTATAATGATCCATAAACTACAGTGACCCTGAATATGAGCCATTATGAGGGCTAAGAAAGTATACGGACTACAGGGGAAAGAAAACTACTGAGGTTATAAAAATGAGAAATCATATCAATTTAGGCCATGAACATTGTGGGAGTGAAAGGGCTACCGTTAGTATCATCAAGAAGCTATGTTAATCCTTGTTCTTTGAATCTATTTTCTTCGTTTCTTCGTATTCAATAACGTTGTCCACAAAAACATAAAGAAAAAAAAAGTGAACAATAATTCTGACCATAAATTAAAATCATTTTACAATTTAACGGCTCAAAAACAAGGTTCTGTGGCAAGTGTAACCATAAAAACGTCAATAAATAATGAAACAAATAAACAAGAAAGGAGGAGTCTCTACATATTGAAGGCAGCACACACACAAATAATGAGGTGAACTCGTTTAATTGATAGGTGTTAAGGGAGGGGTTCGAGCCATTGTCCGTTGTAACAATGGGGAAGAATGGAAAGCCACAGACATGCAGTAGGCGTTATCTGTTCTTAAGTTCCGGGTAAATATACAAAATAAGAGGTGCAAAACATCGCACTAGCCATCCTCAAGACACACACAGTCCTCATTGGTCGGTAAGTAGCTCTCAAGTTTCTTAGTAGGCCCGAAGTTCGAATTCTGCCAAGCTTAATGAAAATCCTTAGCATAACTTTATTTGGAAGAGAAATGAAATCAAGACTTATAGAAAACATAAAAACTCTCAGAGAGTTACATATAAACTTTGCAGACTATTTCATTTCAAAATTTCATCTGTGTCAGACACTGTCTTTTCCTACCTTCTTATGACTGAAGATTCCTAATTAACCGACCTGGTGTTCTATATGGTCAATGTTCTGAAAGTTGTGGAGCAAATGCAATTTAGGTGTCACTATCTCTTAAATCTCTATCTCTACACTGCCAAACTAATAGAATTCATGAAGTTATAATCAGGGTTGACCGAGTAAGTTACATGATACATATTTTGCTTAAATTACGCGTAATTTATGTCGCGTAAAAATAATTTTTACACGTTTTCCTACTCAACGTAATAAATTTATGATTTTCATGGAAGTAAATTAATAAGTTTCATACTGTACTGTGTGCTTGAAGACGCCATGTATATAATTAGGCCTATTGAGCCAAAAAATGTAAATTTTACGCAGTTTTTATGTTAAAGTTTCATGGGAATAAAATCAAGTTCGTCATACTTGCTATGCGAAGATCTTCCTGCGTATCTGTCGTTTTCAAATTTTATTTTTAATACAGAATCTTACTAACTTCAAAATTATTGATCATAAACTCTAATTGAACGTTTCGAAACTTTTCTGTGAACTGGATTTGATTATGTCATTCCATTCTATTAAAATTTCTAGATTATCACATCATAATATGACTATGAACAATCTATAGATATGTGTGCAGTAAAAATCAAAGGTGCCCCCTCTGGGAAAGTGTCCACAGAGAGTTCTCAAAAGGACAACAAATTTTGTGTTTTCCCTTTCAATATTGACGTTCTTTTTTTTGGTCATCAGATAAATTAAAATAAACGAAGTCGGCATCACAAACAAAGACACTATCCATTTCTACGATGATATGAGGCGTTCGGAAAAAAGAAATATAAAGACGAATGATGCCAGTAGGAACCATGGAAAATACAACTCTTCGATAGCATGATAAAACCCTTTGGCAGCCTTTGATGACTAGTAAATACTGGAATCTGTATGGGCGTGGCGAGTAGCTAACCAACACGCGGAAACACTGTGTGGTGTCGGCGTATTGTTTCAAAGGAGAGAAGAAATGAAGACAATATGAAGAACTAGAATAAATTACCGCAAGCAAAGCATGCTGATAGCTTGGGAAACACTTTGTTTACTTAATATAGCCTATTGCAGCAAGTTTTGAATTTATTACATTCCTTCACATTTATGACATAAATTTTGCATTTTACGCGTTATTTAGGGATTTATTTTTTACGCATAACTTCCCAACCCTCATTATTATAATTCACCACATCTAAGAGGTGGCACCCACTGATCGGCCAATCAATGCATGAACGCAAACATCAGTCTACAATAGTACGAGTATGCGTGGAGTGAACAAAGAACTCGTTTGTTTGTAGCTATGTTTCTAACGTAGGTGAGTTAATCGAGAGAGAACTGCTATGCAGTGGTATAGCGAAGTTTTGTTCATCCTGTGGTTTAATATTTGAGCGGTATATACATTTGCGTCAATTTCTGTCTACTGGTTTTAGAATATTTCTTCCACTTGCTTTCAGGTTTGAGTTTGATTCCCGGGTCCGATGTCGTTCTGCTTAACCGAAACGAAATGAGGCAGATATTGTTTATTTCTGTTTTTATGTTGATAGTCATTTAGTAGTATTGGTGATAGCAGAGTAAGGCCAATAGAAGTAGAGAAAATGTAACAGAAGTAGCAGAAGAAGTATGTAGTGTAATTGCTTGACTGTTAATAAAAAAATAACTAAAAAATTCTTATCAAGTAACAATTTACCACCACATCCAGATTTTATTAAGAACTCAATATTTATTACACACGAATATCGCACTTTGTTGTATTGAAGCCACTTTTATAGGCTTTCGTCCTTGAGTCTTATACGAGAAAGACTATGGAAACGTTCATAGCTAGTGGCTTGTGTGACAAGCCGCAAACTGGCATATATCTTCATTGGAAGCTATTATTAAATTGGCACAACTGAGTTCTTGTCATTGTCTGAAAGGATGTGAGGGAACCTTCATAAACGGGGTTATCATCTAAATTCTTAATGGAAAGCGTCACTGCAGTTCGTTAGCACAATAACAAGTTTTCAGACTCAAATATTACCCGGAGTGTAGAAGGCATTTCCTATATAATGGGAATCTATATCTAAATGTTTTATAGATCTGTTATTTACGAGTAGTTTATTGGGTTTTAATGCTTCTAGAATTCGTTGACTAAGACCTTTCTGAGCTATACTGACAATGATGGATTCCATTTCTAAAGTGGGAGCTTCAGAAGTCATGCCTGATGACAAGATCACAGAAGAATAATCATTAGGATTTTTACATGGGTGAGAAATGTTCGAAAAATTTTACCTTTAATCCTCTCACTTAGGGCCAGAGTTCTTCATGTGTCAAACCGTATCTATTCGAATATAATGCGCACTTTTTCAGATGAATTTAGTCTCCAAAATTGGGACGCGCATTAAATTTGATAGCGCACAAGATTCGTATGCAAACTCGAAAATTCTGCTTATAGTTTTGCTTCATAAAGCGATCCACCCATCCACAAACTCTTGTCCTGATATACCACCTCATTAGTTTTACTTCTAATTGTATCATTAGTCACAGGGAGCCCATTTTTTCTTCTTTACTGCATGAATTTCAAAACAATATACACGGTAGCATTATTTTTTTGAGCCAGAAGGACACTGAGAGTTTCTTGAACTGAAAGAAAGCCCAACAGTAAAATCCTTCTAAGAATGAATAAAGAAATGCAAGTTCTTAATATAGTTAAATGTAGGAAACTTCAGTACTCGTATATCGGGCACATAATGGGAAATGGCAAAGATACCAGCTAATACAAAATGTTCTTCAGGGTAAAGTTGAAGGAATAAGAGGCAGAAGACGAATATCGTGGTTGGAGAATCTTACACCATGGTTCACGAAATCCTCTATAGAACTCTTCAGAGCAGTAGTTAATAAAATCATGATCGCAACATCTGGAACGGATCTAGTCATCTCAAAAAGAAGAAGAAATATTGCAATACTGGTAATAAAATAAATTTCATAACTTTAGCCCATTGTTATATACGGTAGAATTAAATTTTGCACTGCTTTATAGCTGCGATTTACATTCGCCATTGCCAGTAAACTTTTTTTTTTTATTTAAAGACTTTAACAATTATTGAGGTGCGCATTGTATTCGAGAAAATACGGTATATCTACTACCCTGGTCTCCCAACTTTACTTCTCTTTATCTGTGTATTCAGAAAATGTCAGTTTTCGTGTATGATGAAGTGCGCCTTGTGTTCTTTCTATCGTGCAAAACATTAGGAGTCACCGTCTCAAGATCGAACATTCGGTCGGATGCTCGACCTTGACGGATGTTCTTTGACCGGTCGAATATAAACCGGTTCCAAGCTCTGTTCTGCAGCTCTCCAACTCTCCAATTGACATTTCTTTATTTAAGGCTATGGCTCGGTGAAAAAAAAAAAAAAAAACAAAACAAAAAAACAAAAACAAAAAAACAAAAAAAAAAAAACAAAAAAAAAAAAAAAGGATTTTGCTTTTAACTCTAAAGAATAAAATTATGTTTCAGTTTTGTAAATTTGTAATTATTTTCTTATTTTGACCCTATGAAAATTTAAAGCCTCTCAGGACGAATTTAAGGGGTTAGGTAAAGCTTACAACAGTAAAATTTTGGACATATTGAACATTTTTTTCGCCATTTTCTGTATCTTGTACAGTAATGAAAATTAGTATGTGTAAAACACTGTCCTGCTATATGACGAAAATATTTTTACAATTTAAAAAAGTTATTTGCATTTTTTTTTTTCAATATTCAGTTCACTGTGCAGTGATGAAATGTTTCCCACATAACTCAAAAACTATACAACATTCTGTGGTCAAATTTTTTGTGTGTATTTATGCATGTCATATCTAGAATATGATGCAAGATCACTTCTCTACCTTTGATAGATTGTCTGATAAAAAATAAATTCATTTCAAAAATGGTCAAATATCAGTATTTTCTTCTAACACAAAATAAAAAATATATTATTTATTAAGGAATGTAGTTGAAAAGCATGATATTGTAAACACGAGTTTCAGCAATAAAATGAAGGAGAGAGAACATGAAAAAGTTAACAAATTTATGAGTTATGAGGGAAAAGCTTCATCGTTGCACAGTAAACGGGCATCATTTTGAATTTTGAAAAAAATAAATAGTTTTTTAAATCGTATAAAAATTTTTTTCATATAGCAGAAGGACAGTATTTTACACATACCAATTTTCATTATTGTACAAGATACAGTAATGGAAAAAAACATGTTGAATATTTCCAAAAAAATTACTGCTGTAAGCTGTACCTAACCCCTTAAAGGGACATGGAGCTGTAGATCTTTAAACTGACACTCAGCTGTCATTTTGACAGACATTGCTCTTAATTCTAACTAATTTTACTTTTCTTTGGGTTCATATTTCGCGCTGTTATGTAGGAGAAAAATGTGTGTGATAGACCTGTATAGGAAGGAAGGATATCGATAGTATATATATATATATATATATATATATATATATATATATATATATATATATATAGGGCTTTCATTTCAAAACTTCCCAACTAAAAGGGTAAATATTTTTTCTCAAAAAGTAATTGGGAAAATATGAAAAGCATTATCGGGAATAAATTAAATATAAATTTAAAGAAAAATTATGTAAACTTTGAAAATTGGGACAATTATAATTCTGTATTAAAAAAAAAAACAAAATTAAATTGTAAGTAAACAAATTTGGGATATCAGAGTGAAAATTTCTGTATTCTATGTCCACATTGTAAGAAATATATGGTAAAAGTTTCGGATTAATTGGTGTAAAAATGTAGAAGTTAGAAATTTCAGGGATCCACAGCCTTAACGTCTTTTTTTTTTTCAAATTTATTCTACTCAGAGACGATGGCACAACCATATTATCGCGATACTGCAGCAATGTTATGATGTAGACCAGTGGTCGTCAGCAGTCGCTGAAATGGGTAACGGATAAGCAGTGTATCGCAATATGCACCGTCGTACGGGAGGAAGCATACCCTCCAGCAGCCACGGATGCATGCTGGTGCTGTAAGAAATCTGCGGGTAAGAGACGATAGCCCGAGAGTGCACTGTTCTGATAACCGCTGATGTAGACAGACTAGTAGACGACACAGGAAAGTGTACAAAACCTGCATTAAAACAGTTTTGTCACCCATAAATCTTGCCATAGATTGAACACCGAACCTTTGGTGAGAAGGCTTCAACTAACCGAGCAGCTACATTGAGGCTGATTATATATTGAATGCAGTTTCACGACGATTTATGTCATCACTAATGCTGAATGCTCGATGCTCGCATGAATGGAGTGCAGGTATTGCTGAAGCTAGACACACACGCTGGACCTTGGGGAGTTGTAGACGAGTTAAGTCCAGACACGTGTACGGTACCGGCGCGATGTGACTCGTGATTTTCTGGTTTGGCGCAGTTTCAAGGTTGATTAAACTCTGATTTGTTGTGTGTGATATTAGCAACTTAAGTTATTAAAATGGCAGGTATGCGAACTAGCTTACGGTGGTGAAAGGAACACTTAATACACGGCTGCAATTTTGCGTAAAGTCTGTCGTGGTTTAAATTCCTCCTCATGCACGGAGGTGATTCGTTGCCAATGTCACTATGTCCTGCATCATGTTTGTTGGAAGCCAGATGTGGTGATGACCTCATGCTACGAGGGAACCACTGCGTAATTTTATAGTGCGAAAAGAATAGTAAATATTGGAGAAAATGAAACAATAGAAGTAAAGAAAGTAAGATGAAGGAGAAATGTACAGAATAAAGAAGGAAATAAAAATAAAGAAAACTGAACAAGAAAGAATGAAGAAAAGTACATGAAAGAAAAATGGTAGAAAAGAAGAAACAAAACGGGATAAGATGAGAAAGGTAGAAGGATAATTAAAGAAAGAAAATGGTAAAAAGTATAAACACAAATGTATAAAAAATTAATGAAAGTGCGGAAAAAAGGGAAAATATAAAAGGATAATTAAAGAAGAAATGGGGAAAGGAGAAAAATAAAATTACAATTGAAGAAAGAAACGGAGAAAAACGAGAAAGATAAAATGATAAACAAATGTAGTAATTGGCATAAAGGACACAGATAAACGGATAATTAAAGAATGAAAATGGAAAAAGGAAGAATATGAACAAAGAAAATGAGAAGGAAGTAGAAAGATGTAAAGAAAATGGAAAAAGGAGAAACATGAAAGCTGAAATAAAGACAAAATGGAAAAAAAGAGATAAGATAAAATGATAATAAAAGAAAGGAAATGGAAAAAAGGGAAAGATAAAATGAAAAATAAAGAAAAATTAAAAAAGAACACGGAAGAAAGGAATGAGTTAAAAGGATAATCTGTACTAATAATAAATCTGTAGCCGAAATTTTTCTGGTAATTTTCGATTTTCCAAAAATAATTCGTCCTAACATATATAATTAACCACCCTGAAACCGAAAATCGCTTTTTTGAAATTTTTGTTTGTATGTATGTCTGTCTGTCTGTCTATCTGTATGTTTGTTACCTTTTCACGCGATAATGGCTGAACGGATTTCGATGAAAATTGGAATATAAATTAAGTTCGTTGTAACTTAGATTTTAGGCTATATGGCATTCAAAATACATTATTTAAAAGGGGGTTATAAGGGGACCTGAATTAAATAAATCGAAATATCTCGCGTATTATTGATTTTTGCGAAAAATGTTACATAACAAAAGTTTCTTTAAAAATCATTTGCGATAAGTTTTATTCTTTGAAAAAGTTTGATAGGACTGATATTTAATGAGATAAATGAGTTTTAAAATTAAAATAACTGCCATCTAAGACCGTGTAACGAAATAAAAAATAAATTACTTGGTATATAAGGGGCCTTGGACAACAAAAATCGAAAGCTATGAAAGATAGCCTACAGGAATGTTTCTGTGTTTGTATGAAGTAATATCGGAAGCTAAATTAACCGATTTGTATAATTAATTATTATTTCACCATTCCAAGCGCCATTTATTGAATACGTAGAAAACAACAAGGGTTAAAATTAAGTTATTACCATAATTCAATGGAAACATATAGCAAGTAAAATAAAGTATACACATTAAATCTAAATGATATCATTGTTCATTAAACTATGGTTGCATGTAATAACAATTAAGAAACATGTTGAAGGAATTGTTATTGCACCAAATGAGTGCTTTCTGGACCAAAATGATCGCATTTTAATTATTTAAATACAATTTAAATTAAGTAACATATTAAACGATTTATCCTTCTGTCAAACACGAATGTTCCCTGGATCAAACGTCCTATTTTAATTATGTAGGGGAGACCTGTCTATAGTGGTCCCCCGGGGTAAAGTGGTACCCTCTACTTATCTCTCCAGTTAGTGCTGTCATCTCCGTTTAGAGTTTCGTAGTACTTCCTTCTCTATCCAGCCATTACGTACATGTCTGCTGAAGTGTTTGGACGTGTTAAATGATAAGATACAGAGAAAATTCCATTTTTTGAAGATCTGATGTAAGGTAAGCTTCCTGTTTCATACCACTGTACGTTCTGTCATTAGGAGAGTTACTATATAAAGTTATTGCTCAAGTAAGACCCAGTTCTATACTACATATTTCAATGTTTATCGAAACTATACAAGATGGTATCCGTCCGTAGCCATGACTTTGTTTAAAATAGAGCGGTCGGGGTAACGTGGTCCCCATTTTTTTCTAGGGGACCATTTTGCCCCAGAAATTGTTAAATTCGTGACTATTTCTTTGTTGTTGCAGAATACAGATAAAATGTCTAGAAATCGAACCCCCAAAACTTCCCAATAGAGCTGGAGTCCAACAAAAATGCACGAGGCTATCAGGTGTGTTAGGAAGGGTGAAATGGGCTGCAAAAAAAGCCAGCAAATTATTCGGAATTCCAAGAATGACTCTTAAGAGAAGAGTAATGAACTCAAACCAAGACACAGTTTTAGGTCAGTAAACTTTTGGAGAGGCTTATCTACGAGCAGCAACACCTACAAATGCCATAAATGGCTTAAAAAATGTGGATTATATCCTCTTGATCAAGATGTTTTTGATGATACGGATTTCGCTCCATCGTTGCCTACTGACTGGCCTCTCAATAATGTAGAATCTTCTAACGATTCAGAAACTTTGCCTGTTGACCCAGTTCCATCCACATCCTCAGATACGCCTAATGATGGTTCCATTATCATTCTTCCTGCAGCAATTTCTCCCCAGCCTAGATCATCCTTCACAGTAAATCTGGAAGATATCAGTTCTCCACCCAAATGCACTATTGCCCGTTCCCAAAAGAGAAAAACAGGTTCAGCTGAAATCCTGACCAGTAGTCCGTATAAAAATCAATTGGCTCAAGAGAGGGAGGACAAAGGAGCCAAAGATAAAACTAGGAACAACAAACAATCCACAATAAAAGGAGTGCGGAGAAATATTATGAAAAATAATCACATAGAAACTAAGAAACAGCAACAGAAAACGACGAAGGTCGCTCTTCGTGAAGAAACAAGCAGCGAGGAAGGAAGTGATAATGATGATGCGAAGTGCATTTTCTGTAAGTACACATAGGCTATCTCAGGTCAACCGGAGGTGGAGGATGGATACGTTGTTCATAATGCTTAGAATGGGCTCACGAGGAATGTGCTGTGTTTGAAGATGATGGCAGCGACGATTTCAAATGTGATTTCTGTGTAAATAAACTTAAAAAATAAAAAATAAAAATATCTCGCACAAAGACTAACTTGTGTTTAGAAATGTTTACAATAACTTCTTTATTATCCTAATTCTACTTTCAATGCTATGTTATTTTTTTTTAACTAACACAGGTTTTGTGTATGAATGTTGACAGCGTTTCTTTTCCATTGTGCTATGTTCTACTGTCACTACTGTATTTTGTTTTTGTCTTTTTGCAATGTGAATTAATGGTGCACTATTCGATAAAAACGCTCAATATACATTTTTTGTCGAAAAAATTCATAATATAACTGTAATCATTAATTTAGAGGTATCTTTATTTTTGGGGGACCACATTACCCAGGGCCTGGGATAAAGTGGTCAATCTGCAGACAAACAAAAAATTCTTGATTGTATAAAAAATTGAATTAGTAAACAATTCGTAATGATTGCATTAAAAAGGGGAAGGAAACGTCTTTTTAGTAGCAAAGATTGTGAGAGGAAAACAAAGCTAATTTACGTTCTGTAGCTTATTTTCTCTTAAGGTGACCACTTTGCCCCAGTCTCCCCTAATTACTTTATATTTATTTCTAACAGGTGCAGCGGAGCGCACGGGTACGGCTAGTTAAAGAAATAAAATAGTAAAAAGTGGGAACTAAAAGTATCAATAAAGAAAATGTAAAAGAGAAAAATGGGAGAAAGGCAGGAAAAATGGAAGAACGAAAATAGAAGAAAGAAGTGGAAATAAATGAAATGGAAGGAAACATAAAATAAAGCTAAATAAAAGAACGAAGAAAATGAAAGGAAAGAACAAAGAAAATGGAAGAAAATAAACTAAATGGGGAAAAAGAAGAAAGGAAATGAAAGAAATAAAATAGAAGAAAATAACAAAGTAAATGGAAAGAATTAACAAAGTAAATGGAAGAAAAGAACAAAGGACATGAAAAAGAACAAAGGAGATGAAAAAATTAATGAAGTTGATGTATGAAAAGAACAAAGGAAATGTAAGAAAACAATAAGGAAACGGAAGGAAAGAAAGAAGAAAATGAAAAAGCAAATGGAGGAAAATAAAGTGGAAGAAAAGGAATTAGAAAATGGAAGGAAAGTTACAAAACATGGAATAAAAGAACGAAGGAAATGAAATAAAATGACAATGTAAATGGTAGAAAAGGCTAAAGGAAATGAATGAAAAGATAAAAGAAAATGGAAAATAGAGAAAGAAAATAGAAGAAAAGAAGAAAGGAAATTGAAGAAAATTTCTAGGTAAATTGAAAAATAGAAGAAAGAAAATGGAAGAATAGGATGATGAAGACAATTGAAAAAAATAGCAAAAGAAATGGGAGAAAATAACAAAGTAAATAGATAAATAGAAACAAGAATGTCAAAACAGAAGAACAAATTGGAGAAAAAACAAAGAAAATAGACGGAATTAAGAAAATAAATGTAAAAATACAACAAAGAAAATAGAAAAATGGAAGAAAATGTAAAAATACTTACAACAAAAAAATGGAACGAAATAAATTAAAAGGAAAAACAGAAGAAACAAAATAGAAAAATATAACGGAGAAAATAGGAAGATGGAACAAAGAAAATAATAAAGGAGTTGGAGAAAACAAATAAAGAAAATGAAATAAAAGAACAAAGAAAATGGCACAAAACAACAAAGAAAATTAAAGAAGAGGACAAATAAAATTGTTTTGTACATACATTCTTGAAGTTTCTCATAACAACTTACAAACGTTTGATATTTACGGATACGAAATTAAAATTTGGAGCGCTTCTTGATGGGAGTCCACGTGTATATACGCAACAATTTCGCACGACTGTCCACAAGTAGCATATATACAGGGGCAGTTGTTTATTACACATGTGCAGTTTGTTGTAAGCGAAAATTACACAATGAGGGAGGCTCCAAATTTTATTTCCGTATCTGTATACCCTGCGACACAATGCATATGTAAACACGGTTGTCGAATTCTTCCCAATTGCGTTGTAATATATTATAATATCTTCATCCACATTAAATATGAAATTCTTAGATCCACTGCCTACTCGGCGATAATATTATTCTGAAACGTGTTCTAAAATGGCGCTGTACAGCAGTAACAGAATCCGTTTTGGTTAATTAAAGCACATAAAATACCTTTTCAATGGCAGCGGTGGCCATCTTACTGAAACTGTGATGTCACATAATCGATAAATATCATCATCATCATCATCATCATATTCCAGGCACGAAATTAGGCCATTGTTGGCCTGTTTCGGTTCCAGCTATACAGGATTCAATAGACGTTTCTGTGGACGTCCAGGTCGTCGTCGTCCTTGAGGGTGGTATTTTAGCATTTCTTGGGGTGTCCGGCCAGCTTCCATACGAGAAATGTGTTCAAGTCATCTATTTCTGTATTCTGTAATTTTTGCTTGTAATGGTTGCATGTTGAGTTCCTGCAGTATATCCTCGTTCCTCTTGTGGTCCAGAAGTGTGTATCCTGCACTTCGTCGCAGATATTTCATTTCAGCTGCTCTTAATCTGCTGATACCTCTTTGTTTCAGAACTAAAATTTCGCTTCCATAGAGGAGAGTTGGTAGTGCAAGGCTTTTATATAGCTTTATTCTGGAATGTTTCTGTACTAAACTTGGTTTCAGGGTATGGTTTAGCACTCCTAATACTTGTAAAAATCTGTTAATATTTCTGCTTACATCATTCTCTCCTTCGTATGATATATATCGATAAATATACGAATACAAACTTCCAGAATTTCTAAATCCTTAATAGTAACGATTTTGTAACATGTTGAAGTAGGCTAGTCACGGTGTATTTTACTAAAATTATGTTACACGTACATCATTCCGAGGTAAATTTACCCGTAAATACTGGAATATAAACTAAATTCGACCAACTGGTTAGAATAAATCGCTGTACACAGACTTACTATGAGACAGATGTCATGGTTGAAAAAAAAAAACTTTTTTTCTGTATCAATAATATTGTGAAAGTGCGAATTTACGTAAAAAATGTGGACATGATTTTTTTACGAACCATAGGTAATAATTTTTCTTTATACTACGTATAATAAAAAAGTGAAAGGAGATACCTTCAGTTCCTTTGCAAGCGAGGCAAATTTTCATTCGTTGTCGAGAATCGAACGCGAATAGTTTTGATTTATAATAGAGTTCAGTTACTTCAACCACAGCGGAATATAAGGTTTTGTAAAATAAAATCTTATTTCCTGGTAAACAAGACGTGTAGATTTTGGTTACTGTTTTTATCAAGTCAGTTATCGCAGTGTTCATCTCCAAAGGTTGGTGGAGTCAAGAGGCAAATGTGCCCATATGGGCTCCAGACAGATGGTTGTCACTTTTCTACGAACTCTGTTCTACAAGGAAAAGCAGACAATTTTATTCTCCACGCCCTTTGCTTTGTGGAAGCAGGAATGTGCCCAACACCTCATTTTTCGGCCCACACTTAATTTATGCCCGTGTGTGTACTAAAATATCACGAAAGATAAATCCTCAATATGCATTTCCATGCTTCAAGAATGTTACACATAATTCACGCTGGAAACAATTTACGCATTAAGCGAACGCACCATGTCCCAACATATTAGAATAAATATACCTTGTGAAAGAACCAAGTATCTAGTTGACGTAATAGTATACAGGGCGATTAAAAAGAGGTTTCCATCCTTCCGAAGTATTAATTTCAACAGGTTATATTGGAATTTCTACATGCTGATGAATATTTAAGAAATTAGACTCAGGAGAATCATTAGATGACAAGGATGAAACTTCTATCAAATTTTCAATGCTTATATACGATCAAAATTGACCTATGGATGTGAAATATGGGGAGGAGCATCAGCAACTCATCTACAAAAACTTTCTGTTTTTCAAAACTCAGCCTTAAGATTATGCCTAGGAGTACCAAAATCCACGTCAACTGTTGCCCTAGAAATTGAATGTAATATTCAACCACTCAGACACTATATATTACAAAAGGATCTAAAAATACATTTAAAATTGCAAGCCTCATCTAGATCTCAGATGTTCTTCAAACTGTCAGATGATATCTTGTGTAATTTCTATAAAATAAAAAAAGAAGAAATACCAATCTATATCACAGACACACTCATTGCTAAAACTCCAGTTGTGAACGAAATTCCTCCATAGAAATTGGTGATTCCAAAACATAGCATACAAATTCCAAGAAATCATTCCAAAAATAATCCTCCATACATTATTAAGTTAGATTCCATGGAACTACTCTGCAGTACATATAAGGTTCACCTTCAAATTTATACAGATGGATCTCTAAATCCTAATAATGGGACATCAGGAGCAGGGTATTATATTCCAAAATATCAAGAAAGTTATTTCATACCATGTTCATCCTCCTCCAGTCTTGACACTGAATTGCTAGCTATTGATGCTGCTCTTCAGTGTGTTACTAAAATTTATGTGAACTGTAGACTAAAACAGATGCGCAAAACATTAGAGAGCCAATTTCCTTATTGAAATATTCCGAATGAGAGTTATTATCGCGTCACTATCATCAGCGACAGGTGGCGAGCTTTGTGTTTAGCTCAAAGAAGGCCAACAGACGTTACGTTTTCCAGCGCCAATCACATTGCTTTCCAATGGTCAAAGCATAAATGTTGTATTGTCAAAGTTTAAGTACTGTATGTTAGTGCAAAGAAACCACTCATTGTTTTCCAATGTGCAGCCAGCGCAATGGGTATTTGGAGAAGATAAACAAGCCGCAACCTGTTCCCAACCCCTACGGGCCAACCAGACGCGGAGGTAAAGAGCATGTGACCTTGCATGGCTGTTCACATTCTCCAACTATCTATTGCGCTGACTGTAGGCCTACATATGTTGCCGGCAGATTATTTTCATCTCAACTGTCGCCCATGATATCGATCCAGTAATACATGGATTTTTTACAAAACCTGAAAAATCGAGGAATTTGGAATCTGACAAATATGATAATGGAGAATAATAAATGAAGGGTACAGAATCATAGTGGGCCAAGCGCCAATTACTAAAACCGTAGAAAACAAGGGTTAAAATGAAGTTATTACCATAATTCAATGGAAACATATAGCAAGTAATCTAAAGTATAGACATTAAAACTAAATGATGTGTCAATCTTCATTATACTATGGTATTCACTTAACTTTAACCCTTGCTTTCTCCATTTTTTAATAAATGGCACTTAACCCACTATGGCTCTGAACCCTTCAAATTGTTTTGTCTTTACACAGGGAGCTTACAGTATGTGTAATTGTGAAAAGAAATGGCTGAAGGAAATCATCTTTAGTATTTACACGAAGAAAATCAGATACAACGAAACATTATTTCTTTATTAGTTATTTAACGGTGCTGTATCAACTACTAAGTTACCTAGAGTCAATGGAATTGGTCATAGCGAGATGATGTTGGGCGAGATGAGATCGACGGTTCGCCACGGGTTTATAGTACCGACGGTTTCATCGTAGTACCCGACCTGCATGGCTTTGAAATATATATCTCGTTGCATATACAACGTGCTGGAAAGAGAGGAGGTTGTTCGGTAATCTTTATATGAAACAACGAATCAAAGTCAGGATAGGAGAAGAAATGTCAGAGAGAAGTGGAATAGGACGAGGGATACGAAAAGGATGCCTTTTATCACCTACCTGTTCATCATCTATTTGAAGGATTTAGTGAAGAACTGTTTTCAGAACATGGGAGGGGTGTTAGTAGGAGGAAGAAGACTAAAAATGTGCATAATATTTGCTGATGAAGAGCTGAAGAAGAGATGATACTAAGAGATATGCTACTGGAGCTAAATGACAGCTGTGAGCAGTATGGAATAAGATAAATGCAAAGAAGACGAAGAGCATGGTTGTCGGAAGAAAAATAAAGAAGGTAAACGTGCGAATACTAAATGAGGCAGTAGAGCAAGTGGACAGCTTCAAATACTTGGGGTGTACTATAAGCAGTAACATGAGCTGCTGCCATTAGTCAAAAGGAGGATAGCAATGGCCAAGGAAGCTCTTAATAGGAAAAAAGAGATCTTCTGTGGACTTCTGGAAAAAGAACTAAGGAAGAGAATAGCGAAGTGCTTCGTGTGGAGTGTAGCATTAGTCTATATGGAGCAGGAACATGAACATTACGACGAAGTGAAGAGAAGCGACTAGAACCAGTTGAAATGTGAATATGGAGAAAAATGGAATGTGTGAAATGGACAGACAGAATAGGAAATGAAGCTGTGTTGGAAAGAGTGGGTGAATAAAGAATGATGCTGAAACAGATCGGGAAGAGGACAAGAAATTGGTTTCTAACATAGCGGTAGTATTGTATAAAAATATTTAGACTGATTAAGTGAAATTTGTACGAGGAGAATAATATGGAAATTTGCCCCTTTTAAAAATGAAATAACTTAGAAAAAGCAAGCGTATAATGAAAGTCAAATTTTGGCAACTCTATTAGTTTGCTAAGATACATATCTCTATCCAAATCAAAGCTGTATCTAAAAAAAAAGATAGAAAACTTCATTTTCTGTATATTCTTCCCTTAATCTCTGTACCCTATCAATATCCACCACTCCTACTAAAACCTGAATCAGAATGACCTGCGTCAAGGTTCGAAATCCTTACCCACCAGTATGAACCTGGCAACGTCTGAGACCGGATGTTACACCTCCACATATTGTGAGTCGCTTCGAACATTGAAAAATGTGGGAAGAGAGTTGAATCGTCTACGTCTAATCTGCACGTCAATTCCGGCGAGCCTCACGTGTGGATAAACGGAAGGCGTCCCCGGCCGGCGCCAACTCTCATTGCCTCGCTGTCTCTGTGGGCAGGCGCATCTCGGCAACTGCGTATATGGACCATGTAACTCTGTAATTAGCTGCAGTGTCGTGCGATTGTGTTATTACTGCGTTTTATCCTTGGATTCCTCCTCTTCCAAATACATTCGCACTTGCAACACACCTGCAATGTAATGGCTTCATAACTTGCATCATACGATGTAATTAACGAGATCAGGAAGTCTGTTCTGAAGTCCGACGCCTTCTGTACATCATCCCGTAAAATGGATAAATGGATATTTTCAACCAAATTACAAGGACTATTACACTTTTACTACGTCATACTACTTTTGACCAATAAAACGGTACGAAAGGACGTCTTTCAACCAATCGTGGCTGCTTATCACACAATTTTATCACTTCCCTAGCATTTGTTTGTTTTCATCACTTCCCTAGCATTTGTTTCTTTGTTTGCCAACATTCCAAACTGCAAATTCTTTACGGTATTATGAAACGTGCTTTGCGATTGTCATTTATTTCCCTCATAGATAGTAGACTGAAAATAGCGGCTCCGTTCAAAAATTTTGGTGAAGTTTACATTAGTGAAATAGAATTTTAATGTCAATTAATATATATTTTATTGTATTAGAGTACTTCATTTCTTCTAATCATTATATAGCCTACTTTCTTTTGTTTTTATCACCTCACTACCATTTGTTTCTTTGTTTGCCAACATTTCAAACTGCAAATTCTTTACGGTACTATAAAACATGCTTTGCAATCGTCATTTGGTTACAGCATAGACAGTCAATTGAAAATAGTGGTTCCATTCAAACGTTTTGATGAAGCTAACATTAGTGACATATTAGTACATCAATATTTTATTATATTGAGTACTTTATTTCTTCTAATAGTAAAGGTATCCCCGTAACATGCCATGAAGACACTGGGGGGCATGGAGGTAGAGCCCCATGCTTTCCATGACCTCGGCACTAGAATGAGGTGGTGTGGTCGGCACCACGCTCTGACCGCCTTTTACCCCCGGGAAGGACCCGGTACTCAATTTTATAGAAGGCTGAGTGAACCTTGGGGCCGTTCTGAAAGTTTGGCAACGAGAAAAAATCCTGTCACCACCTGGGATCGAACCCCGGACCTTTCAGTCCGTAGCCAGCTGCTCTACCAACTGAGCTACCCGGATTCTAATAGTATAATGGTCAATTATATCCCACTCAAGTTTTGGTAAATAAAAAACTCTAGTGAGATTACTTACTTACTTACAAATGGCTTTTACGAAGGTTCATTGCCGCCCTCACATAAGCCCGCCATCGGTCCCTATCCTGTGCAAGATTAATCCAGTCTCTATCATCATATATCACCTTCCTCAAATACATTTTAATATTATCCTCCCATCTACGTCTCGGCCTCCCCAAAGGTCTTCTTCCCTCCGGCCTCCCAACTAACACTCTATATGCATTTCTGGATTCGCCCATACGTGTAACATGTTCTGCACATCTCAAAAGTCTCGATTTAATGTTCCTAATTATGTCAGGTGAAGAATACAATGCGTGCAGTTCTGCGTTGTGTAACTTTCTCCTTTCTCCTGTAACTTCATCCCTGTTAGCCCCAAATATTTTCCTAAGCACCTTATTCTCAAACACCCTTAATCTCTGTTCCTCTCTCAAAGTGAGAGTCCAACCGGTAATATAACTGTTTTATAAATTCTAAATTTCAGATTTTTTAACAGCAGACTTGATGACAAAAGCTTCTCAACCGAATAATAACAGACATTTCCCATATTTATTCTGCGTTTAATTTCCTCCGGAGTGTCATTTATATTTGTTACTGTTGCTCAAGATATTTGAATTTTTCTACCTCTTCAAAGGATCAATCTCCAATTTTTATATTTCCATTTCTTACAATATTCTGGCCACGAGACATAATCATATACTTTGTCTTTTCGTAATTTACTTCCAAACCTGAGATTACTGTTGAAAAAAATATGGGTAGATGGAATTATATTATATATTGTAGATTATTATTATTATTATTATTATTATTATTATTATTATTATTATTATTATTATTATTAAAGTTAACTATGAAACTTCTATCAGAGAGAAAGGACTGAACAAGTTTGTAATATGAATCTGAAAGTGCCTTTTCCATCTTGAAAAGCAATACTTGGTGCCATGCCTTATCAAAGGCCTTTTCAATGTCTCTATGGGTGGCATTCATAGACATTTCGCAGCACGCGCTACGAGCGTACTAAGCTAGCCCCGGCTTCTAGTAGAGAATTCAAATCATATCCTATCGCTAACACTGGTTTATGAATACGAAAAACGCTGATAATCCACCGAAAGCCCGCGCTAAAAATGTCTATGAATACGGCCCTAAGTGTTTATCGTAGTATTAATTATACGATGAAGTTGTTGTGGACAAGAATATAGTTGCTACTTTCGGTATAATTTCATCATTTGTCTTGTAATGATTGAAATTATAACTACCGACAAACCTACCATATTATACATAGATCGAGGAAGGTCGAGAAAGAATAAAATTATTTCTACTTGAGTCAGATTTTCAAGTAGAATGTTTCTCTTCATTGTTGTATTTCCCATGCAAAGAATTATACACTTTATCCCCTGGTTTGCCGCTGTATTTCTATTTCACAGCTAATTCTGTCCCTGAGCTAATATTCGTTTTGTACATTATATTTTCACATTACATAATTTCCAATAAAATTCTTCTTCATTTGTTGATATATGATTACCAGAAAATCTTGACTGTATTGAACTTCGTGTGATTTGAAGATTTAAATTCTGCCATGTTAAAAGCCACTTACTAAACTACACACCTCCACTGCATACGTTAACACATATTAAAACTGCTTCCCTATTGTTCATATTGCTGTAATGTAGTTACGAAAGTCATCTATCCACATTTGCGGATATACTGTGAGTTGTTTATGTGAAAAGAGTATAGTATACACAAAAGACAGTTAGTGCAATTGAGCCGGTGTGATTTGTATGCATAGCTGCACTCAACCTGAAAAACTTTGTTTTGGTACGAATTTCTAGTCCTACTTATAACTTAAGCCCGTACCCACAGTGCTTGTTTCTGTGATGGATTGTATGTTGGGAACTCTGATGATTGCTCTGCGTGCTTGCCTGTAGAGCTCTATATTATGTAGAGCTCTACTTGCTTGTTGGAAATCCTGCCCCCTGGTGGCTGTTTTGTTAGCTATCATGCTGGATGTCCAGTTTATACTTGTTTTTTTGAAAGATGGGACATGACAGTTAAGCGGCCGAGCTTGGAACTACAGTGCTATGTTGCCAATATGGACTACCATCCTGTCAGCTGGTGGAAGCTAGCAATTGACGTTAAGATGGCTGACGTTGAAACATTCATTGACAATTGACGCGAAGGTAAGAAAACAATACAAAAATCGACAGAGAATCAAAGACTAAACATATCAATGATAATATTGTGTGCACAATAAATGTCGCCAAGAGAGCTATTAAGCATTCGCCACGTGGGAATGGTAAGTTTGGCAACTCAACCGTTGTTACCATAGCAACAGGCCTACCACGCTATGTGACATTCAGTTGTTTTTCCGATCGCAACGCTCCTGTCATGTCCCATCTTAAAAAAAAAAAGCAAGTTTAGGTTGCTTGCTATTTTTCGTATTGGCTTGCAGACTGAAACCAAATATGATGATATGGTATCACCGATGAAAGCATATTGCCATGTTCGTTGTTTTCCAACTAAACCTGTTTTTTCTGTATTCCTTAGTTTTTAAGAGATAGCAATTAAATATCGGACTACACTTCTAGTTTAATTATTTTTAATAACATTTACTATTTTCAATGTAGGTAGTCATTTTCCACTCACGGTTTAGTTTCTTTTTAATCATGAGTGTTGGCAACAGATGGAGCAGCAGATGATTTTCAAATTTGAACTGTGAAAAGAGCTAGCTGCGTATGAACAGTAACCAACGTAGTACCAAACAGGGAGCCAGCAGCGTATCCCTCAGGGCACCAAACTTGCTGGCCAGCAAGGAAACAAGTACCATGGGAACTGGGTTTTACAGATAACACATATCAGGCACCACTCCATCTCATATTACCAGTTTACATTCGTCACCGCTAGGGGAGCTGAATGTTAACAGTGTTGCCAATAATTATCGAATGATCTATGGTATTTTGAAGCTCAGGAAATACAGTTTCTTATGTACACGAATGAGATGAAAAAACCAGCAAGAAGTGGGAAAGTTTAGGTGAAGACTTCAGTTCTGCAACGAAGCTTTGTTTCGCACGTCTAATATTTGTATGCAACAAATAGTGGCCAGAGTCGACAGATTGTTTGACCTTGTGCATTATGCATACTTGTTCAATCATGAATATATATTGCTCACGTATCATTTCTCATCACTTTACTGAAGTCACTTCCTGTCAACGTTCCTTGAATATGTCTTATGTTTATATGTTTTTTATGTTATATTTATAATACATATCACTATGATTTTATCTCTATGCGGATGACGTGAATATTTATTTATTTATTTAAATTTAAATATACAGAATAAAGAATATAATTACAAACAAACAAGAGAAATAGAAATACAATAATACAATCAATATAAAAAAGGAGATACAGTAGTATTAACAAAATTTGAGACCGAATGAGCAGCGCTCGTGTTCGGTCGCAATTCAGATATAATATTAATAGGCCTATAAGAGAATATAAAATAAAATAAAATAGGAAATGAAATTAAAATTACAGTTACAGAAATTATATAATACAATATTAATATAAGAGAAATGTAGAAAAAAATAATAAAAATAAATAAGTAAAATAAAATAGGAACTAAAATTTAAATTACAGCGGCAATGGAATTATATAATATAATATTAACACTAGAGAAGAATAATATCGCACGTGAAAAGTAGGACTATATATATATATATATATATATATATATATATATATATATATATATATACATATTTCAAAATTATAGAATACAAATATAATATAGGTTGATTAACTCATACACATAGGCTATAAATTTATTTAATCAAATTGAAGATATTAACACGTTTCTAATTTTCTTGTTATATGTTAGTGGGTTACATGTTAGAAGTTATGGGTGTAATTTAGTTAAAGCATTGTACAACCGAGGGCCAAAATTTATGCTATGCTTTAGACCAGCAGATGTGAGACATTTAGGTTCTACTAATGTTGAATTAATGTTTCGTCTTGTGTCATAATTATGTGTCTGTAATACAAACTTATTACGATTTTTATGATAAAATTTTAACAGCGTATACTTATAAATTTGTTCAATATTAAATACATTAAATTCAGAATAAATTAATTTTGTTGGATAATCGAAACGTTTCTTCAAACAAATTTTAATTATTCGTTTTTGTAGTAAATTTAACGGACTAAGATTAATTTTTGTACTTCCACCCCAAACAATTATACCATATTGAATGATAGACTGAATAATGGCCAAATAAACATTTCGTAGAACTCTAATGGGTAAGTAGCATCGAAGATTAACGAATTTATAAATTGTTTTACGAAGCCTCTTACAAAGATAAGTAATGTGATGAGGCCATTTTAAATTCTGATCAATAATGATATCCAGATATTTGACATACGTGGCTTCTTTCAATGGTGGACATTTGCAACTTTTGGGATCTAAACAATTTTCACTGTGTATTATTAGTCTATATTCGTCGCTAAATTTTAAATTTTGAACACTGGCAGCTGTTAAC
Source organism: Periplaneta americana (assembly GCF_040183065.1). NCBI lineage: Eukaryota > Metazoa > Arthropoda > Insecta > Blattodea > Blattidae > Periplaneta > Periplaneta americana. Next base: position 72,131,501 of record NC_091131.1, on the reverse strand, counting down.
GAAAAAGGAACTAAAGTTGATTTAGATATATTTGAAGAAAGGAAGTTGGAATTAGGGCATTTTTTAACAATATTAGCACCTATATTAGCATTTCTATATGCTTCGTGCCAAGAAAAACCACTGGAAATAACTACTGTATCAGCAGCATATGAATATATAGATCCATTAAATTTTTCTAAATTTATATTTAGTAGATCATTAACATATATTAGAAATAAAATAGGTCCCAAAATTGTCCCTTGCGGTACACCTATATCAATATATTTGTATTCACTAAATTGATCTTCAATTTTGGTCATTTGCCTTCTGTTACCAAAATATGATTGGAATAATTATGTTAGGAGAAATCCAGAAACGATAAGGGAAAACACGGAAATTTTACTTGAAGCAAGTAAAGCGATAGGATTGGAAGTAAATCCCGAAAAGACGAAGTATAAGATTACGTCTCGTGATCAGAATATTCTACGAAATGGAAATATAAAAATTGGAGATTTATCTTTCGAAGAGGTGGAAAAATTCAAATATTTTGGGGCAACAGTAACAAATATAAATGACACTCGGGAGGAAATTAAACGCAGAATAAATATGGGAAATGCGTTAGAAAGTTAGAATTGAAAAAAACAGTTATATTACCGGTTGTTCTGTATGGTTGTGGAACTTGGACTCTCATTTTGAGAGAGGAACAGAGATTAAGGGTATTTGAGAATAAGGTTCTTAAGAAAATATTTGGGGCTAAAAGGGATGAAGTTACAGGAGAATGGAGAAAGTTACACAACGCAGAACTGCATGCATTGTATTCTTCACCTGACATAATTAGGAACATTAAATCCAGACGTTTGAGATGGGCAGGGCATGTAGCACGTATGGGCGAATCCAGAAATGCATTTAGTGTGTTAGTTGGGAGGCCGGAAGGAAAAATACCTTTGGAGAAGCCGAGACGTAGATGGGAGGATAATATTAAAATGGATTTGAGGGGGGTGGGATATGATTATAGAGACTAGATTAATCTTGCACAGGATTGGGACCGATGGCGGACTTATGTGAGGGCGGTAATGAACCTACGGGTTCCTTAAAAGCCATTTGTAAGTAAGTAAGTTGTAAATATGATTTTATCATTTCGTAAAATAAAACTAAGTAATAATAATAATAATTATTATTATTATTATTTTATTTATTCTGGCGATGTTAAGGCCATCAGGCCTTCTCTTTCACGCCACCAGAAATATGTATACATACAGCGAAAAAACAAATTAATAACGATCACTCAAACAAAACAAGAACGTTTACTCTGACAGTAACACAAAACAAAAAAAAAATAATGCAAAAACATAAACAAATTTTAAATTTATATAGACCTACTATTAAACAAAGTTTAAGTTCTATATTAATATTATTAATCTAAATAACTAAACGAGAAATGACAATTAATAATGTAAACAAGAAATACAATAATAAATGATTACACAAAGGCTGTAATCGGCACATCTAGTAACTTATTAAAAATGCATTTCGTTAGACTAAAACTGCGTTTCTAACTTAATTTTGAATTTCGGTAGCGTCCGGCAATACCTGCTGTCACTGTTTCAAAGACGAGGTAATGATACTGTAGAGGAGGATGAATATAATGACGTTCTGTGATGACTGATGGGGGATAGAAAGAAATGCTTGATTCTGATTCCGTACTGTTGTGAGAAACTGAAAACGTGCTCCTAGGTAATAGCCTTCTCTCAGAAAATGCAAATAAGATAGAAAATATTAATCAATTAACAACCTTTGGAACAAGTCTCAAATGTTAACTATTTAGGCTGTGAAATAAATATCTATTTCGGAAATTCAAAATACGTCGAGGTTTCAGATGATTTGTGACACTGTCCATAAGACATTAAGAAATAAAACAAGAAAAGAAATGAGAATGAAGTTTTATAAAACAATACGACATTATGATGAAAGTGAGAGTTGGATAACATAAAATAAAACAAAAAGGAAAATTCAAAGTATAGACATTCGAACGCGATTTATAAAGAAAACTAGGGGTTGAACACTTATTGACAAAATTAGAAATGAAAAAATAAGAACACAGTTGCAGATATTTTCCATTAATAAAAAAGGAATATAGAAAATCATTATGATAAATGGTTGAATCATTCACATAGATCGGGTGGACAAAACAAGACTTCCAAAAGCTCTATATAACTAACGACCACATGAAAGAAAGACACGCAGGGCGACCAGAAAATGCTGTGTGACGGACGGAACAAGTGACTTGCCTATAACGTGAAGTATGGAGGAAGAAGAAGAAGAAGAAGAAGAAGAAGAAGAATTTTTCAATATAGAACTGTAGAAGTCTTTCGGTCAAGTCAATGAAATTAAAATTTAAAAACCTCTTAATCCTTTTATTTATTCTTTGCTCTTCTTCCAATATAGCCTACATAATGCCACAAATCAGTAGCGTCCAGTATTTTTTTAAACGCTAAATTATATGGGGAAAAGGAGTTAAGAGATTAAATTTAAGATGGCTCTAAAATGTTCGGTTAGATATACACGAACTGTCATGCGAAGGCAGACCCGAAAAGTTGCGAAAAAAAAATATAAATTTGAAATTCTATGAACAATAAACATCGACATTTACAAACTACCAGATAAAATAATTTTGAAATTCTATAAGGAATGAAAGTTTTCACTTACAAGAGGCCAGACAAGAAAATAATTTTGATATTTTCTGAATAACGATTATTGTCATTTATGAAAAAAGGTACTAAACAAATAATTTTGAAATTCTATTAAAAATGAAAATTGCAATTTTTAAGAAGCTACGAAAGGAAATAAATGTAAAATTATCTAAAAAATGAATATTGCGAATTGACAGACATAACACAGTCCGCTCAATAATTGCTAACAGATTAAGGGAAAATGGTCAATACGAAGTATATGAGGAAGTTCAATGTCTTTCTACGGAAGGAAGGATCTACACAGTGGCGGCTCGTGCCGGATAAATTAGGTGAAGGTCAATAGAATTCTAGGTAATTTCCTGGAATCGTTATATAGCCGTGACGTCGCGAATGCTTTTGTAACCTATACGATGGTCATATTGAATTAATGAAATATATTCACCATTTTCTTAAGTTTTATGAAAAGCACAGCATATAAAATAAACAAATTTTCAACATTTTCGGAAGCTACGTCCCCTTAATCCCGAAGAATTCACTGTCCCAGCAAAACTTCCGCACAATACATACCACAACATAATAAAACAACCACAAGTCCCCATGACATAAAAAAGACAAAATCTAACACATTTTATACAACACATCAAATTAAAAGAGTACACAAGAAATAGGACCCATAACAAAATTCAAAATCACAATCATAATCGTAAACTGTATTCATATTTTAAATCAACTTCGGAACATGCAACTTCCGATATAAGCTTACCTATCCAGTAAAATCAGTAGCTACAATTAAATCAAAGCAGTATTCTGTTGAACAGAAAACTTACACTTGAACGGAAAAGAAAGGGGCACTAGTAATTTCATCTCTTACAAGTTCATTGATGCATTCAGAAATACAATCAATTATTTCATTTTGAATCGTTTTAGATTTCCCAGAAAGAACAGGTCTATTTTTTTCATAGTGATTTCTAATTTTCATAGGGCTAATGAAATGAGAGCCAATAATTCTTTGAAATTCCCCCTGTTCTGTGACGAAATACTCTCATCATGACCGCGAAAAGCCAAACTCCTGCTTGCTTAGAAACAATACCGTATCGATTGCGGTGTGCATTACCAGTCTATTTAAACATACGTTTTCATTAAATTGACTTACGTATAACCTATAACTTTCCTTTAGTGCATCCGCAATGGTGTTCATGTTCTTCTGCAGGGCCTTTAATTGCAAAATACATTTAATGTGTTCAGCTGAATCTGCATGGCTGTAAAGACCGCGATTGACATTTCTGAAATCGCAAAATCCAGTTGAATTCCAAGCGGGTTTCTTGTTCCCCAGAAGAAGACAAGGCCAACAATATAACTTCTCGTTTTAGTGACTCCCACATAACCAGTTGCAATCGGCATACCACGAATCTTGAAACTGAATATTGTATGACCGACCACCACTTTTCAATTTTTTCATAGTTATATTAATGTGACTTGTTCTGCGGTATTTTAAAATATCTTGCTTATCTTCTGCACACCAACGAGAGAACGGTGTCTCCAAAAGATTACACACTTAATCGTTTAACGAATTCATGTTTTCATCGCATTAATACACGTAGTAACACCTTCACACTTCGCTGCACTTATCACAACAAAGAATACGTAAAGCGAAATCGTTGGTCAGCGCGGATCTAATGTACAACGTAGTTTCAAATGTTATGCCAACTTTCTTTATTACAGGGTACTCAAATTATTTCAAAATCCATACAAAACATAATATTCAAGAGATGCTAACGTTAAAAAATACCAAAATATATACGTTATATGCTAAATTTAAACAACATTTAACTTCTTTGTAGAATATTTTATGTTTTCTTATTTAGTTGCAAAATATTACAGTTTGCCACCCTGATCCAATGTTTGGACGAGAGAGAGATTCTGTCTTTCAAGAATAGAGAAAGGAGATGAATGCCTGCTCCACAGACCCTCATAATAGCCTCGCGAAAGGGACCGGTAATTCATAGTAAGCAACTCGTTGTCATGACAACCGGGTGTGTTTACTGAAGGCCAAAAGGAAAGTCTCATTCGGACCTTCAGCTGGTCTGCTAGCCACATGGCCTGGCTGGTGAGGGGTTCATGTGAAATGCTGCAGTGAACGTTAACTGAGCGGATTAAGCCGAACAAGATATTAAAAAAATAGAGCAAAATATGGTTTAGTGAAGGATTCATTTTATTTTAATTTATTGATAAAATATATTTTATTAAAGCACGAAAAAAGGGGTGAAGGTGGCCTTCATGTACTTTACTTGAATAACCGCCACTGGATCTACACGGCGTGCTGACATCATAATAATTGACCGAGATAAAAAAAACTGGTCTCATCCTTGACCCCACTGTAATGTTCGAAATTAATGAAGATCAACCAAAGCAGGTACTTGAAGATAAACGCGCTATTGACCTTCCATGCTGTGATGATCTCAGTCATAAATATAATATTCAAGATTGGAATGTCATTGGATTTATGTTTGGTGCGCGAGGAACAATTCCCAAATTTACATTGGAGATCCTCAGAAAATTAAAGGTTCCTGATAAGACTCTTCAGACAATTGCATCAACCATTTTAAAATCTTAATTGAACATCATCAATCATCATCTCTATTCATCTTTATAATATTCAATGTATATAATTTATTTTCAATAAATTTTTATCGTTTTGATAGCCACCACATCTTGTCGCAGAATATTCTTTTTTAAAATTTCATTATGTATTTTTTAACATTAATTTACATTTCATTTTTTGTTCATTTGAATTGATTACGATGCCGATATTTTAAATCCAAGATTTGGACGGCTATCATTTCGATTTGATTGATTAACGATCATTGTTCTATATACACTTTTAACACTTTATAATCGCTGATTAACTTTATAACTTCTTTACTGTGTTAACTTTTTAGAAATTATCTGACTAGTTTCGAAGTATTATCCTCCATTGTCCAAAGCCTAATGAAGGTCCCGCGCTATCTTCTGGTTTCCTGTTGTGGTGTTCATAATTGTGTCGAAAAGGACGTGTGTTTTGAAATTGGGCGGTTGAGCCTAATTAGATTCTCTATCCATTTTTCAAAGGTTTCCCATATATTAGCTAACATTCTGTATAAATATTAACGTCAGCACTCGTTAAATGTTTGATTGAGGAGGTGACGTAATTTAAAGTTTGAATAATGATAGTCATAGTGATGCTGACTTGCGGAAAAATTCTGAAATTTTGACAAAAATGAATGTAAATCATTCACCAAAATATCACGTTTGACGAACTGTAATTCTACAGTGAAACAATAGTAATTTATGTGACAAGAGACTTAAGTAAGATTTTACTCATGAGCGGAAAGTTTATCTCCGGAGACGAAACCGAAGGAGATAATTTCCACGAGTCAATAAAATCTATTGTCTGTGTTGCATACAATATTTTTTCCACTACTAATATGTAAAGTAATATTTCTGTGAAAATGATGCTCTATGTGACCGCCATTCTCCCGCACAACCATTTGTAGGCGTCTTCACCATTGTCAATAGCACTGGATATTTGTCTTTGATCAAGCCGGTCCCAATATTCAAGAAGACGTTGTCTTAAATGTTCAGTAGTACGAATTCTTGTTTTGTAGTAAACTGCTTTTTGTAGTTGACTCCATACAAAATTGTCCATAGGATTAAGATCTCGTTTGAAACTCCAGCGGAAACCATAAGAGAATCTGAGAAATGAGATCTTTCACGCAATAATCTCTCAAGAGGGATATCATGTCCGTATCTTGCTAATCAATCGTTGTACACTTGATATAGACCATTCTCGCTGAGCGCAGTTCCTTACAATTTGACGGGCAGATAAATTATCATACTGGTGCAAATGTTTAATGAAAATCTTATCTTCGTTCGTTAAGCGACCCATTCCATTATTCACAAAATGAGAACTCAAAATGGAAGAAAACAAATGATGATAGCACAACAAACGGCTTGGCCTGCTGAACTCGTAAGACCATAATTCTTAGTTCGGCATAAACGATCAATTTTGCACTGCCTTACAAAAAATAAGAAATAATGTTTAATAAATGGTAAAAAATTAATTTAATTAATTACTTTCCCGGTTTACAAGGACTTTGAAATTTGCCTGTGAAATAAACTTTCAAGTGAAATCATTAGCTACCGGAATATAACCATTTAAATTTTGTGCCTTTTTTTTGGCCCATTGTGTACAGTTGGCTATGATTTAAAGAATAGTAGTGAAGACGACAATGTCAGTCACGTTGGATAGTGAAAACAATAAATTTAAAATTTTTGTTCTTCGGAAGCAAAATGTCGTGTAAAGAAGAAGTTTTCTTACCGGATAAAGTCCTGAATGATGCCAAAGCGACTATGTCCATGTTAGTTCCGCAGAAATCTGCATCTATTTATCAGAAAGAGTATAAGCTATTTTATGAGTGGCGAGGAAGTAGGAACGTGAAAGACGTTAACGAAGAAATCATATTTATAGGAGTGAATAAAATATTAGCAATGACTAAAACAGATTTTATTCACTCTCGCATTAGGATCCTTTCAGACGAGGCCACTTTTAGTGGCACGTTGGTGGCGCTGCTAAATTTTTGTAGAGAATTTTTCAGTCTTCCAGTGAACTTGGACGTAGAAGAAGATATATTTTTGGCAAATTTGCTCATACGGAGAAAGAATAAACGTAAAAATAGAAGAGTCTAGGTTCATTCATTAGTTTGGAAAGACTCAATCGAGGCCTATTCCGTACCTTGTTTGATGATTTACATCAGAGCGATAAAAATATTAATTTAAATTTACGCAAATGAGGAACGATATGGCATAAAACATATTTTTGTTTACTTTTTAAGAACTCGAAATTAAATATAATAGGCACCAAACATTAAACCAATCATAGCACGTACGAGTAATTCAACCAATACACTAGAAATAGGTATCTGTAGGGTAATGGCAAAGTCAAAGGCCGTGGTGTAATTGAACCCAGGTTCGAACCTGAGGTCAGCTAATTTTTCATCTTTTTGTTAATATTTTATTTAGTACATTATTTTAGATGCGTTATTTTATTTTAATGTGAAATAAAGGGGATTTTACCACATAAATAATATATCCGTAATTCGCACTAGTCCAGCAATTTAGTAGTCTATGGTTATATTATTATTATTATTATTATTATTATTATTATTATTATTATTATTATTATTATTATCGTCATTCTATATTATTCTGTTGTGACATGTTTATAATTAAGCCTGTACACTGTCGTGACGGTGTAGGGAATTGGTGGCCCAACAGTCGTCCGTTTCATTCCTGTCAGAACTTCTCTGTTTCTTGGAAAAGCGTCTAAACATGTAGCTCTTACTTAGCGTTTAGTTGAGTTGTTAATAGTGATTATAACGCTAACGAACTTCATTTGTTCTTTGGCTGCTTATCCTGCTGACGACTTTTAGGATTTCTCACACAGACGTTGAAAGAGTACAGCCACGCCTAAGTATTCTCGCTTAAGTACTGGGCATATAGCAGAGGGACAGTGTTTTACACATATACTAATTTTCATTATTGCACAAGATACAGTAATGGCGTAAAAAATGTTGAATATTTCCAAAATTTTACTGCTGTAAGCTGTACCTAACCCCTTAAGGGTAGAAATTTCTATCTCCTACATTTTTAAGCTAGAGTCTTAATTTTTATATACAGCAACCTCTTGTTATTAGTATTAATGCCCTAAAGTTCCATTAGTATCGGTTCAATGGTTTATTTTAGTTAATTTGAATTGTGATTGTATGGGTGGCCTGATAAAATTTAATCCAGTCACTATTAAAATTTTAATTTTTTATTGTCCTTTTAGTAGGCTATATTTTATTTCCTAATTTTGAAAATAATTATTTCATGCAAAAAAAAAAAAAGACTATGTAGTTTTGTTAACCATACTTTTCAGAACATGCAGTAAAAATTTCAACTTCTTAGCATGAAGTTTGTTGAATCCTATAGTATTTGAATGTGAGTAAATGTAGCAAAAATGAAAGTGTGGAAAAGGGACTATGAACTGTCGATTTACCGTCACGAGACCCTGTATTGTGAAATATAACTGAAGCATAAATTACGAGGGCATGGAGAAAAATTTGACCAACATATAAATGAAAGGTCACTGGTTATTTCTTAAAAAGATGAAACATTTTTTCTCGGAAATGACCAAAATTTCACTCATCTCCTCTAAACCTGGAATTTTTAATAACATTTGCGATAGCTAGATGACATTTTAACACGATAAGCCCGATAACACAGTATGAAATGATCACTAATTCTCCTTATAGTTGGGGGAAAAACTCGGAAAAAACCCAACTGAATGATCAGCCCAAATGGGATTTGAGCCAACACCCTAACGAAACCTAAGAGCACGTAGGCCAAGCAGGGTTGACCGTAGTATCATATTTATGTCCTTTTGGTAACAAATTAGGTTCTAAAATATAAGTTCAGTAAAATGAGATGATGCATTTTTTTCAAACGAAATTACAAAAAATGGGCGTAACACATGCGAGCACTAAGATCGGTTTTTCTGAAGGAGGGACAGCAATCGAGCTTCCCCAGCATTGAAACTGAGGTAAGGATCCGCCCTGGATTGCCTTAATCTTCCGAACTCTTGATTATTCCGGCCTTAGGAAGGTAATTACAACGTAGCCTTGTTTGCGGTGACATATAAAACACATTATTCATTTCCGAGGTCAGATTTCATAAATGTATTACCAGTTGTAACGCTATCCCTCTAGGCCCAGAAGGCATGTTTTCTTGTGATCGTCGTAGAATAGTGTAGGAAATAAGAGATCATTTAAAGATGCAAAATAGAAACAACACGAGGAAGGCGGAAGCAAGTCAGCATCATTGGTATAGATGTCCTCGAAGTAGTATAAGGTGATGGGATTAAACTACGTTAAAAACATGTGGGTCTGAGAGAAATTAAACGAACAATACAGTCATTTCAATTTTAGGCGTATTTACGTTCACAGAATGTCTGGTAATTGCACCTCAACCTTCAGTCAATTCTTCCTTTCTGTCCGAATGAAGGAGCTCGGCTCTCGCTGATCAGATTATTATGAAACTATGAAACACGATAGATAATACTTCCACAACAGTTCATTTTTTAGCAGGTATTAATTATTCTATAAGGTACATATATTTGTTACATACTTACATATTCTACGTACTGTTCATTATACGCTCACCGGTATTTAATTTCTATTTTATGCATATTTTAATGTTATTTTCTCATTTTCCCAGTACTAAGTCAGCCTGTATTATCCGGTGTGCCTCAGAGCGCTATCTTGGGAACTTACTTTTTGCTCTAAATTCCAGCTTTATTAATTCGTATTTATATGCGGATGATTTAGCAGTAAGTATGACCGGGTACAACTAGAAGCAATGATAGTGGAGCTACAGAACCTCAGCAAGGAAGAGGAATTACAACTAAACCCACAGAAAACAAAGGTCCTGACTAACAACTCCAAAATACCAATCACAATAAGAAGTAGACAACTAGAATACGTGACTGAATACATCTACCTCGGCCAACTAATGTCCTTTCACAACAGACGACAGAACGAGATTCAAAGAAGAATCGGAAACGCATGGAAGAGATTTTGGAGCCTCAGTTTCATTCTAACAGACAAGACTTACAATTTAAAATTAAGAAGCGGAGTCATGAACAGCTGCATCCTTCCAGTTCTCCTGTACGGAGCACAGACTTGGTCTCTAACGGAAAGAGAGCGGGACATGCTGAGAAAGTGCCAACGGAAAATGAAGAGGAAGATGCTGAACATCACACTCAGACACAGACTACGTAACGAAGACATAAGAAGACAAACATGCCTCAAAGACGCAGCAGAGACGGCCGACAAGCTGAAGAAAAAATGGGCAGGACACGTGATGCGACTCAACGCGAACCGGTGGACATACATCCTTACGACATGGGACCCAAGGATTGGCAAACGCAACGCTAGAAGACAGAAGACAAGATGGGCAGACGAACTTAGATCAAGATTCGGCCATCTATGGTCAAGAAGAGCGAAAGATCGACAACAATGGAAACTAATCACAAAGTGACTTGCAATCCAAACAGTGACTAGTGAACAGTGGGCCCTTCAGTGTTAACCCAGACAGCATCCCAAACTATTACATTACAAAAGTGACCATCATTCCCGGGGTGGCTAACCGGGAATTGCTTGACAAGCCACCTTGCATAGTTAGGAGGTCCTTGCCCTTCACGGGATTTCGTGGCTAATTCTTAATTCTTAAATGACCGGTTATTGTTTGCAGTCAATTGATAATGAATTGAGTCCACACATGTGGAGTAACGGTTAGCGCGTCTGGCCGCGAAACCAGGTGGCCCGGGTTCGATTCCCGGTCGGGGCAAGTTATCTGGTTGAGGTTTTTCCCGGGGTTTTCCCTCAACTTTCGGTGCTGGACGCCGGACTCATTTCACCGGCATTATCACCTTCATCTCATTCAGATTCTAAATAACCTAAGATGTTGATAAAGCGTCGTAAAATAACCTACTAAATAATGGATTGAATTACATTAATGTTGTAATTAATGACTGGTGTGTAGTTGCACTGAGAAAAGCAATTTTTACATGCAAACCTATTCATATTTACCTGAGAACAATACAATGTAATAATGTTACGCTGCAATTACGCTGTTTCATTGTAGAATGTAATTCAGATTTGTTCCAACACAAATAACTTGTTATACCGACTGTAGTCATTTCAAAACAATATTATTTTCTCCATTTGACAAGTGACTTTTGTGTCACATCGTATATTACCATATTATAATCGGTAAGACGATAAGAAATGTTGGAGATATTAAATCCAAACATAAGGTGTGAATCTCAAAACTTTCGTTATAAAGTAACATATGTTTGTTTTATGTACAGTAAGTTGGATACAATCTCGTACGGTTTATCTTCGTTCCTCCCGTGCTGATGGAAACTAAAGCTGTCGATGAAGGTGAGAATGTTTCTAATGTGGATCATTGCAGTCATCTGAGCTCTGATTTCAACGGTCACGGTGTTATTTATAGTGTGATCAAAGCTGCAGACATAAACAGAGCCTCGTGTTGTATGGTTTACAAATGATACAAGTTCAATGGAACGTCTGGTTCCTCGTAGAAGGCTGCCAACAAAAGAGATTTTTATCTGGAACTTGTAAAGCAGGAGATGTAGGCCTAGTGGAAAAGAAACGTACCTATAAAATACAGACGTTGAAAGTTAATATTCTAGCAGTCATTTGATTAACTTTGCGCTCTTTAAATGAATAGAATTTTGAAGAGCATAAAGCATCATTAAAAGATTATCGATTTACGTAATACAACAGAGTATGAATGAACGGTTGAAGCGAAACTGCATGCAAAGAACAGCACCTGAATTATATGTATGAAATAAGATCATTAATGGTTGATTCTTTTATAAATAAGAAATTACTAAAACATTTTCATATAACACTTTTATGATTAAAAAAATTCAAAAGCGTTCTAAAAATGAAAGAAATGACATAAAATAATACTCGGTCTTAAGTATTGGCATATTAGAAAAACGTTATGAGATATTATGTGTCTAAAAATAAATGTACATTAATTTTTTAACTGAAATATACTGACTTTATTTTATGTTTTTTACAAATATATAAACGTGAAAAATTCTAGGAGTAAGATAAATACGTGCATTTAAACTTAAATCTACTACTTTTATTATTTACTTTCAAGAATAGATTAAGAACACAAATTCTAGGATCGAGATAAATATTTTAAAACTCAAATAAACTACTTTCGCTTCTTATTTCCACAAATAGATTAAGACCAAGAATTCTAGGGCTGAGATAAATATTTTAAAACTCAAATATGTTACTTTTACTTTTTATTTTTACAAATAGATTAAGTATAAGAATTCTAGGACTGTGATAAATATTTTTAAACTGAAATATGTTACTTTAGACAAAGATGGAAGCAGAAAATAAGAAAGACTGGATAATGCTGGGTTTGCAATGAAAGATCTGCCCTTGGACAGAACACTATGCATGAATGAATGTTACTTTAATTTCTTATTTTCACGAATAGATTGAGAACAAAAATTTTGGGCTGAGATAAATATTTATAAACTGAAATATGCTATTTTAATTTCTTATTTTCACGAACAGATTAATAACAAAAATTCTAGGGCCGAGATAAATATTTTTAAACTGAAATATGCCACTTTTATTTCTTTTTTTTTCACAAATAGATTAAAAATAAAAGCCACCGGCGTGGCTCAGTCGGTTAAGGCGCTTACCTGCCGGTGTGAAGTTGCGTTCGGGCGCGGGTTCGATTCCCTCTTGGGCTGATTACTTGGTTGGGTTTTTTCCGAGGTTTTCCCCAACCGTAATGTGAATACAAGGTAATCTATGGCGAATCCTCGGCCTCATCTCGCCAAATATCATCTCGTTATCACCAATCTCATCGACGCTAAATAACCTAGTAGTTGATACAGCGTCGTTAAATAACCAACTAAAATAAAAAAAAAATAAAAATAAATATTTTTGAGCCGAGATAAATATTTTTAAACCAAAATATTCTACTTTCCTATTCTCACGAATGGACTAAGAACAAAAATTCTGGGGCTGAGATAAATATTTATAAACCGAAATATGCTATTTTAATTTCTTATTTTCACGAACAGATTAATAACAAAAATTCTAGGGCCGAGATAAATATTTGAAAACTGAAATATGCCACTTGTATTTCTTTTTTTCACAAATAGATTAAAAATAAATATTTTCGAGCCGAGATAAATATTTTTAAACTGAAATATGCTACTTTCATTTCTTACTTTCACAAACTGATTAAGAACAAAAATTCTTGGGCTGAAATAAATATTTTTAAATTGAAATGTACCATTTAATTTTTATTTTGAAAAATAGATTAAGAAGAACATTTCTGGATTGAGATAAATATTTCAAAACTGAAATCTGCTAATCATATATTTTTATTTTCACGGATAAATTAAGAAACAATTCTAGAGCTGAAATGAATAAGATAGCAATGCAATTTATTTCGGCAATTGCAGCGACATCAGTTAGGATAGAGACGATGTTCAGACTTCCTCGGCATAATTCCGGTTTCTCCGTAGCTCTCAATTTCTTAAAAATTACTACGGATCTAGACTCATATTGATCAGTTTCTTGAAAACTTAGAAAAAATATCGAAGTTAGATCCCGGCCAGAACTTGTCAAAGTTTAGGTGAACAGAAGAGCAATTTTTTGCAGAAAAAAAAGGAACAGCTCCATATTTGTCTATTTTTGGAAAATATGAAAAAATATAAAAATTATCTTTTATCTGAGGATAAAGAATTTCCCAAACCTAAAGATGATAATTGGTTTGAATGTAAATGCGAATAGTTTTTCAGATATACATTCTTACGTGAATTTATTTAGGCTATACAAAAAATTGGAACTGCCCTCTTGCATCAGACAATGAAAGGGATAAGTAAAAAGTCTATTATAAATTATCTACTTATTTTCGGACCTTCTTCATTATTGTATCTTTGTATTAAGCGTTTTTTAAAGTTTAGTAAGCATATTAAATGGAATTTAACCGAAAATGGAGTTGCCCAGTTTTGCCGCAAGGTATCCAATAATTATGATTTCCTCCAAATAATTCAATTTAAATTTTGCAGAATCATCATTTATATCTGAATAGTTGTTGCAGTTGAAAATTTATTTTATTTACAGACAGGACAAGAAATTCTTCTATTCTGCGACAAAGAGATCTATTGCAAGTACAAGTCTTTAAGGGATCATAAGTGAAATCAGCGAAATTCGACGGATGAATTTTCACTCCGGAGACTCTATATGGACCTCTAAGACACCAGACTTAACTCAACATCAGCGGGTCTCGACAAGAAGACGTCCTCGACAGCTTTTGAGAAATGCTTGTGTTCTTTATCGGTACCAGTCGAAAGTAGTAAGCGTTGCACAAGGAGTTTATAGGAGTTAACGACTGCCGGAATGGCGCGAAATGTGGTAATTTTTACCTCGCATTCGGCCGTATTCCTCACTTATCTCACGCGAATGACCATGACGTCATTACCACAGCACGCGTACGTCCTCGCCATACCGCGTAATAGCACTATGTTCCCGTCTAATAAACGCCGAGCTACAAGCGTTTTAAAACTCATTCTTTTTCATAAAATCCGATTCTTCGGCACGGTGCCCCATACTAGGTGTCAAAAAGAACCCTCATCGTTATTCGGGTTTTAATCAGCGAACCTCGCGTTCAGCAGTAGGCATGGCAAATCACCGAAGACGACAAAATCTGGTAAATAAGTCTAAATTTAATTAAATGTATATGAATTTAAAACAAACGCCACTGTATAGCACTTAGTATTCAACGGAACAAATTTCTTGCACTTGAATTTGCTTCTCTATGGTTTCCCCAGCCCCAGTTTATAAAAACTTCATTTGTAGACGATGGAGAAGTTCGCACGCCTTATGAACTGCGATTCCAATCGTGTGCATATGAGCGTCTGGATGTCGCCACTAGAAATCGCGATGTGACTGCGTCTGGCTTAATACTCAACGCTGTATAAGAAATAGACTTCACTTTCTAAACCAAGCGGTGTCTACTTAAAAGAAATTAGCAAGGAAAGTTCCCCAATGTATAATCTACGATATGGACCTCTAGTTTTACTTCCCTGACGAGGGAAGCCATGCTAAGAGAATAATTACCACCATTACAAATCCGTCTCTTCTAGTCAAATTTGCACCTGCGAACATCAGATCACTGGCAGTGGTAGAGGATGGCAACCACTGGGTCATCGAAGAAAACTTTTCATTAAAATGTTTCACACACCTTCAAGAAATAAATATGCAACACGAATTCGAGCGCTAAATCAGAATGACCAAAGGCGCCGCAACAAGACGAGTAGGGTGCGGCAAAGTTCCGAGACTGTGAAATTATAATTAGTGATACTGGTGACAAGCTGGCGCCATAGTATATTTCACCCGGCTTTTGACATCTTTCCTTGCAAAATTATTCGCGCACAAATAAAAGAGAAAGAGAGAGAGAGACGGTTTTGATTCCAAATGTTTCTAATGAGTGGAACGGACTGGTGAAATCAATTGATGATGATGATGATGATGATGATGATGATGTGATGATGATGATGATGATGATGATAGACTAGGGAATTTCTTGTATTCATGAAATTTAAATTGGTAATATTCAAATCATTGTTCTCTTCATCCAGAGAGCTCAAAATAATCAAAATCGGAATACTAATATTTTGGTGCGTTTAGTTTCTGATACTTGCTGCACGCACATATTAAGAAAAGAAACAATTAAAAAAATATGTCAGCCACGTGCAATAAATTGAGTAAAAAACTAAGTTCTATAGGAATTTTTAAAGCAATCTTTAGAAGAAAAATACATATTTCAGCAACGACTATGATTATGTTAGTATTTAATTAACCATTGCAGCCATCTTGAAGTGCTAAAAATTATGACTGAAGATATTTTCGACTGCAGATATAATATAATCATGTAATGAGCCGTGTTCGACTCGTTCGGCTCGACTATCGCCGCCTGCTCGTCTTTTGTTGCTGAGGACAACACTTTCCACTCCTTATCTATAGGTCACAGCATCAGACAAGTAACCGTAGGGGGGTATCATCTCTATATTCATCATCCTTCACTGTTGCTACAGTACGATTATTTAGTCCTGACAGTCGTCGGCGATGCGATCTGCGCCTGGGTCAGGCGAGTCCATTTGGTTACGCCAAGGAGTGTTTAGGTAAGTCACTCGCTTGCCTTCGGAGCGATCGGATGTCATGCGTGCGGTAGAGCAGTATGTTTCTAGTACAATTAAGCTGTACTGCATTCCTTTTCCTATCCCTCGCCCTTATCTCTACTCTGGAACTCTCCCCACTACTCCTATTACTTCCCCTCTTTCGCGTCGCCGAGCTGTCAGGACTAAATAATCGGTCTGTACTTCTCGTCACTGGAACTCTCTTCCGCGTAAGTGAAGTGCTGCCGAATCTTGAATGCTTTTAAATCTAAATTAGAAAATTATTTTGCGACAACTTGCCAAACTTGCTGTTATAACAAGGGTTGTATTGTATGTTTCCATGTGTTCTCTATATTTAGATATTCTAGTTATATATTTATTTTACTTCATATGTTTTTTGTTTCATTTTCTTCCCATATAATACCTGTCATGTTACGTCTATCATGTGAGAACTCGTGCCACATTATCATAATTTTTCTGTGTGTGTGTGTGTGTGTGTATGTGAGATTGAGTATATCTAAAAATAAAAGTGTTTATTGTATGCTCTGTACTCCACTATTTTTTTATTATTATCCTTTTATATTTCTATACATTGTATAGGGCTCACCCATTTTCACTTAATGTTTACATTGACTATGCTTTTTCCTTTCTTTCTTTATGTTATAATAGTCTATGTCTCATTTCTATTGACATTGTTTCCATTGATATTTTAAAAATTTTTTTGTTTAATTTATGTGGTATATTTGTAGTGTTTTTTGTGTCAACGTTTTACTCCTGGTTCAGTGTTAGAAAAGGTCCTATGGCCTTAACTCCGCCTGGTTAAATGAAAAAAAAAATAAATAAAAAATAAATAATAATAATAATAATAATAATAATAATAATAATAATAATGTAATATATAACCAAAAGAAACTTTTAATAGAAAAAGGAGTACCTTCTGTGGATCTCTGAAAAAAAAAAAAACTAAGGAAGATATTAGGAAGAGTTTTGTGTGGAGTGTAGCATTATATGGGGGTAGGAACATGGACTTATCGACGAAGTGAAGAGAAACGACTAGAAGCATTTGAAATGTGGATATGGAGAAGAATGGAGCGTGTGAAATGGACAGACAGAATAAAAAAATGAAGATGTACTAGAAAGAGTGGGTGAAAAAAGAATAATGCTGAAACTGATCAGAAAGAGAAAAAGGAATTGGCTGGATCACTGGCTAAAAAGAAACTGCATACTGAAAGATGCACTGGAAGGAATGGTGAACGGAAGAAGAATTCGGGGCGGAAGAAGATATTAATCGATAGACAAAATTAAGATCCATGGATCTTTTGCAGAGACTGAGAGGAAGGCGGAAAATGGGAAAGATTTGAGAACGCTGGGTTTGCAATGGAAGACCTGTCCTTGGGAAGAACACTATGAATGAAGAATATTTATGTGAATAGGCCTATTTAATTAAAATTATATTAATTATTAACTTATGAAAAAAAGCACTTTTGTATCAGTAGGTCTACCGGTATTCAGATACTTGAAATCAATGACCAGGATCACAGGACCTCTCGCTAAGGTGAGCCTTCGAATGCTGATACGAATGCTGAATGCGTTCTTCAAACATGATTGCACCAGATGACACCGAATTTTTTTATAGTCTCTATAACGCCTGCAGTATTAAGTTCGCGCCGTATCATCGCCATATATCGTATAGCCTGCCAATGCCTTAATAGTTTCATTTCTTCCGCCTAGGGGGAGTTTATTGATGCCGGCAGATAAATTCCATAAATCCTGAGATGTATCTACGGTCCTGGGGGCGGATTTACGGTTTTCACGCCCCTGGACCATCTGCCTTCTCTATCAGCCACGTCCGCGTCACATACAACTCTATTAAGGTAGCAAATAACTTTATAAGTGAGAGAATAAGATTCCAAGTTTTTTACTTCCGATATAAAACCAAAGTCATTCCGCAGATGCCCAAGTGCACACTTAATGAGATACGAGATTGGAAGTAACAACCAACTAACTTGCCGGTATTTTCTTCACACTTTTAAGTAATAATTTTCGAAATTGAGGTTAAGAGATAAATTATTTTTTTTCCTGCACCTCGTCTAGAGTCGAACCCGTAACCTCTAATCCAATGATACTTTCCGTATAGCTATCAGTATAATTTAGTCTATGCTTGTGACCATCACTACTCTGCCTATTATCACATGAAATAGTAATATGCGTCACAAGAGCGGTATGTTGAAGTTTTCATGTTCGAGGAAAAGTTTGAAAAAGCGAAACGTAGTTGAGCTCGTGTATCGTACATTATTTTGTGCGAAGATCGTTTATTACATACCTAAAAGAGGAATTTCTAATTAGTTGCAATGAAATCTCCATCTTGGTTTCTGTTCAATAACGGCAAATTTCCAAAACAAAAATATATATCTTCAACATTGTTGCCTTAAAATGTTTTCTGTGTTTACTATACTCCAGCAGGCCGTGATATACGTCTGTCTTTTTTTCCCCTAGTCTATAATGAGTCTGGAATCTTGTTGATTTTTCCACGGCTTCCTTAATGTTACTTGCATCACGAATGCAGTAACTTTAGTGGAGTTGTAGATTTTACTTAATTTTTGCAAATATTTAAAAACAATAATTAACAGTGCAATTTAGGTGAAATTGCAGTGGTAAGTTTCCAATTTATAATTATTACTATATTGAACGTCTCTAAAAATAATATGTTGAAAGCCTAAAGCGGTAAAATCAATATGTCACTTAAGCGGTAAGAAGAGGGAAATTGTTGTGTGTGTTAGGTTGGGAATACTGAATGTGGAATTTTAGACTTTCCGCGGATTGGTTTTGTGCGGAAACCAAGCAAATACACACGATCTCGCACAAAGAATCCTGCAGTCCAGTTGAGGAATAGGAACCTACGTAAAGATTAATTTTGGTCCTACAGAATATATCTCTTAGGGTAACAATGATTATTAGAGGAGAAAAATTCGCTCCGGCGCCGGGGATCGAATCCGGGTCCTTGGTTCTACGTACCAAGTGCTCTAACCGCTGAGCTAAGCCGAAGTTCAATCCACAGCACCGGATCGAATCCCTCTCCTCTAGTGTTTTTCCCTTTGTGGTCTGACTCCATGTTCGACATAATGTCCGGTGCTGTGGATTGAACTTCGGCGTAGCTCAGTGGTTAGAGCACTTGGTAGTAGAACCGAGGACCCGGGTTCGATCTTCGGTCCCGGAGCGAATTTTTCTCCTCCAATAATCATTGTTACCATAACAGATATATTCTGTAGGACCAAAAACTAATCTTTACGTAGATTCTTCGCCTAACAGTGCATATTACTGTGGAATCCCGGCCACCAAGTCACTCAATTGAGTGCGCTCCTTGTAAAATGGCAGTTGACTTAATAAATGCCAACATATATGTCGAACATGGAGTCAGGACACAAAAACACTAGAGGAGAGGGATTCGATCCGGTGCTGTGAATTGAACGTCGGCGTAGCTCAGTGGTTAGAGCACTTAGTACGTAGAACTAAGGACCCTGGTTCGATCCCCGGCGCCAGAAGCGAATTTTTCTCCTCTAATAATCATTGGTTTTAAAATCAATCCTCGGCGTTACATCCCACGTAGGGACGACGCCTACCAGCCGAATGCTGGACTCGTAACTCCGTTACAGAGGTGAACGATCATCTAACCAATACGGGGTTAAAGCGTGTTCAGCACGATGATTCCCCGGACATTATAGCTGAATTACGAAACTGGATTTTGCTACTCATCACAGCTTCCCAAATTCCTCACGAAGCTGGGTGAGCACGGGTCTCATACAGTGGCCGAGATTTGATGAGAAAATTTCTTTCCCCGTGAAAATTCGACAGTCTCATATTAGTAGATTAACTGGCATGTAAAAGAACTCCTGCGGGACAAAATTCCGGCACACCGGCTACGCTGATAGACTATAACCTCTGCAGTTGCGAACGTCGTTAAATAAGCCATTTTTTTAATCTTCATGCCAGCGTTGTGAAGGTTCACCCACATATCTTCGGCCTCTTGGGGTTTAGTTATGAACAGCTTTGGGGATTCTACTTGAAATAAATTTTGCACGATGGTGTTTTCAATTTATTTGGTACTGGTGGGATATATTCCAGAATTGAGTTGGTTTTGAGTTCTTGCAAAATATCAATGCTCATTTAGTATGTCAATTGAAGATCGAGAAACAAGATCCGCCACTGAATGCGGTTTTGATCCTAAAAGTTCAGCACGACTTGCTTTCTCACTACGATTCTTATTCGAATTATTATTTGGTTGTGATATCATTTCTTTTAGTTAAATTTTGTTGAGATTATGAATTTGTGCATTAATAGTAATAGCAACAAAAATTGTTTCTTCTATGGAGTACAGTATTATGTTATTGAGAGAAATTGTACTTTGTGTTAGTTCTTTTCCAAGAAATAGCATAATTTTTGTCTTATCTATTAATATTTCCGTGTTATATTTGACCGTTATTTTACGCGAATTATAATTTTAAGCGATAGGTTTTCTAATATCTGCAGAAAATGAAAGACGGCAAATTTTCGAAATATATATCATAAAAGAGGAAAGATCCTAACAGAACAAAAATGTTAAGAAAATGTTAAGCTGGAATAGTAAATTTGGTCTTCGTCGTAGCAGTGATTACAATTATGACAAGTATCATTAGTAATTTCAAGCTATTACGTATCAGTGAGTTTTTTTGCCACTAAACATGCTTGTACAGACTCTTACACAACACAAGACAATCACAAGTTGTAGGATTCTCCGGTCATGTGATTAGCATAACAAGGCCAAAGCTTAAGACAACATGAAACAAAAAATGTGTGTTATGAACATGACATAATTACTCTTCCTCATATGTTTTACGTATTTCATAACATTTTACTTCCTTTATTACGCCGAGAATAATATTATTGTTTGTAGTTCTCAAATTCAGAGGTCTGCGACATTTTGAGGATTTACTTAACAGTGGATGCTTCGAGTGAATTTTAAGGGGAAAGGTACTCCAATGGCCTGAAAAAATTTAGTGAAATTCATTTTTTTTTATATCTCAGCTCCTATAAAGCAAAATGAACAAAACTTTTAACGCTCTATATACATACATCACATTTTATAAAACACTATGCAAAATATTAAAATAGTTAATAATTACTTGTAAAAATAATATCAAATATGCGTATTTTTTACAACTATAAAGCGTTTACATAATGAAATGTACAATTAATTAAATATCTGCGTGATTCTTTTACTGGAATGTTTTAAAAACCTACATTAACAACACAGTCTAGGATCTTTTACCTATTCCTTCAAGAAATTTTTTTTTCTTAATTTTTACCTTCAATATTACATTTTCTACAATTTTTGGTTAAGAAAAATATATTTCCTGAAGGAATATGTAAAAAATCCTAAACTATGTTATTGATGTAGGTTTTTAGAATGTTTCTATAAAAGAATCATGCAGATATTTAGTTAATTTTATATTTTATTATGTAAATGCTTTAAGGTTCTAAAAATTATACAAATTTGATATTATTTGTACAAGTAATTATTAGCTATTTTAATATTCTGAATAGTGTTGTATAAAGTGTAATGTATGCATATTAAGCTTGAAAAAGTTTGTTGATTCAGCTTTTATAGTAGCTGAAATATAAAAATATTGAATTTTATTAAATTTTTGAAGGTCAATGGTATACCTCCCCTCTTAATTCTGAATTCAAATATACCAATTTTCTTAAAACATCCATAACTTTTATGTGATTAGTCATTACTACTTTTGCTGCTTTTAAATTTTGCACTTATTACACTCCAGTTGATATAATATTTTTAAAGCAATAGAAAACGATAGACTGTATGAAGATCGAAAGTTCTCGTGTTGTCGTGAAGCACACAGAAACATTCCAGTCATTTCAATAAAATTTTAAAATGTAATGTGCTTGTGTGAAGATTATAATTGTGTTTCAAAGTTAGTCCGACAATGGCAAGTTTATGAAGACGATCGTGTGTAAATAATCCTGACATGTTTTGCTTTATCTGTCACTCACTCACTCACTCACTCACTCACTCACTCACTCACTCACTCACTCACTCACTCACTCATTCACTCACTCACTCACTCACTCACTCACTCACTCACCCACCCACCCACTCACCCACTCACTCACTCTAAAAATCCAGAGAGAAATCACAACCTCGTTTATGAAAAGGCTACCAAGGTTACTTTCATATTAAGTTAAATAGAACAAGACAAAGAGTTTGTGCCATATGTTGTATGCATACATGTGTTGCGAGTTTGAGAAAATGGACACAAAGGGAGCAAAGGTCTTTGCTTTTCGACATTGCAATGTAGATGGTTGATATTTTTGTATGTTGAAAGTTGACGGGCTTAACAAGGAATGTAGTCTACGAAAGACACTGTTTATCAAAACCTAAAATCAGCTATTAGACCTGTACCACACAGACCCAGAATTCCCACACCTTTAGCCTTACAATCGTCATCGTCAACATTATCACCATCATCATCTGGCCATAATGAATTCCCGATGCCCACAGAATAAGCAAAACCAGAGTTATTTATTCAAGGGGAACTGAAAGACTTGGTTTAAAAGATGTGTTCTGGGTAGGTTGAATTGTTGTGTGGTTTGGTTATGACCAAGCTTAGGATCCGAGGTAACTTAAGAATGAAGTGAAGTTACAGTGCAACGGAGTACAGATGGAGTGAGGTGGCACGTTGAGTTTTGTTTACCTGTAGGTTAGCGTACAATCCGGTTCGTGATCAGAGGTATTCTTCCGTCTCTCCCTAAGAAACGAACTTAGGCCATCACAGTGCATTTTCATTTCATAGTGAACAGTTTTTTCGAACTAGTTGCAAGTACGTATATGGTTGTTCAATGTAACGCTAACACCTTCAACGTCGCCGAGGGACATGAAAACTTCTGAGGTATGTATCCTACTTCATTTTCCACCGTCACTAGATTGTACTATTAACAGTAGAGTGTAACACAGTACATTGACGTCGTTGTTTACATTCACAGTATGTCTCTCTACTATGTTCAAGGAACTCTGTAGTCAAGTTGTGCGTACATTGGTTGCTAAAGTGTCCCGGATCCTAAGCCTGGTTATGACAAAAGTTCCTTGTAACGTGTTTGAACACACAACACATCCTCAGCATTTGCTCTTGATGGATTGAGGGAAAACACAGGAAAAAACCTCAACCAAGTAGGATTTGAACTTGGGTCCGCTCGTATTACTGTCAGGCATGCTAACCATTACTCCACAGCGGTGGACTGCAGCTTGTATTAGCAGTTACATTTTTGTAGGTTACTTTTTCTTCTCAGCATATACCCGTGTGCAAACTCTTAATAGGGATTTCTACCAGATTCTCAATCCGTTATTTAACAATGCTGCATCAACTTCTGTTATCTAGCGTCAATAGAATTGTGGACGTCGAGAAAATCGGTGAATTTATTATGACATTACACGACATAGTCTAAGAGTTGGGGAAAATCGCGGAAAGAGTCTCGCTAGATAGTCTGCCCAAGCGGAATACGAACCCAAGACCGAGTGTAGTAATAGAATATCACTCGTTACCTCTAGACAATAAATAATTCTAAACGTCACCGGAGAAATGAATTTTCAAAACACGCTTAAAAAGCAAAAACGTTCGCTACAATCCAATCACTGTTAAAGCACGAAGATTAAGCAGTAACGTTTTATACGGGGACATCATTTTATTTTTACTTCAATTTTATTGTACCTGAGCTTTTAATGTATTTCACTCCCACCCCTTCTACTAATGAAGTTCTAACTGTCCTCCACACAGAACCAAGACCGCATATAGTGAACAGTACTGAGTTAGTGAAATATGTTCGCATTTTCCAGTGTCGAAAGAGCTTTCAATATTGAATCATGTTTTCGCACAAGTATTGTCTCAGTTTGCCTACGTCGCATCCCGGTTTCCCCACCCGCTTCTGCTCGCTCCTCTGTAAAGGCTAATGGGTGGGCTGTCTTAGCTCTTTTATGAAAACTTTAATTTCAGTTAGGAATTGGACGTCTACGTAATATTATACAACTGTTTAAAAAACTTAAATAAAAGGGCCTCGTTAAGTAATTAACTGTCACGTGATTTCCCCCCTTTCTACGATCCTGCGACATAACCACTTGGACGGACAGTAGATAGCATGTCTGATTAATTTTATCTGTGCGGGTCGGGCAGAAGTGAAGATTGAATTTACAGTACATAAGGTATTCTTTTATAGAGTAGGTACAGAATTATTTCAACATGAGTTACTAGTACGAAGGACGAAACTGGTAATTGGAATTAGATGCAATAGTCTGGAGTACGATAATATGCACAAAAGAACTGAAGCCTGTATCGAAATGAACGGCCACCATTTTAAGTGTTTAAATATTCATATTATGATTATTTTTAAATTTAATTTCATTCTCTATATTGTTCGCTAATGTGCTGTATACAGTATAATATGCACTGCATAATGCATACGTTCGCATGGATAACTCAGTTCGTGAGTAAAAACACTTATTGTTAATACAGTACTGTATTTTGATTAAACAAAAACCTAATGAAAATTATCAAACTCAAAATCGCGATATTTCCTAGTTTACGTAAATGGATGAACTACTTTCCTTCCCTCCTATACCTAATAAGTGATTTGTTTGTATTTTACGCAGTATCATCGAACTCCAGTCGTGGAAGGGGATAGCAAACGGTGTTTCCGGTTCTCAACCGTTGATCCAAAGGTATAGCCAGGGTAATATTAAAAATGTCAGTAAAAATAAAATGATGTCCCTGTATTTCGATTGTACTTCGGCTCTTTTTTTTTTTTTTTTTTGATACACAATTTGGGACATGGAAATCAGACTATCATAATGTTAAAACTAGCTTCAAGAAATGTAAATGCATTCAAACAAGTGAGCAGAAATGCAATTGGAGTAGCATATCGTCAGCCGCCGCTGGCTATGAGGAAGTCTGCAGCGTCAGCAAATCTTTTGCATAATAAAACACATGGGCCGGGCGCTGCATCGGGCCTTCCAGTCGACTTGCGATCATGGCACCGCGTCGCCCCCTCTATCTCGCGGTCAACTGGGCGACTGCCAAATTACCACAGACAATACCAATAGACTTCAGGCCTCCTTGTAATGCACCCAACAACTCCAAGAGCCAGACATTTTCCGGACGTGGACTTTGTGCATTTCGAATTTATCTGCGATTATCCTTCTGCTATATTCATACGGAGGACTGAATATTGGGAGGTCAACAATTTGTTATTTAATAAGAAGCCGAGATCTGGACGAAGCTTTTAGTTCTGGGAAAGAACATGTACTATACATTGCGAATAGGCTAGTGATTTTTGTCCATAGCGATAGGAAATCTAATAAAGAATAATTTATCCCTCTGGCGTATTTCAATAGCGTGCACGGTTTTCGTGTAAATTTAATTTTAAAAACATCTAAATTCAAACCATTGCACGAAGAGAGCAAGTGGCAACGTCTTGGCGGAGAGCAGCTCACCTACCGAGACTCACCAAGTTCGTTGACTTCTTAGATCTGTATCACAAGTAGTGTGTGTTAGCAGCGATGTTGTCGGACTGCTGAAACTTCAAACTTAATTTTCTAATTATCCGTGCATTTAATCATGAAATGTAATATCGATTTGCTATTCATTTACGTGTATCCTATCGTCTTTTTCAATCTGCAAGATTAATTCACTTCCAAACTGCATATGGCGAGCCAAACATTGAAATAAACTTAGCACAAAATGACCTAAAGGTGATCGCATTCACACGTAGTTCTACATAAAGATATGTAGCATAGTAAAGCTATGAAACTGTTGACAGGCGATTGGATCCATACGTAGTTCTACGTAAAGATATGTAGTAAAGGTAAACACCTGTCGAAAGGTGATCGTACTCACATGTAGTTCTACGTAAAGATGTGTAGTGAAGCTAAACACCTGTCGAAAGGTGATCGCATCCACACGTAGCTCTACGTAAAGATATGTAGCACAGTAAAGCTATGAACCTGTTGACAGGCGATTGGATCCATACGTAGTTCTACGTAAAGATATGTAGTAAAGGTAAACACCTGTCGAAAGGTGATCGTACTCACATGTAGTTCTACGTAAAGATGTGTAGTGAAGCTAAACACCTGTCGAAAGGTGATCGCATCCACACGTAGCTCTACGTAAATATATGTAGCACAGTAAAGCTATGAACCTGTTGACAGGCGATTGGACCCATACGTAGTTCTACGTAAAGATATGTAGTATAGTAAAACTATGAACTTGTCGAAAGGTAATCGGACTACACGTAGTTCTACATAAAGTTATGCAGTATAGTAGAACTACGAATCTATCGAAATGTGATCGCAAGCATACGTAGTTCTACGTAAATATACTTGGTAAAGCTAAACACCTGTCGAAAGGTGATCGCACCACACGTAGTTCTACGTAAATATATATAGCATAGTAAAGCTATGAACCTGTCGAAATGTGACCGCACCCTTACGTAGTTCTACGTACAGATATGTAGTGAAGGTAAACACCTGTCGAAAGGTGATCGCACTCACACGTAGTTCTACGTAAAGTTATGTAGTATAGTAAAGCTATGAACCTATTGACAGACGATTGCAGCTATACGTAGTTCTACGTAAAGATATGTAGTAAAGCTAAACACCTGTCGAAAGGTGATCCCACCCACACGTACAGTAGTTCTACGTAAAGGTATGTAGTAAAGCTAAACACCTATCGAAAGGTGATCGTACCCATACGTAGTTCTACGTAAAATATGCAGCACAGTAAAGCTGTGCATCTGTCAATTTTTTTGGTATGATGGATACTAAAATAATTTTTTCCCACAAAATCCTCGAAATCGATTTTCATTAACGAAATACTTTTCTAATGAGAAAATAAAGCGCAAGTTGAAGCAATGCAAGACGAGAAAGAAATAAATCATGAATAAGCAATTACTATATTAGGAACTATTTGTTCACTTTCACAATAAAATTGCAATTACATTCTTCTTATACGTCAGATGTATTCATTCGTACTGGAAAATTAGATAGCATTATGCGTGAAGAAACTGATTTGTCACAGTGAGAATGTCGGGGAGACAGTCTGTGTGGACCAAGCATTACAGCGATTACCCTTTTGTCACGGATTACGAAGGGAGTGTCCGCAGTCCGCTTGCAGCTAATATAAACCTCCAGCAATGCATGCTTACACTCGTATCGAGGCCACTAAACACTCACAATGTTACTGTACATCTATGCTTAAAAGTCTACTTATATAAACCATTTAACTTTTCTAAGAATCTGTTTTCAGCTCTAGTGTCTGGTTAAATTTGAAGTACATGCTCTATGTTGGAGGAAATTTTAAAATACTAGATGGCCAAGACGGTTATTTATGAAACGGTGACAATGAGGTGATGACGAGAACTGGTCAATGGACATGGGAAAGGAAGTTCCAAGATAAAATGACATCTGAACTGAATGAGAGCCGTCCAGCCAGTTAAACGTGCAGAATTTAGATGAATAAATGGAACAAATATTTATATTAATCTTGTTTCCTAGTACATGAACCACATACAAATTTGTTTACTATTACTAAGCACGATTAAGAGATTTTCACAGAAACATACACAAGTTTTTAGTATCTCCCAGGGTTTGTAGACAAAGGAAACGCAATCGTCTACAAATTTATGGAAAAAATGTAGGTAATTATATTATTATGCAACGAAATATACGAGAAAGGCGTATGGCCTGAAGATTTCACTGAGACAATATTGCTGCCATTACCTAAGAGAAATAATGCCAAGAAATGTAATCAGTTCAGGCCTGATATTGTATTCGGCGAAGATTCTCCTACGAATGAAGAATCGACGTTTATATTCTAAGATGAAAGAACAGTTGGAAGAAGAGCAATTTGGCTTCAGGAAGGGAAAAGGTACGAGAGCTGCAATTGAACTGCTCCGGACAATCTGCGAAAGATACCTAGAGAAAAATAAAGAAGTGTATGTAGTAGCCTATTTGTGAATCTGAAAAAGGCTTTCGACAGAGTAGATTGGAATAAACTTACGGGGATTATGAAGAAACTAGATGTGGATTGAAAGAGAGGAGGCTATTCAGCAATCTTTATGCTCTTATGAAACAACGAGTCAAAGTTATGCCAGGAGAAGAAATGTCAAAGGGAAGTCGAATAGGGAGAGGAGTACGACAAAGAATGCTCTTTATCACCCACCCTGTTCAACATCTACTTGGAGGGGTTTAGTGAAGAACTGTTTTCAGAACATGGGAGGAGTGATAGTAGGAGGAAGAAGAATAAAGTGTGTAAGATTTGCTGATGATATGGCGTTGTTATCAGAAGAGGAGATGATACTAAGGAATATGCTACTGGAGCTAAATGACAGCTGTGAGCAGTATGGAATGAATATAAATGCCAACAAGACGAAGACCATGGTCGTAAGAAGAAAAGTAAAGAAGGTAAACTTGCGAATTCTAAATGAGACAGTAGTGCAAGGGAAGAGCTTCAATTACTTGGGGTGCTGCCAAAAAGTCAAAAGGAGAATTGCAATGGCAAAGGAAGCTTTTAATAGAAAAAAGAGCATCTTCTGCGGACCTCCGGAGAAAGAAGTAAGGAAGAGACTAGTGAAGTGCTTTGTGCGGAGTGTAGCATTGTATGGGGCAGAAACATGGACATTACGACGAAGTGAAGCGAAACGATTAGAAGCATTTGAAATATGAATATGAATATGAAGAAGAATGGAGTGTGTCAAATGGACAGACAGAATAATAAATGAAACTGTGCTAGAAAGAGTGGGCGAAGAAAGAATAATGCTGAAACTAATCAGGAAGAGAAAAAGAAATTACTTGGATCCTTGTCTTAGAAGAAACTGCCTACTGAAGGGTGCACTGAAAGGAATGGTGAACGGAAGAAAAGTTCGAGGCAGAAAAAGATATCAGATGATTGACAACATTAACATACTTGGGTCGTAAGCGGAGAGTAAGAGGAAGGCAGAAAATAGGAAATATTGGAGAAATCTGAATTTGGAGTGAAATATCTACCCTTAGGCAGGCCATTATGAATGAATCTACCACTAAATTCTAGTCCCAATAAAATTCAAAATATTAGTAACTTATTGTTCACATCCACAATGACATACAGTATTCTAAGAAATCATGATCCATTTCTTCATGATCAACATTGTCGTCGCAGTGCACGAAGACGCTTGGTCGAAAATATTACCATTATATTTAATTAAATAGAAATTGGATCCTTGGCCGGAGCGACGACAGATATTTAATATCAATCAATGTGGCAGCTGATAATAATTATTTTTTTAAATGAATCCACCTGCAGTCGAATCAAACCCGACACTGCTATAAGGTAGGCACTTTTAGACGTTTTAATCACAGTGCATAACATTTAACTGATAAAAGACTTCCATTGTCGAATAAATTATACAAGGTAGCTGATCTATGCACTCATATTACTTAGATATAACCTCGCCGTACGTGAAACCTGGAGCTCAAGATGACAAATAATGACTTGCATATCAAGAGTACGATTTTGAAAGTATTTTCCCCCCTTTAAAACATGTTACTTTCATGATAGTCAATGAAATACTGAATGAAGAAAACTTGTATAAAAGGGACATATTGATCGTTAATATTATTTTAATTACAGGCCTACATTATATGATTCAAAATAAATTTTCGCCTTTACTTGTATAAATAAATAAAATATTTATAAAACTGCATACGATATAGCCTATAGTTCTGCGATACCTCGCGCATAGTCAAAATATTCGTATGGATACGACTATAGCAGAACATATGGCAAACCCTAGTTTTCACTATCTTGTCTTTTATACAGTCTTAGAAAAAAGTTTAACTAACATTATTACCTCAACTAGTACTCTTGTGAACCAGGTCGCACGTCCACTGATCATGCGCACTGCCTCCTTTTTGGAACTGACTCTGCGACAATACTCTTTTCTACAACTGTATATATTTTGATGTTTCTTCTTTTGTGAACGTTGTCTCGACACACTTTACAACCATTCATATTAACCTAATATTAATTTCAATAAGCTGAAGGAGATTTCTCTGAATATGTCTACCTATGATTGTAAAGTGCATACATCATTTGCGGGGGTTAAAAATTAAATTTAACACAATTCAGCCTAGACATTTAATTATATTAGTTATACATTTCAACGCAAGTTTGCTCGAGTATCGAATTTATTTGCAGCAAATAATGCATTGAGTACCTCTTTTTGAGTTTCTGGCTGATATGTACGTCTATTATCAGGTGGAGCAAGTGGAAAGCTTCAAAGACTTTGGGTGTACTATAAGCAGTAATATGAGCTGCCATGAAGAAGTCAAAAGGAGAATTAGCAATGGCAAAGGAAGCTTTTAATAGGAAAAGGAGGACCTTCTGCGGACCTCTGGAGAAAGAAGTAAGGAAGAGATTAGTGAAGTGCTTTGTGTGGAGTGTAGCATTGTCTGGGTGAGAAAAATGGACATTACGACGAAGTGAAGAGAAGCGATTAGAAGCATTTGAAATGTGAAGCGTGTGAAATGAACAGATAGAATAAGAAACGAAGCTGTGTTCGAAAGAGTGGATGAAGAAAGAATAATGCTGAAACTGATCAGAAAGAGGAAAAGAAACTGCCTTCTGAAGAATGCACTGAAAGGAATGGTGAACGGGAGAAGAGTTCAGGGCAGAAAAAGATATCAGATGATAGACGACATTAAGATATATGGATCGTATGAGAAGACAAAGAGGTAGGCAGGAAATAGGAAAGACTGGAGAATGCTGGGTTTGCAGTGAAAGACCTGCCCTTGGGCAGAACACTATGAATGAGTGAACATCTCACTTGACGATGTGTGTCAGAGGGAGAACAATAATTAGAGATGATAGATTTTCGCAGTCGCGATAAATGCGAAAAGTGTCCAATGTTACGTAAGTGTGCCTTAGAGAGGGAATTTCATACCTTACAGTGGTTTTCTAATCCGAGATAAAATGCTAAATAAAGGAGTTTCTGCAAAAAATGTAAAATTATAATTTCATGACTTTTTTTTTTGATTTTTCATGCACTTTGGCCAGCCCTTAAATTTTTCTAGCACTTGGATATCCTTTGCTTCCGTTCACTCTTTATAAAATAAACTGCCTCCTCAATAGTGGCGAAAAAGTTTAAATTGAACTCGATGTATTTAAAAGTAATTGTTGACTTGTTCGATTCCCTTTCCTGTTCCACTTTTGCAAAATCACTATTAAACAACGAGAGGGAAGCTATTAAAGTGAGCAATTTTATGTAAGGGGTTCAAATATTTTAATGTGCAAATTGTGTAATATGAGGTTGTTGTGGAAGAAAAGAGATGTATTGGAAAAGCACATAATTCCAACCTTGTGTACACAAAATAAATTTTTGGCACTGGAAAGTTCCTTTTTGTAAGCACGATGATGCGTATTCGACAAACACAGACAAATCTGCTCTTTTAGTATTTTAAGATAATTGTTATCAGTTAGATATCAGTATACTCAAATGTTCCCCATTGTTCATACTTCCGTGAAGAGGAAATGTCCTTCAGTAGCTTTGAGGATTTGAATAAATAGGTATGAAATTCTTTGCATGTAAAATGCTTCAAATATATTGTACTGTTACAATACCCTTTACTGCTTCTACTGACAGTCTGTTCCTTTCATCTGACCATTGGGTGTTGATTAGTGAAAATACCCTTTCAACATAGGCATTATGTGCAATTATTGGAAAAAATAATTAACATTATATAGCCTACAGCAAAATTTGGAAACACTTATCATTCACAACCTGCTAAAAAAAATGTAAGTTACTTCACTGAAAATCTATTGTTTCCAAGAAAAATGCTTCATCTTGAGCGTATTCCGAATCTCACCGGTGAGCAATCCGATGGCATCACGGTGTTCTGAATTCCACCGATGACGTCATTGATGCTCCACCGGTGTCGCACCGGTGCCATCAACTTGCAGAGATGGTGACAGTCTCCATCAGCCGCCATCAGTGAATCTGATTGGTTCTTGTATAGGGCGGGAATTAGCAGACGAATGACATCGTGCACTGTTGTGTCATGGCGGTGTGTTCTGCTATATTGTTTGTAATGAGCACAACGTAAAAACAATATGTTAATGGCTTATGAGCGAACATGTCAACGGACCAGTTATTACTACCGGTTCAAGAAATAAATTGTTTATGATCTCTTTTCTTTGAACGAGATGGCAGTACGGAAATTTCGCAAAATTTTGCTAGCGTAGCACAGATAACCACTTACACAGTCGCCATGACAGCATCGATCCTTCCAGCAGTTTTGTTCCTTATTTTCGTTGCAACGTGACATCATTGATGCCACCGGACCGGTGAGATTCGGTATACGCTGCTTGCTTCAAAACAAATTCTTTTAGAGCACAGAATTCATAAAATGCATATTTTTCAGATAACGACAGAAACACATACTTTGACCTCAGATTTTATCTTTTATAGGTCCTACTGTATTTCAATATTTGGTACATTGCGTTGTTGAAAGGCAGAAAGCCGCACATTTTGGCTTTATCGTAAAAAGCCGGCCGGACGCTCACAAAATACTAAAAAAAAAAAAAAACAGGACATGTCCGGCGAAATCCGGACGTCTGGTCACCCTATGTTTGTAATGTTTATGAACTCCGGGACTACACTGTCAATGGTTGTCAACGCATTAGAGACATGCCAGAGATGTTCGAATGTGTCCGATTGTCGATGAGGAAACGTGCTGATGCCTGCCTTGTCATGAACTGTGGTCATATTGAACACAAATTATAACGCTCTCATCCATCAGTGATATCGGATGTTATGTTACCCGCGAGCACTTGATCTGGTGAGACATAAAACTCCTTATTTCTGAAACGGCTGGTTTCCGGACCTATGTTCATTAGGATTTTTTGCCTTGTTTCACTGAACTCAACCTACTCCTTCAGTTTGTACATATAATTATGAAACGCTCTGTATACTGAGTGAAAGAGTAAGTCCCATTGACATCTTAATAAGTTCTGACTAAGACTACAAGCAATCATTTCATACAATCATCTGTTACAAGGAAACATTCCAAATCCCTTGAAAATTTATACACGTAGGAAAGGAAACAATGAATAACTGTCAATACGAACTGCAAGACACAAAAAATAGCTTCAAAAATACAATAAGACCTACAACTGAGTCACTATTTCCAATGCGTAACGTGCATAATCTTCCTACTTGTTCATCTATTCATAATTATCCAACCAGTTCCAGACTTGGTATACATTTAACTAAGTACAAATATAGTACTACAAGCAATAGTTTTATTTCCATATCATATAAACTTTATAATTCTTTACCCATGAATATAAGAAATAAGTCATATTTTACTTTCAGAAGATTAGTGAGAAAGGCATTGATGACAAATTCACTCTACAGAGGCAATGAGTTTAGCAATATTACGTTTTAGATACCATTGCTTTAACCTAATGTAAATTACACATTTGTACATTTTAACCTGATCTTATACCATTTCTTTTAACACTTTTAATCTGTCTTTGTAATTGTCTGAAAATTGTATATTTATTTTCATTTTATTTCAATATCTATGCATATTATTGTAGGCCATGTATTATATATCTGTATTTTGACGTTGTCTATGGGCTGTATATTTGCTGAATGATATCCACCTCACCTCACATCTGTCTGTCTGTCTGTCTGTCTGTCTGTCTGTCTGTCTGTCTGTCTGTCTGTCTGTCTGTCTGTCTGTCTGTCTGTCTGTCTGTCTGTCTGTCTGTCTGTCTGTCTGTCTGTCTGTCTGTCTGTCTGTCTGTCTGTCTGTCTGTCTGTCTGTCTGTCTGTCTGTCTGTCTGTCTGTCTGTCTGTCTGTCTGTCTGTCTGTCTGTCTGTCTGTCTGTCTGTCTGTCTGTCTGTCTGTCTGTCTGTCTGTCTGTCTGTCTGTCTGTCTGTCTGTCTGTCTGTCTGTCTGTCTGTCTGTCTGTCTGTCTGTCTGTCTGTCTGTCTGTCTGTCTGTCTACCTACCTACCTACCTACCTACCTACCTACCTACCTACCTACCTACCTACCTACCTACCTACCTACCTACCTACCTATCTATCTATCTATCTATCTATCTATCTATCTATCTATCTATCTATCTATCTATCTATCTATCTATCTATCTATCTATCTATCTAAATTCATTTCAAATATGTTACATTATTTTATTAATTTTATTACACTCAAAGGAGAATTGAAATATTGAAAAAAGGATATTTCAAAACTTTTTGTGATATTTGTAGCAAGAGTTCAGTTTGTAAGACAGTAGCCTATATTTGGGAAGGATTTGAGTTGTTTTGATGTGTACTTCCTTTCGCTACATAACGCACTAAGTCCACAATCAGCGAGAACTCATTTATTCTCTGAGATACAGTTGCGAGGACTATGGGTATAGAACTGTATGTTGGAATATGATTGTCATAAATTGGATGAGATATCAATCAAGTCACAATAAGAAGCTGGATGTCATGATATTAAGAAGTTAGTATTTTGTTTGAATCCTGTATTCTGGAAGAGGCGTACCCAACTTTATTAATGTCAGAAAAATTAGCTCTGGAAAAGTTCAGTTCCAGAAATCACTGAGGCAGCCACCGATGATCTGTGTGATAAGCCAGAATGTTGTTAAGTAACAAATCGTTAAATTTAGGCCAATTTATTTTGAGCTCATTTGTAATTAAGCGTTTCATGGAAGTCAGTTGTATAATATATAATGAGAAGTTCGACGGCACCGCGATATATAAGGAGTTCAGATCCCAAATAGGCTTCAGTAATGGTAATGGAAGGGTCTGTAAGTGTTTTACTTAATACAGTTGCTAATTAATAATATAATATAATATAATATAATATAATATAATATAATATAATATAATATAATATAATATGATATAATATAATATAGTCTAATATAATATAATATAATATAATATAATATAATATAATATAATATAATATAATATAATATAAATGATATAATATAATATAATATAATATAATATAATATAATATAATATAATATAATATAATATAATATAATATGATATAATATAATATAATATAATATAATATAATATAATATAATATAGCATATTAATTTAATGTTCTGCCCAAGGGCAGGTCTTTCACTGTAAAAGTATGATGCTGAAATTGATCAGGAAGAGGAAAAGGAATTGGTTGGGTCACTAGCTGAGAAGAAATTGAATACTGAAGAACACACTGGAAGGAATGGTGAACGGGAGAAGAGTTCGGTGTAGAAAAAGATATTAGATGATAGACGACATTAAGATATATGGATCATATGAGGAAACAAAGAGGAAGGCAGAAAATGGAAGGACTGGAGAAAGCTGAGTTTGCATGAAAGACCTGTCCTTGGGCAGAACACTAAATGAAATGAATGAAATTAAATTACTGAGGAAGGGGATGTTGAGAAGTAAATGAAAGTGAACATGAGGAAGGTAAATGTGACTCGTATACAAACATGTGAGGACCACCATATTAACCCTTTCTTACCTATAGATACCATATGGCAATAATTAACTTTATAGCATTTATATACTTGTGTGTTACATATGAAGGTAAATTTTGCTGGATAACTTCTATTTCAATACATTTTCATCAATATAGTTTTGTTTCAAATGTTGCCACTCCCGTAACTTGGTCACTGAATTGGTCCTAATACAGCTATTTGTTTCAACATGGATTGCTTGTAAATTTAATTTGGGTTAGAAAGGGTTAAACACGGAAAAACAAGGGTTAAATTTAAGTGAATACCATAGTTTAATGAAGATTGATATATCATTTAGTTTGAATGTGCATACTTTATATTACTTGCTATATGTTTCCATTGAATTATGGTAATAACTTAATTTTAGCCCTTGTTTTCTACGGTTTTAGTAAATGGCGCTTGGTCCACTATGGTTCTGAACCCTTCGATTTGTTGATTGACAGCAAATATATCAATATGGCTGTTTACAATTGCAAGATATACCTACAATGTAAAACTAGGACTACAAAGTATTTTTTCACGAGTCTTTTGGATTCTGTATTTCATAGTCCAAATTGTTTTTATAGCTGAAGAAAAATAAGCGGTACAAAACGATACCTGAAAGGCAGGAAAAAGGATGAACTATCACTGTGAAAACGTGGATTCCTCTTCTAACCTGTCACCACCACAAAGAGCCGAAGACGGGGATTGGTGGCTGAACTGTGCCCGTGGGTCATTCTATCCCGTCGAAGGACTGACCTTCGACGCACAGTTGACAAGGCGACGAAGCAGCGACAGGTCCAGAGGCTGGGCTGGAGTGAACTAGGGTTTCTCGCATTCCAGACAAGCGTGTACTACCAGTTTCTCGTACATCTACCGTCTCCGTGGAAGCTGCAATGTGTGTCATGGCCGAGTAAGGAGACGAGGAGGAATTTGAAAATTCCTAGCCTCGTTATATTTTCAATTCGGACTCGTGTTCTTTTGTATTATTGGGATCGAATTATTATTATTATTATTATTATTATTATTATTATTATTATTATTATTATTATTATTATTATATGTAGAGTACTTTGAGATTTAAAATTAAGGGATGGACATGATTTAGAAATCCTACTAGAAAAAGTCCTACTCATTGAAATATTGCTTACTATGACTTCCAGCAAAATATTATAGATTTATACTAAATTTGTGTGCGGTAGCTCCATTAAAATTACACATTACATCAGTTGCGAAACTTCATTTTCTTTCCAGTGGAAATTCTTGTACTAGTTTAATATATACGTTCAGTATATCCAAAAAATCCATAATTGAAATGATCGCTGAGGTGTATGAACTTATCATAAATACATGCATAAAACACACACACACACACACACACGTCTTCATACATACGTACATACATACATACATACATACATACATATTTATAGACAATGATTGCCCAAAACTGTTTAATTTTCATTCCGAGACGACACAGGAAAAGCAAAGCTGAATGTACAGATGTTTTAAAACAATACAAATTTATTTGTTAGTGACACTGTTAAACGTTACATTATGTAACCGCAGAACGTGAAATTTTACTCGTACGCTGCAAACGGAAGAAGAAGAAGAAAAATGAGGTAAATTCTATGGTTTAATTAGAAAGTCCCAGTCGTCAATTGGCTCTCCAAGACTATATAAACTAGAGTTGAACAACGATTGAGAAATCAAGATTAACAACGCCTCAAAGCCGAAAACCCGCACGATAACATTGCCTACGACGTCGTTGACTGCTTGTGAGTGAATTAAGCGATCCAGACTTCGGGAGTGGTCAACTCTCGAACGTCAAGCAGCCTTGAGTCGTCACAGCTGTTTATACCAGACTGAACTTTTATCTGTTTTGATAACTGTTATGTATGTATAAACAATCAAGTAGCCTATTTGATACATCATCTCTACCTTTCAGTGTATAATAATCAGTTCCCCAATCTTTATTTAAATACTAGTCCCTTAATAAAAGGCTAGGAATCTTTTTTCATATGTTTCAGATGAAATTACAATTTAAAGTAAAAAAAAACATTAACGCTCTATTTAACGTTATGTTTTATGTTTCTTATTGTTAGAAATACAAATTTATTTGAGAATTGTTCTTCTATTTATAACTTATAACCATAGGTAATATCTGATAATAGAAAACATGAAAAGAATTTAATCGAGATTGTGTATAATGTTGATACATGCCAACACCCCTTTCAACAATATTTCAAAGCGTTGCTTGAAAATAAAGTTTTCTTTTGATGCGTTGCCAATGTACCTTGTAATTCGGTGCATTGAATTGTGAAGAAGTGTATTTTATGTAAGTACTGTATATATTTTTTATTTTCTGCTCACACAAATTATTATTTTATATTGTTAAAACTTGTACAGTATAATGCAGGCCTAAATTGAAATATGTAATGTTAGGCAATTATTTGTTGTTCTAGAAATGCAATGCATATATTTTTTGTAAACGTGAACATTTATTTTGTGCCATATTGTGACTTAATGTTTACATGTCGAGGCAAGGAGTAACTGAACTCTCGATCTCTCATTCTCCTCGATCTACATAACACAGTGGACAGTGCGTTCCTAACTTAACGCATTTCGGTACCCTGTGCCGCAGTCTGCTTATTACAATTTGGGATTCGTATTTGGGGAAATAGTTCTGGTATTCTTAAATTAATTATTTTACAAAAAGGGGCCTTACGTATTATTACAGATGTCCCTTTCAATGTCCCTTGCAAACATTTCTTCAAATAAGAGAAAATTCTGACTATTGTGAATATATATGACCTGCCCTTGGGCAGATCACTATGAATGAATGAATAATACACAGCGGGCCAAAAAAGGCACAAAATTAGAAATACTCTATTTTCGGAAATACATAACATTAATTTATAATGAATACACTGTTAGAAAGAATAGACTTTAAAGATGAGCAGGACTTTTTATTATGTTTTTTGAGGATCAATTAAAATCTTATGGAGATCAATACACAATGATGCGAAAAATGTGATTTTGAAGACAATTTATTACTTCAAAATGCAGAAACTGAATGTTGGTAAAATTATTAATAATTAATGATCTTTGAAATAGTCAAAATTAAAAATTATTATCTATGTGACCGCCATTTGCCCGCACAACCATTTGTAGGCGTCTTCTCCATTGTCCAGTAGCACTGGATATGTCTTTGATCAAGCCGGTCCCAAAATTCAAGAAGGCGTTGTCTTAAATGTTCAATATTACGAATTCTTGTTTTGTAGTAAACTGCTTTTTGTAGTTGATTCCATACAAAATAGTCCATAGGATTAAGATCTTGTTTGAAACTCCAGCGGAAACCATCAGAGAATCTGAGAAATGCGATTTTTCACGCAATAATCTCTCAGGAGAGATGTCCGTACCTTATTAATCAATCGTTGTACACTTGAAACAGATCATTCTCGCTGAGCGTAGTTCCTTACAATTTGACAGGCAGATAAATTATCATATTGGTGCAAATGTTTAATGAAAATCTCGTCTTCGTTCGTTAAGCGACCCATTATTCACAAAATGACAACTCAAAACGGAAGAAAACAAATGATGATAGCACAACAAACGGCTTGGCCTGCTGAACTCGTAAGACCATAATGCTTAATTCGGCATAAACAAACGATTTTGCACTGCCTTACAAAAAATAAAATAATAATGTTTAATAAATGATAAAAAATTAAATACTACATTACTTTCCCGGTCTACAAGGACGGTGAAATTTGCCTGTGAAACTTCCAAGTGAAATCATTAGCTACTGGAATATAATCATTTAAATTTTGTGACTTTTTTTTTGGCCCTCTGTATAGGTCTATATTTCAATGTTTGTTGAGGGTAAAAAGGGAATTAACTATAATAGCAACCGGGATGTTCATTACCTACTACTTGAACCGTTATGTCAGAATGAAGAAATCAAAGCGTTGGCTAAATTCAATGTCTCTAAAATTATCTAATAAATTACCTCACGAGACTCATTATATTAATTTATTTAGATTTAGAAATATTTTACGAACAAGCCTTTTTATACTGTGACAATATTTTGAACAAGCAGAAACCCTCCAATTTTAATTTTAATCTTAATTTTATGTTAATTTTGTATTATTCATTGACTATGACCACAAGAATATATTTTTTATGTTTATGGCCGTGATTAAAGTAAATTAAAAATTCATGTCAAAATAAAAGCCGAACAGGGAATTGCCTCCCATACCACCGGACGCAACAGGTTCTCTGCCCCGAGATGACCCGCTGGACAAGTCAACCATGTGTCTTATTCTTAAACCTACAAGTGATAGCGCTTAGTACTTACAAGGAACGTAATAGACGGCGTTTAGAATAGAATTAGTCTGGCATTACTATGGTAATTTGGTAGACGACTTACCAATTAGCAAAAAACGGGCTAACAACAGAAAAAAGCTACAAGCTCTATGATTAAGACGAAGGTTACTGCGGCGTCAACAACACCACTACTCAATTATCATTTACCGCTCCATCGCCTTTGGCGCCGTAATATAAAGCACTGAAAAACGAAGAGCAAATTAATAAAGACTCGTTCCCAGAAACTGCGTCTCACTATTTGGGCAGCCTACTGGACACGATTTGCGTACTCTGACCGCCTGTAATCTTCACGCGAAACTTATTTTGTTTCTGTAGTAATAGTTGTAGTAGTAGTAGTAGTAGTAGTAGGCCTATAGTAGTAGTAGTAATAATAGTAGTAGTAATAGTAGTAGTATAGTAGTAGTAATAGTAGTAGTATAGTAGTAGTAATAGTAGTAGTAATAGTAGTAGTATAGTAGTAGTAGTAATAGTAGCAGTAGTAGTAGTAGAGGTAGTAGTAGTAGTAGGCCTATAGTAGTAGTAATAATAGCAGTAGTAATAGTAGTAGGCCTATAGTAGTAGTAATAATAGTAGTAGTAATAGTAGTAGTAATAGTAGAAGTAATAGTAGTAGTAGTAGTAGTAATAGTAGTTGGCCTATAGTAGTAGTAATAATAGTAGTAGTAATAGTAGTAGGCCTATAGTAGTAGTAATAATAGTAGTAGTAGTAATAGTAGTAGGCCTATAGTAGTAGTAGTAATAATAGTGGTAGTAGGCCTATAGTAGTAGTAATAGTAGTAGGCCTATAGTAGTAGTAGTAGTAATAATATTAGTAGTAATAGTAGTAGGCCTATAGTAGTAGTAATAGTAGGCCTATAGTAGCAGTAGTAATAATAGTAGTAGTAGTAGTAATAGTAGTAGTAATAGTAGTAGTAATAGTAGTAGCAGTAGTAATAGTAGTAGTAGTAGGCCTATAGTAGCAGTAGTAATAATAGTAGTAGTAATAGTAGTAGTAGTAATAGTAGTAGTAATAGTAGTAGTAGTAATAGTAGTAGTAATAGTAGTAGTAGTAATAGTAGTAGTAGTAGTAGTAGGCCTATAGTAGCAGTAGTAATAATAGTAGTATTAATAATAGTAGTAGTAATAGTAGTAGGAGTAATAGTAGTAGTAGTAGGCCTATAGTAGCAGTAGTAATAATAGTAGTAGTAATAGTAGTAGTAATAGTAGTAGTAGTAATAGTAGTAGTAATAGTAGTAGTAGTAATAGTAGTAGTAGTAGTAGTAGGCCTATAGTAGCAGTAGTAATAATAGTAGTATTAATAATAGTAGTAGTAATAGTAGTAGGAGTAATAGTAGTAGTAGTAGTAATAGTAGTAGGCCTATAGTAGTAGTAATAGTAGTAGGCCTATAGTAGTAGTAGTAATAATAGTAGTAGTAATAGTAGTAGGCCTATAGTAGTAGTAGTAGTAATAGTAGTAGTAGTAATAGTAGTAGTAGGCCTAATAGTAGTAGTAGTAGGCCTATAGTAGTAGTAATAGTAGTAGGCCTATAGTAGTAGTAATAATATTAGTAGTAATAGTAGTAGGCCTATAGTAGTAGTAATAGTAGGCCTATAGTAGCAGTAGCAATAATAGTAGTAGTAATAGTAGTAGTAGTAGTAGTAGTAGTAATAGTAGTAGTAATAGTAGTAGTACTAGTAGTAGTAATAGTAGTAGTAGTAGAATAGTAGTAGTAGTAATAGTAGTAGTAATAATAGTAGTAGTAGTAATAGTAGTAGTACTAGTAGTAGTAATAGTAGTAGTAATAGTAGTAGTACTAGTAGTAGTAGTAATAGTAGTAGTAGTACTAGTAGTAGTAATAGTAGTAGTAGTAGTAGTAGTAATAGTAGTAGTAGAATAGTAGTAGTAGTAATAGTAGTAGTACTAGTAGTAGTAATAGTAGTAGTGGTAATAGTAGTAGTAGTACTAGTAGTAGTAATAGTAGTAGTAGTAGAATAGTAGTAGTAGTAATAGTAGTAGTACTAGTAGTAGTAATAGTAGTAGTAGAATAGTAGTAGTAGTAATAGTTGTAATAGTAATGATTAAATAGTGAATTATTGATTAATAAATACTGATTAGTAACCCATATTTAACAATGCTCTGGAAATAAGCTGTCCTAACATATTGATGTGGAGTACAGCATTTTAAATTTCACAATAAATAAAGAACCATTGATAGTTTTACAGTAATATGGTCAATGTGTTCTTCCCAGGTTAGTGTGGGATCAAGAATAATCCCCAGCATCTTCATTCTATTAGATGGAACAGCATATTTTAATGATAAACTTAGGGATTCAGTTTTGGATTCAGTAAAAACCCATTCGAAAATAGCGTGATTTGCCATTCAGAAAATTATATTCTTTAAATTTTTCAGTTTATCACTTTAAGTTCTTCGATCTAAAGATGAAAGCAGCAGCAGCAGCAGCAGC
This sequence comes from Periplaneta americana, assembly GCF_040183065.1. Taxonomy (NCBI): domain Eukaryota; kingdom Metazoa; phylum Arthropoda; class Insecta; order Blattodea; family Blattidae; genus Periplaneta; species Periplaneta americana. Next base: position 72,088,584 of record NC_091131.1, on the reverse strand, counting down.
AGCAGCAGCAGCAGCAGTAGTAGTAGTAGTAGTAGTAGTAGTAGTAGTAGTAGTAGTAGAAGACTGAAAATTAGAATAAAGAAATACTATTTGCTGTAATACTTAAATGTGACTAATCTACGAAATGATGTCTAATCAATAACAGTCAATCCTCCAATAATAGTAAATAATAATAATAATAATAATAATAGGCCTAATAATAATAATAATAATAATAATAATAATAATAATAACGTGATAAAACAGAATATTGTTCATCTTGATTACACAACTTTTAACACTGTATTACTTCGGAATATGTATGATAAGACTTTCTTGTGTTAAATTCTAACGTACCTTGCTTACAGGAAACAAAACAGGAGGCGCCAAGACCAACAACGACCAGTTCTGAGGATGACCCATAAATAGGTCGAAACATGTAAACAAGGTACGTTAGAATTTAACACAGAGAAAGTCTTATCATACATATTCCGAAAAGTATATTGTTGTTGCTGTTTAGTCAACTGTTCGAAGACAGGTTGGAACCTCATTAGTGACGACAATGAGACATCATTTTTGAGGCAAATAAGCAAGGAGATAGTGGGGTATAGTGGTCAGTTCCTTTCCTGCTCCGTAGCATACATCACTGACTAGTAACATAGCCTACCGGTATTACACTAATCAAACTTCAGATGTATACAAACAATAAATAATTTATTGTCTTTCCTCTGGTACATACCGTCAAGTGAGATGTACTGTCTAATAATGTACAGATACGAAAATAAAATGTGGAGCTTCCTTATTATATACATTTCGCTTACAACACACTGCGCAACTATAATCTTTTCGCTGTAAGAAAAATCCTAATGTAAACAACAGCACGTGAGTGAAGTGAGGCGTCATTGGCCACTGTTTGGCGCCATAGATTCTCAGTACATGTTCCCGCCTACTGTTGTACATTCTGTTTCATGTTAAACATTTCCCGTTACTCGTCAAGTAGGCCTAACCTCACTACTATGCATTCGTTTGCTTAGAAAACATTTACTTTATAATTACAGTAATTAAATTATTTTTTAAGTCTTATGTCTTCACAATGGACAGTTGAGGATACAGAAGCCATACTTCAGTACCACGTGCTTACGTGAACTACGGTACGAGCTCAAGTAACGCCAGCTTGTTACAAGAACAGACTACCTCGGTATTACTGTTGGTATTCATCCGCGTTCATAGTACATAACAACATATAAAAGTAGCTTTTCTTTTACATAGCGTTTTACGTATGAGTGAAGTTAAATATTTCATCGTATTTAACAACTAGAATTCAATTTTTTATTTTCAAATAATACAAGATTGTGGTTTCCAAATACGAGCTATATTTTCCTGCGTAATGTGAGTGTTTCGACTGGGAGCCAATCACGGGTATGACAGCCACGTGCTTATGTTTACATTAGGATTTTTCTTACAGCGAAAACAGTATACAGTAAACAAGAACTCCTGTATGTATGCTACTTATGGACAGTCGTGCGAAACTGTTGCCTACATACTGTTGAACTCCATCAAGACCCTCTACAGAATGCTGTACGTTAAACAAGAGAACGGCGGACATCTTCCCCCCGTTGTTTGCCCAACACTGTGATGTTTTTGTTTTTTCCCTATCTCAAATATAATATTTACAGCGGTTTAATGTTTGAACTGACTTATGAAATACCCTATACATTAAACCTCCCTAGAATTACAGTAAACTTTTCTAAGAGGATTATGTAGGCTTATGTATACTGATTTCTCTTGTGTGTAGGCATGGACTCGTTCACATTGTTCATATAATCGGATATGACGTAGTCTAAGCGTTTCCATGGCAGCCGAAGTTACACAAAATATTTCAATATACCATATATTTTCTTTCTGTCAGTGTAGGTCGAATATAGACTTTACAGGTGAAAATAATAAAAGGAACAATAAGAGCCAAATCCTCTATTTATCTACTCTATTTGCCTTAAGTTTTCAGCTCAGTAACTGGTCAGATGCGAAATCCGTACTGTATCAGATACTTAAAGAGTAATGCAGCAGCCATTTTTAAATTAGGCAATAGCTTACAAGGAAACCGTGTACATCGGGAAGAGCATCTAGAACAGCCGTCATCAGCACAGAGCACTCTGGGGCTATCGTCTCTTACCCGCGGAGAACACACTGCCGACATGTTGCACTAGTAGCTGCTAGCGGGTACTGTACTCCAACCACGAGAAAGTTTCCAGGGAATGAGACGGAGCGGGGTGATGCTGTGAATGAATGTTGATGTCATAAGATGTCATAAGGTCACACACGTGGGTACTCGTATCTCTATTGGCTATCTCTCAAAGCACAAACGATAACACTGATATGCACATTTTTATACTACTCCTGGTCTTTTATTCCCTCCATACAGGAAATAACATATGCAGGAGAGCGCATGATTTTTAAACTGACGTTATAACTCTAATATTATCTATCTACTTCGCTCCAATAGATGACGCAATAGTAAGCACATTCCTTTCACGGTTTATCTCCTGGTTTGAGAACAGTATGCTCTCTACCTCTTCCTGCTGCAGGACGGTGCACACGGGACGGCTCGGCTTACCTTTTACCCATTTCAGCGAGCTGACGACCACTAGAGGCTTGGAGATCGTTACTTTATAACGGTTTGACCACCCCCTTCTCCCGCACTGGCAGGTACGGTACCATTCATCTGCTGCAAACCCAGCATTTTTCATTCTTCCCAAATTCTTTCTTTCCTCTTAATCTCCTCATAATAATAAAGGGTGCGTCAGAAAGAGCGGATGGATTTCAAACTATCGATACGCAACGAGGAGAGAGATATAGTAAGGGGGACCATGACTGTTGGGTCAGCCATAGAATGCAGTTTCAGTTGAGAACATGGTGTTGGTCTGGTGTACAACGTGCTTTCATCGTAGAGACATTTTTGAAAAATGAAGAGTCTGTGATCGCCACTCAGGACTCATTTCGACATCGGATTTCACGCTAGGATTCCAACTCGGAATACAATTTTGCGGTGGGTGGCTTCATTTCGTATCACAGGTTCAACATTAAAGAAGAAATCACCTGGACGAAATTCTATTGCACTGAGATTGTCCGAGGCTACGGTAAGATCTCGCGCCCTGCGACTTCTTTATTTGGAACCATTTGAAGGCGTAAGTTTGTAAACATCGATCACATACACTGGACGAACTGAAGACAGCGATTCGTGAAGAAATCGTGGCAATTGCACCAGCTATGACTGTGAAAGTGATGGCGAACATCAGAAAACGCCTCGATGCCTGTATTGAAAGCCAAGGACATCATATGGATAATGTTGTTTTCCATAAATAAACTGCATGTATTGGTGAATATGTTGATAACAATAAATTTTTGATTTGATGAATCTTTACAATTTTCTTGCCATGTGAAATCCATCCGTTCTTTCTGACGCACCCTGTACATTAACGTTGTCTATCAGGTGATATCTTTTACCCCGAACTCTTCTCCCGTTCACCATTCCTGATATGTACCATATGTATATTATATTAATACTAACTAGTCTCCTACAAATATAGCAAATCAACGAATTAGGCCTACACAAAAGGAATCAGTCACTGCACTCACACACCCACTGTCACTTATGCCAGAAATAGTGTCATATACAGTATGTAAATATATATTTATTATTATTTATGTACAATGGCTGGAGAGGGCATCCTGCGCGTATGAGACCCAAATCGGCCTCTGGCTCAAAGCCAGTAAAGTCAATAAACAACAACAACAACATTCATCTGCAAAACATTTTCTAAACGGAATTTATTGTATAGTGAGAGCGAAGCTGAATCAGTGAAAGTAAGTGGGCAACGTTTTCAGTTAGTAGTGCAAAGAATAATTCTGCTGTGTGTGAGCTCTTCTGTAGTGACGTCACTGAAGCCTCTAGTTGCTCTGTCCCCGGTGTACAGTACATGCATCGATCTCATTCCGAAGGTTGTTGTGCACCTTAAAAAATAGTACTGTGAGATAGGTGAAATATGACTGAAGTAAAGAAAATATCCCGAGAAGATCTTTCCAGACACATCATATGTCAACTACAAATTTTACTTGAACAAGTCCAGATTAACTCTATTCTACGGAGTGGAAAACCGTTGTTCTAGCTTCCTGTTAATGGTGCGCCATCAACACATTGATATACATGTCAATTCTGAGTAGGATAAATATTGAAGATTATACGTTTAGTTCAGGAAATATACGTCTAACGTATCTGTGCACAATTGACAGGTTGAATGAGTTATAAAAGTGCTCCGCGTGCTGGAGGCGCTGATCTTAATCTGCGGGGATCCGACGTGCCGACTGCACAACCCACACACATCCGCCAATCAAGTTTATTTAATCTGCTAGGTACAGAGTAGCGTGTGTCCCTGAATGGATGGTGACACACAATGTGGTAAAAATTACGTCTATGAAACAAACTCAATCTCTCTTCTTGCCATATTTTGAGTGGGGGTTCTTAATTTTTTTTGACATAAGGAATCAATTACATTAGCTGTTCTATGGCTGTACTTATTTTACCTCTTTATACGAAGTGAAGAAGTACTTTTAATTTGTTTATATTACGACGCTTTATCAATTGTGATGACTATTTCGTTTATATGACGTCATTCCACTTTCGACCAATGAAGTGTAATGAAATTTTGAATTCCAACCAATCACAGTCACACTTTGCGATAATTTTTGCAGCTAGATTTATCGCTATCAATTTATCGTATGGTCGTTCTTTTGTTTAGTCGTTGTCGCCAACCCTTTCCCCGTAAATTGAAGATCATGAATACATTAAGATGCAACTACACGGTTAAACTTTTCTTTCAACTTTAAAGCAATGAATGCAAGATTGATATTTAATATTAATTAATATATTTACGCAGTGAAGACGACGTTCAAAACGGCGCAATCTTCATGCATCTTAATTGAACATACCTTTTAAACTTGATTCTTTCAATATTCTTCCCAGATTGCACGCATACGCGATTGGAATATTGAACTGTGTAGATGCAGCTTAAGTTCCGTTACACACTACAGCGAGAATGCGTTTGTCAAGCTATAAAAAATGCTTTCTGTAGCACTGATTGTAAGTAACGGTCGAAATAAGGCACAGCTGACATTGGTCCTGCTCCCACAGGTACGAATAACTTAACCTATAATTGTAGCCTATAAAATTTGTATTTTATGAATGAAATTAAACAATTAATAGAAAGTCAGATGTTCGAATTTATGTAACATCATCGCATATCAAACCCAAAGACCTTGCATAGTAATAATAAGGTCTTTGATCAAACTGCCTTCCGTATGGCGTAATAAAATTCGTGTTTTAATTATCTATACAGAGATGGCTTCACTGTGTAACAACATGTCTCGCTATGAATACATAAGCATTGGTATATAGCTGTCCCCACTGTTACTGTTAAATTATGATTTCAGCAGATAATGAAAATGCATTTATGTTATAATAATAAGAGAAAAGTGCAGTACATGTAATTAACATTGTTAAACCTGTATTTCGCTTTTCGCAATTGGCATTGCTGAATAATAACATCGAATTTCTTTATTGCAGTAATCGATATTCATCTACGAGTATTTCAACTTCACAATGTCTGAATAGGTTAAGTATTCGTTAATATGCATTTATTAACATTTCATGATCGAATTTTAGGGATATATTAACATTTTTATTTTATTCACGAAATAGTTCTAATAAATGTCACTCGAGGTCTGAGATTTCCCAGATAAATCTTAGACCTCTCGTGGCATTACTACAGACAATTTAGCGTCGATTGAAATGAAGGTGATAATTCCCGCAAAATGAGTCCAGGTCCAGGGCCTAAGTTATCCAGCATTTGCACCTAATGGGTTGAGGGAAAACTCCGGAAAGACCTCAATCAGGTAACTTGTCCCAACAAGGGACCCGGGTCCCTCTAGTTTCACGGTGAGACATGCTAACCCAGTGGTGTCACGAAATCAGTACGGCAACTTATGATTTTGAAGATATTTTTTACGCCGAGTGCCCTGCTGTGAAAGACGGCATATAAAGGTAAGCGTTCACTACATCCCATCGCACTCCTCGTACGAATCGCACGCAACGGATATTTTAAGTGCAGTGCGTTTACTGTAACGGGTCTACCGCATCGTCTCATCGGATTCCCCTATCAGCTGTTTAAAACATGACGTCGTACAATATTGACATTGCTGAAAACAGAGGAGTTGAGGTTAGGTCTATTAATTATGACTGTTAGCGAATAAGAATTTGTAATTGCTTCATGTGTCTTAATTGAAGAGGAAGAAATGAAAGAGATATTGGTTACATAATATATATGTAAGAAACGACTTAATTACTGTAATGGGAACGCCTCAAATTATATAATTCTTCGCAATTTTTCTACAAGCGAAATAAGTTTTCCGTCTGCCATTTTGGTGCGACACTGAACATGGCACAACATAATAGTAACAGTTGAGCAATTAAAATTGATTTATTAAAGAAGGCCATGATCGCACGCACCGGAAAGGTTGCTCATCCGAGAAACGTGGACGGATTTACCGAGAGCCGATGCGTGCGATACGATGTAGTGAACGCGGTTACATAACAATTACAGCAAAGATTGTCATTTTCCGATCCGTGCGATTCGTCCGATGAGTGCGATACGATAGTGAACGCGGTTACATAACAATTACAGCAAAGACTGTCATTTTCCAATCCGTGCGATTCGTCCGATAAGTGCGATACGATGTAGTGGACACTTACCGTAACTATACGACTATCTGCGTTCAGGCAGGGAGCAGGCATACCCATTGAATAGCATGTGGAGTGAAGTTCGAGAATTCACTAGCCAGCGGAAGGTTGTAAACAAATGTTACGTCAAGTTTCTAGTCCAGGGATGGCAAGGAATACTCCCCTCTTTGGCAATACAGAAATGGAGAGTGCCCGTACGGGAAAACAGTTGATTCGCTGAGGTATGTGCAGTCTGTGTGGTGACGAACTAGGGCTGTACAGTTGCCCTGTACATCAGCATGGTGTAAGGTCATGCTTATTTCTTATCAGTAGTATCACTGCTTGTGTGATTGTAAATAAACTACGTAACTAATGAAATAAGCAGTAACTAGAGAAACAAAAAAAATTAACAGTGTATTCCAGTACGCTTATTTTCTGGAGTTATTAGATGCATTCTGTTTACATTTTCTTAGATGAAGTGTTAAAAATTTTGACCTCCTGCCTGAATACAGGCCGCGGCTCGCCGTCTCATCTGGATCAGAACATGTTTGGCCTCCACGCTCACCAGACCTCAACCCTTTTCACTTCTCTCTGTGGGAGCCCTTAAAGTCGTTGGTATATTCGACTTCTGTGGATAAAGAAGGAACTGTCTGTAAGTGGATTCTGCAAGGCTGTCAGGTAAGAACTATACCAGGAATTTGAGAGCATGTTCGGATCTCAATGATACGACAAGCTTCGGCTTATATTCGAGCAGGAAGAGCACATTTTGAACAGTAAAGTTCATCCAAGAAAATGTAAACAGAATGCATTTCAGCAAATATATTGTAGGGCATTACGATCATACTTGCAAACCCTACTCAGAAACAAATCACTTGCGGATCAATGTTGATATAATCATTATTACCTGCAGTTTTGCCCACTTTTTTCGTTACACTTTGTATACCTACGTATTTGCTTAGAATTTAAGCATAGAATGCAATTAATGACAATTTTCTGAGTAAATGATCCAAGTTTAATAAAACATTAGACTTATAGACTTAGACTTACATTAGATTATACAATTCAGTATTGAAAAATAATCCAAACCTAAGCAATTTACACATTCTCAAGTTTAAAAATAAAGTGAAAATATTTCTATGATATTTGTTTAATTTTATTATTATTTTAAGTGTTACTAGCATTATATGTTATTGATATTTATTGTATTTATCTGATGCATGTAAGCTATTAGATAAAACATTGTAATAAATATTAATAGATCATTTTCTTAATTAATAACGGTGTATGTTTCCACATAAATGATTTTCTTAGCATCGCCACAGATACACTTTATTGTACTTGTCACTATCTCTATCACTAGAGAGTTCCTAAAATTTATATTTTCCCCGCCTTTCATAAAATATTTTGATATGATACCTCTTGCACCAAAGGGGAGATCTATAACTGAAACTTGATTAATATATTTCAGTATTATTTGTATTTATCCTGGTAATAATGAACAGTTTGACTCGTAGACATTTTGTTTTTGCAGCATTAACTTCCCATGATTGTACGAGAAGATTCGAAGAGAACGGCAGTTACGTAGACCTTCGGCCCCCCCCCCTCCTACCAATATTGCATAACAATGTCAATACGGCGGTTGCTGTCGTCTGCGATACAACGAACTTTTTTGTTGATTTTAGAGTTCGTTATTTTTTTCCCTGATTATTATATGCTTATATAAGTTGTGTTAACTCTCGCTAAGTGGTTTTATATTTTATTTTATCAGTCTTAGTTATTATTTTTATTATTGTTAATATTTATGTTTTATTATCATTATTAATTAATTAATTAATTTGTATTACTACCTTTGTATTATCTCCGTCACTGTTATTCTATTATTATTATTATTATTATTATTATTATTGTTACTATTATTTCTATCATCAACATTATTATTGATGTCTTTAAATTTATGTAGACTTAACTGGACTGTACTCGAGCACGAGCATATACTCAAATGTAAATTATGAATAAATTTGAATTTGAATTTGATATCGAGAAATCACAATATACTGCTAAATATATATATATATATATTTGATATCGACAAATCACAATATACTGCTAAATAAATAGATAAATAAATAAATATATATATTACGTGTAGTAAAATGTTAAATTTATATTTTTTTTATCTATTTATTTAATTTTAGCTTGACGACTTTTACTCCTTTACTTCCTTCATCTTGCAACACAAGCATCCGGAAGAGCATGATCGGAGAGACAAGTCGAAAATATTTTCGAAATGTCTTCTCAACATGAACATCTCCTTGAGATGTTAATGGGGCTTTCATTTCAGAACCACAACAATTTCTCTGAACTCTCGTATAAGATGTGGTTAAATGATCACGAGACATCGCTGAATTTGACACCTCTGCCTTGGGCAATAAAATTTGTTTCGTCGATTCACAGTTCTATCATCATTGCCACTATAAATAAACCTCCGGGTACTGACCGGGCAATGCCTTCTTCTCGGTCGTAAATGTTTCCAGCTATAATGAGTTCCGTTTGATGCATCTAAACGTGTTCCTAAAAACACATAGGCCTACCAGACGAAAGTGATATTGCCAACTGGACGAAAATAGTTAAATTATTATTTGCAAAGCAATGTCAAAAGATGTAAGTCAAAAGACAAAGCAACAGCATTTGTGGAGGTGTTTCAAATTCGTCGTGCTGGTGAGAACCGAATAGTTCGAAACCGGAGATTCGCAAACTGTGTCAAAGAATATCATCCCATTTTGTGCATCATAGGTCAAAACCTTTGGAAGATCCAAAGACTGCAAAGGATAATACCAAATGCAATCAAAGGATCAAACCTTTGGAAAAGACCCGTGAAAACACAAACTTGTATTTTCAAGAGTGTAAACTCTATTTATTGTTATGCGTTTTCTCTGTTTCGGCTTCAAATCGCCTCTTCAGCTAGAGAAGTGTGATGACAAAAATTCTGTCGATCACTACTCTAGGACAGAGTGGAGAAGGAAAGACCTCTAACGAGGAATTCCAAATTGTAGAGATTAAATTATTAATCAAAAAGTTAGCTAAAGAAGATTATATGACTTAATTTGAAATTGAAGTATTCCTGCGCAATCTAATTACAGTGAAAAGTTTAATTAATTTCAGTAGAATAACTATACAATTGGTTTAAATAACCGAGATATGAATATATGTACTGAAACTACGCTAACCGCAATCTTAAAAAATTAATTTCAAATTTTCAAAAAAGCTGTGTGTGTGTAGAGAGAGGGGCTGAAGAAAGTCCCTCTGCATGTCAACTTAGATAAATGGCCTTTAGGCATACAATCCCAAGAGATAGCGGTTATAAGCATGGGAATCCATACGAGTGGCTTTTTGGTCCCTGAAGTGCCTCAGAGATGGCGCAACAGTATCTCTAACAATCACTAAATATCATAGATCATACATCATTTATAGTGATACACCAGTTATACCTTCAACAGACACCATAACCATGATCGGATTCTAACGAGTCTCGCCGCAAAGCGTCCATCATCAGTATCGAGAACACTCCCGAATCTCAGCGGTTGTCATCAGTCAGTGGATTTTCGGTCCCTACACAGCAACAAGACGTGCCGTCCCTTGGCGTACGGACGGAGCATAGCAAATGAGTTCAATGACCTCCCAGCAATTGACATACACCTAACGTTCAGTATCGGGACAGAAAATCCGCTGTCTACTCTAAGTGTCTCCGTCTACCACGTTGCATGATCGTGAGCATTTTAGAGAATTAATACGTCACAGTGCAACTATCACAGTGATTTGAAATAATGTGGAAATAAATTAACAATAATATGGATAAAAATACCTTATGTTACTTTATTATGCTTATATACATAGCCACATTAATTCTGAAGTCCTTCTAGGGGAAATCATTTTTATGGTAGAAAGATATTTACAGTAAAACCTGTATTAAACGACCACTGCTGGTTCCACGAAAAAATGGTCTTTCAGAGGGGTGGTCTCTGAATAGGGGGAGTTTTTTTTACACAAATATTGGTTAAAACGTTTCTATGTTAATCAAATAAAAAAACATGGGGAACATTGCTAACAATAAAAGCTTGAGATAACTTTATTTCTTATTTTACGTTATTTTTTACAATTTTCTTCTTCGATTCATTACATACTCCGCTTCACAAAATCACAAATTGAACTTGCTTAATTTTTTTTAGATTTTGTTTTTACAACCTAATATTCAAAACTATCATTTAACATGGTAAAAAAGTTCATTTATATGTTATCCATTCAGTGGTGCCGATTGTTGGATTAGCTGAATTTTACATAAGGCTTCTTCTAGTGACATTTTTTCAGTTGAAATTCTCTCTTGACTTCAATCTCGTCATCGGTGAGTTGATCACGGATTTTTCTAATAGGTAGGGGAAAGAAAAAATAAATTCTTGTACTGTAATTAACAAATAATGATTTTTTTTCTTATACAAAACGAAAAGTAAAACCATCATATGGCATGAGAAATCTTATCTTTCAAGAAACTATTAAACAGCGATGCAAATAACCCTTTGTCATACTGTACCTCGGAAGCTGCTTGCAAGCGGTTATTGTACCTTTTCCTAGTAATACCCAACATTTCTTAAGGGATTAAGGACAGAGATGGGCATTCAACGTGAATATGATATCACTTAACAACGTTGCCAATCATCATTTTAACTTCTAGTACTGTAACGAATTTCTTGGAATTTATTTGGGCTACAGTAATGTAATAAAATACTAAATTGTAAATTTTAAAAATACAGTATGATCTTTTAAAAGGAGTAAAATTAAGAAAATTGCTATTCAATCACTGGTCGGTGGTCGGGAAAACAGGTGGTCTCTTAAAAGTGGCGTAATTTACATTGTTTTATGGATATTTAATTCGGTTCTTTAAAAAATTGGTCTTTAGGAGGAGTGGTCTCTCAATAGGGGTGGTCTTTCTGAAAGGTTTTACTGTATCTTACAAACATCAATAAGAATTATTTGTGGAGTTTCATTCAAAACACACTACTAGTATAAATCACTCTTTATTAAACTCGGGATTATTTCTTTGCCAACATTGTTTTAATTAATCTTCTCTAAGGAAAAATTGATGTTCATCTTTATTCTATTTGCTCTTCAGTTCAATATCACTTAACTTGTAGCAGGAATACGTTGTAGCTTATATTAATAAATATAACTATACTAGGACCAAAAATAGTTATGGATTGTACTCGTGTCTTTGAACTTTTTGAATTGTCTACCAGAAAATGTTAAAGATTTGCTTTATGCTTTGTTTAGAATGACTTAGACAGACAGACAGACAGACAGACAGGTAGATAGATAGATAGATAGATAGGTAGATAGGTAGGTAGGTAGATAGGTAGATAGGTAGATAGATAGATAGATAGATAGATAGATAGATAGATAGATAGATAGATAGATAGATAGATAGATAGATAGATAGATAGATAGATAGATAGATAGATAGATAGATAGATAGATAGATAGATAGATAGATAGATAGATAGATAGATAGATAGATAGATAGATAGATAGATAGATAGATAGATAGATAGATAGATAGATAGATAGATAGATAGATAGATAGATAGATAGATAGATAGATAGATAGATAGATAGATAGATAGATAGATAGATAGATAGATAGATAGATAGATAGATAGATAGATAGATAGATAGATAGATAGATAGATTTATTCGTTCCATAATATTCTTACATTTGCTTTATAGCAGAGAATAAAGAACATGTCCAATTCTTACATTTAACAATAAAATGCAATACATATAAAATGCAAATATGAAATATGTACAGAATTAATACCTTAATAACAATAATATTTTATACAATGTAATATGTTTACCATTTAATAGTATTATAATATTTACACAGTACTGTGAAATGTCAAGAATTCATCTACAGAATAGAAAGTGTGAGATATTAAGTGATTTTTTAGTTTTACCTTAAATAATGCAGGGTTTTGGCTATGATTCTTAATGTCTTCGGGAAGACTATTGAACATTTTTATCGGCATGTAACGTACTCCCCTTTGAAAGCATGATAAATTTGATGATGGCATATGAAAATCATTCCGTCTGCGGGTATTTATACTATGTACGGCTGAGTTAGTTGGAAAATTTTCTTTGTTACATAAGAGGAAATTTATTGTAGAGTATATGTATTGATTTGTTAAGGTTAGAATCTCTAACTTTTTAAAAAATAATCTACATGATTCTCTAGCCTTTGCTCCAACTAATATTCTAATGGCTCTTTTTTGTAGTAAGAATATATTTTTACTATCTGCAGAATTTCCCCAAAATACAGTGGCGTATACTGGTTAAAGGGTTTGGGCTACCGCTGACCCTATTATTACACAAAATATATCTAACAATTACTTTAATTTTAATTACTATGGTAAAACTAATAATACAAAATTATTACATTATGTTATATTATAAACTTTTTCTTTTGTAATTTCCTTGGGCTACCGCCGGTAGGCAAAATATATTGTCTTTAAGATATTGTTGTTTAGAAATTGTTGTAACGACCTAATTACGAAGCATGCTGAGCTAAGTTTGGGGGTTATTTCTTTGATATGATTTTTCCAATTTATTGTATTATTAATATGCAAACCAAGAAATCTACTCTGCTGGAAAAACCTCTTTATTGTGTCCAAGAATTTTATGGTATTTTGCAAATTTAAATGTTATGTCATTTATTTTATTAGCGTTGCTATATACTGTATATTGTATATGACTGTGACAGACTTTCATCCTCCAACGTTTTCTACCACAAGCGTCACTCCGATAGTGACAAGCAGGGAGCTAACGGAGGTATCTCCTAAAAGGGAACAGATTAAGAAAATTTTTCTCCAAAACAACAGAATATCAATGTATACAATCACTGATTAATATGTTCACCATTAGATCCGAAATTTTCCAATTCAACTGTGGCCAAAGGCGTTGAATATGAGGGAATGAGAGAGATATATAAATAAAGATGGGTTAGGCTAGATATAGAGATATGGAGATAGATATGGAAAGATAAATGTAGAGAGATCCTTAGCTACCGGAAGTTGTGGATAAATGAGATATCAGCACTATTTGTTAGCCTGTTGTTAAACTATTTCACTCAGAATCATTAATAAATAGTGTTTAAGAATTCGTTAAATTTAAACCAGTGAGAGCTATAGGCGTAAAGAACAACGCAAAATGATCGAATACGAAATTATCGCACCTGACCCGCATTTTTTTTTTTTGTAGAAACAGTAGTAACTATCAACCACTTTAGTGTAATAACACGCATAAAATTTCAGTAAAAAAAAAAAAAAAAAAAAAAAAAAAAAAAAAAAAAAAAGGAAGAAAAGAAAGAAAGAAAACATGGCTGGCCGATCGGGAGAAGGTATAGAAAATATATAATTACAAGCGGAAAGCCTTGTAAATGTAATTGATTTGCTGCATATTTATGAAAGGTTTTACATCGCTGTTTTCCTCTTTGCGTGACATTGATGATATAAACCTTTTTATGGAAACTTCTTTACGTAATGCAGCTTTCTAGTTTCAGTCTAATGGATTTAAACTTAATAGTAATAAAACTCAACATTTATTATTTACTTTGAAACATGTACCTGTTGAATTTGTACCAGAGGTTAAGCTTCTTAGAATTATTTCGGACATTAAACTGACCTAGGATGGACATGTAAATTATGTGTGTAGTAGATTATCTCGTGTTTTATATTTATCATGTCATCTGAAATCTGAAGTTCCAAAAGAAGATCTTCGACAATGTTACTTGACTTTCTTCCATAGTAGTATAACTTAAGCTGGGAGCACACTTTATCTAGCAAAACTGCTTTAAGCAGAAACGTTTTTTCTTAAAGCATAATCATTTTTGTCGTAACCGAAAACAATTCTGTTTTCCCAAAAAGCATTTTGTATAAAACGTTTTTTGCTGGAAACAAAAACATTTTTTATAGAATCAAAAACGTTTGCTTCTTCTGAAAACATTAGAGTCATGGCAGACTAAAAGCAGAAACATAAATCAGTCTTGCAATGGTGGTGGAGGATGAAGTGGTTGTAGTGTTATGGCAGTGGATGGACTCGGGTTGAAATTCATTATGATTGTCGGGTTCGGGCAGGGCTCGGGCCTTAAAGAAACGAATTTTTTTTTCGCGAATTATGTACTGATTAAAAAAAAATAATACGAAGATTTTAATGCATGCACGATTAGATGTTCACCCGGCACCATCCAGAACAATAAACTACCGGTACGTCAGTTATTCTTGTTATTTAGCTCGACTTCGAATTCGTAATGACAGTTGCATCGTCTCTATTGTCATAGATTAGCTATTTGTTTTACCTGGGGCAGGGCTGCAGAACTGGTGAAGAGAGGGGTGGAAGCATAGAGAAAGAGTTTGTTCTCCCGTCCACAATCCTCCGGCCTTCGATGACGTATCTGTGACGTTTGGCAAGCACACTGAATACATATCTCTTTTCCCTTACCATGTCCAATGACGCGAGGATTGAAGGGAAGGGATGAGTTATGTGTTTCGGCTTGTGACGTCTGCCACAATTGTAGCACAGTTTTACATCCCTGACCTGGGAGATTATTCTTTCTCATGCTCCTACTGGAGACACATCTCTAATCAGCTGTACCTGACCCCTTTGATCTCTGGTATCCGCGGTATCTGCTAGTCTGCTTAAACCAGGGAAAACTGCATATTGCACGCGCATGCGCACTACCAAACGTTTTGCCTTCAAACATTGGACAGTGTTTGTGCTACGAGCAGTCCCAGTTGTGCTCAAACTTGCTGCATCGTGCTGTACAGCATTTTTACTTTTTTCTCAGTCATGCTTAAACTTGCTTAATCGTGCTATACGTCGCTTTTGCACTTTGCTCAGTAATGTTTAAACATGTTTAAGCAAAACGTTTTCGCTTAAAGCTGTTTTGCTAGATAAATGTGCGCCCAGCCTTATACAGAATATACATTTGGGGCATTAGTGCCAATGTTGATAAAATTCTTATTCTCCCAAAGAACGCCTCACATATTGTTTCCGGTTCCCTTTATGTATCACATTGTCGCCTTTTATTCAAAGACATTAATATTCTCACAGTTGTTAATTTGTTCATATTTAATTGCCTTGTACTACTCAATTTAATTTACACAATTTAGACTTACAGTGCCAATTCCATAGTTATCCAACCAGGAATAATCACCTTTTACTTCCCTCCCCCCATGTTAGAATAAGTAAAAGTAAAAAGTTTTTTTTTATCAATGCAATTTATATGTTCAATAAATTACCAAGGGATATCCATTCTATGAAGCTAAGTAAATTTAAGTCTGTTCTTAAAATATGTTTTCTTGATAATCCGTTTTACAATATTAATGAGTTTGTGAATTCTAATGTAAATCTTGTTTATTAATTCTTGTCTTATAACTTCAGGTATCTGAAGTTCTTGACAATAAACTGACTTCATTTCATTTCATAATTTGTTCTTTGTTTTTATGTATGATTTTCCTGCAGTAGTATTTCGATAGCTTCTTTGTATTAAGTTCATAATTTAAAGCATACTTATGAAATAGATTGATGATATGTAAAGTACCATTTGTCTTAATAGATACGGCTTCATGTAAAATTTCCACCACCTCTCGTGCACGCCACAATTTAACACTGCCTGCCATCATTCTTGCCTAAAATCCTCTCTGGAGCAATATGTTCCGCTTCACATGTGTTGTGGCGGAATTTCTCATAATACATCCGCTTCCTCTGTCGTAAACTTATAGTTCCTCCACATTTCGCAATCATCGTTGCATAAAAAGTGAAAAAGTACTACAACTAGGCCCATATAATATCTATGGATTTCCTAAGGCGAAGCTCAACAGAACAAGCAACTTTACCAATTTTTGTGCTCTGTAGTTAGAACTTACCGTGCTTCAATTTACATCCGAAATTTGAGAGTTCATATCCGAAAAAAGAGATGGATATTAGATATGATGAAGTATTACTACCTTTAGTATGGTAGAAAAATCGGGGATCCCATATCGTCACTATATCACTAATTTGCTGTACGACACGTTAAAAAAAAGCTTTGTTCCTGATCGATAAATTTAGAGTTAAAATTTATTGACCAACTGTTTCTCGCTCCACCAGTTCCACACTTCACTAAACGATGTCTCTGAGACTTGAATCTTCTTATTTCGGACTGCGAATAGGCCTAAATTTTTAGTCGCCAGAACGTAAGAGGTCTCTGGTAGACAGAGCAGGAAACAAAGAAGAAAATGCGAGAACATTTTCAGTCAGTGGTCCGACGAATCATAAATTTTCTCTAATCCGCATCCGAATCCTAAAAGATTCTCGAATTTCTCCAATTTTCAGAATTGAATCTCTCGAATCATTCATACGAGTTCCTGAAGATTTCGCTAGATAGCGTACTGAAAACAGTTCGGCACTCAGGGCCGCCACAAGGTTATACTAATGATCTGGGTACCACCAAAATTGCAACAATAGCTTTTTATTTGTTTGTTAGTGAAAGCTTCTACTGGACGCCAATCGAGGTAAAACTACTCTTTCTGAACTTTTTAACTGTATTTAGGTAAAAATTCGAAAGATTCGAATAGCGAAAAAAGTACAGAGATTCGAATCAAATATTTTAGAGATTCTCAGGTTCAAGGATTCGAACGTCCCTTCCTTAGTTTCAGCATAGCCGACTGATAAAATAACTTCGACGTTGTGAGTTTTCATGCATGACATAACGGAAGAGAAATAATCATTTCATAGAAAATGAATACCAGCTGTATTTGAAATCATCGAAAAACATACACATTACTCGTGCATGCGAAATGCATACACAGGGATAAATGCATGGCGTTACAATGTATGTTTACTATAATGGGGCGAAAGGTGTAATTCCAATCCGTATAGCGAAGACGTGACGCTGTGTAATTATAAACATCCCAGACGTCGCCGTGGGACAGTCCTGATAGTTAATCCGGTCTCTTCTAATAATTAACCTTGAAACTTTTTGTATCGGATAGCCTACTTGTGTGTGCTCCAACACGTGGAAAACCACACTTAATCTGTCTCTAGCCGCAAAGAATATCGACGCCACCGTGTGACGCAGTAGTAATCAAAAAGATCAAATCACATTCCCCAGCGCAGGAGAATTGCAGGTTATTAGTAATCTACTTAGGGTTAATTTCATTAACAGATGTTAAAATAATACTGTCACGTCGTTTCTTAATAGGATGTTAAAATTTTAACAAAATTTGTTAAGATTCTTGTATTTCACCAAACAAAAGTATGTTAGCATCTTGTTATGCGTCGAGAATTTTGAACTGTATTACCCATCCAAGGCAAGTGAGGTCCTGGCAGATGAGAGCGCACTTGTTCTGTTTACGAACTAGACGTCCTGCAGGTGGTACAGTCAGATTTTAGAGGAAACTGAAACACTAGGTAATAACGAAATGTCATAATTATAATGCGACCACGCGATGTAGTTATCTAGATTTCATGACATCATTTTTGCTTGGACATAAGAAAAAAATCTTGTATCATTATATAAGTAAGTAAAATTAAAAAAGTTAATAACTGTTAGTGATACACTTAGTTACACGCGAATGTACTCACAGCCACAGCATAGAAACAGTTTAGTTCTCAGAACGCCGGGCCCTCACTCGCCTTGGACGGGTAATACGAGTTTAGAAGGTATTGACTCGTAGGTTTTGTAAACGTATTCGAATGTGTTTTGTTTACAAACAACTCATAAAAATGGAGCGTGAAGACAACAGATGTTAAAATAATACTACAGTCTAGTATATACAGTCACGAAGCTTGAATTGATGAGGATACTAGGAACAATAGACTGTGCCGGTAGTGTTTCACATTGTATGTGATGAGGCGATAGTAGCGATCCTAGTGACTAGCAACTATCTATGAATGCATATTTCCTACGTATTGAGCTTCGTGACTGTATATACTAGACTGTGATAATACTAACAAGTTATTTATTAATAAGGATGTTAACATTTTGACAATTTGTAATCTCAATAATCTTTACTACTACACATTCTACCATAGTAACAAATATGTGAGAGCGAAACCCCGCAGATTTCAATATCTACGTCCTATAATAATTAAGACGCAATTTAAGTCTATAGATTGAAAAGCCCTTTTAAAATATTATAGGCTTACAGCTATTGATGGTCCCTGTTCTCTCAACAGTCCGTCTATTCGCTTTGATATGTATTACAAAAAGTACCTACTTGTACTTTTGTAGGTTGAGTTGGTAGAGCAACTGGCTAAGAACTTTAATCTTGGCTGATAGCACGATTTTTCTCGTTGCCAGACTTCCAAAACGGCCTCGCATTCTATCAGCCTCCAGTCAGATTGAGCACTCTAACGAATCTTTCCCGGCAATAAAATGACGATTACAACGTGGTGCCAATCATACCACCTCATTCTAGTACGAAATTCATGACAGCATGAAGCTCTATCTCCATCAACATGGAGCTCTATCTCCATGCCCCCATATATCTTTCCGGCTTCTAGATGTGATACCTTTAAGTTACTGTCAGTAGCGCTGAGTTTCTATTCGGAGTTTGCCTCCCTTGGGCAGGTTACTTCACCGGTTTAGTCCTCTCTATATTCGTTTCTAAGAAGCCATTTTCTTCCTCTTCTGCGGATTCGCACTTCTTCCTGCTCATCTGCCAGGCAGGAAGGAGAGAATTCTGTACTATATCGGCTATCATTCGACTTCATGCACAGCATTAGCCACAGAAATGTGTTATCATAATATCTCCTTCATCTGGCCACGAGGAGGTGCGGTTGAAAGTTTCCTTTCATTCAAACATAGAACCGCAGGATATTTCCAGTTATGTCCAGTACTTTGAGAGACATTTCTGCATCATGACATCTTTAAGATAATTGTGGAATACATCTCGAGATATATG
The DNA here is from genome assembly GCF_040183065.1 of Periplaneta americana. Lineage (NCBI taxonomy): Eukaryota > Metazoa > Arthropoda > Insecta > Blattodea > Blattidae > Periplaneta > Periplaneta americana. Next base: position 72,068,841 of record NC_091131.1, on the reverse strand, counting down.
TAAAAATGTCATTGGAAATGAATATCTGTCATTTAAATGATTAAATATAAGGACAGAGGAATACGAAAAGAACTATGATATGAATACCCGAGATCCGGGTACGAAACCTGACAAAGAATATTTAAACTGACGCCGGAAGGATGAAGACATACGGGAAAATTTACGCAGAAGGAAGTCCTGCATGATATAGACCAGCGTTTCTCAAACTTTTTTGAAGTGAGGACCACTTTTTTAAGTCAGAACAGTTCCGCGGACCATCTTACTCTTGTTCCCTTCGAAAGGAAATTTATCATTTTTGTAGCATATTTTAATACCAGTATACTTATATTTTAAAATGGAATTAATTAATTATAATACTTTTCTTTTATTTTTTGTAGCCAACCACAAGTAACTTATAACAAATTCTATGCATTGTTGATTCATCGCTTGCCTGTTAGCAGCTAGTTGTTTGAAATCCTACTTATGTGGTACACGCAGTAATTGTTCATATTATTTCTGTTAAATAGTGTCCATTATAAATAATGGAAAACTAACTTCGATCCGGATATTTGAAAAGAAAGGAACATGATGATACGCTTCATTTAGGCAGTGCTAATAGTTCAGAAGCTGTGTGTGAAGAAATATATTAATATCAGTGATTATAGTGCCATTACAGAAATATCTAGTCCTAGTGATAGCTATTCAAAGAAAAAATACTTTCGTAAATATGCCAAGAGTTATTTGGAACTTGGATTTACTTGGTGTGGCAATGAGAGTGAACCTAAACCTCGATGCATTGTTTGTTGCGAAGTATTTTCCAACGAGTGTATGAAACCCGCGAAATTCAAACGGCACATAGAGACGAAACATGTAAGTGTAAAAAGTAAACCTGTCGGATTTTAAAATAGGCGGAGTCTAAAATTTCTTATATCGTCATCTGGAAAAAGAAATAAAAAAATTAATGCAGAAACATGCACGATTTTCAACAAGTAAAGATGCAATTTAGCACGTTCTATTTTATTGGTGTACGACGTATTGTACGTGCCCATTTCAATGTGCAGACTGGGTGTCGGCAAAACTATCAAGAAAGTCATCAATACATGAAAAGGTTCGGTACTTTGGTCCTCGGTTGTGAATTCGAGTGGTCCCTGGCTGGGTTAATGGCTTGGCACCAGATGTGCAGGGAAAAATGGCGAGAAATGCCACGTTCGTAGTACTTTAAATCCCTCGTTTGTTGCTGAGAGTAGATTGGGTAGACGGGTAGGATAAGAAATTATTTCATAAAATATCAGTATTGGGAGAAAAAGTGAAAGGCGATTGTCATGTGTCATTTCCAAACTCAGAGATTTTCAGCTGTAGTTTGATAAGCAATTCGTTTGAATTTTATTTCTTCTTCTGTCTTTTTTGAAGGACCACAAGGGCAGAACTCGAGGACCACAGGTGGTCCGCGGACCATAGTTTGAGAAACGCTGATATGGACTATCAACCTTTGATACAGGCGGTCCAGCTTCAAGTCTCGGTGAGGCTGGAATTTTTCATTAAAATCCATAGATTCTTATGACAAAGAAGATGGCAGATTTTTTCTCTCTCTCTCGAGGTTCTTCCTTTCCTCCAAAAGTGGCGCACTACTGAATTTCTACAATTCCTACCATTTTTATTCTATCGCTTTGAAAATGTTATAGCAGAATTAAATATTGCTGAAATACACGTGGACAATTTCTTTTTTTAAATTTTACCACAGTCTACTATAAACAGTCACGAAGCTTGAGTTGTGAGGGTGCTAGGAGCAATAAACTGTGCCGCTACTATTTCGCATTGTCTGTAATGAGGCGATGTTTGCGATCCTAGTGGTTAGCAACTATCTATGGATGCATATTTACTACGTATATACTAGACTGTGATTGTACGTTGAAAAATGAGACGAGAAAAAAATTGCTAAGTGTTTTAATTTAAAAATAATTTCTGTTTTTAATAAACACTTCTTTTAGGAATTATAGTTAATATAACTACTTACATGTGTTAAAATAAACTGGATTGTAATTACCTAGTTTACTAGTTTCAGCTTATATCATCGCAATTAGTTACATGAAAGTGGTTATACTGACTATATTCCTAAGTGATATAAAGTTTTAAAACTGTGTAACCAAAATGAATAATAAACATTTATCTGGGCCTCACATAAAATAAGCAATTATCTGAAACTTTAAAATGAAGATAAAAATCCCTATAATGAAATGGTGCATTTGTTTTTACTGGTCAATAAATATCAGATGAAAATCGATATTAAGATATATGGATTATATGCTGAGACAGAGGGAGACAGAAAATAGCAAAGATTGGAGAATGCTGGATTTGCAGCGAAAGAACTGTCCTTGGGCAGAAAACTATGAATGAATGAATACCTCATTAGTAAAAAATTTAACTTTGAACATTTGTTTCTTTTTTCAACTTCACTGCCCACCATAAAAAATCACAGGTTTCTTAATAATAATAATCATAATGTGTACATGAATACAGCATTTCATGTACACATATATGGCGAATTAGTATACAAAGTTGCATTATTATATGTTTAGTCATTTTTAGTTAGTAAAAATATTTAAAAACATATATAATATAAATAAAAAAACACTGATTTAAGGTAAAATCACTTTATAGTTTATAATTTACATTGTGAATATAACAACCGCTAATATGAGTTAAACAGAACTTATAACTTAAAATAAAGATGGCGCGATGTCAAAAAACCGTAGATTTTTTAGCACCATATTTAAATAATGAAGAAAATGACCAAAATTGGCCAAAACTCAGCAGCCCGTCCTCTTAATTCAATATTTGTATTTCATAAGGATCTTCATTAGATACTTCGCAGGTATATAAATATATTTCAGATAAGCTTAGCATATGACATTTTCCACAGAAAAGTTGCTCTTCAACGTATCGTCCCTACAAGTTATTAGTTACCGATCGTGATCGTGTTTATAAGAATCATTTCATAACAAAGTTCGGATGAATTATTTATGTTAGGGCCTACATTTACCATCCCAACTTTCAGTTGCTTAGTTGTCAAACATTTCATAAGATATTCACTATACTTGTCTGTTTATACATAGTAGCAGCCTCCATGTTATAATTTCACGTTTTTAGCACTCATATTACCCCATAAAGCAGTTTACATGAGGAAAGTAAAGTATGTTTATTTTCACAAATATTTCCGGCTTCTAGACACAGTAGTTTCCTACGTAATTCGAAAAGACTTCAAAGATTTTCACCTTATGTAAATGTTACAAATGCTGGGCACATCTATTTTTGAAGACTTTGTTACGTCTAGCAACCATAATGTAATTTTAACATAATCACAACGATTTTCAGCACACAATATCTCGCATAAATGTTAACAAATAGAGAGTGCGTCTGTTTCTATAGAATGTCTTTCGCGTAGCAGGGATTTCGTCATTTTGAGTTTTAAAAAACATACAGTAGTCTACAGTATCAACCCACAAAATGTAGCCTATACCATTTTGTTACAACGCAATCTTAAAATACTATTATTTTCAAGAATTCTCTATCTATCTAAACATTACAAACGCATAATATGACTATGAGGCATGACATTTATGGTTCAGTAATTTGTAATTCAAACTTTTATAAAAATAAAATCTTTTGGACCCTTCATTCAAGTTTTGTTCCTGAAGAAAGTGTTCCGGATAAGAATTATTCATACGGAGGGACTTAATAAAAAGAATATTATATGGTGGTGGAAACAAAATTCTGGCTATACGATCAATATTTAAGAGATCAGAACGTTGAATTCTGAAGAACAATAACTAAATCAAATGAAAAAATATACGGAAATGCGTTTTTTCGATGTGTTTGTAGTTATAGGAGTGATATTTCAGAAATATATTTAGGTTCTATTAACTATTTAATAATTGAATAAAAGAAATTATTACATATTTATAAGTAATCTTTACATGAATAAAATTACAGGCTACTTGGAAAACATATAATGCTAAAACAATTTTGTTTAAGTCTATAAAGTTACTAATGTTAAGAAGATGATCAAACAAGATCCAGACTTCATTTCAAGTGCTTGTTTTGAAAACTGATAGTCTGCATAAACTACACGGTCCAAATGATGACGACATCGATGACGACGATAGTGATCGCTGTGGTAAAGAGAAGATATGTCTCTTCTAACATTCCGAATTAATTATAAGAGGTGTGGACTTTCAAAACGCAGCTTTGTACAGTAGTGGCAAAAAAAAAAAAACCCGGACCGACCCTTGTAGCTGATTTCAGAGCCTTGTTCGCTCCAGAACACGACAGACTTTCGTGGTTCGAAGCCTGCCTGGGAAGGAAATATTTTTTTGTTCCTTATTCAAATTTATTCCCAATATTTTTCGATTGCAGCGATATTTTCCTACTTAATTAACTTATTATTCCCAGAACATGAATTTTACCAGCAATCGAAAAGTACTGGGAATAAATTTGAATAATAAACAAACAAAAAAGTTTCCTTCCCAGGAAGGATTCGAACTACGAAAGTCTTAGTTAAATTTGCATTTTGAAAAAAAAAAACTGTATCGAAAATAAACAAATAACATTAAAATCAACTTCATTCCTACATAACTACGGAAATTAATGCATTTTGACGCGAAAATAATATGTATAATATGGAGGATTACATAAAAATATATTGAACCTTTTTTTTAATCTTAGACAAACTGCGTTTTGAAAGCCTACTTCTTAATAGTCTACAGCAAAATTCAAAATAGAAGATATTTTAAGCAAACCATTTTTAAATTTGTGCTCTTTTAAATTTTGCGTCATTACCCTAAAGTTCTTTGGGGATCCAGTGAACATTTCCTTATCCTACTGCAGGCTGAAGAATTTCGTTACGAAATTTTATAATCTATAATTATAGAGAACGACAGAAAATAGTAAACACTGGGGAAAGCTGGGTTTGCAGTGAAAGATCTGCCCTTGGGCAGAACACTAAATGAATGAAATGACAATCAATACACGTTTTTTGTTTCTGAAATCATACTATCTTTACTACGTGATACGTATTTTCCAAACTTAATGTAGATGGCAGATTAAATTATCATTGATTAGATTGTACATTATGATCATGAAGAGGCATTTTTATTAGTAAGTTGTATATTACGTCTCTCATATCGACAAATCTGAAATGTGATTCATATCTTATCATTGATTACACGTGCATACATAACTTATATTGACGCATTAGCTGTAAATTCAAATAGGCCTCGAATGTATAATCTACCGTATCCGTGAGATGATTATCTAATCTTTACTTAAGAAATTTCCTTCGTCTGCCAACGAGGATGCATTTTGAAAGAGAATATGTTATTACTAAATTTTCGAGATTGTTCGTCTTTTAATAATGTATATTATGAAAATCTACCTAGAAATTTATTAAATCTGAGTTTTGCCAAGGATTTATAGGGTTAGGGAATTTCAATCAACGATAACTATGCTTCGGAAAAAGCAAAAAACGGTCAGTGAAACGAGCGGGACCAGGTTCAAATCCTGGTTGAGACAAGTTACAGGGTTAAAGTTTTTTTCCGGATTTTCCCCCAAACCAATAGGAGCAAATGTTGGGTAACTTTCGTCGCTGGACCCTGGACACATTTCGCCAGCATTATCACCTTCATATCATTCAGACGCTAGATAACCATATCAGTTGATAAAGCGTCGTAAAATAACTTACTTAAAATATATATAAAAAAAAAACAGAAAACGTAACGTGTCTCATATTCACGGCAAACAAAATAAATTCGTCTTTGAATAAGTATTTCACTAAAATTTCTCGATTATGTTATAGTGGAACAAGAGAACTGCTTGGCTGGAACAGGTCCTTGCACTTAGGTCTGGTTTGGTCCATTGTGCGCCGTACACATAGTGAACGTAAGTAATGCCATTAATCTTTGAAATATTTCAAACAAAAAAGTTTACTACAATTTTGCTCGTTTTCGCTTCCTTATCGAGATAAAAAATATGTTATATGAAACATTTCATAGCGTGTTTTGGGAAAGCTATTGATTTCATTTCCAATATACTCAGTAAATTTTAGGCAGTGTTTTATGATGACTATTACACTTTTACTACGTCACACTACTTTTGACCAATAAAACGGTACGAAAGGACGTCTTTCAACCAATCATGGCTGCTTATCGCACAATTTTATCGTGTCCCTAGCATTTGTTTAATTTTATCGCGTCCCTAACATTTGTTTATTTGTATCACTACCCCTACATTTCAAACTGCACTGATCTGGACGTCAAAAAACAGAAAATTATAAACCACTCCAGTCGATGCACAGCACTTTCAAATATAAGGTAAGCATTCACTACATCGTATCGTACTCATCGGACGAATCGCACGGATAGGAAAGAGACTATCTTTGCTGTAATTGTTACGTAACAGCGTTCACTACATCGTATCGCACGCATCGCCTCTCGGCAAATCCGTCCACGCTTTTCGGATGAGCAACTTTTCCGATGCGTGCGATCATGGCCTTCTTTAATAAATCAAGTTTAATTGGTCAACTGTTACTATTATGTTGTGCCATGTTCAGTGTCGAGCCAAAATGGCAGACGGAAAACTTATTTCGCTTGTAGAAAATTGCGAAGAATTATATAATTTGAGGCGTTCCCATTACAGTAATCAAGTCATTTCTTACATATATATAATGTAATCAATATTTCTTTCGTCTCTTCCTATTCAATTAAGACGCATGAAGCAATTACAAATTCTTATTCCCTAACAATCATAATTAATAGTTTTAACCTCAACTCCTCTGTTTTCAGCAATGCCAATATCATACGACGTCATGTTTTAAATAGCTGATAGGGGAATCCGACGAGGTGGAGCAGTTACAGTGAACGCACTCCACTTAAAATATCCGTTACGTGCGATTCGTACGAAGAGTGCGATACGATGTAGTGAACGCTTACCTATATACTCGCATTGAATTCAAGAACAAGGATTAATAAAAATCACTGGTCATATATGAAGAGCACCATTCGGAAATCCTGAATAAGTTGAGGAATACACCATGTACATCAACGAGTTCCCTTCTTTCACGCACACGTCCAATATAACATCAACTGAACCACCAACCACTAAAACATTCAAATTTGAAAATTGTACTTTCAACAATTGTTTCTTTTAAAATTATTCATGTTTATTTTTTATTTCATCATCGTTAATTAAAACGTTTCTTGTTTATTTCATCATCCCTAATTAAAACTTTTCTAACACTCGTTTATATTATTTAGGTTAGGTTTGTTATAGCTTCTGCTATATGATATTATGGATAGTCACCTATCAGAGATTGTTTAATACTAATATTTATTGAAAATCGTCTGTCAAGTGACGTTGAAAACTGGGATCCAGATGATTGAAGTGGAATGCAAATGTTGTAATAAAAATGAAACTGCATCAACAAAGCCTTCTTCATTAGTAACCGTCCACAGATTCAATGAAGATTCCTTAGTTGGCACACCTGATAACATCACATAATCATAACACACCACTGCCATCTAGCATGCATCTAGCGTAATATTTGTAATGTTGAGATGGTACAATAATACATTTGAAGACAGTTGTATTTTCGTAAGTCAATTAATATTTTATTGTATTGGAGTACTTCGTTACTTCTAATCTTTATATACTTACTTCTAATCGTGTAATAGTCAATTAAATCCCACTCGTGTTTTGATTTTCTCTAGATAAATCAAAACCTCTAGTGAGATTACTGTTGATAAATGATTGAAAGAGTTATAGTTTTGTAATAGCTGTATTGCGTGGACGTACGGATGGACGGTCGAACAGATAGGCAGACAGATGACATACTCAAAATCAATTTTTCGCTATCAGGAATATTGATAACATTTATTTCCGCGAAAATTCCTAAATCGATTTTTTGTCTTTATACAAGCTATAAAGAAACTAAAAAAAATGCAACGGTGTGAAAGATTAATAAACGGTAGCATTTACCTGTACTTGGTTATATGTACAAAGATACCTTGGAAGTTCTGTTCAAACCCTGAAAGAGCGGAAATAAATTCTTAACGAAAGTGAATTTGACCAGAGCAGGCTCTCAAGGCACGCTCTGCGGAGCTGCCCTGCGCCCAGACGGTCACTTGACCTCGCTCAAGACAGTCTACCCGTCCCAGGTCAGTCGCCGCTGACGCCATCGGCCGCCATTGGTCAGGAGAGGGTAGCGTGACTCGTCGCTGCGAATGATTTGGAATAGTTTCGCATTGATGAGGTGGTGCTATTACACAACCCATTGTTCTGCAGACGAACGTCCCTCATTAGCCGACACACGACCACTTCTAACCAAACAAAGGCTGACGCCACTGCAACAACCAACTTGCGTTTAAAAATTCGTCTATGAATAAATATGACTGAAAATATTGTTCTTCGCTGAATGGTAGCGGATCATGTAAGAAATCCAGAGTTTGTTGTGCGTCCCATTAAGCCAGGATTTCACGTGGAGAAATGTATGAGGGCGATGTGTAAGTGCGAGGTATTCTTTAAGAAAGGTAGTGAAGCCGAAGATAAGCTTCATAGATTTACGTTAGGTAGATAACCCCGTCACTGAATGAGAGTAAACGAAAAAAACTTCTGGAACACTGTTAGAAACAACCAAGCAGTCAGTGAAATCAGATAAAAATATAAATTGTGGTTTATTTAACAATGCTCGCATCTGCCGAGGTTATATCAGCGTCGGCGGTGTGTCGGAATTTTGTCCCGCAGGAGTTCTTTTACACGCCAGTAAATCTACTGACATGAGCCTGTCGCATTTAAGCACACTTAAAGAGACACTTCTATACTCAAGCTTGTACCCCCAAAGTTGTTAATTGAATTATTATTAATACATCCGCCTGCCATACCACTCCACACATCATCTCTTTATTCTTCATCTTTCACTGTTGCTACTTCTCGTCACTGGAATTCTCTGCCGTCTGAAGTCAAGGGCTGCCGAACTTTAATTTCCTTTAAATATAAATTAGAAAAATATCTTATGATGAGTTGCCAGACCTAACGCGTTGCAGATATTTAATGTAATGTGTTCCACTGTATTTATTTATATTTTTTTTTGTTTCATATTTTTATTATCCAAATCGTGTTTATTTATCACTTAACGCCAATATGTATCCCACTGTGTTGTTTTTTATTATTAATCTATTTATTGTGTACTTTTTATTCAATTGTCGGTTTCTGGTTTAATTATGTAAATCCTACGTAATTATAATCTAATACTAATATATATACTAATGTGTTTATTTTTATTTTTACTGTGTAAACTTTTTTATTGAATTATCGGCTTGTTTTTATGTAATTCGTATTTGATTCTAATAACATTAATATGTATTTCACTATGTTTATTTTTATTTTATGAGGTAAATTTTATGTAACTACCTCTTTTGATCTCATTATGTAGCTAAATTGTATCAGTATATAATTACTTAATTCCGATCCAGTTTTATATTCAACTGTGTAAGCTAGTTTTAATCCTGGTTGAGTGTAAGAGAAGGTCTTACGGCCTTAACTCTGCCAGGTTAAATAAAGCCATTATTATTATTATTATTATTATTATTATTATTATTATTATTATTATTATTATTATAACAAATGACCATACAGGTCCGGAAAATAATTTCAGAAAAATACATAGCCTATATGGAATAGAGAGAAATAAGAAATATATCAATAGGCTACAATAGTTAGTAATCACAGTACAATATGCAATTTAGAATGTTTAGAAATTTGAACGTTATATAAATGATTATGTAAAATGCCTATGAATTTCTTTAAGATATTTAAACATATTTTTAATATCTTGGGCTGTCATATCATATTGTTTTAAAATGTCAGTAGTATATTCATATGCCTATCACCAAAAAGCAAACCCCTCACCTCCCATGTGTAATCAATTGCATTGAAAACGATCACGAATAACTTGTGCTTATGCCACAAAAATTCCATATATTCATACCAAAAAAATAAAATGCAGTGGAAAAAAATGTCTACTTTCATTCTGACGAAAGAAATTAGTTACCGAATTCAGTGACCCAAATGATTGACTGAAAAATAGTGACCCAAATGTGCTGAGTGCCCTAAAATTTCTGACCAATATCCAGTGACCGAAATACAGTTTTGAGCAAAAAAAAAAAAAAGTGACCCAAATATCCGAGACCATTGTATCTTTGACCCATACATACAATGACCGAAAAGCATTGACCTAAGTCGCTGTGAATCCTTGTACTTCCTGTTTAATTTTTGCACGCTTTTACTGTACTGAATCACCCTGAATACGAAAATGATTGCAGAAAAGATTTTCTTAGAGTATCTTGGTTTCAAAAACTATTGTATTTTCCATCAGAGGTCTATTATCGCCGTATAGTCACTTTTTTCTATCAGAACAGTCTTCATTTCATTTAATTTAATTTCATTTCATTTATTATATTCCATAGATCTTACATGAGCAATGAAGCTTTAAGATGTGGAACAAGTCAAAATTTTACAATATTACAATTACAATTTTCACCAATTTTTACAATATTTTACCATTTTTACAGTTTTACAATTTTGTAATTTTCTACAATTTTTTACAATTTTTAAAAATAGTTTGGGAAGCTGTAGTGAGATGATGTGAGGCCCGAGGATTAGCCAAAGATTACCCGGCATTTGCCTTATGGTTGGAGAAAACCTCGGTAAAACCCAAGCAGGTAATCGGACCTTCGTACTTGAAAAAATAACATTAAACATAAATGATCAATTATAACATTTTGTTTTCTCTTCCACGATGTCTATGTAGCTTTATCTCAAGAGATAACTGCAAAACTTTATAGTCTTCAAAATTATACGTCACTAGACTGCTGGCGAGTTGTAAGTGGGATACTAAAGTATACAAAGATGGATGGTATGGCAGGTAATGTACCTTTCATCAAGATAATTTCTCATTACAAATGGACATAACAATGTAGCGGCTTCGTACCGTATTTCAATCCTATTATTTTCCACCAACATTACTAGCTGCTGCCGTTAATAGGGAGTCCTTAAATAGCTTTTAGTTTAGGGAAAATAGGCGGAACAATTCTTCTAACAACTGCTTATAATTCGTAAGGGCACCGACAGGGAGAAGGGCGTGATAATGAGCCTCTCACCGGTCAACTTCCCTACAAAAAATCGCATTCCCTTATCCCAAGCAACCCTCAGAATTTGTTCAGGTCAATTCGGATACTTTTAAATTAAGGTAATTGGTTTCGGCACGTCTTTTGAGGTACATCCTATATCATTGTGATATTTCTTATCAGTTATAGACTGGAACTAAATTTGAATGAAAAAATTAAACATGCATGCATAGGGTGATTCAGTAAAAGCGTGCAAAAACTGGACATGAAATAAGGAATGTCTTGCAGCACATTTGGGATAGGAATCTTGGTGTCTGTGAAGCCAGATTAAAGGAAAAATAAGCTTAAAGTTATCTATACCTATCGCTTACTATTTCCACGTTATTTACATTTTAAAATTATTTTCATAGAACGTAATCTATTCAGCCCTCTTAATCTGACACTTAATGCAGAATTAAAGAAAAACACTTAGGCCCAATTGTATAAAACTTCCTGACTAAAGATCAATTTTGATCGAAGATCGGAAAGTGAACCGAGTTCAGACACTTCTATTGTATAAAACTTTTCTGCGATCAAATTACCTAGGTTCAAATGCAGTCTAAGTTCACGTGAAAAGAACTTGGCAACATCGCATAAACAGGTGAAGTATGTGATGCGCGGGCCATGTTGTACAGGTTTGTTCAGTGTAGCCAACTTAGCGACTTTAACTCTTTTTCGACGATAATTTCTTTTAACTTTTATATTGCTTAAATAGGGATTTAGCGACCTTTTTAACACCCCATAGTGACAAAATTTAATCTTTCTTTGTTGATAATAAGAAATCTAGGGTGGTATTCATAGACATTTCGCAGCACGCACTACGAGCGTACTAAGCGAGCCCCGGCTATCGACTGGTTACTAGTACAGAATTCAAATCATATCCTATCGCTAACACTGGTTTATGAATACGAAAAAAGCTGATAATCCACCGAAAGCCCGCGCTAAAAATGTCTATGAATACGGCCCCTAGCGACTTTCCAACTACTTTTTGGCGACTTTCCGCACACTCTGTTAGAGACACTGGTTTGTTTTGTGCATTGTAAATAATGGTAGACAATAAGAAGAGGTATGACCGTTCTCCAAATTGTTATGTTATGGCATTTGATACTGTTAAACATAATAAAGCTTTATAAAACGACAATTTTCGTTTAGTAATACAGTTAATTGAAAATTTATGAATATACCTATCATATCCATGAATAATTAATGGTTGTTATAAACATAATATAATACTTCTGAACACGATAAAGCCTTATAAAATATAAGAATGCCTGTATATTAAGGCAAGAAATTGAAAAATATATATATAAATGTATCTATCATATATATTAATAATAATGGTTATTCTTTTTGCACAATCTGTCACTCGTATACTTCAAACAGAAAATAAATAACTGAACTTGGATCATCTAACTTAATCGGAGAAATTTCTTCAGTCAAAGTTGACTTCAGTTTAAGACAAATTAATCTCAGATTAGACTTTATACAACACAACATTTCAAGTTCAGCTAGAACGAGGATCAATTTAACCTCTGATGTAAGATTAAATGGTTTATATAATCGGCCTTTAAACAAATTGATTACTATCCAGCACTTGAAAAAAACAGGGAAATATACTGCCGTCAATTTAATTAAGAAGATATGATATATTGAACGTTAAAAAAACTGGAAATACCTGAAACAGGTACAAATTCACATTGCATACATCAAGATTGTTTGGCCGACAGCTGGGGCTGGTAATACCAGTGTATGTTTACAGATAGCCGTGGAGGTGACATATCATCCATGCTTGAGACATGTGGTAGGGACATCTAGTTGAAACATGCGTAAACGGGTAAAAAAAAGAAAGCTACATAGTACTAGGGTACTAGCAATGATTCCGGGGAAGAAAAAAAAGGAATTAGGTTCTTTGTATCCTGCCCAGGAATTAAATCTGAGAACTGCCAAAGAGTGGCATAGGCGTAAGGTTACGAAAGCATTCATTCTCGGTAAAACTCAGAAGGGAACATTCCGAAAAGTGTAGTCGTGACAAATGTTACCACAAAGCATGTGCAGGCCATTTGAATAATCTTAGCTGCCATGTGGGAAATACAGAACGGACGAGAAAATTAACACGAATATCTATGAGTACAAAAATAATTGACGAAAGCATTATGCACCGTTAGAAAAGACCTGTTTAACTTCATAAAACTAAAATCAAACATTCCCATCATCGTATATGAAAATTGCATACCTACGTATATAAAACTCTTCATCTACTTCCTGATGCATGAAGATTCTTTTGTCAGGTTTCATGGTAACATCCATGTGCGGATACAGAAAACAGATCCAATTTCAAAACATCGGGATCAAGACTCTTTAAGCGCCGATGTTTGAATTATCATTTCCAGGACTGAAAGAAACTACTTCAATAACTAACAATAATTTATCAGATTCTTTCGATCAAAGTTTTTTTTTAATATTATTTATTTTTAACTGGCTATATCAATAAAATACATGCAGCATATAAACAGGTACGTCAATTATTTAAATGGACTTAGACATAACAGACAATGTGCATTATGTCGAAATAAATAAAACAAATGCATTTCATATCGGTTATAAATTATTCACTCTTGCACTCAGTTTATCATTGTAGGTTCTTGATAAACAGTTAAATTATGAATGAATACGGACACTTCGTGTTATATTTCAGAGAATGTAAGTATAGAAATAGTGTTCTTTCGTAACATAATATTAATCTTTCACTGAAAATTGAAGTTACACACAACAAACATTAAAGAATCATACTTCGTAAAGTAAAATTAATTTCCAAGCTTATATGTTAATCACCGTAACTTAAGAGAACGATTTTTACATTTTTTTCAGCCTCAAATTTTAGAGCATTCAATTAAAGAATCTACCAAATTTTGGAATGGTCAGTCAACTCAATACGTATTTGTGTTGCTTTAAACGAGCTGTGGTGAATACTAATATTAACATGATGAAACATATCTCATTTGTTTATTTTCCTTTTCTGTCACGACTAAATAAAATTATGTTCACTCATCACTTTGTAGCTGTATACCTTCCTCTGTGTACTTTTTTATATAGGCCTAGTTTTTTTTTTGTTACACATACCCTAATTATTTATTCACACCATACATTCACTAAGTACACTGAAGAACAGAATGCAAACACACACACACACATCCTTTGTGGGTTTATTGCTTATTGAATTGAAATCTAAAATGAATACTGTGGGACTATGTCCATGTCTTTAAAGTCTTTTGATCTATCTGTGTAACTTACTGGTATATTATCTTCATCCTTTTGTGGGTTTATTGCTTATTGAATTGAAATCTAGGATAGTGAAAGTGAAGTCTTGATAATTTTTAAATATAATTTAGTGTGTTTCTATTCTTATGTGGGGTTTGGTAATTTGTAAATATATTTTAAGACATATTCTAATTGTATGTGTAATTTGTAAAACTGTTACTGTGGAACTATGTCCATGTCCTTAATGTCTCTTGATCTATCTATGTAACTTACTGGTATATTATCTTTATCCTTTTGTGTGTTTATTGCTTATTGAATTGAAATCTGTAACTAGGAAAATGTAGGAGTGATATATACTTAAATTCTTGCTGCTGATGTAATTTAAAATTGTAACTAGGGAAACACAGGGTCTTATAATCTTCAATTAATAATGCTAATGTAATTTGAAAGTTTGTAAGTAGGAAGGTGCAAGAATTCAGAATTTGGAATGGTACTTAACTATAATTTATTCTCATCGCATATATTATCACACATATTTATTGATTACGCAACTGGCAAATTTGCAATCTTAAAAATGTAATTATCTAGAAATGTCAAAACATGTAATATTACCTATGTAATGGGGCATATTGAAATATATACTGTAAAAAACACACGCACGCACGCACACACGCACGCACGCACGCACGCGCACGCGCGCGCGCGCGCGCACACACACACACACACACACACACACACACACACACTTGAAACCAGCCATAACCTTGTACCTTGAATGTACTTGTTTTAAAGGTTTAAAGGTGCAATGAAAGTTCAGAGGGGTGCAGTGATGCGCTTTGGCAGTCATGTCAATTGATGCCCATAGGCGCCAGCGCGCGCTTTAGAGCTCAATGTCAGTCAACTCAATACGCCTGAGCGCTTTACAGCGGAAAGGAAAGAGACAGACGAACGAGGTGGTATATGCCGCTTGGTTAAGCTACATACAGGGATGGCCAGCACTGATTCAATGGATAAAGGGAAGATAACTTATTAAAACTATATCCATGTTAATTTTTAGATTTGTCTTAGAAGTATAAGTGCATTATAAGAAAGTAAGTTTTAATTTTAATGCACATTTTTCACAAGTCATTTTTTTATTCAAAAGGAATATTTTCTCAACTTTTATTTATAGAAAAGTGAAATTTTAAGATATAGGCCTATTTATTTAGTAGTCTTACAGGTATTGAAACAATGTTTTCGTAAATCTAATATACCGTAAATACGTATTACTGAAGATAGTATATTACAAATTTTGAAAATATTCGCATGGTAAAATAATGTTTGCAAGGAAATGAATTAACAAAGCAACTACTGTTACATCATAAGCAAAAGATATGTGCCCAGGTGTTGTAAAAATGTCAGCTCTATAGCTTCAGCAGGTTTCGAGAAAATAATTTAATATTCTGATGATAGGAATTTGCGCACCAACATCACCTTAAAAGCATAATGCGATAAGAGTTTTGTTATGTAATATTAGTTACAGTTAAAACATATACCTAGGTAGCTTTGCTTTGTACTATAATATTGTTTTGGTTAGTTCATTGATTACTTTTATAAGGCTAAAGATAGCATCAATATCAATTCCAACTTATCATGTCATACTCAATCTTTTTTTTTTATTTTTTTTTTGGGATATCACTTTCTTTATGAATGATGTGTTTCATCTACTTAGTACAGTATAGTTACAATGCTATGGAATTAATGTGAATATTCCTTCTTAACTCTGTATTATGTTATTAACGTTTAAAACACAAGTGCAATATTAAGAAATTGGTATTAGTATTTTTGTTTTACGGACAATATAGATAATATTAAACAGAAAGAAACCATATAAAAATAACGACATAAAATTTCACGTTCCGTTTGAAGTTTGTACTGCACTGTTTTCTTAAGCCAACAGGCTGCTTATTCCTTCTTCAATACCCAGCAATTGATGCCCGCGCACGACGTCAAGGTCGGAAAAATGCGCTTTCTTTAACATCACTGCGCTATGGTAAGGTCTTCTCAACTTTGCAATACAAAGGAGTTTGAGTAATGCGTGATATGAAACTTCATAAAACGTGTATTTTTACTATGTTTTACTGTATTATCATAATGATCCACATTAGAAAAGATTTGTTCTTGTGAATTCACCATTACGCTATAGCATCTTTGGATCATTACATCTCCTAAACGTCTCGATATACACAGATAATTTTTGGAGATCAAATGTCTGGAACGAAAGTCTTCAAACTGTAATAAGTATATAATATACATACATTTTACTTCACTTTTCGGAAGATTTCGTTGTCAAGTCAATAGTTCGACGTAAAGAACTCAGCCTAGAAGAAAGTATTTTGTAATATATTTTATATCTGTACCTTAGCGGGATTCAGATTAAAGAATGTAGCTTTCATTAGTAAGTCTACTAAAATCTCGCCGTAGCTGTCGTGCGATTGGCTGTATTAATTTGATTTATTTATTGTCGGTTGAATTTAGGTTCACTCTGTATAATCAGCACTACTGTCCGCAACTCAAATTTTTAGCTAATGTTGATTCTTACACTACTCATACCATATGTATATATTTAGAATTTCAAACAGTGTATTTCAGTAATAGTGCCAACAGTTTGTGAAGCTCTCAGAGAAGTGTTTTCTTAAATATCTTCATCAGTTCATCTATTTCGTCTAGATTCATAGGCATGGCTAAAACCAATAATTTTTTGTAGCCAACTAATGAGCTTATATTATGGAGATGATCTAATGCGTTGAGAATCCATTAGTTTCTTACATTTCCAACGAAATTTGTTTTACAAAATGAAGAGTCCACTGCAAGAATGATGGATGTCACTTTCTTGTCGAAAATGAACCAAGACTGTCAATGCATAGCTTAAGACATATAGAATGTACATAGAGAGTTATATGGCATTAACACTGATAGTCATTGTCCAGTAATGATCGGAAAATCACAGTTAAGCTTTGAGCGCTAAGCATTTCAAACTTTCAATTGCTTCTCCTGCAAAATGTATTCCAAATAACATCCATCATTCTTGCAGTGGACTCTTCAAATCTGAATTTTCTTCTCCATATAAATGTGCTAACTTTGTATTTTTCGATAGATTTTCAAATGAATCAATACTTCTTCTACAACTGTTAGGCTATAGTCTTCTTTCTCTACATCCCACAATCATGGAGTAGAATGTCAGTCGTGAATCAATGATAATGTCGTCGGTATATCTCACATTTTTTTAAACGGTTTATTAATTAATAAGAGAAAATAACGTCCCGCACACACTACAAGCTGCAAGCAACACGAAACACGAACTGCAACTAAATATCTATCCGCAAACGCGTCCAGACCTGCGAATTTGTCTTAAAATAATACAAACGAAATGCAATAAAGATAAAATATAGAACCACTTATTAATTATGATTAGTTAAGAATAAAAATATGAACATTCAGTAAAAACAAAGTACAACAATTCAGTATTAGATCATTTAAAACAGTCTCAAATATAATTACGAACATAAAACCAAAAAAAAAAATGGATTTTCTTCGTTTTTCAGCGTTATTTCACCATTGTGTACCGCTAAAATTAACAATATTTTATTGTGAGAAGAAGCTGCAAAAGAAAAAAAAAATTAAAAGCACTCACAATCGGAAATTTATGCAGCGAACAAATATAATGTTCAGAAGAACTTGGGTATTCGACGATACGCCACTGCTTCGCTAATATATCTATGAAGATATTATTCTCCCAAGAATAAGCCTACGCAAGTTCATTATTAAGCAATGACGCAAGTTCCTCTTTGGAATCGAAATTTCCTCTGCGAAGATCATTAATTTTAAGAAGGCATTTGTAATTTGTTTTGGGAGCCACTGTTGACCCGGAGATATTCTTAAACAGATGGGTAATGAAAACGAGCTAGAATGTCAAGGAAGGCATGTGGGGCGTTAACAAGACCCAATGAGCGATCTGAAGGCATCAGCTGTGTCTCCACCCCCTGAGAGCCCAGCTGAGAACGTTCACTCATCACGTCGAAAATAGAAACATACATTTAATGGGTATCAAAAGCTCCGCTGACCTTGGTATCCATTACAGATAAGCAATCTGCGATCTTTTACGTCAAAGACCAGAAGCTAACTTCCCAGACTCCGTTAAAGACGACGCACAGTTCGTTCTAATTGTAGACACAACATAAGCTTACATAACGTAAACACATCCTCAGCACAGCTCCACACAAATGGACTTTGTGTGTTTACTTGCGAAAGTATGAAACTTCTCTTTACAATATTAATAACTTCCGCTGTTTATGTGAAAAATTCGTACTTCTTTATCAAAATCTGTATAACTTAGTTTAATTCCTAGAATACCTTTTAACGACTTTTCACGTGCAGAAGTTACTCAACGTTATAACAGAATCGGCTGTTACATCTTACGCAACTGCAGTTGTGTGGAGATCAAATTCGCAGATTCGAATCCGCCTACTAGAATACGGATGTTTGTCGTAAATAATATGTGCCAGTGTTTCCTAATAACGCCATGTTATAGCAGTCCGGAAATTCTTTCATCTTAAAATTTGTGAGGTCAAGCTTCACGTGGACTTACCAAGTCTGGTCTTTGGTAACTGGTGTCGAAAATTTCTATTTGCACTTGGGTGAAATCTTCGGAAGCTGGTTTCATATGGACTAATGTAAAGATATTTTGAGAACTGGTCTTGAAGGGGTCAATATGGACTTAGGTTAGGTCTTCGAAGAGTGGCCTCGAAAAATTCAATATGGACTTAGGCGAAGTCTTCGAATCTGGTATCATACGGATTTATAGGTTAAATCTTTTCTAGAACAAAAACTAAAACCCGCGATGAAGTTAAACCGTAGAGACTGCAGGGGATTTAAAGAGTGCACAACTTTAATAATAATAATAATAATAATAATAATAATAATAATAATAATAATAATAATAATAATAATATAATCATAATCATAATCATCGTCGTCATTATCCAATGCTATAGGGATTAGGCCATTGGGCCTGTTTCATCTCCTGGATTCAGCTGGTCTCTCCAAAGAATAATAATAATAATAATAATAATAATAATAATAACATACACTCACCTAGTACACGACATAACTCTTCACAGATACACATCATGCATAACGTTGCCCGCCAAAGTGGTGTGCAACTTGAAAAATGGATCACAGTCCCGCCATCTATCCGCAGTATGTGGAATCCAAATCACGTTAAGTGAAGTGGGTAGGCATTAGACACACACATAATAATAATAATAATAATAATAATAATAATAATAATAATAATAATAAACTTGCGAATTCTAAACGAGGCATTACAGCAAGTGGACAGCTTCAAATACTTGAGGTGTACTACATGCAGTAACATGAGCTTCTGCCAAGAAATTAAAAGGAGATTACCAATGGCAAATGAAGCTTTTAATAGAAAAAGGAGCATCTTCTGCGAACCTCTGGAGAAAGAACAAGGAAGAGACTAGTGAAGTGCTTTGTGTGGAGTGTAGCATTGTATGATGCAGAAACATGGACATTACTACGAAGTGAAGAGAAGCGAATAGAACCATTTGGAATGTGGTTATGGAGAAGGATCGAGAGTGTGAAATGGACAGACAGAATAAGAAACGAAGCTGTGTTGGAAAGAGTGGATGAAGAAAGAATGATGCTGAAACTGATCAGGAAGAGGAAAAGGATTTGGCTGGGTCACTGGTTGAGAAGAAACTGCCTTCTGAGGGATGCACTGGCAGGAATGGTGAAAGGGAGAAGAATTCGGGGCAGGAGATGATATCAGATGATAGACGACATAAGATATATGGATCATATGAAGAGACAAAGAGGAAGGCAGAAAATAGAAAAGACTGGAGAATGCTGGGTTTGCAGTGAAAGACCTGCCCTTGGGCAGAACATTATGAATAAATGAATGAATAATAATCCTTAAGTTTTACGTTTTATGGTTTTTTGGAAATCTGGCACTATATCCACCGTCCTCTTATTCAACAAACACCATTATTTCTGCGATGGCATGCACAGCATTTTGCAGACAATTTCTTGGAATATTTCCAATTTATTTTATTAATGCAAAGTATTATGTTTTTAAGACTTGGCCTATTTGTCCTCGGATGAAAAGGGGGCGAGCAATGTACGATTTTGAAATAAAGACGAATGTAGATTCAACCTTCAAAACGCAGTAATTTTTATATTTCACTAGCAATGGAAGAAGTTCAAAGCGTTCTCTGTTAGCTCTCCTTTCCTATCCACTTAACGCAAAGGAATCCATCTATGGTTCCTAGTCGCTTACTAGTTTCTTATTCTTTAGTACGAATTATACTTCTTGTAATAATTAACACATTTATAAGTGTAATTTTCCATAAACATTGCCAGTTTTATCATAGTTTATTTCGATCCGACTTGATTCGTGAGAGTTTATAGTGTTTGTACTTTTTACAAAAATGCGTTACTAGCCTGCCTTAAACCTCCGACCTAGGGGATCAAGGTTTTATATCATGTTTTTTTTTCTCTTAGATGAATTGATTTCACCACGTGTTAAGGCTGGTTCACAATAAACCGGAAACGAGAATCGGAACGAAAACGAAAACGGTAAAATTGTTAAAATGTGTACATTTAAATGTGAGCATTCACAATTAACGAAAAGCTTGCCGGAGCCCGGGATCGGGAACGGAGAGTTGCCAAGTTTCAACTTTGGCGTTCACGTTTCCGATCACAGCCCACTAGATTCATTTTATTGCCATCTAAAAGCTATTTTGTCGTCGTATATTTTGTAGCAAGAAGATCGTGACATAACCTATGCATTATTTTGTTCTGTGCTGCGCATCATGGAGCAACTTTTATTTGGTGAGATTCTAATATTGAATGTTGAGGAAAATCCTCACTTTTACGATAAGCGGCGCGCCTCGTATAAAGATGAGAAAAGAAGAAGAATACGTGGCTTTCAATAGCTGCATCTTTGAACACCGATCGTAAGTGAATCATATTTTATTACTGTATTGGTTGTATTACACACTACATATTCATGCTTCGATTCAATAAGTACTGTTGTGTTCATTTTTGTTCTATTACAAATGTTTCTTCTCTAATTATTTTACGTTATGGCAGACTTAAAATAGGTTGTGATAATAAAGATGCATGGGCATATTTATAGTACCGTACCTAATGAAATGTTTCAGTTGACATTTCGAAGTTGGTTAACCTGTGTTTATGTTGGCTGCCTTGTACTCATGAGAGAACGCCATTGGTCAATTATACACAAATAACATCAGAATGCGTAATATCGACTTTACATATAGTTATTGACATGCATATCGATATGCATAGTCGTCTATACGTTCTCGGTTTATTGTGAATCAAAAATTTTCATATTCACATCCTCTGCTTCTCGTTTTCATTCTGGTTCTCCTTCCCGGTTTATTGTGAACCAGCCTTTAGGAATATGATCTATCCCACCTGTTGGTCGGCGAGTGGTATTTCATTTCCCACTTAGCTGTCGGCTAGGACGACTAGGGCATTCCCCTATCCGCCACCTGGAGATAGAACAAAATGGATCGAACATGTTCACAGAATGAGAAATTTAAAATTATCTAAAGAAATCATCAATTGCCGAGGAACAAGTAAAAGAAGAATAGGAAGACCGAAGAAAAGATGGCAAGAGAGGGGAATAGGCCACTTGGCGTAAGTCCCCTGATAGGAAGACTACGATAAGTGAAATTTTATGACAAACTGTTAGTTTCTGTTTCAATGACACTAATTAGAAAACATTTTTATGATCAATATGTATGTACAGGGGGGATTTACAGTGATCGTTTGAATACGAAGTGTGTTGTTGATGTCAAGCGTATTGGATATATGTAAATAAGAACGCACATTTATGTACTCACCGGGTAGAAACTTCAGTTGAACTTACTATTATACAGAAGGAGAAGTCTTGTATTTTTATTGCTTTCCTCAGTTGTAAATCTTTCAGAACACGAAGTAGTTTCAAATAGTAGTATGTTCATGGTTCCTCTTAAGGGGAGTCTATACTTCCACATCTTACAATGTTAAATTCCTCAATTGCGAGTGCACTTTCCCCAGAAGTTATAAAAGATGCAAATGTAGAAAAATAGGGCATATGCAACATACCTTTATGTGCACAACCGGTTAGATAAATTTAAAATTCCACTGAGCGGTTGGCAAAAAAAAAAATTCATTAATAACATTTTCTGCATTAAGAATTACTGAAAATTATTTTTTATTTTTGCTGAAGACAGAAATAACTCAATTTTTTTTTAGTCTGCTGTGTAAAATGCCATGACACTGACATTGTATATTAATTTCAGCCTTCTGGGTACAATACTTTCTGAGAAAAATGCACCAATGTCACAAAAATAAGAAAGTGCAGAAAAATGGTGACAAAGTTTCCATATCTTGCAATGTTAAATTCCTCAATTTTGGGTGCATTTTTCTCAGGAGTGACAAAAGATACAAATGTAGAAGAAATTGGGTATATGTAACATATTTTTATGTATAGGGGAGAGTCGGGTAGTATCGGACATCGGGTAGTATCGGACAGTGCGTTTCTTTCATCTACAACCATATGGTAGTACCTGAATGACATGGTTACGTTTCTCTATGCGACATCACAGATAAGTAACCATGTCAATCAGGTACTATCATCGTGCGGTAGATGAAAGAAACTCACTGTCCGATATTACCCGATGTCCGATACTACCCGACTCTCCCCTACAACCGGCTAAATACATTTAAAATTCCACTGACAAGCAAACATTCTGATGGGGGCACATAAAAAAGTTAATTTTTTTTCTTTCACCATATTAATAATGTCAAACCAAGTGCTTATACAAATTTTGGCCACTCGATGGCCGTAAAAGAATAAGTTCGCCAGGGGCCGTTAACAGAAAGAAAACACAATTTCATTGGAAAAATTTATTGGAACAGACACCGCAATTGTTGAGATATTGATTTTAAGATAGTAACAAACGGAACACGCTCCGTACCGGTGCAAGCACTACACGCAGGAAAGTATACGTCGGGGCTCCGCTGTAATCTAGTTTCCTCGTAAAATGAGAGCACTGTATATGAATTATTAAAATTTTTGTAAATTTAAGTTGTACCTATTTTGAAAAATCAATATTTCTCCTATAAAAACAAAAATTTTGTCTTAAAATTTGCTCTACATATATTTCATGTTCTTTGAAACATAACTTATTTATATTATTACGAAGTACATATGATATTTCTGTCCAGAAATTCTGCGTCATCATATGATGAAAGATGAGTGGAACGGAGAAAAATTCCTTCCGGCACCGGGATCGTAATAATAGCCTGTATGATATGCGAAAAATAATGACAGTGATTTAAGACGGCGCTTACTCCGTCGGATCCCGGCCAGTTAGTCACTCATAACAAGTGCAGCTCTGCACATGTATGGACACTGTGCCACTGTCATACATCTATGACGCAGTGCAAGAGGGTAGGCCACTAGAGGGAACCTAAGAGGTGGAACTTAAAACTGAGAGGATTCGATGCGACATCGGGATGGGAATCCTGTGTGGCTTAGTGGACAGAATGTCAGCACGTATAGCTGAAAACCCGGGTTCAAATCCCGGTGCCGGAGAGAATTTTTCTCCGTTCCACTACTCTTTCATCATAACTTATTTACTTTTTCCCCATTATTCTTCAAATGCTAAGAAAAAATTATTTTACATCACAGTTTTTACTTGTTTTTATATTTGACTATACAAAATAATTTTTCTTAGCACTTGAATAATCTGAAAAAAAGTAAATAGCAAACTCATGTTTCAAAGTGTTTGAAACGTATTTAGAGCAAATGTTAGGAAAAAGTTTGATTTTTGTACGAGAAAGTGTTTTTCAAAATACGGTGCAATTTAAATTTACAAAAATAATGCATATCATTTTGAACCAAATGAGATAACATTTTGTTTACAAACTAATTATATGCAGCATGTTGTTTTTGTTTAGTCAACTGTCTGAAGAGAGGTCTGAACTTCACAAGCAACACCAAGAAGGAACCACTTATGAGGCATGTATGTGTGTATGTATGTATATATATACATTATACATACATACATACATACATACATACATACATACATACATACATACACAATATAATTATGTACATATTTTCAAAGATCTGAAATGGTTAAGAAAATTCAAATTTCACCTAAAATACTCAATACTTAAAATACTCAAAAATGGGTGCCAACTGCCAATACTGAAAAAAAAAACAATATTTCGATAAAGCATGCCGAGCAACATCTGACAACATAGTTGCATCAAAATCAGAGCGGTCCTTCTAATTTTTCATGTCAAACAGGTACCTTTCGACCACTGCGCGTCGTACAGTTTAGCGACAATAGAGACTCATTCCTTTCAACGGTAACCAGAGCTCTCTTGGCTTACAGATACCTGGTTCAATATGATACACTGTCAAAGTTACAAATTAGTGCATAATTATTCAAACTCGGATACATGTTCATATGAATTTCTTTCCTGAATATCATCTCAAGAGCAATCTCCATAATTAAGCCGAACTTCGTGAATCACTCTATATGACCTAGAATAAAAGTTTTTACTACTCTGCGACCAAGGACTTCACAAACAAGAGCACAATCTTGAATATTCAGTAGCATACAATTATCCTTTTTCTGCGCATGTGCAACCGAAATTCATTTGAGTTTCGCACAAAGGTTTCCTTGATCTTTTCCGCTGCTTCAGTGATAATGATCCTACTGTGTGCTGGAAACAGAGCATTAACACGAATGAAAACCGTCCGCTGTGGACAAATGCTCATATATCTGATTCATCTTACACATTGCATTCTGACAAAAAAATATAAATACCTTAAAGCAAGCGTTCCAAACTTAAAAAAACCGTGTTTATGCAGACAGAGAATTTATTAAAATGTCATTCTGGATCATGGATCTCATCTCGCCAAAACACCAACTATCTAGCAGAAACTTCACTTGGCGATATATAACGTCGCCGATAATATGTCATTAAATTGTATCATTACTATTAGTCCATGATATCTCTTGAAGGACAAGGGCCTCTTGCCGAAGCAAGGTGGCCGAAGTCATGCGTTTCAGAATTGCCACTTCGGGATAAAGTTCAAACTAATATCTTGCAGTCTTCTTTCAAAACATGTCTGTATTGCTCTCGGTTCTTCGCCGTTGTAGACCAGTGACTGTCGAAATTCATCTTTAAATCGTCCTCCCGTCTTCTTCTTTGTCTACTCAAGTTTCTGCGGCCGATTCTTGGATCCCACGCTGTGTCTCGGTAAATCCATCGGTTGAGATTCATCATTCATCCTCATCACAAGTCCTACCCTGGTCCATTTCAGACAGCTGGCTGTGTTTGCAGCATGTTTTACCCATGTTCTTCTCCTCAGTTTCTGATTATTGACTTTGTCTTGCAGTCTGATGCCTTATTTTATTTCCCATCTTCCTTACGCATATTCTCAGCATTTCATTATATTCTCTCTGAATTAGTGACCATGTTTTTGTTCCGTACAGAAGAAATGGAGTATACTGGTGTTCATTATTTCTCTCTTGATTTCGATGCTACAGTCTTTATCCATAAAAATGAATTGGATACTCCAAAGTTTTGCCAATTCTGCTCAAATCCTGTGGAGAATTTCTTCTCTAGATCTATTCCTGAAGGAAACTACTTGTTCTCGATATGTGTAGTTCTGAATATATTTTAGGTGCTCATTATTTACTACTTATATTCTTGGATATGGTTTTCCATGAATTTGGTTTTCCTTGTGTGAGGCCGACTTCGATGCTATACTTACAGATTTCATTCACTGCTTCTTCCAATTCTTCTAAAAATGCTGCTAAGATACAAGATCACCTGCGAAGTGGAGGTTGAATAACTTTCTCCTATCTATAATTATTTATTCCGTGTTCATCTTTCGCTCTTTTAAAGATCTCTTCCTGTCTTACTCCTATTTTTATCTTGAACTCCTGTCCTTCCCTGTCTAACCTGAATTTGGCTTTCGTGATTCTGTTTCTTCAACTTCTTGAATTTCAATGCTGTCAACAGTGGAATGTGTTCGAGTCGAATGTCTAGGTAATAATAAGATCGATAAAATTATTGGAATGCAACAGAAAATTCTGTTAATTTAGGAGTTTTATGCACTACAAATTAGTAGCAACTAAATCCATTTCTGACTAACACATGTCGACATAAGACGTGGCACACAGTCAATCAAAGCTTCTGTGTTATAGCCTACAGGGACAGATTTAATAAAACCTTCAGTAATTGCTGCTGACGATATTCTATTACTGGTATGGCTTCATCTCAAATCCCAGCATGTTCCAGACATGCTCGCTAGGAGACATATTAGGACGCCTGGCTGGCCAAAGAGGGGATTTAACATAAGGAGGCACTCCCAGCAGAGTCGTGCCATGTAAGGGCTGGCTATTATTTCGCTGAGAATAGACCTCTTGTACACGTGACCTAAGAAGTTGAGGATGTTTTGAACGTATATATTAACGCTTTTATGATTATTGCAAAGGGCTGTATGAGAGATGTTATCCCTTCATAATGCCACTCACTTTGGATATGTTCCTCTCAAAAGCTGAGTTCCATTGTGAACTCTGCCCAATTCTCTTCTTTACGAAAAAATTAGGATTACTGATATGTACAGTAATGGCAAAAAAACCGGACCGACCCTTGTAGCTGATTTCAGAGTCTTGTTCACTCCAGAGCACGATAGACTGGTAACTAAGACTTTCGTGGTTCGAATCCTGCCTGGGAAGGAAACTTTTTTTTGTTCCTTATTCAAATTTATTCCCAATACTTTGCGATTACAGCGATATTTTACTACTTAATTAACTTATTATTCCAATAACATGAATTTTACCAGCAATCGAAAAGTATTGGGAATAAATTTGAATAAGGAACAAAATAAAGTTTCCTTCTCAGGCAGGATTCGAGCCACGAAAGTCTTAGTTACCAGTCTATCGTGCTCTGGAGTGAACAAGGCTCTGAAATCAGCTACAAGGGTCGGTCCGGTTTTTTTGCCACTATTGTACATTTATTACCAGGCAGTACATCTCCCTTGACGGTATGTGTCAGAGGAAGAACAATTTGTTTGTGTGTATCTGAAGTCTGATTAATGTAATATGTAAGTAGTCGGCGATGTATGCAATGGAGGGGAAAAGGAACTGGCCATCTTACCTCATTATCTCCTGGTTAGTTGTCTCATAAGTGGTGACTTCTTGGTATCGCCTCTGAGGTTCAGATTTTTCTTCGGACAGTTGACTAAACATCAACGTACTCCAAGATAGTTGGGTTCGTTATATATTTTAATTGTGAATAAACATACCAAGATTCGCGTAAATCTAGACTCCTAATTAATAACATCCGGCATCGGAGATCGAATTCCAGACATATCGCTCACAAGCTCAGAATGAAAGCCCTCACTACTTCGACTTAGGTTTGATGTGGATTAAAGGTGGGTGTTGAGACAAATTCACGAGTGCTTTGGTCACTCATATGGGCGCCTTGAGTTACCTTTAAATTTCGGTGTAGGCGTTAAATGATCAGTAAATTTTGTTTAGTATCCTCTTATTTGAGATATAAAGTACGTTTATGTACCCTAAATCCACATTTCTTATTTCACTTCTGAAGGACGCCATGTTAAGAACTTTTACTGTCTTTAAGGGGTTAGGTACAGCTTAGAGCAGTAAAATTTTTGGAAATAGTCAACATTTTTTTTCCTGCTATATGAAAAAAAATATTTTTACGGTTAAAAAAATATTTATATACTTTTTTCAAAATTCATAATGATGGTAGTTCACTGTGCAGTGATGAAGCGTTTCCCTCATAACTCATACATTTGTTAACTTTTTCATGTTCTCTCTCTTTTATTTTATTTCTGAAACTCATGTTTACAATATCATGCTCTTTCAACTACATTCCTTCATAAATAATATTTTTATATTTTGTGTTAGAAGAAAATATTGATATTTCACCATTTTAAAATGATTTTATTTTTTATCAATCAATCTATATAAGGTAGAGAAGTGATCTTCCATCATATTGCAGATATGACATGCATAAATACACACAAACAATTTCATCAGAGAATGTTGGCTAGTTTTTGAGTTATGTGGGAAACGCTTCATCACTGCACAGTAAACTGAATTTTGAAAAAAAAAAAGAATGTAAATAATTTTTTTAAATCGTAAAAATGTTTTTTTTTTTCATATAGCATAAGGACAGTGTTTTACACATACTAATTTTCATTATTGTACAAGATGCATTAATGGAGGAAAAAATGTTGAATATTTCCAAAATTTTACTGCTGTAAGCTGTACGTAACCCCTTAAAACCCAATGTCCTCGATAGGCTTTGAACCCTCAAACCTTAAACCAGGGCTGGGCAGGAAGAGCGGATTCTACTCTCTCACGGGGAGCCATATGATTTCTCTTCATCCCCTTTCTTCCCCGAACACCGAGCAGCGTTGATTCAGTGATGGATGAATATTAAGCGTCCCCGTCTAGAGTCTAGTTCCGCTTCCGATGCCCAGCCCTGCCTTAAACTTAATGGCAATCACGATAACGACTAGACCACCGAGTGCGACTTCAATGCTTCTATTTACAGTAATATATTCAACTTTATTACGAATGCTGTGTAAATAGATCTGAGGTGGTGAACACCGATAAATATCGGTATAAATCTTCAGTTTCAATGTAGTCTACGCTGTTCCACATTTTATGTAGAGCACTCAGCTAAGGAAGTTGCTTTCTTGAGAATGGTATAAGAATAGAAAGATAGAAAACAATGAATAAATCTGTTGCGTTTAAACACGGGATCTTGTTAGAAATTTAACGACGTCTTGTGCGCTCACCGAGGTCAGTAATAAAATGCTTCAAGAATAAATTCTTAAGATGCTTCTAGGAGGGAAGACGGGTGGAATGGAAGCCCGCTGTCCCTATTTTATTTCTCGCTATGAAATATTGTCTACAAGTTACAAATTAAAAATAAAAAGTATTTGTTCCGTTCCTACAAATGAAAGCCCTGTAAGATTTATTGAGAGCAATGCACTTCCAAACCAGGCAGCGATACGGAGAGTAAAATCGTGTCCCAGACTACTGCTGTGCGTCTAATAATGTTCCGCCGCGTATGCCTTGTCACATATATCATAGCGTACATCCTATACCATGCTAATACATAAAATAATGTCTTGAGTAACATTAAAAACAGAATCAACTTCTCAGATATTGTTTTCATTATGTTACTTTTCGGTGTGGCTCAAATGGTAATGAGTCCAGTTAATAATATCACGAAACGAAGTTCGAAGTTCTTAAGTTTAAAAATAAAGTGAAAATGTTTGTATGATATTTGACAAATGTTATTATTATTATTTTAAGTGTTACTAGCATTATATGTTACTGATATTTATTGTATTTATCTGATGCATGTAACCTATAAGATAAAACATTGTAATAAATATATATAGATCATTTTCTTAATTAATAACAGTGTATATCTCGAATAAATGATTTCTTAGCATCGCCACAGATACACTTGATTGTACTTGTCACTATCTCTGTCACTAGAGAGTTATTGGAATTTATATTTTCCCCGCTATTCATAAAATATTTTGATATGTTACCTCTTGCACAAAAGGGGAGATCTATAACTGAAACTTGATTAATATATATCAGTATTATTTGTATTTATCCTGGTAATAATGAACAGTTTGACTCGTAGACATTTTGTTTTTCAGCATTAACTTCCCATGATTGTATGAGAAGATTCGAAGAGAACGGCAGTTACGTAGAACTTCGTCCCCCCCCCCCACTACCAATAATGCATAGTACAATGTCAATACGGCGGTTGCTGTCGTCTGCGATACATCGAACTTTTCTGTTGATTTTCGAGTTCGTCATTTTTTTTTCTTTCTGGTTATTATATGCTAGTGGTCTTAGTATTTATTTCATTTTTGTTAATATTTTTGTTTTATTACTATTATTATTATTATTATTATTATTATTATTATTAATGAATTAATTTGTATTACTATCTTTGTATCATCTCCGTCACGGATATTATCATTATTATCATTATTATTATTATTATTATTATTTCTAACAACAACATTATTATTGATCTCTGTAAAATTTATGTAGACTACTGGACTGTACCCGAGCACAAGCATATGCTCATTTCGGGTATATATTCATATGTATCATTTCAAATGTAAATTGTGAATAAATTTGAATTTGAATTTGACTTTGAATTTGATTCCAGACAAATAATGTAACATTCTTATCTCTTTTTCATACACATACACACAGCACCAATAGGAATTGAATGTGTTTCTTGTGTTGTACTTGTTTGTATTTGTCCTCTGTCGATTTAAGCTTAAGCGATGACCTTGAGTTATGCTATGTGAGGAAATCCCGCTATTTGCAAATATGAGCGAGGACAAAACTGAACAAATAGCTCCTTTTATGAAGACTATTACACTTTTACTACGTCATATTACTTTTGACCACTGCCTGCTGAATCGCATCCTATAGGCACCGTGCAAGCTCCTCTGGTGGCGACTGTTGTTACTAACTGCGGGACAGCAGCGATAGAGTTGTACTTGAAGCGTATGAATATACTTAACATCTCAGGTTAAATGATTAGAAATATGGATGATCCTAAAAAGCGGAAAGGTAATGCAAATTGCTGTGTTCTTGAGTGTAGTAATGCTTATAGGAACACACCAACCGATATTGTTTTTATTCATTCCCAAAACAGAAAACTGAAGCGCAACGACGCTAATTGTGGATCCGAGCAGTACGCAGACGAAAGTAAATAATGCTACTCTGCTTGTAATCATAGTATTATTATATACTAGGCCTAATATAAAAAATCGAATGTATATAGTATTATGTTTATAAATAACCATTAAGTTAACAACGACAGGAATTTATCATTTAAATTTCAAAAAGTACATAATTACTGAGTTCTTTACATATATATTATGTATAATATTAGCAACAATAAATAATAACATACCTATTTTTAAATGTATTCATATCGATATTTAATTCTTGATTTCAAGTGCTGATGGTTCACCTTGGAAACTAACACCCGCAGCAAGAATTTGCGGTATTCATTTTATTGGGAACGAGATCAGAACACCCCCAAAACTAGCATACCGTTCCCAGTATTTTTTATAAAATATTACAAGAAAAAGACTGCCTCATCTCAACTAGCTCCGAAAAGGTACGAAAGAGACGCATAAAGAAGAAGACAAGATTAAAATTTAAGTTTTATGAAAGGCGAATGCTCAACAAGTGTTATTTCGAAAAATGAAGTAGCCATACAGGCAGAAGTAAATGAAACCATTCTTAGTGATTTGTTTTTTCTTTCACAATTGAATTGTGTGAATTGTCTACTCAAGTGTCTATTCCATTATATGCCGATCTGAAGTCACATAAGAAATGTTATGACAAGCGTTCAGGAACAGATGATATGTTTAATGAAATACAAGGTTTCCGAAATTATTCTAGAATAAAATATGAGATAGAACTGCCAGACTTAATGGGAGTGACATTTGTGGTTTCGAATATATTGTTAAAATTGCAGCCAATTGAAATACAATCATACCCGTAGAATCATAATAAGAAATATTTCCAATTCTATCATTTAACCCAAAAATAGCTACCATAGATAGTCGAAATGCCCCAAGATGTAGACCATACATATTATTTTTTTTGCCATTTTTATTAATGAATTTCACATCGAAAGCTTTCGAAAAATTCTGTTCAAGAGTAAGATTAGTAAAGAAAATCGTCTACTCATATTTTCCAATTAAAATGAAAACTGGATTGTCGTATTCTGCTATGAGGGTGATGTTCGGAGTTAATCGTACAATTATAATTATAATGTATTTTTACCGACACTTTAATGTTGACATCCACAATGGTTACTGTAATTTTGGGTTTTGGCCTAGCAGAGAAAGTATTCAGGAAACAATGCCTGCAATATTGAAAAATGTAGAGTGACAATTAATTGTTCAGAAGTGAACAGCCACTCAATGTGGATCAGATGGTGGCCTTCAAATCTAAATGCTACCGAGTCGATCGAGTGACACATTCATAACAACTGATTGCGGATTATTGACTTTATTAGAAGGTGGTGATGAAGTCAGGTTTTCCCGGAATAAAAACAATCCTCTCCGATAAAGGGATCATTGTTGTTACTTCACCGCATCTGCACGATGGTAAATTAACAGCTGAAGAAGTCAAACTACTTACAGCGTTGCCATTGTTCGAATTCATGTTGAAAGGTGCATTCAGCGAATTAAAATATACAGTATAACATTTTACACAAACTATCAATTGAACTGCTTCCGCATGTTGATCTTGTTGTTTATTCAGCTGTCCAAAGAGAAGTCTGAACCTCATAAGCGATACCAACAAGGCACCACTTATGAGGCAACTAGGCCAGAATATCATGGGGTAGAGTGGCCAGTTCCTTTTCCCTTCCATTGCATATATCGCCGATTAGCTACAAATTACACTAGTCAGACTTCATATGCATACAAACAATATTGTTCTTCCTCTGACACATATCGTCAAGTGAGATGTATAGCTTGATAACAGATGTACATATCAGCCAGAACCTTAATCAGAGGTAATATGTTGATGATATTGTTCATTATGTGTTGTGTTTTAGAGAATTTGCAGTCGCCCATTATTCAGGAAGTGTAATTAAGACTACTTTTAGAATTAAATCACATTAAAATGCGTAATTTATAGAGACATTATACACACAAATATTACGCACATCATGACATAAAATATAAGTATATCAATGTTTTCGTAATATGACTGTTCACCCTCATTCAATGGTCTGAAATCTGATTTAAATGCCAAACAACTGCACTGATATTTGAGGAACTTTGTAGTTACATTTTTACACTCCTCTAGCAGTACTGAACTTTCCATTGAGTCAATAAAATAATTAAAAACTGGAGCTTGCTGGGTTTGCAGTGAAAGACCTGCCCTTGGGCAGAACACTATGAATCAATGAACCCATTCTTACTAATATTACAACTTTTTATCGGCAGAAAGCCGCATGTAATTTCTATATCACACATGACTAGTGAATGACTGCGAGCCTGTAGTTAATTAGGAATTGAGGCATTGCGCGGCGCCACCAGTACGATTTTGAGACCCATGCACGGTGCCTATAGCTGCGTAAACTGTCTGCTCAATCAAAGTTATTTTACCGCTAGGTGGCAGGCAGTGCCCACCACTATTAACATTATCAGTAAATGCAATGTCATTACCTGCCACCTAGCGGTTGTTCGCGCATAACCGTTGATTGGGCAGGCAGTATAAGCAGCCATAGGCTGTGATCCAGCAGGCAGTGCTTTTGACCAATAAAACGGTACGAAAGGACGTCTTTCAACCAAGCATGGCTGCTTATCGCATAATTTTATCGCGTCCCTAGCATTTGTTTAATTTGATCGCTTCCCT
Source organism: Periplaneta americana (assembly GCF_040183065.1). NCBI lineage: Eukaryota > Metazoa > Arthropoda > Insecta > Blattodea > Blattidae > Periplaneta > Periplaneta americana. Next base: position 72,034,814 of record NC_091131.1, on the reverse strand, counting down.
AGCATTTGTTTGTTTTTATCACTACCCTAGCATTTGTTTCTTTGTTTGCCAACATTTCAAACTGCACTGCACTGGACGTCAAAAAACAGAAAATTACAAACCACTCCAGTCGATGCACAAATATGACTCGCATTGGCATTCAAGAACAAGAATTAATAAAGATCACTGGTCATAGCTATGCATCTTCCCTGAAACCCTATTTACAAATAAATTTAGAGCACCATTCGGAAATCCTGAATAAGTTGAGGAATAAACCATGTACATCAATGAGTTACACTTATTTTACGCACACGTCCAATATAACATCAACTGAACCACCAACCACTAAAACATTCAAATTTGAAAATTGTATTTTCAATAATTGTTCCTTTTAAAATTATTCATGTTTATTTTATATTTCATGGTCCTTAATTAAAACTTTTCTTGTTTATTTTATCATCCCTAATTAAAACTTTTCTAACACTTGTTTATATTATTCAGGCTATATTATAGCTTCTTCTATATGATATTATGGATAGTCACGTATCAGAGATTGTTTAATATTAAAATATTTTATTGAAAATCATCTGTCAAGTGACGTTGATTACTGGGATCCGGATAATTGAAGTGGAATGCAACTGTTTTAATAAAAATGAAACTGAATCAACAAAGCCTTCTTGACTATAACCGTCCACAGAGTTCAATGAAGATTCCATAGTTGGCACAGCTGATAACAAGAAAATAGCTAATCATAACACACTACTGCCATCTACTAGCGTAATATTTGTAATGTTGAGATGGTACAATAATATATTTGAAGACAGTTGTATTTTCGTAAGTCAATTAATATTTTATTGTATAGGAGTACTTCGTTACTTCTAGTCTTTATATACTTTCTTCTAATCGTGTAATAGTCAATTAAATCCCACTCGAGTTTTGATTTTCTCTAGATAAAATGGGATGGAATGAGTGAAATTAGTAGGATTGAATGGGATGAGTTGATGTTATTGGATTCAATGGGATGAGTGGGGTAAAATGGAATTGGTTGGATGGGATCAGATGGGATTTTATTTTGGTCGAATATTTAACGATACTGTATAAACTATTAGGCTAATAAATTTAGCATCGAAGGTTGTTGAGGAACGTCAAGAATGTCAATTGAAGTGGTACTGCATGTTAACGGAATGGAGAGGAAAGAGAATCGAAGAAGGTTATGGAGATGCGAATAGAAGGAAGAACCGGGCGAGAAAGACCTCACATTAAATAGGAGGATAGGATCTTCAATGTTTTTTATTTAGCGACGCTCGGAACTGCCGAGGTTATATCAGCGTCACCAATGTGCCGAAAAAATTTTGTCCCTCAGGAGTTATTTTACATACCAGTAAATCTACTGACATGAGTCTGTCGCATTTAAGCACAATTAAATGACATCAACCTGGGTCGGAATGGGACCCGTAACCTCGGGCACAGAAGGCTCTGGCCTACGCTACCCAGGTCGAAGATAGGTTCTTAAATCAAACTTAATTAATTAGTTCATTCATTCATTCATTCATTCATTCATTCATTTATTCATTCATTCATAGTTTTCTGCCCAACGGCAGATCTTTCACTGCAAACTCGACATTCTTCTATCTTTTCTGTATTCGGCCCAAGTCCTATTTTCATATGAAGGTTGATCAGTAAGTAAGGTTCCCTATTTTGCTAAGGCTTTGATTATAACTTATGCACAAACTAGGCTACATTTACAATGTTGAACTGCAAACTGATTATACTACTATTCTACATCCTTTTCTAAGGATTAGAGATTTATACATATACCATCTTGGCATAAGCTTGAAGATTTCCTCTCTATAGAAACCCGGCCCTTTATGTTCCAACAAATCTTGGACAGCAGTAAAGTTGTATCATCTGGAAATCGTCTTCTTCCAAGATGTTTCTTCGGTAAACCAAATAAATAATAATAATAATAATAATAATAATAATAATAATAATAATAATAATAATAATAATATTTCTTAACCAATGCCACCAGGTTGTCATTTGACATTTCTGGTCTCTCCTGGCAATGGCTTATTTGTAACCCACTTCTGGGGTTGGGGCGCCTGGAAGGCGGAGTTACGCTGCCCCACTGATATTATGATAGGATGATTATGAAGTGCCAGAAGAGGTTTTAAACCTAAGCCTAATCTACTTTCCATACCTCATGAACTGTAGTCAGAAGCTCTGACCACTAGCCCATGAGGCTGATGATGATAATAATAATAATAATAATAATAATAATAATAATAATAATAATAATAATAAGGGAAAGAAAATTGCAGGAAGGAGAGTGGGTTAACAGAGAAGATTGAAAAGAATGTTTAAATTAATTAAAAAAAAAACTAGAATATTGGGCACTGGAAGATGTGTACACATTGTTAAACCATTTTAGATAGAGAATAATAATAATAATAATAATAATAATAATAATAATAATAATAATAATAATAACTTCTTTTAAATGGTAGGGTTAAGACCGTACAGACCTTCTCTTCCACTCAGCCAGCAAAAAGTAATATAGCAGTACAGCCTACATACTTACAAATTACAACGATTACAAGAAATTGAATTCGATAAAAGTTATGCTTATACATTAGTTACTTATGAATTTAACAGTAAAATACCACGAATTATGAATTAAATAATGAAGTATACAAACTGTGTAGAAAATTTAAACAAATATACGACATAAAATATTAATAGATTTAAAATAATGCTAGATAATGGGAGGAAATTACAATGAGAATAATTATAAATATTTAGCGTGATCAGAATGAATGTCTAAAAAACTGAATTATCATGTAGTCATTGACCGTTAACATCAGGATTATTATATTGAATATATTCAAACTATCCTTAAAAGTGATCATTGTCTTGCAGCCCCTAATACTTTGTGACAAGGAATTCCGTTGACATGAGGTGGAGACTAAAAGATGAGGTGTATCAGGATGTTCTATGAAGGGGTATACTTAGCGTGCCACAGATAAGTGATCTGGTATTTTAATCGTATTTAGAATATGGATAAGATAAGCGAGATGAAAGGTAATTTGGTGATGAGATGTGCAGAATTCGAAACAATAAAGACAAAGAGTGTAATGTTCTAAGTTCCTTGAGAGTAAGAGCCACGAAAACTTGACAATGTAAATCGGATAGGACTAAATCCGGGCTGTAAGGAGGATGTTTCACAAACAAAATGTCCTATATTCGCTTGGTCGTACTGTCGGAGCGCGTTGGCTCATGAGCAGTGTGTGCAGACAAGAAAAAAAATTCCCCTAGCATAGAAGGAAGCATTACGGAGAGAACCTTATCTAATTATCAACTCTCGTATATAGGCTACTTTTGTGAGCTGAGTATTGCATTCACACTTCCTGCTTTTTATTCGTGACTTAGAAACAATGTATCGTACTTAAATAGAAAGCTCAATACCGGCTTCCAGATGCAATAAAAATACGTCGCAATGTTCATGAGTGATACTTGCTATTAACGTTTCTATTAGGTTACCGTGATTGATAGCACGATTCTGGCGGGAAGGGCAGGACATCCGTGTGCACGTGGGATGATCGGTTACAGTCGCTCCTAAATTAACTGACCCAGAAGAAACGGCCACCAATCATACTTGAGACAGAATGACTCAGGGAATTTACAAGCGTGTTGACCCCCACACTAGCGAAACTTGCACTAACAGGACACTTAACTGACAAGATGGCAGAGGAAGATAAGTCATTTGAGGAAATAAGCAGAGGGGAAACAAATTGGCGGTACGACTGAAGACAGCAATTCAGGACGACATAGCTCTAGTTTCCCCAGTAATCAGTTCTACGATCATATTACACTATTATTATTATTATTATTATTATTATTATTATTATGTATAGCCATTCATTAAGAATGCTTGGTCTAATTAGATCTATAACTTATTCTTTTTCCACTCCTATGTGTCTAATAATTTTATACTGTACGTTGGTTAGATCCAAGCTTGAATATGCATCTGTTGTATGGAACTCCATTACTTTCACTGACTCAGCTAAGTTGGAGAGTATTCATAGAAAATTTATTTCCTTGTGTTCTTATAGATTTTTACCTAATTCCGATTATTATAAATATGAGATTAACTGCAAATATTTTAATTGCTATTGGTTTATTGCCAGACGTTAAAAAAATCTAGATTCTTTATATTTTTTTCTTGAAGTCATTAAGGGTGATATTGATTGTGAATCCTTCTTAAGCAATTCAGTCTTCGTATTCCTGCTAAGGGTTTAAGATTTCATAAAATTTTTATAATAGAAATTCTAAATCTCTCTCTCTCTCTCCGGTCTGCAGATGTATAAAATATGCAAATTTGCATAGATTGTCCTTGGATCCATTTAATGTGTAGTATATACTTTTTGAAGTTTTATGCCAGTTATTAATTTATGTCTTTTGTTTAGATATGTACTATAATATTATTCTCGTCATCTTCTATATCATTTGTATTATATTAATTATAATGATTCCATCCTTTCATTTTCAATTATCGTTACTTTTAATTGTCATTATTTTAATAATTATTCCAATGCACTTTTATTAATGTTTTTGTAATGAATTGTCTTGTGCTGAACTGTTATTGGCCCCTGGCTGTTGTAAAGCACATTAAATATTAGTAAATGAAGCTTATTCGTAATCGTCATCATTGTTATCTTCGTCAACGACATCAAAATCAGTATCATCATTATTATCATGTCACTACTGCAATATCATCATAATCAATAATTGAATACTTAACAGTAGAAAGGTGCAAAGTGCCAAATTTATAAACAGTATTTTATTAATAAATAACTTTCGTTATTCAACAACTTTAAGAATATATTTCTTTAGAACCGAATTGATAGTATTTACGACAACTTTTCATCAATCTTTATCAATATTTTGATGATATACTACTAAAATTAACACACTGAGAGAGAAACAAACTTCACAATTTATGAAAGGTGTCAAGTCCCATAAACATTTCGTAGGTAACAAATCTGTTAATTTCTGCAAATACTTTCATTAAAGTATAATGGAGAAAAATGGGAGTATAAGGATACAGTGCATAAGTTATTTATAGATTTCAAAAAGGCATATGACTCGGTTAAGAGAAGTTTTATATGATATTTTTATTGAATTTGGTATTCCCAAGAAACTAGTTCGATTAAATAAAATGTGTCTTAGTGAAACGTACAGCAGAGTCTGTATAGGTCAGTTTCTGTCAGATGCGTTTCCAATTCACTGTGGGCTAAAGCAAGGAGATGCACTATCATCTTTACTTTTTGACTTTGCTCTAGAGTATGCCATTAAGGAAGTTCAGGATAACAGAAAGGGTTTGGAATTGAACGGGTTACATCAGCTGCTTGTCTATGCGGATGACGTGAATATGTTAGGAGAAAATCCACAAAGGATTAGGGAAAACATGGGAATTTTACTTGAAGCAAGTAAAGAAATAGGTTTGGAAGTAAATCCCGAAAAGACAAAGTCTATGTTTATGTCTCGTGACGAGAATATTGTACAATTATCACAAACAAAAAAATGCACCATGAGGAGCATTTTGCGTTGCGATATGAATATAAAAATAAAAACGTGTTTAATGATTTTTTTTCCAACAATAGTTAATATATTATTTAATTATTTACATTACTCTATAGGGTAAACATAGGTAATTTCGTGATAATTTCATGAAAACTAATTTAAAATGCAAATGTGTAAATATATCCTTATTCCGATTTTTTTCATCTAAAAGACGATAACTTGCTGTACAAATCTGGAGACATAAAAGATTGGATACGTTATTGAATATTTGCCAAAAACCACTTTTACAACTTAAGCTGAAAGGTTGGTTATTTCGTGATAACCTTGGTAACTTCGTGATATTGCACTGATAATTTCGTGAGAGGTAGAAGAATTGTAGAAAAATTCATTAAAGTCAAATGAAATTCTCATTTATTGTTACAAGACTTCAAACATAGTAATTCCGTCTAATATTCATAGCAAGAAAACATAGAAATACATATCAACACATTCAACACATAATAATAATGAAATCAAAGTAAAAATTGAAATTGAAAAGGGATCTTCTTTGCCCTGAAAGGGTGAACACTTTTATTACGGACTTTACTATAGCCTATATTACTAGGGTAACTCCAAAAGTAATGCATAACATTTGTTTAAAAATTATATTTTTACCCTACAGCTTTGCTATTTTCACAGAATGTAGATGCATCCTTAAGGAACAAAATGTCACTTTTCCACATAATCCCCGTCCCTTTCAACTGCCTTACGTAACCTAGAAACGAGGGCCTGTAGACCAGCACGGTAAAAGTCTGGACCAACACGTCTGAGCCACTCTTTAGCAGCGTGCACAAGGGAGTCATCTTCTAACCTCGTTCCGCGAAGGGATCCTTCAGTTTACCAAAGAGATGGTAATCGCACGGTGCCAGTTCAGGACTGTAAGGCGAGTGTTTCAGTGTTGTCTATCCGAATTTTCTGATCTGGTCTGTGGTCTTGTGATTGACATATGGCTGTGCGTTGTCGTGCAATAGCAGAACATCCTGCTTCTTCCGATGTCGTCGAACACGACTCAGTCGAACTTGAAGTTTCTTGAGAGTTGCAACATACCCGTCAGAATTAATGGTGGTTCCGTGTGGCATGATGTCCACAAGCAAGAGTCCTTCTGAATCGAAAAACACAGTAGCCATAACGTTTCATGCCGAAGGTGTACTTTTGAATTTCTATTTCTTTGGTGAATTTGCATGATGCCACTCCATTGTCTGTCTCTGTCTCCGGTCCAAAATGGTGGAGCCATGTTCCATCTTCTGTCACAATTCTTGCAAGTAAGTCATCTAGCACTTATCATTGACACTTAGCATGATAACAAATCAAACAGAAGCTACACTGAACCCATTGCGTCCCCCTTTTCTTTTTTGTTATCACATCTTGTCTTCAGATTTCTAAAATTCCTATTGTAATGCAATTTTTAAAATAGTATAAAATGTAACACTTAATGCTCAACAAAATTTCGCCTCAAACAGCTAAGATTTCTATCAGTAAACCTAAGTCTATATGTCGACTACAGTTGTATCTAAAATTCCAAAAACATTTCCTAAAATTTCATGAAGATACAATAAATCTTTGTACCAAATATCATATGCTTACCTTTAGTAATAAGCCTGTAATGTAATTACAAACATCCACAAAATTTGTACGCCTGAGAAGTCGACGCAAACTTGCTCTCTCCAAACATAAAAGCTCACTGAAGCAACTACAATAGTCACACAAAGCTTAGCTATATGTCCCTGGAAACTGGACAACATATATTATGCAATCCCTTGGCGGAAATTTGGATCTCGTAACACCATTGGTTAGTTCACAAAAGAGCAAAGAAAAAATATCACGAAATAACCACTGCCACGAAATTACCAGTGTTTACCCTACTCAATATTTATTATTACATTTTTTGTTGTCAGTTCCATTAACTGGGTGAGTCTCTATTAAAAGAAAATTATACAGATCTTTATAAGTTTTGAAAATAAAACTATCAAATGTTTACAGAATATGTCGTTGACATGAACTCGAGTCAAAGCTCTTAACTCAATGAAGATGTAAATGACACTAAAAAGACTAATAAATGTCTATGACATGGCAATAATGAGAATTTATACATTCAATTAAATCTCTGTAAAATGAAAAGTCCACATTTAGCTTTACTGCTTGGTAACATTTTTTAAAAGAAGAGTACTTGCTCCTATGTTTGTTTGTCTGTCATACAATATCCACATGCACTCATCTTTAAGGTTTTTCTCTTCTTTATGCTTGTTTGCTGCAGCCTATCATGATTCGCAATAAGAATCCATTGCTAAATTATTTACTATTAACACGGCATCAAAGGTTTGGTCGGCTCTAACTGTGAGCTTCCTTAATTGGATGTAATTAGAAACGAACAGATGTTAAAAATACTTCAGTAACTTCAATAGAAATACATACATCATCTGAAGAACATGTTCTATAAAAGCACTGAACTTCAACTACAAGTCACCTCTCAAATTCTTAATGCAATGTAAGTATAGTAAACTTAAAAAAAAACTCGTGAATTAAAAATCCCTTTACAATAAGTTAACCACTTCAACCTTTTTTTAGTGTTAGATTCATGTATAGAATACAAACATATAAATGAGGAAAAAAAGTACCATTTAACTTCATAAATGCAATGATTTTTAGATTCTCATAGAAATACAGTACGTAACTAATGAAGACAGCATGGCATAGTAAAATTTAATTAAATCAAATACGCCTACCTATTTCTGGACACCGAAGATGGACCACAAATGCAGCGAAGAAACTCGGCAAACTGAAAGAATAACAGAAATTAAGGATAAATATAATACAAAAATAAATAGTAATTACGTAAACAGCGAATATGTGTACGTATCTACGGACTACCTATATTATGAGCTATCATTAGTGTGAAATTCCTATGAATCCTATTAATTAATTAAAACGTGTTTAATAATTTAGATTATTCAAGAAATCTCATATACAAAGTAAAGATTTTAAAGTTTTAGACATCAAGAAGAATTACAAATATACATATATTATTAACACAATACTACAAAAACAGAACTAAGTACTCCTCAAATTATTATGCTTATTCTACAAGATGAGGTACTATTTCTCTCCCAGTAATTGAACCTAAGTGTAATACCGAATCTGTCCGAGGCGCAACTCTAATTTCGACCCAAACTGTATCATTCTTTTATTAATAATATTATCCTTCTTATTAATGAATGATTTTGGTTTTAAAAAGTATACAAAATAATAATTTTTGCAATAATTTCTCAAGCAGAAAGATGGGCTCTTAATAATAATAATAATAATAATAATAATAGTAATTATATATATATATATATATATATATATATATATATATATATAGTAACTCATCTTACTTCATACTTTAATGTATTTAATTGTAGGCCTGTATTTTTACTTTTGCCTTTCCAAAGACAGTTCCGAACACAAACTTTGGTTTCTTCAGGAGTGAGCTAATTTATAAATTATAAAATTTAAACTTTTGTATGCATTTCAAATCTAGTTAGTGTAATATGTAGCTAGTTGGTGATGTATTCAATGGAGAGGGAAAGGAACTGGCTAGCCTATCTCACTATCTATTGGCCTAGTTGCCTTATAAGTGGTGCCTTCTTGGTATCACTTGTGAGATTCAGACCTGACTTCGAATAATTGACTAAACAACTAATAATAATAATAATAATAATAATAATAATAATAATAATAATAATAATTATTATTATTATTATTATTATTACTATATAGGGTTATATCATGAATGAAACTAACAGCTTGTACATGTACGTACGTACGTATGTGTGTATGTATGTATGTATGTATGTATGTATGTATGTATGTATGTATGTATGTATGTATGTATGTATGTATGTATGTATACATTAATGGAGGTACGTACACATGTATGTATGTATGTATGTATGTATGTATGTATGTATGTATGTATGTATGTATGTATGTACGCATGCATCCGACAAAGCAGATTTTAAATTGTGAACCATTCGCTAAAATGACTGTGAATCTAGCAAACAAATAAAAGGTAAGAAAAGCAGTGGATGCTCCATATCACTATGGAGCTTCATGCAATGGAGGAGAAAAGAAATGGCCACCTTACCCCATTATCTCCTAGCTTGGTTGCCTCATGAATGACGTCTTATTGGTGTCATGAGGTTCAAACCTGTCTTAAGGCAATTGACTAAACAACAACAATGCAAAGTGAAAGAAAATGAAAAACTGCTACCTACTGATAAAGTGAATAATAACACCAACTTTTGAAGTCTGAGTTATCTTTGTGTATTTCCCTAGAAAATTTCCCATAATACATATCACTTGAAAATATAGTCTTTTTAAAAGTAAAGCTAGATATTTTTATATTTATGGTTTTAGAGTACTGTAGACACATCTGTTGTAGTGCACTTTCTTACAGCAAGCCGACAACTCAAAACAGTTTACGTGACTATGGTTGCGTGCGCATTCTCGTGTGATTGGTAGCAGTTCAACATTATTTTAAAAAGTAATCACGGCTTTCGTGTAGTAAAATGCACAGATTGTGTTATAGTATTAAAAAATTTGATGTATTAGTATGATGCAGTGTGAATTCAGTCGTATGTAAGGTGTTACAGCACTAGACAAGGGCATCAACAGGTGCAGGAGGCAGGTGGTGCAGTGTGGAAATGAGGAAATGCACAAAGATAAGGAGCATTTCACACGAAGTCGTTCAACGTATTCGGAAAGTATTCTATTGCTGCAAAAATATTTGATCCAAGAAAGCACTGAAATGCATATTCATTAAAATAAAACATCTAAGATTGGAATTTGTACCGAAAAAGTGTGTAAAGATTGAGGAGCATGATGTAAACATGTCCTCCGTCTTCGGAGTTCAGACAAAATTCCATTAATTTGTACGAATAAATTGGATGGCTGTGTAATTTGGAGCATCTATCCTGCCAGATAATTTTTAGAACATGAGCGAGACTTCGAAAAGTAAACGACAGGTATACATAAACAGAAGTTCAGTCGATTTACACTATGTCCGCATATTGAAGTAAAATTGAAGGAAAAAAGAAACTAAAAGACTGTTTGATAATTTGGTTTCTTATAATTTTTTTGGGGTTGGGGACAACTCGCCACAGAAAATTGGCCACAGAGGCAACTCGTCACATAATTGAAATTCGTATCAAAAACAATTCGCCACATAATTGAAATTCGTATCAAAGACAATTATCCACACATTAAATTTCGTGTGAAAGGCAATTGGCCATATACTAAAATTCGCTACAACTTGTAATATATGAAGGCAATACTCAAATTCGCAATAATTTATAATATATTCCTCTGGTAACACAAGACAAATCCAGAAGATGTAAACTAATTCTGAACTATGGCGGAAGAAATTCGCTTCACAAAATCAAAAAGAGGCTATGACAAATTAATATATCTTGGCTACATGTACACGAGACTTAGAGAAAATAAGAATGGAGTTGTTTGGCGCTGTGACATGCGTGGAAGGTGTAATGCAACAGTCACGTTATCAGAAGATGGAAGCAGTGTCGTCAAAGAACCGTCTGAACACAAGAATCATTCTGCATACTGGGGAAGGATTAAGGCAAAGGAATGTGTAGAGAACAGTGTGGCAAATTGTCTATCTGTGGCAAGTTGTCTATCTGTGGCAAATTGTCTATCTGTGGCAAATTGTCTATCTGTGGCAAATTGTCTATCTGTGGCGAATTGTCTATTTGTAACGAATTGTCTATCTGTGGCAAATTGTCTATCTGTGGAAAATTGTCTATGTGTGGCGAATTGTCTGTGTGTGGCGAATTGTCTATCTGTGACGAATTGTCCCCATTACTAATTTTCTGTGGCCAATTGTCCCTGTTACCAATTTTCTGTGGCCAATTGTCCGGAACCGATTTGTTTGCACTTAACACTTAAGCTCAATGTAAGTTTTGTTTAATTCTGTTAATTTCCTGTAAAGCCATAGAAGTACTCGCATCGGTCACTATGAACTTTTGTCTACCACAACGTTTCATTTCCTTTCTTGTCCCTCTTTCCTTCATCTGTTACGAATAACCAAGAACTGAGTAACAACGGCATAGGTTCAGAACACTGAATTTATCCAGAACAAAGGTTTCTTTTACATGGAGTACTGTGTTCAGAGGGATTGCTTGGGAGTTAAATTAACACTGTTCAATTAAAGCAGTTATTTCACAGAAGGCTCTATGTTACATTTTTATGCACGCACGGAAGCTTTGGGGTAGTTGGATTTCGGAATTTTTATGAGACAGGTGTTTCCTTAAAACCTGCCTAAGAGAACTTCGGTCTTAACCAACTTGAGGACAGTCCTGTGTCGGGCGGCACACGTGTCGTATCAGACACACGTCTGCAAGGCGCGACGAGTCACTCCTTCCCACGCGTGGATTGTTGGGAAGCTGTTTCTATGGACAGAAGACAGCCTGCACTCCTAACTCTAATTTTTTTCTTTCTTGTCCCTCTTTCCTTCCTTCTTACCCTTATTACTTCTTGTACTCTTTCTCTTCTTCCTCTTACAGTTCCTCTTTCTCCTTTCTTTTACTTTCCCCCCTTTTTCTCTTGACATCAATATTTCCTTTTCCTACTCTCTTTTTTAAAATTGGTCTAGTTTACGATACTTTATCAACTGCGATGGTTATGTATTATTATTATTATTATTATTATTATTATTATTATTGAATTTCCAAGTTTACAGAACCCTATTTTTTCCGAAGGTATATTAGGGCTGTAATTAAATCATACATATTATAGCTCAGTCGGCAGAATCGTTGGGCTGCTGATCCGGAGCTGTGTTCGGGTTTGGGTTAGATCCCCCTTTGGTCTTTGGTCTCTTCCGAGGTTTTCCACAGCCGTGTGAATGAAGCCGGATGGTCTATGGCGAGTCCTCGGCATCGACCCCTTTGATTTGATTACTTGGTTGGGTTTTTCCGAGGTTTTCCCCAACCAATAGGCAAATGCCTGGTAATATTTTGGCGAATCCTCGGACCTCACCTCATCTCACTATATCTCGCCAAAATATTGTAAAAAATTGCACAAAATTGTAAAAATTGTAGAAAATTACTAAATTGTAAAACTGTAAAAATTTGTAAAAATTGTAATTGTAATATTGTAAAATTTTGACTTGTTCCACATCTTAAAGCTTTATTGGTCATGTAAGATCTATGGAATAAAATGAATGAATGAATGAATGAATGAATGAATGAATGAATAGCCCTCTACAAATACTTACATAAAATATATATGTACATAATTATGACATAAAATACACATATTACATTAAATGTGTATGACATAATGAAAATGATCGTTATATTATATACAAATACGTAAATATGAGATAAAATAGATATAATATATAGAAATAGATACAAAATATATGAAAAACAGACATATTACATACAATACGTTCCCAGGATATATCACACACAGACTTGTTACATAAAAAAGTAAGCATTTCGTAGAAACATACGTATTACTTTTAATGACATAAAAATGACATGAAATAGACACATGGCATACAAATGCATGTTCAATACGTAAGAGATAGACATATTATATAAAATACACAGACAAGACATAAAAAAAAAGAAAAATTACATAAAGACATATATGATCTGAAACAGTGATATTATGTATACATACTCACACAAAATTAACACATTCATATACCCTTACTAATTGCATTAACTACAACGTCTCTTGCTATGGCAGAAACACATAAACTAGCTATTCACAGTAAATTGTGAAAATGTGATATGAATTTCTGAAATTCTTTTGAACAGCATTTCTTTTTAAACATAAAACACAGGGATTTTTCAAATTGCCCAGAACATGGTTATCTAGCGTTTGAGTGAGATGAAAGTGATAATGCCAGCTAAATGAGTCCGGGGTCCAGGGCCGAAAGTTACCCAGCATTGGCTTTTAATTAATTGAGGGGAAATCGCAAGAAAAAATCTCAACGAGATGACTTGCCCCAACCCCAACCTGGGCCCACTCGTTTCAAGTCAAACATGCTAACCGTTACTCCACAGCGGTGGACTATTCTTCTTCTTAGCCTTTTCTCCTTACTTCATATTTCCAAATTCTTCCTTTTCTTTTTTGTTTTCTATCTTTCTGTTCTTTTTTCGTTCTATTCTTTACTAGTTTCTTCTTCCCCCGTATTTATTTTTCCTTCCTTCTTCGTTTGTTTACTTATCTTTCTTTTTTATATCCTCATCATTCCTTATTTTATCTCGTAATTTATCACTTTCAATTATTTTTTGTATCTTTCTTTTTTCTAAAGCAGAATGGCTGACAAAAGCTTCTCAACCGAATAATATCAAGCATTTCCATATTTATCCCGCGTTTAATTTTCTCTCGAGTGTCATTTCTATTTGTTACTGTTGCTTCAATTATCATCATCATCATCATCATCATCATCATCATCATAGAACTGTTTGTATAATACGCAAAAATCTGACGAAAATTCCACGCCCTTCCGCCGGTTACTAGCCATATCGCACGCGACTATTGGCTGTCTTATGTATTTAAAATCTATTAGTCTCACACTCCTCATTGTTTCGGTGATACCCATGATAGGTGAAATGCTGAACACCTAGACGCCCTCGTCGATGACAAACTCCGTCTGAGCTTACCAGAATTTTCATCAAGCTTCCGGTGTGAAAAACCAATGCGCTAATATTCTGCTAATGGCATACTCATGCCAGTGATTATCGGGAAGTCATACTCAGTCAGCAAACTGGCGCCAACTAGGCCTATACCAATCCTGATGGAATAATTACGAGCTGTGTTGACCTCTTTTGTCTTATAATTTGAATGTTTTCAGTTCCTGTCTAATGCCTCCGTTTCTCTTTTTGTCCAATTTTGTGCAGCCCGCTACACGTCTTAGGAATTTCATTTCCGCAGCTTCAATTCTTGATTTTGTGTTTTCTTGTTAATATCCAAAATTCAGAACCATATAGAACCGCCACTATTTTATAAAATTTCACTGCGTTTCTTTTCTTGTTTTACTTAAATTACTTCTAATTGTTTCATATACATCAGCGGTGACCAAAGCCGTGTCGTGATTACATCGTGTAATCACGGACATTCAAACGGGTACGAGGAGTTTCCTGTATATTACTGTGTGTTTCATTCACGTGCTGATGGAAAGCAGTGGCGGTATCATGTCGCTCTACAAACTCTGTCTCTACAAGCAGTAAGAGGTGGTTTCGTAAGGACTGAGAAGGAGAACTTTTTTGTTGTTCTGTCGGACAAAATGTAAAATGTTTACTTTGCTCAACGGTTCAATTAAGAGTATATAGAAACATGAATTGCCACGCTGAGATATGTATTATTATTATTATTATTATTATTACTGACCACTAAGTATCTGTTTCTATAATTCTTCTGTACATGCATGAATATTGGTAGTTTTAGATCTTCTCCCTAGAAGGATAAAATTATTAGGTTTTATCTAAATTTTAATCTTCTTAATATTTAGGTGAGGTTAGGCCTAACTATTTATTAGTTATTCATTTAATAATAATATTGTAGGAAACTCATTCAATATTATGTGCCAACAAATTGTTAAACGCCAGGAATTGACATGTCTTAAGTCATAGCCAGGAAGAGAAAGATGAGATAAATAAATGTAAGGAAGTTAGCTACCTATTGGGATTTGAAATATCTCGTGCTCTAAAGCTTTTTAATGGAACACAATTTCTCAAAAGAGTAATGATTAAAATAGCTTAAATAACTTGCCCATAAGAAGTTTTTAATTTTGAAAAACTACGAATTTCTCGACCAAGTATCGAGAGAAGAATTTAGAAAATTCCTGATTATATTCAAGAGGACGGTTAAAAAAAAGAAGCAAGAATAATCGTATATTATTCACTGGCTCTTAACGATAGCAGTGGCATTAGTGATACAGCAAAGCTTGAGATTTTTATCCGCGGGATTAACTAAGATGTTAGTACAGGAACCACCACTGGTTGTAGTTTTCATGCCAAGTTCCTTTCCTCCGTCTCCTGACTTCATAGACTGTCTGTCGCATGTAATCACTGCAGTTCGAGTTTTGGTCACCGCTGATATACATAATTAAATTTCCTTATTTTATTGTTAAAATCTTTACAATTTTCAAAATTTTATTTCAAAACCCAAACACTCTTACAATCCCAACCGTTCTCAAAATATAGTACATATCCCGCATTTATATATTCAATGAATACCCTGTTAATATGTTTAAGTATTCCAAAAGAACCTTGTTTCACAATCACTGTGTCCAAAAAAATAATAATAATTCAAAGAATTTAGCGGAAATGGAGCTCCACTTCCTTTAGTGTGAAGACGTCAGCTGGGCGGTATTCGGTAGTAACAGCGTCCTATCAGACTGACTTCCCACTAAATCAGACTACGCCTTTTAGTCCGAATTACTTTTCAGGGGCAGACTAATATTAGTAACAGATGTGTCCGGTGGCGCGGCTGGAAGAGACACGTCTTTGTGAGAAGATATGGAGGAAATGCAGAGCATCATGCCACGTGTGTACTGTAACAAGCGGTACCTGGTGGCGTGGCTTCGTTTATGGCTTAATTGTGTTAGCAGCACGTGTGAGAGGAATCCATTGTACTCCATTTCACCGTGGCGTTGTTACTTACGTCTCCAGACTGCAGGAAGTGCAGGCGCAACGATGCACGGGATGTGCTTACCCGATAGCAAACAGTCGCGGGACAAACATTGCTCTTCTTGTTCATCAGTTAACCATGACAAAAGAAAGAGCGGTACTAAATTAATATTATGGCCTAAAGATGCATAGTTGCAGACTCCAGAGACCCCGGTTGAAATCACTACAGATGCGAAATGCGATCTTTTATGGGACTCATTGGCTCATTCTCTGAGGCTTAGCTCAGATATGGGTTCAAATAATTCCTGGCTGGAGTTTTTATAACAATACCCTAGCTGCAATAAGAATGTCAGAAAATCCCATAGCTAACCCTCGAACTTACAATTACCTAAACTAGTATCCCACTATAAACAATTGCAAAATGTCATCTTGCTATTAAGAGAGGATCTAGGAAATAATGCAGTAGTATAGAGGCATAAGCCTCCTGAAATGCGGATATAAAAATATATACACCAACATTACATACATATTAAAAATGTACGTAGAGTCAGTGATTCTAGAACAGGGCTGGGCAGCAAGAGCGGATTCTACTCTCTCACGGGGAGGCATATGATTTCTCTTCATCCCCTTTCTTCCCCGCCGAACACCGCGCAGCGTTGATACAGTGACGGATGAATATTAAGCGTCCCCGTTTAGAGATTAGTTCCGTTCCCAATGCCCAGCCCTGTTCTAGAAGAACTAAGATAGTAGCATGGTATTTTATAATAAGTAGAGAGTGGAATTTAGGCAAAAACCTACTGTTTTCTTTGATATATATATAGGCTTGAGATTTAATATTTACATTTCTTATGGAAATATAGGTATAAGTAAAGAGGTTTTATAGTGCCTAGAATGCCTATTTCTACGTTAGTGCCTATTTTGAAGTTTTTTAAATTTTTGCATTATTTTTTCGTAACTCTTTACTCTTTTTCTTAACATTCTGTACCGTTTACATTCCAAGACGGAAAACACCAACTCCTTCCTAGCAGTGAACAACACAATAGAGAAGTACCTCCGGGTCACCCCTTCCCATTCTTACAATCTTTCAATCCTAAAATTCCAACTTTCAGTCCGCCTGGGTAGCGTAGTCGTGCTTAAATGTGACAGGCTCATGTCAGTAGATTTACTGAAATGTAAAAGAACTCCTGCGGGACAAATTATTATTATTATTATTATTATTATTATTATTATTATTATTATTATTATTATTACTACTACTATTATTACTTCCTCAGTCTGTCAACAATTTAACACAAACTCTCTGGGTTGTACCCGAATAAGCATTCTCTGACATTCCAAGACAGACAACTCCTTCCTTTTTTCTCACCATTTATAAGTATAGTAGTGAGCGACACATAGCCACAATAGGTGCTGATCATCTACTGTCAAGCAAACTACGGAAATGTGATTGGCGAATGAAAAACACTAACTTAAAGACAGAATGTCTTCATTTTGTGTATGCATGTGTACCCTTGTAAAATGTGAAATGTGTGGAAGTTTCTTTTAATCCTAGAATTTTGCATTAAATAAATGTTGGATTTTATATTAGTGACATTGTTTAAAAAAATCCTATTTTTATTTTATAGAGCCTAAATAAAGGAGTTCAAGAGCCTATTTTAGGCGCTTAAAATGCCACTTTTTAGGGCCTAAAATTCCGCTCTGTAATAATAAATTAAATATTGGAATAATGTATGCTGTGTTCCATCGTCTGTTCGTAAAGAATCAGATGCGAAGCGTCTTTTAAACCAATAGGTTGCCCGGTTTCGGAGAAGAGTTTTATAGCGAAGGTATTTTTGTGCTTCTTTTCAGTTGGCAAAAAATGTACCGTTCAGGATTATAATTTTTGTTGGAGATGTATACAGAGATATATTTCTATCATAAGAAGCCTACGAAGGTAGACTTTTCCCTTTGATTTTGAAGCTGAATGTGCACATGATCTTTGACATCTCACTTAATTCATCTTCTCTTAAATCTGTCTGTAGTGAAAGGGTACGTTAAAGAAATTATTATTATTATTATTATTATTATTATTATTATCATTAGTCGTCGAGTGCATATTTTATAGGTAATTTTCTCTATATGTTTTCCCTCAATTTTCATTATATATGGGCCATAATCGCGATATCGATAACGGACACTGGACAGATTAAAGCTACGGTTTGGCTAGGGCGATCTTCGCTGGGATTCTGTTCCGTTGATTTGAACGTGCATGGTTTCTTTACGACGATGAACGTCAACGAACGTCGCTGGGCTCGACGATCATCGTCGACGTTTGCCTTGGAGGCAAAAACCTGGCGATCATCGCCAAAGAAACCAATTGTAAAATTACAGTAGGTAATGAATTAAATTATTCAATAACATGTGATTTATACACCATACATATCATAATGGCGCTAAAACCGAGATCTTTCTGCAATTTCTCCACTAATGAAGAGGAGATGTTAATTTATTAAACACAAATCCCTGTTCGACATGAGCCAAAAAGTAGAACCAACGTAAACAATAACAAATCTATACTTTGCAACAACCAGAACTGTTAATACAATTGAGTAAAATGATTCAAAACTGAGGGACAGACACACGATGCGGCAGATTTAGCTACTGAAACAAAAGTTTGAGTGTGAAATATTAAGTGAAGTGGAATTCCGATCTAAGAAGAGAAGTGCAACAATTTCCTTCTCACATCATTTTTTTTAATTTGTAACATTATTTCCTAAATAAATGCTCCTAAATGAAAAAAAAAAACGTAAAAAGTAAAAATAAAGTGTTTATATCATAGGTTTTTACCGTAAAGTTGTTGCTTATCTTTCAGCTGGGCTTATTGGTTTGTGAATAAATTTTGTGGGTAATTTTACAATATCATTTTCAATTGAACTTAAAACAAAATAAAATTGTTCGGGAGAAAGTCTGAAATATTCCTTAAAATTGGTGGGATCATTTTCAATATGTCTTACTATCAATGAATTAAAAGAGCCGTCTGTATATCTATTTCTAAACATGACATTAGCTACTTTAAAGATACATACTTGTTTTTCAAGGCAAAAACGTTATCATATTATCATCCACTTATCAGCTGATCAGACACGGTCAACTATATAAAACAATTTACTCTCCACCTACGAAGTTCGCCGGTAAAGAAACCACTCTCTGACGATGAACGCTGGCGATTTCAATCGTCAGCGTTGCTCGTTCGGCGAAGATCGTCGTTGCCAAACCGTAGCTTAAGGGGAGAAGATGGTATTTTTTTAAACTTTTTTCCTATTTGGTGTAAATTATTAATTGTTTGTATGTAGAGAGCTCATAGCTGTGGCAACTCAACCAAATATAAATATAAAAAAAAATTATTTGGGGGCCAAAAAAAAATATACCCAATGCAGGATTGTACTAAAACCGATATATGTAAACCGTTTTTAAAGATAGATTCAAACAGTTTTTGCAATGTATTTGCAAAAGTATTTCTACAAAATATCTGTAACAGAATTTTGATATTAGTCCCTACGTTTGTAAAATAAACCATTAAAATTTAGTAACAATTTTCTGATTTCTTTTCTTGCAAACAAACGGACGTATTTTTAAAATGAAATCAATTAACAAAATTCTGTTACAGAGAAAAGTTTCCTAGTAGTCTAAAGAATGAGTGTTCTAAATTTCTTGTATGTATCTTTAATAGTTCAGAAATTATATCCATTTTGTCTGGCAATGTAGCAAAAAAAAAAAAAAAAAATGAAGTTACTGGAAACCGATAAAAGCGGGATTGTGATTTAAAAAGCCATAGCGCAGGAAGTTTAAAAATGACGTCTCAACATCCGATAAGGGCACAAACAACCACAAAATGTAATTCAATGCATTCCACACATAACAAAGAGTAATTTAAAGAAAAAACATTTTTTTGAACATTTAATTTACCGGAAACAACAATAAAAGTGGGCGAGTGATTAAAAAATCCATAATGCAGGAAGTTTAAAAATGGCGATCCACACATATCACAAAATATTTTAAAGATTTTTTTTTTTAATTTAGTATTTTTCATCAAAAATACCATCCTCTCCCCTTAAGAGCTTAAACGCTGCTGCTAATGACGTAGAAAGCTGGAAGCATCAGAAGTCATAAAGAAAACATTTTCGCACTTAAGGTGTACACCCATCCTCACCTGGCGTCATACTGCGTCAACATATTCCAGAAATATAAATGTTTGCTTCATAATGTTTAAGATTAGCACAGAGCAATTGAATGGTGTGTGTGGACAGTTTTAGATTTTCATTCAACACACGATAGAGCAAACATTCGGCGTATTACTGTTTGTAATCCGGCTCTTTCAAAGGAACTTAAATATTTGTCTGAGTAATGGATTACTTAGAACTCTGCCCGCGTCTTCACAAGCAACGCAACCGCATTAACATAATTTATTTTACTCACAAGATATCGATTTCTGGTGTTCCAGAGAGTTATCTTCAACTGGCGCCCGCCAGATTTGGAATATTATCTAATCGATAGTGCCTCAACACATGGCGTATAATTACAAATTATGCCACTACTGATAACCTTATCTGCAGTTGAATGGGTTTGCAGAAACATCTGGATATAACACAGATTAATTAAAGATGCACAGTAATATATTACAAATAAAGGCTGAATTCTAAAGTCTTCGTGTAACAATTTATGACGTATGCAAAAGTGATAAGCGTTTACAATTATGTCTTTATACAGAGTAGAAGGCACTCAATGACAGTTACTTTAAGAGACGAATCTTTAGCATAGTACGAATGAAAAGTTCTGTAATATTTTCTTCCTTTATGTTTAGATTTCCCAGAAATAATTGTTTTAGATGGTCAGTATTGATCCTATTATCTTTTAAGCACATTTACAAATACACATTTTATAAACCTTTTCACATTAAACGACATTTCACACAAGTTGAGAGGATGCGAAAGCATTTCTTTCCCCTTCTACTTGCCCTGAGTTCGCCAGTAACAGGGCGGTAGCTGTTACCCTTTATACCTGCAACCCCCAAATTGTACAAACAAAAAAATAAAATATTAAATAATTAAGTGAATATAAAGTACAGGTTCACAGATATTTGACAATTACATGGTTGAGTATATTTTAATGTCGTTCTTACAATATTTTCAACTAATATTTATAGTAAGGGATGTTAGTTTGTGTTATAAAGTCAGGGAGGAGTGATACAGTGCAGACTGTCCCATTGTGTATGCTAGAGTAGCAACTATCGGTGGAGAAAACATTTATCTTCTGCTCTTAGCTTTTAATGTGCCACTTAATATAAACAGCAATAAAATGAAATATAAACGCTTAGTACAGACTTTCGAAATATAGGTTATCAGTAAACATTTTCAATAATATAATTTTTCACTATGTTGAAAGTCAATTAGTCGAACGTTAGTAAGATGGATAGTAGCATCTTCCTCTTCATTGATGGTTGAGAGTGTGAGTAGAGGGGGAAAGCCTATCAACCAAACTGAAATGAGAATTAGAGTTCACAGTTCCAACAACACATATTTTGCATATTAATGTTTTCATCATGTTTACTGTTTAAGAGCATTTCAATATTTTAATTATTAATAAATCCTTAAAGTAATGAGTGTCTGACAAATCCGTTACCGAAATATAGACGTATGCTTCATTCTAAGACCTGAAAACCAGGAGATAGGGCGCAGGCTCCTCTTACACATATCTATAAGCCATCTAGAATCCATCACCAATGCCATCTACCAATCTCTGGATAAATCGCGAAGCACACCCACCATGACGGACGACCGATTCGATGTAGCACAAACACAAGTGATTCCTTATTTAACTTGAGTCCGCGGTCGTTTTAGGCCAACACTCTACCAACTGAGCTATCAAGAAGGCTAAATATGGAAGTGAAGTGAACAACATGTGAGAGTTGACAAAAGCAATAATAATGTAGATCGGTATATACGTGAAAACCAATTCGTGTTTCAGTTACATTCTACCCCTGACTCATATCTAGACCGAGGATTTATAAGCACTAAAGACTGCCAAAATATTCATGCAACTATGAACTAAAATTATGAACTTAATTAAACAATACAAAATTTAAAATAAGTTGAATATGGAATGTTTCCTTGCACTTTTAATGAGAAATTCAGATAACTTCTAATTATATTTTCACTCTGAAAAAATTCTGATAATAAATATACAAAAAAAATCAGTTGTGTTAGTGCAACTGCTTTTGCTGCTTGCAGTAGTTTAAACAGCGATAAAAATATTTTTTTTTTTCAGATTTTTTTTAAGGAACGCCTTTTTTTCAACTATATAAGTATGTATGCTGGAAATGAATGTTCAACATCACAGGATGTAACTAAGGCAAACTTAAACAGAGAGATCCTTGTAAGATCCCCAGTACTTAGGTTAGAGTTCATCTGCCCCTTCAATAGAAATACCAATTCAGACCACCATTTTTCTGGCACACTGTAATGCATCTTTTAGAGAATTTCTCCATGATCTTTCAGCCTCTCTTCTGCATCTTCAATTATCGACAAGGAGTCTAGGAGAGATAGACCCCGGGTCTCCAGTTTTTCAATGGCCTTAGGCAGGAAAAAGTAGTGTGCTAATAGGAATTCCAGGCTCTACTGCAGATCAGGCGAACTAGCTCCCTGCCCTCTATGGGTATTCGCTGGAACTCAAAAGCCGGCTATCCATAGTCGTCCGTTTCTAAACTTACTGTGAATAAGCTGTTTCTTTTCTTACTCTTGGGGGCTGGCTCGAAACCAAGCGCATTACAACCAAATGTTTAGTCATCCCCATTAAGTCACGAATTCCTTGAGCGTGGTTGTGACAATCATCTTTCTCACTTCATACAATTCTTTTAATTTTCATCGTAAAAATGTGTACAAAATGTGAAAAATGGCGAAATAGGCAATTATATGTCATATTAAATTAGAATATGTATTCATGACCGAAACTGTTGAAACATGCATAATACGGAAAATAAAACTAGTCTTGTTCATTTATTCATCATTCGAAAAGCAAAGATATGTTGTTTAGTCAATTGTCCGAAGACAGGTTTTAATCAGAGTTTAACCTAGAAAATAAACAATTGTCGCAAAAGTGCACAAATGAAAAAATATATTTGTGCAAATTGCGAAAAACTTGTACAATATTAAAAATAATTGTGCAGAAAGATAAAATTAATAAAGTATGCAGAAACAAACAGTTATGTAATTTGTTTCTTGGGGTTTTATTACTTTCAATCCATCTTACCACACTCTAGATATACTTATGTAAGTAAATCATTACACGTAGGTATATCTTTAGAATCAATTTACATCACATTAAAATACGTTATTTTATGGGCACTCTAAGCATTGATCGAAAAGTATAGGGAATAAATTTGAATAAGAAACAAAAAAAAAGTTTCCTTACCAGGCAGGATTCGAACCACGTAAGTCTTAGTTACCAGTCTATCGTGCTCTGGAGTGAACAAAGCTCTGAAATCAGCTATAAGGGTCGGTCCGGTTTTTTTGCCACTATTGTACATCTCTGATTTAATTTTCTCCATTACCATCTTCGTTTCTGAAGTAAAATGTGATTGTCGCATTTTTGCACATTTACATTCAAAGTTTGTTGCATTTTTAGAAGTCGAGTAGCAAAATGCGACAAATGTGACTGTGGCTTAAACCCAAGTGGCACCAATAAAGCATCACTCATGAGGCAACTAAGCTAAGAAATAATGGGTTAGGGTGGCCAATTCCTTTCCCCCTCCATTGCATACATCGCTGACTAGTAACATATTACACTAATCAAAGATAAATATGACGTTTCAATAAAAAAACATGCATTTTCATGAAAATCCTACCATATACTACAATTAGTTTTCAATTTTATGTTTCATAATAAAGTGTACCACATTATTCTTGAATAAACGAGTACCCCTAATCACGTATAGTGTTTACAGTGTCAGGAGAATTATACAAATGGACAGTTGATGGTTTGTAGCATCTCCTCTCGTTGGGCGATAACAACCGAATTACCTCAAATAAAGCTGACCTCAGAAAGAGTAAAGAAAAGAGACACTGTCTCCACACAGAGCAGTTGAGACGAATTGAAGTCAATGCACGGTCAGTACCCTTTAAGCTGATGAGTCATGGAACATAGTTTATATGGCGGATTTTAAGATTCTGAGGGAAAACAAGTAAGTTTGTCGATTTAATAGTAAGATAGGAACAATGCAACATCATGAACACGACGGAAAATCATAAACTGCTGGTTGTTTCCCTTGCACATACTCAGCTTTCTTAGCTTTCTTAGAAACGAGAAGAAATTAAGACATTAAAGATACATTTAATGTGCAGTTAAGTACATAACAGAACATTTGCTGCTTTTAATGCACGAGAAATAAGTTCTCAGAAAGGTAAATGCAGTCAAATTCCTCTGTAGTGGATATTTAGGTCAATATTATTTGAAGAGCAATAAAACCAACTTAATGACATTAGGCTCGGTTCAAAGTTCTTCAACGGTTCAAGTTCACTGTTTTCTAATTTAGAAAATATTGCTCGTAGTTTAATTGGCAACTCATGCTACTGTGCTTTTAAAATATGTGATGGTTGATGATGATAATGAGCTGTATTATCCTGTAAAGTGTTTCAAAAAGTTCTGGCTAAACTTCGTGAGAAAATAGATTAAATCGTTTCTCGCTTTGATAAGTTACTTATTTCACTGGAGTCATATCTCCATTATTGAAGCTATTCCGTCTTTAATACTGTGTTAAAGATTCTCATTAACACACTTCAAATACCTATAATTAATTGATTCCTGTATAATAAAATTTTTCTGCTAAAATATACTTCAACTTCACAAATTATTATTCTTTACAAAACCATAAACCTAAATCATTTATTTATAGACTATGATCGCAGGTAAAAGGCAATGTACAGTTGGATTATACATAATCATAGTTTTCTTCAAGCAGTAAATTTCATCATATAAATTATATTCTTCCACTTCAAGTCCATCTACATTTCAAGAAAAATAATGGACTCTGTCTTCAAATTTCTCTCTTTCTAGAGCACACCTGCACAAACAGCGCTCAACGAGAGCGCGCGCTCCTTCAGAGCGGGGGAGCTGTGTTTACCGCTCGCTGAAACGGAGAGGAAGCTACGTCAGAATGACATAGACTTGCTATAGGTAGAGGAGAGGGAAACGACCACTCAGCTACCTAGCGGAGTGCAGTGTGTAGGCCTATTCTCAGTAACCGTTTCATGTTGCTTACCTACTGCTACAGTACAGTATGGAGGAATCTAAAAGATGGAACATAACATTTAACAATTAACGATTTGCAGCTCGAACTTATTAATCTTCAATGTGACCTAAGGGCTAAAGATCGTTTGAATAATACTACTAGCCTGGTTGAGTTTTACAAGACTAAACATTAGCAATAATATCCACGACTACACAGGCTGGTGTGAAAATGATTGCCATGTTTGGCTCAACATTTATATTTGTGTGCAACTGTTTTCTATAATCAACTTTAATAAAGGCAGACATCGAACATTTGTAATTTATGTTTCATTACGATCAGTAGATACTGTTACTTTCAGCTGCCAACAGCATAAAACCTCGTTTTGATGTACTGATAAATAAAAATATAACAAAATGATATTGTACATTTAAGTAGCTATGGAATTTCTATTATTTCTGTAAAATAAATATTTCTTTATTAATTAATAATAGTCCAAGATAGTTTTGCAAACACTGAACGGGAATTCATTTCACAAACACTCGTAATAGTACTTCCTTTTGTGTTTATTTTGTACGAGATCACCCCTTCTTCCAGTCCACACTTATACAGAGCGCAGCCAATATCTGCATTTCGCTCATGAGCTGTGAGCCGACTCAGAGAGCGCAAACCTTGTGCAGGCCTGTTCTAGAGGATATCTTAGATATATATTCACTCGATATCTTGTGAATGAATAACCCAGGAACTGAGATATTTAACAGCGTTTTCATAAAATTCACAAGAGACACTCAGAATTTTGTAGTGGGATAAGAATAATTTTTTTCTAAAGATGCTAAAAGTTGATGATGGAATAATGTTTTATTCTGTCCAGGAGTTCAGTTTTTCTATTGGTCTTGATAAAAATATGGAAGACTCGACTGCAGTTACATTCTCATCTTCAGTTTTGATTATGGCATCATGAAAAAACGACAAAGTTGCATTACCAAAATTCATCCACAGCAATGCGAAAGAAATCATTAAACTGTACTAATAATTATTGACACTGAAAATACGGGGACTGTCTCCGGGAAACAGTGACGTCTAGTAAGCTTACTTTACACAAATATTTTGTCTTCTTTATATTCAAATCTTATTTCTAGTTTTTTAAGTTCGGCCTAATTGTATATTTATGGTTTTCTTTAACAAGAATTGCCATTGAGCTAGCAGTAGACATTTAAATGTGCGAAGTGTACAAATTAAAAAATATCATCATCATATTGCATTGTTCGTCTGCTAAAGGAACACCATATAAACTTAGCAGGGAATTTCTTCTTTCGCGCTTGTCTTCTATTTACGTTAGGCGTGATGAACAAAGAGAGACAAATATCCATGCTTGTGTTCACGATTGTTTATACAGTTTTACGTGAATTTCGTATTAAAAGAAACGGAGGGTTTCCCACTCATTCGTCAAGGATACGTACTTCATTTTCACTTTAGAAGAAATGGAACCCCACTTGAAAATTATTGACACGTTTCACTTCACTTCAGAATTTCTATTGACACACGGAGCTTTTAAGAAAAAGAAAACTATGAAAATTCCACCACGTTACTTTACACTAGAGGAACATAAATTAGCTACTAAACTCTCAAACATTAAGTCGTTACTCAATCAAGAATAATATACAGGTGTTTACAACAAAGCCTAATGGCCATAGTTAATGTGTAAGTTGTAGAAATGTTGAAATAGGTACAGTTAAATGGTTTTGTAATTTTTTGTCAGATTCAATAACAAATA
Organism: Periplaneta americana; assembly: GCF_040183065.1. Classification (NCBI taxonomy): domain Eukaryota; kingdom Metazoa; phylum Arthropoda; class Insecta; order Blattodea; family Blattidae; genus Periplaneta; species Periplaneta americana. The sequence continues at coordinate 72,007,537 of NC_091131.1, read as the reverse complement.
TTGAGATGTTAGTAGGCCCAATTCTTGTGCTATTTTTCTTCCAAAAATACAGAGACTAGCTACCGAAATAGCAACAAATAGCAGATAACAGTTCTAGGCACACTGAATGTACCGACACAGCTCTTAATAAAATGTAATAATAAATATTGAGATGTTAGTAGGCCCAATTCTTTTGCTATTTTTCTTCCAAAATACAGAAACTAGCTATCAAAATAGCAACAAATAGCAGATAATAGTTCTAGACACACTGCATGAACCGACACAGCTACTAATAAAATGTAATAACAAATATTGAGACGTTATAGGTCCAATTCTTGTGCTATTTTTCTTCCAAAAATACAGAGACTAGCTATCAAAATAGCAAAAAATAGCAGATAACAGTTCTAGACACATGCATGTATCGACAAAGCTAATAATAGAATTTAATAAGAAATATTGAGATATTAGTAGGCCCAATTCTTGTGCAATTTTTCTTCAAAAAATGGAGAAACCAGGTAACAAAAAAGCAAAAAATAGCAGATAACCGTTCTAGACACATGTATGTATCGGCACAGCTACTAATAAAATTTTAGATATATGGTTCGTCTTTCATCAGAACTAATTTGCTTCAGATTATATAGAATTTTCGTGTGAGTTTGTTAAAAACTTTGGCCGTGAAAGAGAAGAAAAGCGACTAGAAGCATTTGAAATGTGGATACGGAGAAGAATGGAGCGCGTGAAAAGGACAGAGCAAGAAATAACGCTGTACTAGAAAGAGTGAGTGAAGAAAGAATGATGTTGAAACTGAACAGGAAGAGGAAAAGGAATTGGTTAGGTCTGTGGCTGAGAAGAAAATGCCTACTGAAAGATGCACAGGAAAGAATGGTAAACAGAAGAAAATTCGGGGCAAAAGAAGCTATCAGATGTTAGATAACAATATAAAAGATACATGGATCATATGCGGAGTCTAAGGCGAAGGTGGAAAATAAAAAAGATCTGAGAATGCTGAGTTTGCAGTGTAAGACCTGCCCTTAGGCAGAACACTATGAATGGAATATCATCATCATCATCATCATCATCATCATCATCATCGGAGAATTGACTGCTATTCATATCTTATTTCAATCCGTTCTTTAAACACGCTTAAACTGACAGAAAATTGTACTGTAATTCCATTACCGTAATTCACGTAAGTGTTACAACCGGAAGTATTTCCTCAAATTTTCTGTCACTTCTTTTCTACATATAACACTTTTGCATTTCTTCATTTGGAGTCTTTAAAAAAGAATAAACCACATCATCCATTGTTAAATTCGCTTGTTGATTTACGCTCTGTGACATACGTTGGAGACAGGAGTATTCATGGTCAGGGTGACCATGTGACCATGTTGAGCAGGAAACAAACTGCCTCATCAACCCCTCTCCAGCGTCTTAGGGAGGGGAAGTAATAAGACGCACGGGTACAAGGCTGTTTTTATACACTCTGCAGGTGAAACGAGTAGCATTTGCCGGCATGTATTAAACCAACATGTAATAGGAAACTGCCGCTGTGTACGTCTTGGATGACGTGGTTGTGGGTTTAAATCTCACCTGTTTGTTAATTTTTTATGTGATATCATTCGCTATCTCAGGAAGAATCTCTGCATTATAGTGACCACACGTTGCAAGAATTCCGCGACGAATGTAGGCCTACGGTCTTACTAATAAACCGTGTATAGTTTTTATACGAGACTTATGCAGAGTTGAGACAGAAAACGTTACTAATAAACCATGCATAGGCGATGTATGTATAAACAGTCTGTAAGTTTACATTGGGAATTGCTTTGCAATAGTTATATGCACGAAACCCCTTGTTTAAGCGTTGTATATAGAGAAAAAATGGCCGCCCCTCTAACAGCTGTTCGTATCGACTGTCATTTTATGATGATGGCTGCCTTGTAACCACAGAAGAACAAACCAAAGAGCACAGAATAATTAGATTAATATTGCTATAGCTTGTACTCTTTGACCAAAATATACTGTAGTAATGAAATATTGACGAAACTATGACGTAGCTGTGCAACAGTTATACTGTTATACACGACGTATGTAGTGATTATTAGTAAGGAATTTACACACGACTTATAAACGAGCTACTCATTGTATAAGTATAAGACAGTTAAACGTCTGTATATAGAGTTTTTATTAGTACGACTGCTAATATATAAGATTAGGGACTCGAGACAATAATGGTTAAACCCTGAAAAAGATAAAATATCTCAGAAAGAAAGAACGAAGACTTCCGTCCAATGGTATCTTTAATATTTGTTTGTGAAGAGTTAGTTTCCATTTCTAAGACGTTAGAGTTCTTGACGGTAAAGATTACATTTCCATCATGAGCTATTACAGGGCTGTAGAATCAGTAAAAATGTATAGACTTCGAAAGCCATATGGTGTACCTTGTAATAGGTCTATCTTTATAAGTAGGGTTGCCATGTATCGCTGTTTCGCGGAAAAGTCCGGGCCGAAAAGACGGAAGTCCGCAATTTTGAATGCAGTCCAAAAAAATCTGGAAAATTGCTATAATTTGTGGAATAGTGACAAAATGATATTCGCATGAATGCAAGATCTAACACAATCATTATTCAACTAAAAATTAGGGCCTAATATACTTCCTGTTGACAGCAAGCCTAAATTTAATTAAATCAAGATGTAAAAATATTACTAGACAAATGATTTTAGTAGTAACAATGAAATGCGATCCCTAATATTTTTTACTGAATATAAAAAAAAATATGGGGAAGGAGTACATATATAGATAATATGAATATGAAAGAAAGATTTGGAATGGCCAGGTTCAGACTAGAGATTTGGAGATTAAGAAGTAATAGAGGTAATATACCTCAAGGCACGTGTCCATTATGTGGACAAAGAGAAGATGACATTCATATTGTTCTTCAATGTCAACATACAAAAGATATACGGATGAAATTTATAAAAGAAAAGTTCCTACAAATGAATAAAGAAATAGCTACAAGAAAACATGAATAATAATAACACAAAGTTACAAAAGCAATTAGATCTATATCTTTTTTTGGCTAAAACAAAATTAGAATGGAAAGAATAAATGAAATAGCTAGAATTGAATAAAAAAATAATAATAATTAGACAAATATGTTTATACGCTTGTTTTTATGTTATAGATGTAGAATTATGCGTAGAAGAAAGTATCAAGTGTTGCAGTATGAAGAAATTCGAGGAAAGCCAGCATCTCTTAATAATGAACAAATACATTGAAAATAAAATACCGGAGAAGACTGCTAAAATAAAAGGAAGGAATTATTAAATGAAAGTAAAGTTACTGAATTAACAAGTAAATTAAATTTTGGCAGGTATGCATTGTCTAGACTCACCGATAATAACATTTTTACGTGATTAGAAACTACTTAGCTATATTTTTATTTCTAAATTTAATAGTTTTGAAATTACAACAAAAGAATACTATGAAATAAAATTAAGGAATGAAGGCTTACCAACGAGAGAGAGCTTATACGAACTATATAAGTAGTTCTGTAGCGAAAAAGGAATGGAAGATACTAGAATAAGGGAAGATTTATATATGCTAGCTGCACATTGCAGATTGGAACGTGAAGTACAGCTTAGGAAGGTGAACAAATACTGATTGTAACAGCATACTAAAATGAGTTGAGTATTGGACAAAAGTAAACGCAAGTGCAAGATAAAACAAAACATCTTATATTAAACATTTAAATTGTAGAAATTGTATTTAAAAATAGTATATCTATTGTAAAATTATAGAGTGTGTAACGTAATATAATATAATAAAATATCATATATCATATACCTCCTATATCATATAATCGCGAACTGCCTCTTAGAATCTGCTTTAAAAATAAAATACGAAGTGCTTAGAGACATTCCGAAGCAATAAGCTTGTGATTCTCTAATATGCCCCTATCATAGCACAAAGGATCCAGTAACTACCATGATAACTACTTAAGCAACTATACTTCGTTCCATAATATCTGACAGGAGAAGTAAACATTGCTGGCAGAGGAGGAGATAAGTATAACTGAAGAGTTCTCATTCCACGCTTGACTTGAAATTGAGTGGCCTGAAGTGTTCTCTCACCGCCCAACTTCTAGACAAGCATGGAATGAGACCTCTGCCATTAGTTGAATAGCATTGATACTTCTCTCATCCTCTGCCGGTAATGTTTACTTCTCCTTTCAGACATTATGGAACGAAGTATAGGATGTCGATGAATTGAATATGACTGACTGAGGGGAACGCAAAAGTCTAAGACGCAACAGGCTGTTGACCCTTCGAGCTTAATACAAAAACTATTCTGCTTCACTTATCACGCGAAGCAACCTCATGGCCCTCGGGCTCAGCTACTGATTTCTGCCCTGAAGCTGATGCAACCAGTCAGCAGACATCTACATAAATTCGCATGATGTAGAAGTTGTACAAGCAGTGTCCAATTCTCTGATTCTGTTTCAAAATAGAGCTTAATATGCAAACAGAATAAATTCACAATTCATGTTTTTATTTTCAGATAAGTCAGTCATTAAATACAATAAATAATGTTAAAATGTTCAGTCTTATGACTTATCAATTTAATATTAACATTTGTTAATACATGCTAAATATAAATAATGAATAAACGTTCTCGCCTTTTACGGCATCATAGATACAACTTGCTTCTACGATAACTAAATTACATAGTGGAATTTCTGTTTTCTCTTATAGTAAACAATCAAATTAGTGTTATAATAATAAGTAATAATATGTACTGTAATAATGACTCGCGAGTTTTTAGGTATTTTACTTGTTGGGATTTTTAAAATATGGAACTACAATGAAAATTCTTCTTCAAAAACTGAATTATAGCAACGTCAACTTAATAATGGAAACGTGAGTTATACTTTTGTATTCCTGTGTCGTAGAAGTCTGCCGCCATTGATCGGAACCAGTTTGTGACAGTCTCTACACTTCTCTGTTGATCCCACGGTATGACAAATGTCTCAGTCCCGGTGGGGAATATGTTGAAAAATATCTCAACAATTACTGTATCTGTTCCAATAAATCTTTCTATGAAATTGTGTTTTCTTTCTGTAAACGGCCCCAGGCAAATTTTCTTTCTCGACGGCCTCTTAATTGCGTTCGAGTAGGCAAATTTGTACAAGACCCGTTTTCACATTATTAACATGGTGGAAGAAAAAAATAGCTTTTTATGTGCCCCCATGAGAATATTTGCTTGTGAGTTCAGTGAATATTTACTACAATGGAATTAAAACAACAACCAACCTGTGACTTTTGAAGGCGCCAAGGGTTTCCATAGTAACATTCCTTTCCCTCTCTTTGTAGCCAATAAGACGCTACCGCTCCCTCTTCTCTATATAGATTGTTGGTGAAGGGAAGAGAAGTGGTTGCTTCTTATTCGCCACAAAGAGTGGGGAAGGGAGGTTGCTATGGAAACCTTAGGCGCCTTTAAATGTCACAAGTGGGCTGTTTTATTCCACTGTAGCTAGCAGTAATTAGAAGTGTAAGTATCATGACAGGTAAATTGATAAGACTGATAAATCTCTGCTGTTTGAAAATACATCTAAAAATCATGGATATCAGTAATGACCTATTCCGTACGTTTTATTTTAAGGAGAAACTTTGTTTACATAACCTGTTACAGAATCCTAAATTGGATGAAATTAGACATAAATATCGTGATAAATGTTTCTTAGTTTCCGAAGATATAAAGAGGATTCAGCCAAATAGTCTATGAAGGTTCACATTTGTTCTGCACTACTAGTGTAATTTTTGCACATGAGACGCACAATAGGCCAATGGGTCGTCCTGTCGGCGAAGAAGAAAAAGAAACATGTCTGAAAATTTTACCCTATCATGGAGGAAACCCCACCTATGTATTTTTTTTCTTTTTCTGATAGGGACATTAAACTATTGTTTTATTATTTGCTTTGTAAGTGAAAAAGGGTGTTAAATTTAGAATTGTCCTTCCTGAACAAGACATTCAATCATTTCCTGGTTTCGTTGGTTGTTCTAAAAAAGTCAAGTTTCTGATAAAGCTCCTTCAGACTTAGAACCTTCGCAATCATTTATAGGAATTGTATAATTAACGACATGTTTTAACTGCTCTATATACCGTCCTCTGGTCAGGTGACACGTTCAGGATCATAAAACAGTTACAGTACAAAGACTGAGAACAATTACGTGCCAAGCTCTCGATCAGTCATATCATCATTAAAAGTATGATTACGCTCTTCTATGATTTGCATGTACACCGTGTATTAAAAAAGGATTTTACAACTTTATAAGCTTATAAAAATGTATCCACATTTCTTCCCAACCTATAGTCAATTTCTTGCCACACACGAGCCAACAGATCAAGAGTCACTTCTGCAACTGCAGCAGTAATTCGAGTTCTCAACTCAGCAAGATCAGCAGAGGTAAAGGTAGAACGTATAGAAGATCTTTGACGAACCCCCAAAAGAAATAATCAAGGGGGGGGCAGATCTGGTGAACGACGTGGGCATACAGTTGGCCCTATACGACCAATCCAACGACCTGAAAAAAGCCGATCAAGTAGTCCACGAACCTATGGTGGTAGTGAGGTGATGCCCTATCTTGCTGGAAGTGATTGCGACCATCTTGATTACCTTCGTCAATCTGCGGAATTAGGAACATTTCGAGCATATCTTTTCGTTTTCGAAGTATCCGCCAAACCGTCATGCATAGTATACCAATCTCACGAGAGGAATGTCTCGTTGATTTTCTGGGGCTACGAGTAAAGCTCTCCCTGACTTCTTCAACAACAGCATCAGAGGTTCGGGGCGACCTGGAGATTTGTCATGTCGCACAAAACAACCAATCTCAACAAAAGTCCTGTGCCAATAGTAAATTATAGGCCTACTTGGAAGATCTTTACGAAAATTACTTTGCACTGTACACGCGGACTCTGTTTCATGAAACCAAAATACACAGCGAGCACTTTCCGCACCAGTTAAAGTAGCCATTTTGTACAGCAACTCATGTAGCGCTCTTTGTGTCTGAATTTCGTACTACAACACTACGTGAGTCAAATCTTGATGTGTCTTGCTTTAAAATGGCACTTTAACCATTTCTGTAAGATATATGGATAAATTTCTATCCTATAAATTTATAAAGTCTTTTTGATACATGATGTAATACGTAAAGTCGATTTACAACAAAAATGTCAGCAATAAGTATTCCACAGAGTTTTCGAAGATGAGTCGGCGTTTAATCTTTTGGCCCAATTGTTTGCACTCGTAGTAGTTGACAAGGGTGTAATTGCTCCTCCCTTTTTCGTCACACAATATCTCTTGAAGCATGCAGTTCATGGGCAAATTGACTCGTATGAATAGTCCACGTCATCTGCGGAGTTTGTGTTATTGTGTTGCAAGCTAGTGGCACCAAACGTTGTATCGCCGCGTTAGACTAAGAGTCTCCACCCCTAGTACTTTAGTACTAGATTTAGTACTTCTTTTCTCATTTTTAATACGTTACTACTTAATAAGAAAATCTAATACCTTTCTTCTTTACTTAATTTTAAAATCCCGCCAAATATTCTGCCTTCACATGCCTTTGTATCCTACATTTCTGGCAGAATATTTTCATATGCCCAGAGACCATGCGTTGTACGCTGTCTTGAGAATCCCAACAATCACGTGAGATCAGACGAGTGACAGTCAATTCGGTGACCGGTTTTCCACGCACAGTGGCACAATTATTGCATCTGTTATCTGACGTCTGAACCAGGTGGCCCGGGTTCGAATCCTGGTCGGGGCAAGTTACCTGGTTGAGGTTTTTTTCCGGGGTTTTCCCTCAACCCAATTTCAGCAAATGCTAGGTAACTTTCGGTGTTGGACCTCGGACTCATTTCACCGGCATTATCATCTTCATCTCATTCAGACGCTAAATAACCTAAGATGTTGATACAGCGTCGTAAAATAATCTACTAAAAAAAACTGACGTCTGGGTTCACTGTCTTTTTGTCTGTTATCACTATCAGTTTCTCATTACTTATCAAAATTATGGTCAGTGAATTTAATTACAAAGAAGTAACTATTAAAATAATCGGTGAAAATATAAATTCAAGATTCAGTTATAAATAAGTACTGCTTAGTGTTAGCCTTTTATATTTTATTTGTAGTCGTGAACCTGTGTCGATATCCGAATAATATAAAATGGATTGAAAGTCATTTCTGATCAAGTTATGGAAAGGTCCTATTTTTAGAGTTTTATATTATTTTACATAACGCTCCGGTATCTGTAAAGAAATTATGGATAATTGAATAAAAAAACTCAATTTATTGATGTATTATAGTATAAAAGACTAAATTATGGAAATAAGTATTGGTAAAAATGGGAAAAAATGAATCTAGTACTTTTTTCGTCAAATTTCGTAACTTTTATTTTTCAGTGGTGGAGGCCCTGGTGTAGACAGTAGTTTATTATGAAAACCATAAAAGCTTAAACTTTCTCAAGCATACAGTATTTATCATTCAAAATATCGCAGAATTTGAAATAAGCTTTTCCGACCATTGGTTTCCGACCTCAAAATACTCAGATTAGGCTTCTTTATCATTTGTATTGTTTTGACTCGAGGTTCCAAACACTCCATAAGGGCGCACAATGGATAAATATAAACCTAAGCGCATAGATACTTCTTAGATCCGGCCGTGGAAACGCCAAGCCAAAGCAAAACAGGACATAATATAATGGACAAAGAAAAACATATAATAGACGGGATTCAAACCAAGACCATGGCCAAGTAACGTTTAATATGCATGACTTAGCCGTTGCGTACACTACGACTGGCAAAGACAGCATTTAAAAATAATAAAACGTAGAGTGGCTGTTTGTTAAGTGTTGGCCTTGTGCCATGCTCACTACAGAAGTCTCGTAATCCTCAAGAAACAAGAACAAAAAGAGAAAGAGGCCTTAGTCCTTGCAGCATGATGATATAATTACTTTATTTGAAAACAGAAGACACAATATGATGTTGTGTAGCAGTTGTAGAGTGAGAAAAGCCGGGAAAACCTAAACTTAAGGAGTAAAATTTTCTGCAATCGTTATATCTATAAAAAATAATATAAAAACCTTTCGGAGTCGAATTAAGGTTCCTTATGATCGTCTGGCATATTAGGAGGAGTTACTTAATTGTTAATACGCTATTGTTATGTGTGAAATACGGAAATTACCAAGGAAGATTTGCTCTCATTTCTACATCAACATAATGTTTTCGAAAGAAACGAGACTAGGACAGAAAGGTGACAACCGTACGGACCAGATGATAGGGGAAAACAAAGACTTATCCTTGGATATAACCTAAATACATTCTATCGCCCAATCATTTTTCATTTGTTTTATAAAATACTTATGTAATCGTGTTTTGTTCTGTCCTACTTGATATTCGACCTATTGGCTCACAGAGATAGACAGCTAAAAAAATGTTTGTGATGAAATTGTTTCAGATTATAGAGAGAGGAAGTAAAATAATTATGCAGATTTTAACAATTTACTCCTTGGACAGGGTACGACAAAAAAATTAGGTAATTTCATAAAAGCCTTTCACCTTGCTGAAATTTTGAGTAAGTGTTGCTAACATGATTTTTCGTTTAGAGATTTGGCGACTTTTATTGATTGGTATTGGTGGTGACATTGATTTAAAAAATCAAGTGGAGGTCTATAATTATTCATTTTAACCTCAGTGTTTGATTTGTGATTCTAACATATTCTTTGAAACGTCGGTGAGTTTGGAAACTTCGTGATGTTTGGATGCTCGAAAGTTTTATTATTATTATTATTATTATTATTATTATTATTAAAGGATATTCCCTGCTAATTCGTACCTCCTGTATTCATCTCTCGTGGTGTCTGGTGTTACATGCGCTTCGCGATTGTCAAGAATTACGTAAAAAGTTTATTTAAGTATTTCGACAATATGTTTGAATACTTATCCGCAATGTAACTGTGATGCATCTATTTGTTTATATGTTTAATGTGTGAGATTGATTGAATGACGGATATGTATAGGTAATGATGACCCAGCTTCATTTCGACCATTTTCTGGTCCTTTGTACCGGTTCACTCTGCTACGTCTCCTTACAGCATTTCCAAACTTCAAATACAGTATTATGGAATTCTAGTCTAAAACTTATTGGATTTTCCACAAAATGATCGCAAACATACAATATTCAAAACAATGCTTATACATGGTATCTGTCATGGTCAAAAATGAGATATGTAGCGTATAAGAATATGGTATCTTACATTCTGCTTCTAATGCAGTAGTTAGTTTTCGAACATCTCAACAGGTGGCAGAAGTATCAGATTTTACTTTCCTGGCCCTCCCAAGCCAAAAGGGCGTATCTCAAGGATTTTCTGAAGATCAGTTTTTGAAATAATTGGATAGTTCAGATGCTAATATATCTATTTCCTAAAGAAAATAGCCGTTTCTCAATAAATTGTGCCTTTAAAATGTGATTTAATGAAAGCCGCATCTCAAAATTAATATGAATTCCTAAGCGAATTTGGCGGAAGTTCATTTTTCTAAGCAAAAAGGCCGTTTCTCAGACATACGTTCTTTTCGCTTAGTATTTCCTATTTGCCATTCTAGTCAAATTAGACGTAACTGCATTAGTAACAAATCCTTCGTGTTTTAATCCGTTCTCAGCAATGAAATCGCCACTACCTGAATGCTCATTTCCCATACTTTAAACATAGTTCTTATAATTAATTCATTGTTGATCATGAAAATTAATATACAAAGTGTGCTCCGATTAATTTTTCTAGCTTATTATTGAAAACATGTCACGATTTTCATTTGCTTGTTAGTTGTTATGTAGTCAAGACGCAGAATATTGATTCTACTCAACCTTATTTTAGAAACGCCATTATAATCATCATGTAAGTAAAATAATATATAGCCTATTTTCATCACTATTGGACTGATAGTTCATATGCACAAATATTTTAGAGACAACGGAATGGACAATGAAATTATTCGTAGACACATACATTCATTTAATCCTACCATATCACATTAGTACATTACCTGAGGGAACATGCACCTAATCGTCTTTATTTACCAAGTGATATAACTCTGACTGCCATGCACCATGATTTTATTACTTAGAATGTTAATTACAAATGTTCATATGAAAAGTACAGAATGGTAGACAGTGAAATGGATATATCTTTTGATAAACTGTGAAATCTTCAATGTGCATAATAATAGCCACACAAAGGAAAATTTGGACACTAATTTTTAAACTTGTAAAATGTGGAAAACATATTGAAAGAGCATCAAAATCTCGGGCTAAATACAGAGAAGATGCTGAAAAAATTGAAGAGGTTAACAAAATAATTTATTATGCAGATCTTCAAAAAGTTATCTTGATGCCAAGACTGGACACATTATTCACAAGTGTATGACTGTCTACATGAGAGCTTCGTTCCTGTTGGGGGGGGGGGGGAAACAAAACAAAACAAAAAATGTGCAAGCCGTTTGCAGCTGTCCGGCACGAGGCTCTCTTTAAAAGGAGCAAAGAAGAAATAGTAAGCACTTTCTACAATTTTTTCAAGTACAAGAGAGATTGTTCAAAATTACTCTATGGTTGGACAACTGCACGGTCCAGAACAAAAATTGGACATTCTTTTCATTTTCGATTTACATTGTTAATTCAAATCAAGTACTAATGAAATTTTGATAAGATATTTTGAACCAGGCCATTCGTTTATGCCTTCTGATCCTTTCATCACAAACTAGAACAGTCAGTGAAAAGACGTGGTTATAAAGTATATGATTTTGCAGACTTTGTAGATGCAGTAAAATCAGCATCTTACCAGACTGAGGTACTGCCAGTTGAGCTTCAATATTTTTTTTCATTTGGTCTGACTACTCATCACAATATAAATTGAACCTGATTCATTCAAGAACCTGTCTGCATGATATGGTTGAAATATCGGTTTCCAGAGGATCATACAGTATGCAGTACAAAAATGACTTTGATGGTACATCATTCAACATAAATTTCCTGACTGGAAAAATAAACTGAAGGAAGGACCAGTTACCACGTCCTGAGCAGCAACGAAAACCTCTTGGATTCCCTGCTTAAAAAAAGAGTGCCATAATTCGTAATTTGGGTGGAATAAGGAAAAACAGACTGACATTTTGGGAGAATCTTCCAGTAAATGACGACTAAAATTTTATTATGTCCAAGTATCAATTATTTGGTATTAACTAACTTTTCAGTGTTTTGTTATTTTTTTAGTTAATTTATTTACCTCAGTAATTTACGTAGAAGTGTTTTGTGAACTGTGTACCTTAGTAAATATAATCAAACATTTATTTTCAACTTCAATGTTGTACCTTTGTACCATTAATATAGACTATTAACAGAATGATTGGTAAATAAATTGCTGTCTCTTCACTAATTTCTAGATAATATTTCTTAGATTGCAGTATTTTTTACAATACTGCTATGCAGTATGTGTTGTAATTTATTAAAATAATAAAAATAATTAATAAAATAAAACAGAATTAATTTCATTTACTGGTTTTTTATGTACAATATGAGATACGCCTAATTTGCTAAGCATATCAGTATCTTCAACAATTAATATTAATACTTAGCAAATTAGGCGTATCTCAAATTGTCCATAAAAATGAAAGCTAATTAGCCTAAAAATTGTATTCTATATATTTTGAATATATTTCAATAATGAATACGCTGAAAATTCCAATAAATTAACTTTAAAAGTAGGCGCGCTTTGATCATTCACTAAATCCTTAATACTGAAAAATATTCAAGTTTTGAGATACGGCCTTTTGGCTTGGGAGGGAGGCTGCAAGTATAAATCTTTACCTACCTAATAACTTCAAAACACTGAAACGTCATTTACAATGTTTTACTACCGAAACCCTCAAATGTCAAATAACAAGCATCCAGACACAAGTCTTTTAGGCACATATGTCTTGGATATGTTCCAGGTAGAAACACCTCAGTGTGAATATAGCTTTAAGCTTCGTGTTGCAGCATAATTATTTAATAATATACAAAATACAATGTCCATTTTACTATATCGAAGTGGTTATAGAATCGGGGCGCAACTTCTATCCCTCAGTGCATGTAACAACCCAAAAATGTCGCACCCTGTTACACATCGTAAAATTAAACATTTTGCTTTCCGAAATTTTGTTTAAATCTTGCTACGCATTAAATACTCGTAGATTAACACAATACACATCAATTTCTCATAAACTTAAATCTTTTAATTATCATTGTTATTTCAGATTTGAAGGGTTTAGAGCCATAGTGGGCCAAGTGCCATTTATTAAAAACGGAGAAAACAAGGTTTAAAGTTAACTGAATACAATAGTTTAATAAAGATTGACATGTCGTTTAGTTTTAATGTTCATACTTTATATTATTTGCTATATGTTTTTATAAAATTATGGTAATCACTTAATTATAACCCTTGTTTTCTTCGTTTTTAATATATGGCGCTTGGCCCACTATGGTTCTGAACCCTTCATTTGATTGTGTTCTTATCCAGCACTACTAATCTGCAGAAACAAAATGTTTTAATGTCTATTAAGCCTACTTCTTACCGAAAAATATGTTCATATACTGAGTAAAAATCTGCACATAGTAAGTAGGTACCACTATCTCAGTTTGCGAAACGGGCAATGATCGAAGCCTATTAAAATGGTAATTACGTTATCGGTACACGCGTATGTAAATTGCAATGACCTTATTTCTTGGAAATGTCATGTCGGAATAACTCATTGAATTATGACTACATCGCGTAAAATGTAGCGTATCACCAGGCTTTGAAGTTTAGGCAGAGAGCGTGAGGAATTCACATTTATATGGAACCCATTATAGTTGTTGCATAAAAGCATAACTTCACAAGAATGCAGCATCTCTTTCCATCGTCGTAATATGTTCTTGTCAACCTTTTGAAATATGGAAATTAATCTGGCACTGCTATTCCTGCCGCTCGAGAAATGCTTTTATTTGAAAGTCAATTATGTATAAAATGAAGGATAGGGGCACTTAGAGTTTTGAAGTTTCACGAAGTCGTAGATTTCTTAACTAGAGAGAAAGTAACTGAGCGCACCTTGAGGCTAAGGACACGGGCGTTATATTAATGCACGTCGTTTTAACGCCCGTTTAACGCGAGTCAGGAATCTGGACACACGAGCGTTGACATTCGTGCGTTGTATTCCCAAGAGATACACTGGCGTTCGAAGATACCGGAACCCTACTAATCGACAATGTTCGATAATTTGTTCGTGTAAGTGGGGCTTCTTTAGTTACTACGTCTGTTAATAGATGGCGAAGATAACAGTCAGTGTCGCAAATAGTAGATAAATAGGCCTATACCGCATTATAGAATTCAAAATTTCAAGTACGTATAATGATTGTAAAAAATGGACTAGGTTGAGCGGGAAACCGCCGATACTGTTAATTATGAGAATAATTAATACATAATCTACATCACCAACTCCCCTCCCCCCCCCCCAACACATTTTTAGCCGTCTCAATAATTGTATCATCTATTGAGAACTAGCGGAACTATTTCAAAGTTTGTCACTTTGTTATATCTTCGGTTCTGACTTATCTCGTGGTTAGGAAGTCCAGATCACACATATATAATAGATTGCTCATCCCTATGCTAAAATCGGTAGCACTTTGAAGAGAATAACCGCCAGGATCGCCACCCGTCCGCCGTAAACAAACACGGGTTGGCAGTACAGTCCCTAATGCAACTCAAATGGGAGTTATGACGTGACTCCTTATGTAACAACTAGATGGCACCATAGTAAACTGACAAAAGTTGTTACCGTCAAAGCCTATCAGGCCGACAATCTGGGTATATAAGTTATGATTCAGGTTAGAAAGTTCGTTTATACGATCAGAAAATTGTAGGTCAGATATCTTTGAACGCCAGTGTACAAGATGGATGAAGAAAACTCTGTGGTTAAGATGGGTTTTGACTGTCTCTGCTATGTAAAAGAAACAGTCTAAGAAAGTGGTAAGTGCAGCCTACAAACAATGACATATTTACATATTCTCGATTCCAGGAAAACAGTGATAATCTTTTATAGGTGGATACGTTTATAAGCTTGGTCCAATTAGTATTAGAGTGCCATCCCAGAAAGTCGACCGATACATTTTTCAGAACAGTTTTGTCAAGCCCATAATTTCTAAACCAAACGACATAGCTATTCCAATGAAGAAAACGACGACCGACAGATGAAGAATCAATGTATCCACGTGATTTTGAATTGAAGCGGGTGACGTCATCTAGCGATATGCAGGAGAGGGGAATTTGAGGCAGGAATTGGTGGGTCACGTGACAGCCGAGGCAGTGCAACTCAAGAATGCGAGTGATAGAACGTTCACATTCGTGTCAAACGATTCGTAACGAACCAGGCTACAATCTCAATTAACCAACAATCAGCAGCCGACAATCTAAATTGGAAAAATTCACAAGTTAAATTGAGTGAAGAGAGAAAATTTGCACATATACAACGCAAATGGGAGCAATGGTACTAGTCTCCGCCGACATAGATGCACTCGTTTGTTCAAAGAAATAGATTTTTGTCTCGAGATTAGTACTGTTGCTGTTTATCTTCGCTCCAACATAAACACAGCCTAAGAAACGGGTAGTGAATGATAGAGCATAATGGTTACTATAGCAACCGACATGTTTAATCTCAATACTTACAAGATGGCTACTCTCAGGAGTCCTAGTATAGCGAAGATGTAGAGTATTCAGGGTATCTGGAAAGAAGAGATGTTAATTGTCACTGCTGACGTTTATCTTAACAGCAATTCTATCAGCGGCGTATTTACTCATAAAACTTCCAGCTGTCTTCGATATGAAATTAGGTTTATGACTTTTTTACTTTTGCAAAATAATTGATTGTGATATTTCCAGTAGTGGAGGAAAGAACGCCTTGAACTGTAACATGAAATGATCTCCTTACTTAGTAATTATGAAGATTTTTAAACATAGGACGTGAGATGTTGAGTTGTAATATCTTGTAACTTATATAACTTTGTTAAAGGCTTTTTGAACATCAAGTAACAGGGCAACCGTGCTTTCTTTCTTATTAAATCCTGCAGTAATAACTTGAGGTACTCGTAACGGAGTGTTGTTGACCGAACACGAAGGAATGCATACTGTTATAATGGTATTGCATTTCGAGTTTCATTCAGAAGCCTCTCAAGGATTATTCTCTCGTAAATTTTACCCATAACGCTGACAAGACTAATTGGCCTATAATTGAAGATTTGTGAGAAGTCTTTCTTGCGTTTGGGTATCAGAATAACAGTAGCCATTTTCCAGCATTTTGAGGAATATTAAAGCTGAAGACAGTTTAGGAAAGTATGTTAAAATATTTAGGTACATTTTTTAAGACTCGCACTAGTAATTTTGTCACTACCAGGAGCTTTCTTACAGGAAGTTTTCTAATAATTCTTTGATAGGATTGGGTATAGTTAAAGGAAGATGTGTGATAAAATTTTTGTTTAATATTTCAGAAACGTTAGCATGTATTTGACGATGTATATTCTGGTGATGTTTGAACAAACAGCCTAGTCTCATGATTCTGTTACCAGAGAGCATCAATTCTTCCTGTTTACATTTCAAGCACAACACGTGTTTTTTAATCAGTTATTTTACTATGTTTTTTCAACTGCTGTGGTTATATAGCGTCTGAATGCCAGCGAAATAAGTCCAGGGTCCAACACCGAAAGTTACCCAGCATATGCTCTTATTGGGTTGAGAGAAAGCCTCAGAAAAAGACCTCAACCAGGTAACTTGTCGCAATCAGGATTTGAACCCGGGCCCGCTCCTTTCACAGTCAGGCATGCTAATCGTTATTCCACAGCGGTGGACAACACATGTTTCTTGTGCTGTCCAAGAACATTGTTTTGAGGCCATCGCCAACTAGAACATGGAATCATTAAGAGACTCTACCAGTCCCTTCGCAATAGATTATTATTTTTTCAAATGTTGAAGGTAGAAACGTTGTGCCATTGTTGTCATGATCATGGAATATTTGCAAACCAGGACAACAGTAAGTTACTCATACTGTTTTATTTCACTATCTATAGCTATGACAGACTTATCAGTACTCTTATGGCCACTCGAAGTTCACACCTATAGGCCTACTTGACTTTGACATAGAAATTTAGGCCCCTAGAGAAATAACTAAGCTTTTCCGAACCTTACTTTCTTACCTGAAATTGTTTATTTTTGTCTACTCTATCATCACTCAAAGTTGTAAAATTCGTTCTTCCTCACGTGGTATATTACAAGCTCATAGTGAACTCAAAGCGACGTCGACTGATGTCTAGAATGTAGGCTACGTGTTACAGGACTTTCATAAAACCCCACAGAGAAGATGTCTAATCACTGTAAATGATACGCTTATAACGGAAAGCAAGTTATGATTTTTGTGATATTATGGTTATTTATTAGGAGGGTATTTGAGGCTAAGAGGGATGAAGTTACAGGAGAATGGAAAAAGTTACACAACGCAGAACTGCTTCTTCACATGACACAATTAGGAACATAAAATCTAAATGTTTGAGATGAGCAGGACATGTAGCACGTATGGGCGAATTCAAAAATACATATAGGGTGTTAGTTGGAAGGAAAAAAGACTTTGGGGAGGCTGAGACGTTGATGGGAGGATAATATTAAAATGGATTTGAGGAAGTGGGATATGAAGGTAGGGACTGGATTAATCTTGCTCAGGATAGGGACCGATGACGGGCTTATGTGAGGGCGGCAATGAACCTGCGGGTTCCTTAAACGGCATTTTTAAGTAAGTATGCTGGTACATATGATAATTGCACTTCTTAATAATTTCAGATAAGATAAATTTCCATGTCATGTTTGCATAAAAATGAATCCAAACTCTCTGACTGGAGTATTGGAATAAAAAATTGTACTATGATATATAATGACAAAAAACACTCCTATTCTAACATGTACATGTGACAGGTTTCATTTTAGAAGATTTATGATAATTGCCCAATTTCTCTACATTTCCTAACAAAATACAAGTCACAAGGATCGTTTAGAGAAAAGAGAGAAAAACTGATAGTGAGATCATGCTAGTTAAGAGTAATACAAAATTTTAAATAGCCATTAAATGAGTGCTAAAAAAAGTAATTCATAAAATTGGTTGAGGAATGCTTTGCTGGGCGATATATTAATTGCTACAAGATGAAGTATCTCGTTAAATTAGGAAAAATAAAAACAAACCAAGAGAGTTGTTAAAGACGAGGAAAAGATGTTCCCAGGAAATTAAAATATTTCTATTCTTGTAAGCAGCTAATGAAGACTTCAATAAAGGCTAGTCGAAGTACACAGTCTGCATCTGGCGAAACAATAGCGCATAAAATAATGGAAAAAGGGAAAAGAGGGCAATACAAATTTATTATCCGTCACTGAAGTAGAACTACTAGTATTTGTTCTAGCTGTTGTCAGATTCAGAATGGTAACAAGTTGACTGTATTCTGAACAGAATTTTATTATTTTATGAGATAATTATAAAACAAAACTTCAGGCTTATTTTTTTTCTGAAAGTCACGATACAAAAAATATTCAAATTATGCAGAGGTAAATACACAAATTACAGCTTCCACGTGAAGGATTATGATTTTATACGATAGTGAATCGTGTATCTAACTAAAAGATTATTTTAAGGTTACGGATCTAGTATGAGAAGATGTTAATATAGCCTAGTGGCTAAGAATGGTTAGATTAATGAGAGTGGGTAGTCTGAGAGCATGGCTGTTGTGTATAAGCGAAATAATGAATAAATTTTACTATTACTCTTCAACTTTTGAATCCCCAGCCGTGGGACTGATGCTGGATGGTCTATGGCGATCCCCGGCCTCATTTCATTTCACCCCTTTTGGTCTAATTACCTGGTTGGGTTTTTCCGAGGTTTTCTCCAACCACACGGCAAATGACAGGTAATCTTTTGGCGAATCCTCTGTCCTCACATCATCTCATCTCAACATATCGCCAAAATTTTGTAAAAATTGTAGAAAATTGCAAAATTATAAATTGTAAAAATTGTAAAAGATTTGTAAAAATTGTAACTGACATTGTAATCTTGTAAAATTTTGACTTGTTCCACATATTAAAGCTTCATTGCTAATGTAAGATCTACGGAATATAATAAATGAAATGAAATTGCAGCATACAACAATATTTGCAGGTATATTTTAGTTTTTACATTATCTTTCTACCTCATATACTTGATTTTATAAATATTTTTAAATCCGAAAAATATTAATTAAAAAACATAGTTTTTTTAGGAACATTTGTTTTTCAGAAGCTACTAGGGCTACGACACTGAAATTTTGCATACTTCTATTTCATATGGTAGTGAAGAAGCATGGCGACTTTCACATAGTTATCAAAATTATTATGGATTTTACAACCAGAAAAGTATGAAAAATATGAAAATTTATAAATAATTTTTTTCAGGATGGAGAATAAGTTTTTATATTGAAAGAATACTCATCATGTAATGAAAGTGGTGGAAAATATAATCAACTGCATTAGAAATATGTTTGAATTTTTAGGAACCTGTAGTGCAAAGGGTTTCTTAGAAGAATGTTCCTAAAAACCCACGTTTTAAACTTAAATTAAATTAATATTTGTCAGGTTTAAAATTAAAAAAACCAAGTATATGAGGTGGAAAGGTAATCTAGAAACCAAAATATACCTATAAATATTGTATGCTGTAAAAAATTTGAAATTGATAGATTCAAAAGTTGAAGAGTAAGAGCAAAATTTCTTCATTATACACAACAGCCATATTTTCAAAACTACCCAGTCCCCTTAAAAATACAAAATACAAGAGATAAACTCGAAATATCTTCCACAACATACAAAGGTGGGAATAGCGGTCCCATGGAAAGGAAACTAAACTCTAGACCAGTGGTATTCATATAAATTTGAGAGCCAGAGGTGATAAATAGTAATTTGCTGAGAGCCACAATGCATTTCACAGTATTGAAGATTAACAAAATACGTGGATTTTTATTACTAAAATTTTGCCTTATTATTATTATTATTATTATTATTATTATTATTATTATTATTATCATTATTATTATTATTACTATTATTATTGCTATTATATTATTATTATTATTATTATTATTATTATTATTATTATTATTTCCATGTAAATCAATAGAACTGACACGTCATATTAACGGTAATAAAGTTGAAGGGCGGACTCTGCTACTCTTCTGCAAAATCATATCAATACGAGCAGGTTTATATATTGTTTTAGTTCACCTGTGCTCTGTTTTAAATTTGAAAATTTATAAAATGAAATGTTACATACAGCTAGAAGGCACTTCTTAACAATCACCGCATCTGTAAATGGCTTAATTTCTGCTAAGTGGTACGATGGTTTTGTTGTCAATTATGTTTTATGTACAGTGGAAAACATTACTTTCTGTTCAGATATTACGGACATTTTTAACATTATCAATTTTTCTATTATTGTTCGAGACTGTTTTGGATATTTGCTATCAAAATTTGAATGCACATATTTTAATGTCTATTAAGATTAAAACGTTTATAATCAATTATTATATCAAGACATTATAAAGACATGAGTCATGATACTAGGCCTATCTTTATTTAAAGAAAACAATTACTTGTTGAAGACCATCACTGCAGTAATGATGCAAGGTAACCCAAGCCTTCTCCATTTGCACATTATTACGGAAATTAAAAAATAATCTTCCGAAAAATATTAGTACTAGTAATATTAGTTCAAGAGCCGCAATAAATGTTTTTGAGTGCCAAATACGGCCCGCGGGCCGCGTAATGAGTACCACTGTCCTAGACTCTAGACTAGGGATGACATCATTTAGGTCGCATTCGCAGTAGAAGAGTTCGACCTTGATCATGAGCGCATTGTGTTTATAAACCGTTTTTTTCTACATTGAAAATAAACTTTCTTTTTATATAGCCTACACTAGGTTTAAAATTAGTATGCCAATAACTTCAGTACTTCTCACAAATCACTCTAAGAAAATTCAGAATACCTATTGTTTTGGTGGATGTTTAAAGCAATAGTATATGCAGGCATAGGCTTATCATTTAAATACATCATAAGATTGTTTATTTCTGTTTCTTGTCCACTATGTAAGTAGATAACTTACTGCAGTCGTATCATAAGGTTAATTCTTATTTACCCATCATACGATGTAATAAAATTATATAACTTATGTATTGCAAAATTGCCGATAATGAAAAGGGAAAGCACAATCTTTCTAAGACGGAACCAATCTTCGTTTTCAGGTAATAAAAAAAGTGAGAAAGAAGTTTGTTTGCTTTCAGTTAATTATCATTGAACGACGATATACCAATAAGGTTCCTATTTTATAGTGAATAAAAATCTTAAATTTCGGTATAAAAATTTGCTTAATTTCGTTGTTAGTTTACACAAAAAACAAAACTTAGAGAGGAACTGTTTTCAGAATATGGGAGGGATGATAGTAGGAGGAAAAATAATGAAGTGTAGAAGATTTCTCTTATGGCGTCGTTAGCATTAGAGGAGACAATACTAAAGGATATACTACTGGAGCTAAATGACAGCTGTGAGCGGTGTTGGATGAAGATAAGTGTAAACAAGATGAAGTCCATGGTTATCGGAAGAAAACTAAAGAAGGTAAATGTGCGAATTCTAAATGGGGCAGTAGAGCAAATAGACAAGCTCAAATGCTTGGAATATAGGCCTACTACAAGCAGTAGCATGAGCTTCTGCCAGGAAATCAAAAGGACAGCAATGGCAAAGGAAGCTTTTAATAGAAAAAGAGGCATCTTCTGCGGACCTCTGGAAAAATAACTAAGGAAGAGACTAGTGAAATACTTTGTGTGGAGTGTGATATATGGGGCAGAAACATGGACATTACGATGAAGTGAAGAGAAACGACTAAAAGCATTTGGAATGTTGATATGAAGAAGAATGGAGCGTGTGAAATGGAGAGACAGAATAAGGAATGAAACTGTGTTGGAAAGAGTGGGTGAAGAAAGAATAATGCTGAAACTGATCAGAAAGAGAGAAAGGAATTGGTTGGGTCTTTTGTTGAGAAGAAACCGTCTACTGAAGGATGCACTGGAAGGAATGATGAATGGGAAAGAAGTTCCGTACAGAAGAAGACATCAGATGATAGACACAGACAACAGTAAGATATATGGATCATATGCAGACACTGAGAGGAAGGCAGAAAATATAAAATATTGCAGAATGCTGGGTTTGCAGTGAAAGCTCTGCCCTTGGACAGAAAATTATGAATGGATGAATTAAAATTCATCATCCTTGGACCCGCTTAGCTTGTATCCAACTACTAGTATGATGACCTTTATACCACCGAGGATGACAATAATGATAATTAATTACGAAATGAAGAAATAAATAATAAATTACTCTTAGCAGAGTCCCATTATTATGACTACGGTACTTCTAGACTCTTTCACACTATACTTCGTTCCATAATGTCTGACAGGAGAAGTAAATATTGCCGGCAGAGAAGGAGAGAAGTATAATTGCTATTGAACCAATGGCAGAGGTCTCATTCCACGCTTGTCTTGAAGTTGGGCGGGGGTAGAACACTTCAGACCGCCCAATTTCAAGATAAGCGAGGAACGAGACCTCTGCCATTGGTTGAATAGCAATTATACTTCTCTCCTCCTCTGCTGACAATGTTTACTTCTCCTGTCAAACGTTATGGAACGAAGTATAGTTCAATGATTTAATTACGACAAGTTTAAAACATATAGAATATTTTTCTCTCAGTTACTTCATATTTGTTTCAGTTTATTCAGCAAAATTAAATGTAATAATTTATGATTTGTAACTTACATAAATAATTTAATTTAACAAATATGCATAATTACGCCATTTGTTTATGACGTCTGTCGACAGCTTCGAACATTCTATCTCCAATTAATTATTATTCTTGTTCCAATGACTTCTCCATATGATCACGTGCCATTTCTTCATCACAAGTTTCATCGTATCGTTGTGACAGACAGACCTTGACAATTATTAACATATAATTCAAGTACCTGTGCACTGTCATCCGTCACAATGAATCATCTCATGTAATTCAAAGTCTATTACTTATTAATGAATAACAGTTGATTGCATTCCTGGTTATCTTAATGTCAGTATTTATAAACAGATGCTCTTCTTTGTTGTACGCAATGGCTAAGGCACGTAGTTCTCGTTTCGTTGAAGTCACGGTCTTGAGTTCGAACTGACAAGCAAACATTCTCATGGGACGGATAAAAAAAGTAATTGTTTTTCTTCCACCATGTTAATAATGTTAAAACAAGTGTCTATACAAATTCTGGCCACAGACTTCTATGACACAGGGATATAAAAGTTGATCCCACTGAATGACAAATGTTTAATTTACGGTAGAGAATATATTGCAAAATAATATATACAGAGTGAGTTTTAAGTACACCGACAAACTTCAGAGGGTGATTCCTGACTGAAAATGGAGCACAAAAGTTCATATCACCTTGTGTCCCGAAATGCACAGTTTCCACGGTAGATGGCACTGACGACATTATCTCATAACTTGCATTGTGCTTTTTGTGTGTTGCAGATAGTGTGATTTAAGCAACGTAGAAGCACAATGGTCCGGTATTCATTCCAGGAACAAGCCGAGATGGTGTTCGTGTATGAACAAGCAGGTCGAAACGGTCGAGAGGCAGCACGGATGTACCGAGCAGAGAGCTGTAGAACAGCGCTTATAACCGGTTTATATTCGACCGGGCGCAGAACAACCGGCGAGCTTGAGCATCCAACTGAATATCCGAACTTTAGCGGTTGCGCCTGATGTCTTGCTGGCTAGACAGAACCACAGTAATATAGGACAGAATACCATGCGAATTTCACTATACAGGAACTCTGATGACATTTTCTAACTACAGAAATGGAGTAACAATTGAAGGAAATTTACTTTTCTTAATTAAAAAAGTATTAACTTGAAATAGTATTAGCCTATAATTGATTGGACACTTTGGTACATTTATCTTCATAAGTAATATATAAATCAACTAATGGACGCCGGTAACAACAAAGGAAATAAGGGTAATGCATAGATGAAATCTGACATGTAAACAAATACAAGAATAAAATAAATTACAATTACTTACTAAATAGAAGAGCAAATAAGTACACACTTACTATTGTAACGTTCATACTTCAAACTCAGAATACATAGGCTACCTCTAAAAGAGTAGTCGTTAATATACTGTAGTCTATGTATTTTAATTATTCTAAGTGGATGTATTATTATTTCGCTAATAAATCATTTTTAAGGAGATAAGCGCTCTCAAGCTCTAATGATTGCAGCTTCATGATGCGTGTTGTTGCAATCCCTGGATTGCTGAATGAATGAATGAATGAATGAATGAATGAATGAATGAATGAATGAATGAATCAATCAATCAATCAATCAATCAATCAATCAATCAATCAATCAATCAATCAATCAATCAATCGGGAAAGAGGAGGAAATATTAATTGAAAAGTACACGATGAATCGCGTCCTTGCAATGATTCTTGGAACTCCTGGATGGCTCAATATTATGTCTTTCATGATCCAGAGCCGTCCACCCGAGAAAGACTCGGACATTCGTTAAACCGAACATTGGACTACTCCGCGAGACGAAAGAGCTTCGCATACTGCCTATAGCGCCAGGCGTTCAGTAGCAATATATCATTTCTATTTTTCGTAACCGGTTGTACACGACTCTAGTACCGAGCGACGTACCCTGACAGACAGCACCACCCACATCACACAACATATGGAGCCATTTTTCGGCGTTTGTGTGAGCGTGGGTCCTTTGAGACAGACGAACGTGCAGGGCGGCCGCAGACTGTGCGTACACCAGATATGGAGGAACATGTTCTCCATGATTTTGAGAACAACCCTGGTACAAGCTCCACGCAAGTGGCCCGCCAACATGGTATAAGCCAAAGGACGGTTATGGTGCTCTCTGTCAGGGTACGTGACCATTGTGCTTCTACATTGCTTAAATCACACTATCTGCAACACACAAAGAGCACACTGCAAGTTATGAGAGAATGTCGTCAGTGCCATCTACCGTGGAAACTATGCATTTCCGGACACAAGGTGATGTGAACTTTTTTTCTCCATTTCCAGTCAGGAATCACACACTGAAGTTTGTCGGTGTCACTCTGTATATCTAGTTATATTAAGTGATTTTATTGTAGCTCTTATTTTATTTTACCAGTTTATTTCTAAATTCCTCTTCTATTAAAATCATTTCGGAACTGCGGCCGAACACGAGCATTACTCATTCGATCCTCAAAATTACTAAACATTATTTTATATCCTCTTTTCTTTTTTTACTCATGTATTATCATTTTATTCTATTTGTATTATTATTTATCTGTATTTTGCATGTATGTGTACTTTTTATATACTGTATGTTTACAAAATTTTTAATTAAATAGCCTATCCTCATGTTTCTTCAAACATATTTCAGAACGCCTTTCCGGAAATAAATACTACCACTCCTTAAAATCTCTTTTCTTCTGCACGCTGAAATCATCATGGGTGTTGTTAACTGCTGCATAATTCCAAGAAACTTTCCTCGGGTGATAAGGCGTCATCTAATAAAACAAATTTGCAAGTTCTAAAATGCGATATGCGAACTATAAATATTATTCTTAGAAAGTACGGGTGGTCTTAGATTAATTTCCATGGCTTTTACCTGCTTTACATAGCCTACATAATTAATAATCTTCTTCAGTACTATGGCTGTACTAAATAATGCGTGCTAGGGGCAATATGACACGCTCGGCCATTGCGCGCCAAATTACCCCAACATGTAGAAAATATGTTACAGCCTGCAACTATAAACGAGAAATCGAATAGCTACAACATAACTTCATATGAACCGCATCGTAAGATGAACGGCTATGTCGTCTTTTTTCCAAGCTGCTAACTCGATTCGAATCTCGGAGGATAAGAGGAATTTGTGATGGACAAAGATAGTGATTGGTGGTAGGTTTCGTGGAGTGCTCCAGTTCCTCCTACTGGAATCCCACAAATGCTCCATTAATCACACTCATGCGGGGCTATGTAGATCACCTCCCAAGGTGCACTGTGGGTAACGCTTAGCGTCGTGCATTACAGGCGCTATGTTCGGTTCAGGCTTGTCGAGTATGGTGAAGTTCGATATTCGCCGATGTTCACTCTGCAGAAGCAGGCTTGTAATGTTTCGTCCAACTTGTTATAAAAATATTCGTTGTCCTATACTCTCACCCCTTCATGTTTTAACCCCTTAAAGATTTTATCACAGATCTTGCGTTATTTTTTCATATGAAATAAGACGAAGTTTGTAATGTTTTGTTCGCCTCTCTCATGTTCGAACATTGCAGGACATTAGTAACGACACGGGGGCAAAAAGATCGATAATTACGGTACTTCACTCCTGGAGGGAACGCAGCGTATAGGGAATTACAAGTATGGACTCTTCGCGTCGGTACCTTTGATGTAACAGGACTGATTTCAATGACTGACCTTCAAACCAGCTTGAGCGTGAGATTCTGCTTTTTCCCTACAGTTGGCGCTGACTTCATACTAGTTAGCAGTCGACACAGCGGAATATAACAGCCATACAAACAATACATCCAGGTACATTATGTACTCAAATAAAATAAATTGGACCGATGAAATAATAAACCCGTCATTATCTGTAATGTTTAGACTCTAGAGTTCCTTTATAATAAGAGTTGAGATGTTGACCACATCAACAATTGAAATATGTAATGATTTGATAGCGCTGAAAATGGGGAAGGGGGGAAGAAAAGAAAAGAAAAACTCCTATGAGAAGTAAAACCATATGCCTATATATTGTAATATTAAACAAATTTGACACAATTTTATAATGTATTATATTATAAAATATAAAAAGTTATTATTACTAGTTTATCACTGAAAAATAAGGAGAAGCTGTTTACTTGAATTTATTTGAAGCAAAGCGTTACTGGATTATGCAATCAGGTAGGCGATGTTTGGATCCTGTGTCAACTCTTATATTCAATTATTATCTCAGCGTGTGCTCGATTACACTAACCTCTAGCGTCTGAAAGTGGAACTAAACGCCGACGCACAGAGAAACAAAATTCGCTGAGTGTCCATTTTATATAATCTCTATTCGCTGTGGAACGCATGAATGAAAGACGCAAATTCAAGTAACTTATTTTCCATTCGATAAAATAAACATAATTTGATACAGGAATATGTATGAATTAATATTAACCCTTAAATTGGCAAAACTTCATTTCTCACACTAGTTTATTAAACCGTGTAAGGAAAACAACTATCACAATGTCCATATTTTATATGTTGTACAATATTATAGTATTGTGAAATATTGGTTAAATTTAATTTTCCTACCATTTTTTTCTATTGTTCTATTAAAATTATAGCTTATAGTCTATTAACCTGTTGTATCCTATAGGATACTTTGTGAATTTAAGGTAACGTAAACTTATAATAAAGTATATAGAACATAATTATGAGGTTATACCTTTCAAACTACACAGCTTTATTTTGAGAACAATGGGTAGTATGTATAAAATGTAGAAATTACTTTCGCTATGATTTTAGTAAAGAGTAAAGTAAAAGCAATTTTGCTCTATTTTTCGTATGCACAGACCTTGAACTTTTACTAAGAAGAAATTCTTAGCGACTTCAAGCAATTACTAACGCGGTATGCAACAGCACTGTCTGGTCCCTGTTTCACGCTTGCGCTCGTACCGTTTGCTATAGGATTTCCATGTTGTAACGCGTGCTTGAGTATTGTAGACTGTAATAAAATTAAGTAAATCATAAACATAGAACGTGTGAAGTGGACAGACAGAATAAGAAATGAAGCTGTGTTGGAAAGAGTGGGTGAAGAAATAATGATGCTGAAACTGATCAAAAAGAGGAAAAGGAATTGGTTGAGTCCCTGGATAAGAAGAAACTGCCTACTGAAGGATGCAGTGGAAGGAATGGTGAACGGGAGAAGAGTTGGGGGCAGAAGAAGATATTAGATGATAGACGATATTAAGACATATGGATCACATGCGGAAACAAAGAGGAAGGCAGGAAATAGGAGAGATTGATGAATGTCGGGTTTGCAGTGAAAGATCTGCTCTTGGGCAGAACACTATGAATAAATTTCTCGCTGTAGTGTGTTACGGGCCTGACTGGTAGAATTACTAAAAGCAGAGGATCCTAGTATAAATTGAAGAGTGTGATTTCAAAACTCGCTCGCTAGGCCTAGGTCCTTTTTTGAAAGGACTGGGCTAGTTTTTTTTATCCTTCGGTCTACGGACTGAGCGATATGCACAGTAACACAAACTCTTACCCAAGTACTGATGTTGTTTTGGAAGAAAAGAAGCTTAAAATATAATGATAGAGATCTCAAAAAATCATATACAGGGACATCATTTTATTTTTACTAACATTTTTAATATTAACTTGCCTATACCTCTGGATCAACGCCGTTTGCTACCCCCTTCCACGACTGGAGTTCGATGATACTGGCGTAATATACAAACAAATCACTTTATTAGGTATAGGAGGGAAGAAAAATAGATCATACATTTACGTAAATTAGGAAATATTGCACTTTTGAGTTTGATCATTTTCATTAGGTTTTTGTTTAATCAAAATACAGTACAGTATTAACAGTGAGTGTTTTTACTCACGAACTGAGCTGTCCATGTGAACGTATTCATTATGCAGTGTATATTATACTGTCTACAGCACATTAGCGTACAATATAGAGAATGAAGTTAAATTGAAAAATAATCATAATATGGATATTTAAACACATTTTTAAAAATAGTGGTCGTTCATTTCGATACAGGTTTCAGTTCTAATGTGCATATTATCGCACTATAGACTATTGTACCTAATTCCAATTACCAGTTTCGTCCTTCGTACTAGTAACTCATGTTGAAATAATTCTGTACCTACTCTATAAAAGAGTACCTTACGTACTGTAAATTCAATCTTCACTTCTGCCCGATCCGAAAAGATAAAATTACTCAGACATACTATCGACTGTCCGTCCAGGTGGTTATGTCTTAGGGTCGTAGAAAGGGAGGAAATCACGTGACAGTTAATTACTTAACGTGGCCCTTTTATTTAAGTTATTTTAAACAGTTGCATAATATTACGTAGACGTCCAATTCCTAACAGAAATTAATGTTCTCAGAAAAGAGCTAAGACAGCCCAGCCACTAGCTGGCGAATAAAAGCTGATGGGGGGGAAAGCGGGATACGACGTAGGCAAATGGCAGATAGTACCTGTGCGAAAATGATTCAATATTGAAAGCTCTTTCGTCACTGGAAAACGCGAACATATTTTTGGAACGTACTGTTTATTATGACCGTAAGACTACTATGACTGTATATGCGGTCTTGGATCTGTGTGGAGGACGGTTGAACTTCATTAGAGGGGGTGGGAGTGAAGTACATTCAAAAACTGAGGTACAATAAAAATTGAAGTAAAAAATAAAATGATGTCCCTGTATAAAATCATATTATACTATAGCGGAAAGGAAATGCAAGAACCCCTGGGGAAAACTTCGTCTTCCGATCCTGTCATCACAAATATCACACCAGTTATTACCGGAGGTCGAACTTTCCGAATTCATGAGTTGAGCTCTCGCTCATTCCACGAGCAAGTAGGTCCTAGTGTTTATTCTAACGATTACCTATTTTCGTTTGGGTTGATTGGTTGAACAATCGGGAAATGTAGCGATTTGCCATTACATCGCAAGTCCGCAAGGGCGATGCAAATACTTCCTTGATGTCTGTATCGACATAAAAATTCTTGGCAGTATTCGTAGCATCCTGGACATTTTTTCGCCTTATTCTTATTCTATGCATACAGCATTGATGATCAACAGCACCGCATGAACAGCGGTCCGTGTCATACTCAACAGCCAAAATATCTGTAGTCACGACTGAAGATTGGAATTTTCCTTAGAGAACGAAGTTTGTCCATTGTTAATGCTGTATCTCATGTTAATTAATTTGAAGGCTCGATACTATATTCATCCCATGTTAACATCTCTAAGGCGCTTTCGTTTATGTTATAGGTTAGGCCTGCAGAACTCTCAAGTAGGGGAACTATGACGTCAGCCTCACTCCACTTCTATTGGGGATGATCGACTTCCGCCCCGATAATGAATGTTGATGGAGCCGAGCGTAACTAGAACGCCGTGACCGCACAGATAGAAAAGGTGGCTGGGGTAAGAAAGGGGAGGAAAGCAGTGCTCTCAAGAGCTACAGTTCTGCAGGCCTGTTATAGGTTGATATAGGTATAGCATATTTAGCAGAAGCTGTTCATTGTGGACATGAAAATGAAAATCTAGGCTATCATGAGAAGCACGTTAATTTTACTTATTCATAGCATGTTTCAGTTAGCAATTAATGCGGAAAATCACTGCGATACTTATTAATTTTACACTGTTCCGTCGATATAGGAGAAAGGCAATGTCTGTCTACTTAGATATAACACGCGGAGTAAGTCCGTTGCAATCGGCGAGCATCGTGTTTAGGTAGAGCATGAAAATCAAGAAATATTATGGACATACAGGAATGGGTATTTAAGAGTTGTTAATTCATTATAAAAAGTGAATCTGATACAACGTTAATATAGACGATGTATCATATTATAAATAAACAAATAAATAAATATTATCTTAAATTCTTCAGAAATATCGTTAATATTCGCGCCGTTTTCAGGGCGTTGAATAATATTTACTTTGTCAGAAATACTCAGAAGTGAACGTGTTTGTGACATATGATGCTTTACCGGTATGCAGGGGTTTGCAGTATCGTCACAACAAATGACCACGTTGTACTGTATTACTGCTTTCTTTAGAATTAGTCTCCTGGTGTACCTCCTCTATGACTGAAAGGGATCACAATGAACTTACGGACATAAAAACATACGGAACAACGTGCGCTCCTACATAGCACTAGTCAGAACTCTCACAGATCTTGTAACCTGTTTGTGCTTTTGACTGACGTCATTAATGTACCAGGAGAAACTACTCCATCCAATATACCTCTCGTGACAAATATGCGAAGCCTAGTAATAATATTTCACACATTTTTAAAAATATATTTAAAAGTAAATATAAAATTAAATAAATTAATTAACATAAAGTTCAGAAACGTTTTACAGACACAGTAAGTCTCACCGGAAAAAGATGACATACACGAGCGTTGTTCTTGGTTCTTAGAATACATAAAACTTGTTTACTTCTTAAAACATGGAAATCTCTACTCTATTAAAAAATTATCATAACATTTTTTAAGCATCATCTCATATGACAAACAACTGATATTTTACAGCAATGTAATTATGACTATTAAAGAACAATTTTCATTTAACAGTAGTACCACAGTCTAGTATATACAGTCACGAAGTTTGAGTTTATGAGGGTACTAGGAATAATAGATTGTGCAGGTACTATTTCGCATTGTCTGTGATGAGGCGATAGTAGTGATCCTAGTGGTTAACAACTATCTATGGATGCATATTTACTACGTATTGAGCTTCGTGACTGTATATACTAGACTGTGGTAGTAGCCCATCATCATCATCATCATCATCATCGGTGGTCTATTTATTAGTTACAGTGGTTGCCATTGGCTCGAAGATTAACGGACTGGGGCGATGAAATTAAGATGTCTCCTTCGGAAGAAAAGTGAAGGATAAACCCGTGTCGTAGACGTACGACATACAAATCAGTGTAACGAGATACGCGTTTCGCAAAAATTCGGTTCTTTCATCAGACTGAGAATGGCATGTCCTTTAATCTCTTATCCTTTTCAACTATCATTAAAAACCACAGATGCATTGAATAAATCACTCTGATAAGAAAAAAGATTTTCATTTTATGCACAGCACACAATGACATTTCTTTTTATAATTTCAAAAGGCGAAGTAACTAACTTTACTGTACTGTTTAGGCTGCCGCCACACCGCGGTAGGCTTATTTATCGCCTGGTCGTTGGGAGTCGTCTGGATGGGTAATGAAAGTCAGGAACAATCGTGACCGTCCGTACCACGTGGTCTGCAACCTGTCGTGTCGCCTGGCAACTATCCAAGCGAACGAACCCGTTTGTTTTCTACGGATAGTGTTTTTTTTACATACTAGCTTAATTATTACTGTTGTGTCTATGTAATAATAATTGATTTATAACGATTAAACTGATAGCAGCTATTTTCAAATTAGACATTTTGGAATCCGTCTGCATAAAAGCGCTGTGGTAGGTATATTGAAAAAAATGTGAACGAACATAGTGGGGTAAGGTTGCCTAATTCCGTGACATATTTAAAAAGTCTATGTTTATGCCAAAATTTTAATAAAAATTCTCAAATAACACCTAAATGATGTTATTTGGGCCTTTAGCTACAGTTTTTACAACATTCAGTGTCAACAGTTTCACAAGTTTGGTATATAATATATGATTCTTCATTGTTATACAGTGGCTCCTAAATCCGTGACAGGAATCCAAATTCCGTGATAGTGGTTTCCTAATTCCGTGAGTGATATCCTAACTCCGTGATACTAAAATAATCCTCAATAACTGCTCAGAAAACAAACGTGTATTTGTAAAAACACTTTAAAGTCATGGTATATTGTTTTAATATGGATTAAGCAAGAAATTACAACATAGAAAAAGGGCCTAAGTGACAAATTTCATAGAAAATACTTGTGTAACTACAGGAATACATATTACATATTAATATATTATAAACAAAATAAACGGAAAGTGAAATTCAATGCAAAATTAAATTTGAATAAATTGAATTATAACACAATTATTTCTCATTATTTATATTCTTATCAACAGCAGTAATTAAGTTAAAAATATGCCCTATTATTTTATTACTAGCCGTACCCGTGCGCTCCGCTGCACCCGTTAGAAATAAATATAAAGTAATTACCAGGGAAAGGATTTATATGTAAATACATATTTACTTATAAAGCTAATATAATTTATATTTTGCATTATCTTTATGTTTCACAATGTGTAGGGTTGAAAAATCCTACTTTTATTTTCCATATTTTTCCATATTTTAGAGTTTAGTACATATTTTCGTTAATTTCCATATATTTTCCATATTTCATATAAAACAGTCCATATTATATTAGGTTTAACAATAAAACAAAACAAAATTCCATTAACTTTTAAAAATACATTTCAACAATAGAGATTTAAACACATGTTCAGTAATCCCTTTAACATCAGAGTTATTTGAAAATTAGCAGTCCTATCAACAATGGGAAAGTAAGTTACAAAACTGTATTAATTTAATTTAAAATTTTTAACAGACTTCAGTTGTGCAGCTCAACAGTTAAATGCCAGTCAGAGTACACATAGGTTCAGTTTTGTAAATCATACTATAAAGACGGTAAATATGCCAAAAGTACGTCATTCAGTCAATTTAAAATCAAAACTAACAAGTTACATTTCAGAATTTAAAGAAGATGGTTTATCAACTGACAATAAAATATTATTTTGTAATTTGTGTCAGTGTGCAGTATCATCTACACAAAAGTTCCTGGTGCAACAACACATTACAACTAGTAAACATCAGGCCAACAAACAACTAAATTCCAAGCAGAGACAATTGTTTTTAACACAACCAACAACATCGAATGTAAGATCTGAGTTTAACATCGACCTGTGCCGTTCTCTCATCTCTGCTGATATTCCTCTCTACAAACTAAAGAATAAGGTCTTCAGGGAATTCCTTGAAAAATATACTCAACATACAATCCCGGATGAGTCAACACTTAGGAAGACGTATGCTCCATCCATCTACGATGAGACAATACAGAAGATAAGAGATGAAATTAAAGATAGTTCAATTTGGGTTTCCATTGATGAGACTCCCGACAAAGAAGGTAGACTTGTTGGTAATGTAGTTATCGGTTTGTTAAGTGAACAATATTCTGAACGAATTCTTTTACATTGTGATGTTCTAGAAAAGTGCAATAACAAAACTATAGTTAAACTGTTCAACGAAGCTATGGGTATCCTGTGGCCAAAGGGTATTATGTACGATAATGTGTTATTCTTTATTAGCGATGCTGCCCCTTATATGGTCAAAGCTGGACAAGCATTATCTGTTGTATATCCTAAATTGACTCATTTTACTTGTGTGGCGCATGCATTTCATCGTGTGGCAGAAGTGGTCAGAGACAATTTCCCTAAAGTAGATTTGTTGATTTCATCAGTGAAAAAAGTATTTCTCAAAGCTCCCAGTAGAGTTAACGTGTTGAAAGAAATGTACCCTGATATTCCATTGCCACCAAAGCCAATTTTAACTAGATGGGGTACATGGCTAGAAGCAGTTGAATATTATGCCGAACATATAGACGCTATTAACAATGTTCTCCTTGCATTGGACTCTGAAGATGCAGTCTCAATTGATACTGCGAAAACAGTTACCTGTGACACAAGTGTGAAGAATGACTTAGCTCACATTCAGCATACATTTTCATGCATCATAAAAACGCTCAAAAGTCTCCAAAATAGGCACCTTTCACTATCTGAAAGTTTTGAAATTATAAATAGTACTGTGGAACAACTGAATCGTGGTAGAGGTAAAGTTGCAGATGCAGTAAGAGCTAAGGTGGACACTGTACTTTCAAAAAACCCTGGATATGAAGAACTACAAAAGGTTGTTGCTGTGATGAGTGGTGAATCAACAGTGAAGATTAACTTGGACTTATCCCCAGCAGACATTGTGAAATTGAATTATGTACCAGTTACTTCTTGTGACGTCGAACGCTCTTTTAGTCAGTATAAATCTATCCTCAGAGACAATAGAAGAAGATTCACTTTTCAGCACTTGAAAGAAATGTTTGTAACCTATTGTTATGGTAACAGACAATAAAAATTGTGTTTTGTTGAAACTACATTGGAAGATAAGGTACGTCCATTATATTTTTTGTTTAGTTTGATTAAAATGTACCAATATTTAACGTACATAGTCATTTTTTTATAATTTTAAGTCCATATTTAATTCCATATTTTGGTAAAAATCCATATTTAATTCCATATTTTGGTAAAAATAACTACATATATATTTACATATTTCATATATTTTTAGTCCATATAAATCCGTTCCCTGGTAATTACATAATTAAAATAGGACATTTGATCCAGGGAAGATTCGTGTTTGATAGAAGGATAAATCGTTTAATATGTTACTTAATTTAAATTGTATTTAAATAATCAAAATGCGATCATTTTGGTCCAGAGACCACTCATTTGGTGCAATGACAATTCCTTTAACATGTTTCTTCATTTTTATTACATGCATCCATACTTTAATGAAGATTGACATATCATTTAGATTTAATGTGTATACTTTATTTTACTTGCTATATGTTTCCATTGAATTATGATAATAACTTAATTTTAACCATTGTTTTCTACGTATTCAGTAAATGGCTCTTGGGCCACTATGGTTCTGAACCCTTCAAATAAATTATATTATATTATATTATATTATATTATATTATATTATATTATATTATATTATACTATATTATATAAAAATGTGTTGATAACGGATGTACACCGATAAGTAAGTTTTTAATTTGTTATGGGGGCTCTTGAATCTCAGGAGGAACAAATTTTATTTTACAACAGCGCAAAATAATCTGCTTGGCTCATTACCCAATTGTTTTGCATTGCATTTAATACGTATGTATTTTATGTATTTTAATACGATTCAATTGAGCATAGTTAAATTTTTTATTATAAAATAATGGAATGCTAAGCTAACATATTATTACTGCATACTAAATCAATACACTCTTGTGGTTCGTTAATTCTCTGAGATAAACATTATTTTAAGAAATACAGGAAACGAATACACAGAATAGCCTATCAAGTTGTTTGTGCATAAGAAGCTATTTTAATCTTACCTGTCGTCAATTCACTCCGAAGTTACTGTAATAACATTATACCATTATGTCCATATAGAGAAACTACACTTTCCAATGGTGAAATAATAATTAATTACACAAATCGGTTAATTTAGCTTCCGATATTACTTCATACAAACACAGAAACATTATCTGTAGGCTATGATTCATAGCTTTCGATTGTTGTTGACCAAGGCCCCTTATAGACGAATTCATATGTTTATTTCATTACACCGCCTTAGATGGCAATTATTTTAATTTTGAAACTCATTTATCTCATTAAATATCAGTCCTATCAAAATTTTTCAAAGAATAAAACTTATCGGAAATGATTTTTAAAGAAATGTTTGTTATGTAACATTTTTCACAAAAATCAATAATAAGCGAGATATTTAGATTTATTTAATTCAGACCCCCTTATAACCCCCCCTTTTAAATAACGTATTTTGAATGCCATATAGCCTAAAATCTAAGTTACAACGAACTTAATTTATATTCCAATTTTCATCGAAATCGGTTTAGCCATTATCGCGTGAAAAGGTAACAAACAGACAGACAGACAGACAGACAGACATACATACATACATACAAACAAACAAAAATTTCGAAAAAGCGATTTTCGGCTTCAGGGTGGTTAATTATATACGTTAGGACCAATTATTTTTGGAAAATCGAAAATTACCAGAAAAATTTTGGCTACAGATTTATTATTAGTATAGATAATTATAATTGGTGTTTTCTATAACTCATTTCTATTATTATTTCCAAGAACTATTTTCTTTCACAGACATTAATTTTCACAATTTAGAGTCGGCATCACTGGTCGAGTGAGCCAGGAAGGAAAAATATGAAAATAAATCCGAGAATGGGAAAGCTCCTGTAGCATTATTATTTTCTCGTAATGTTTAATAATCATACACATTGATTCAGCTGACTATAATCTACAGTAATATATCATTTTTATAATGCTGTATTAATTCTTACCTCAAATATAAAATGTTTCTTCAGGAACGGTTACAAGAGAAAGAAAAACTTACTGGTCAACCACATTTCACTGAACAAAAGCTTCTGCAGTCGACTGTTTCTATTCAAAAGGCGGGTAGTCAATAGAATTGAAAAGAAATATTCTGGTATCTGTTAGGTATTTCAAAAACTTAAAAATCAGAGACAACAACTCCTTGGCAGTCAATTGAAATTTTATTACGGGATTAGGAATATCACGGAATTAGGCACCTTTACCCTACAGGAATTGAACAAAGGCGTAACTCTCGAAATATTAATCTTATGCACCCAACATGACGGTCGATACAGCAAATCATAATACAATGAAGGAGTTTTCGTAAGTAGTTTACTATACAATTTTGAAAGATGCATACTCGTACTGTTGAACAATCAAGCAAGAAATGATTGGCTGCTAGGCGTCTAGCGTAGCTCCATGTATCTTACCTATGCGACTAGCCAACCGCTAGGCGATAAGAAGCCTCGTAACCAAAGACAACACAGTCCTAGGAGGAATTTTAGCCCGTGTCTGCCATGCAAAATTAAAAATGCACACTTTAGGCACCATCATAACTTCTTCTACTCTTTAAATCAATACCAGTACTTTCTCATTTACAAAGTATGATTTCATTCCAGTGGTCAAATATTTATCTGAACTTAAATTGTTAACGTGTACTGATTTCTAAAGAAAAAGCACTACACACAACATTTCTAATTGGAAATTGTATGGATCACTGATTAAGAGAAAAAGAAAAATGACCTTTAAATAACGAATTTTTCACTTAATTTTTATTGTTTTCTCATCCCCTTCTAAAGTTCTTTGTGCCGAAGTTTTCCCCTCTTCTATTTATCACTCTCAGACACTCTGACGACGAACTTAAGCAAACGCAATGGTCTTAAGACTGAAGCCAAAAATATGAAAAATGCCTCTCGTAATTGCGTCCTCAGTGTGCCAAATTTTACGAAGTTCAGAAAAACTGTTATCAGAGAACGTGCGGTCTCTCCATCGGATGTAGAAAATAATTAACTTCATTTCTACTACTCTAGGCCTATAAGAATTTAATACGAATGCCGTTTCTTAAGCACTAAAGGCGTAAAAACTCGAAAATTTTATAGACTCTAACAATATCACGTAACGCCAACTTTCAGGCAGTAATTGTAATTTAAAACATTTATTTTAGGAGAAATGTTGCTTTTAGAGTTTAAATATTTTAACGTCGAAGTGTCCCAACGTTTTGGTCTACACCAGCATTTCTCAAACTATGGTCCGCGGACCACCTGTGGTCCTCGAGGTCTGCCCTTGTGGTCCTTCGAAAAATGCAGAAGAAAAAATAAATTGCAAACGAATTGCGTATCACTCTATAGCTGAAAATCTCACAGTTTGGAAATAACACATGGCAATCGCCTTTCACTTTTTCTCCCAGTACTGACATATTATGAAATTTATTATCCTATCCATCTACCGATTTCCCACTCTACTCTCAACAACAAAAGAGGGATATAAAGCACTATGAATGTGGTATTTCCCTGCACATCTAACGCCGCGCCTGTAACCCAGTCAGGGACCATCCAGTTTTGGAATAATATTCTGGGGAAATTCCACAGATAGTAACAGTATATTTCTATTACAAAAAAGAGTAATTAGAATAATAGTAGGTGCCAAATCTAGGGAATCGTGTAGGATTATTTTTAAAAAATTACAAATAATGCCCATGGCTTGTCAGTATATCTTTTCATTAATAATCTTCCTCGTATGTAATCGTGAAAACTTTGTAACTAATTCAACAGTTCATAGCATAAATACAGTAAAAAAAAAATGACTTTCATACTCCATCGGCAAGTCTATCGTGGTATCAAAAATGAGTGCGTTATATGGCAGTAAAAATTTTTAATAGCCTCTCTATCGATATAAAAAATGAAACTCAAAACATAAAATTATTTAGGGCCAAATTAAAGAAGTACCTAATTTACCACGCCTTCTATTCTGTAGGTGAATTCATGACATTCATAACACTTCATGAAATTGATACTAAAACTTTGTGTTGTACTAGTAGACATATTGTAAATCTCTTCTGTATATATTTCATCTAGACTGTGACTATAAATTAAGATTTTATAATAGTATTAAGTTTTTTGACTTGTTCCATATTCTAGCTATAAGCATGTATGAATACCATGGAATGTTAATAAATGCAATACAATACAATACAAATTCATAACAGAGGACCGAACCTTTTGATGTATTGATGACTTTCTTAATAGTTTTGCCAACATCCAGTCTGCACATTGAAATGGTCACTTATTGTATGTCGTACACCAATAATACAACTCTGAGGTCACACTTAGAAACTTATTTTCCAAGTAAATATGACGAATTTTCATGGGTTCGTGACCACTTTCATTGCGATATTGAAACTAACAAACTTTCATTGAGTGAAAGAGAACAGTTAATTGAACTCTTGAATGAGACCGGACTTAAAATGAAATTCCAAGCGGAAGGTATGGTTAATTTCTGGACCGCATCACAAGTGAAAAGATAATATAGTGAACCGTACAATGGTGCTTTAGAGATTATAATTCAGTTTGCGTCTACGTATCTTTGTGAGAAAAGGTTTCTATCACTAACTCTAATAAAAACAAATTAGGCTACCGAAATTGACTCTATGTCTGTGACAATTTCCAACTTAAGCTTACCAGCATAAATCCAATTATAGAACAACTGTGTAAGAATCGGCAGGCTCCTCCTTTTCATTGATATGAGTACCAACATTTATTAATTTTTTTTAGTTAACTTAATAAGTTAAAGATTATCCAAACTCTAATAGCCTTGAATTATTAAAGAAACAAAATGAATTCTCTTCTATTAACATTAACTTAATTAGTTAATAGTAATATAAAATTAATTCAATTTAATTAATTTTAATTAATTCTACTTTAAAATATAAGTATACTGGTATTAAAATATGCTACAAAAATTATAAATTTGCTTTCAAAGGGAATAAGAGTGAGGTGGTCTGCGGAACTGTTCCAACTTAAACAAGTGGTCTCCACTTCAAAAAAAGTTAGAGAAAAGCTGGTCTACACTTCCTAGGCTATATTTTGCATAAATAATTGCATTAGGTATATATACTACTAGGCCTACATGTTACATAACTTGTTTTATACTAGATGTTTTTCCATCACACTTGTAAGTTACTGTTATTGCGTTGTTAATTGCATGTATTTCTTCTTCATACATGGTAAATAGTTAAATTACTGTAATAGTTTATTAAGTACGTGTTTAAACCTTATATTTTACTGTTTATATTCCTCCCGTCTTGTATGTAAATTATTGTAATTGAGTTGCTCAAGACATGTTCAACCTTGTATTTCACGTTAATAGTCATCAGTAGAGAAGAGAATTCCATGCAAATGCATGTTTTTATAGGAATATAGGACATAGCTCAAACTTAGTACTTATCCATTTCATTACTTTCCGGTTCCAAATGTGTCTGTTTTTTTCCGTGCATATTTGCATGTTTTGTCGTGCTTGGGGATAAAAACATGCATAATGCATATTTAAACAATTTTTGGCTTAATCATGCATATAATATCCATTATATTCAATTTAAATGCATGTTTTAATGGTTTTGAGTGGACATCTCAGTTTCTCGATTTTTATGTCCCATATTTTAGCTTACAGAATCAGAACTGAAGAAGGAAAAGAAAAGAAAACTAATAACAGAAAAAGATTTATTCAAGTTTGCAGCCATAACTTCTTGCGATGTAGAGAGGTCATTCTCTCTCTGCCTACAAAAACATGTTAACTGACAAGCGCAGGAACCTCACAGAAACCAATTTAGAAATGTTGTTAGTTGTTAACTGTGCAAAAACAGAAGGTGAAATGAAATAAATAATTTGGAACAAAAATGAAAGAGCATATTTTAATGTATTTTTCGCTTAATGGTGCATGTTTCATAGTTTGATAGTGCATGAATGCATGCATATTTTCAGATATTTTAGTGCATGAAATTCTTGTCTCTAATTACCAGATTTTATATTTAAATTATAGCAATTGTATTAAGTACGCATTTGCAAGTAACTTAAATGGACACTCAACTATATTTTGGAACTTTTTTCCTATTTTGACCAATATTTTTCAAATTTAGAGAAAAAGTTTAATATAGCCTACACATGGAAAGTAATATGCAAAATCTCAGCTCATTAGATCCAATACTTTTCAAAATAAAAAATATTTCAATTTTTAATCAATCATTAATTGAAATATCACTTTTAATTATCACTTTTTAATTTTTGGCTTTGTGCATTTGACTGTGCCTTCTCAATGAAGAGAGGAATAATTCTGTGTATTGATTTAGTTCTGTCACGTAAATTAGTAAGAATTTAATTTTTTATTTCTATGAAATTAAATTTAAAAATTTTTTAATGATTAAAATTCATAAATAGTTTCAAAAAGATAATATTGTAAAACTGATACACAAAATGACACTTTTTCTCCAATTTTTAAGTTGAGTGTCCCCTTAATTTTTCACTCACTATAGGCTAATATCTATTCTCCCTTCTTACAGTTAACTTTTTTAAGACATGTCTTTCTAAGCATATATTAACTTTGTATTTCAAGCTAATAGTTACTATTAGACTTTATTTCTAAGTTACTGTAATTCTTTAACTTCATCTTACACTGTCTATAGTCTAGTTCTCCTTTAAAAAATTAAGTTTTTTTTTTCTTCGAGATTTGTCTAACTACACGTTTAATTTTATATTTCACGTTAATGGTTGCTCGACTTTACATTTGAGTTATTGTAATTGTGTTGTTTAACCACGTGTTTAACTCCATCTTTCACTGACAACATTTCTCCCTTCCCACGTTTAAGTTCTTTTTCATGCTTGTCTTTCTAAGTACGTGTTTAACTTTGTATTATTTTACTGTTAATATTTGTAGTTGACGGATTTTATATTTACGTTATTGTAATTGTGTTTTTTAAATACGTTTTTAACTCCGTTTTTCACTGACTATAATAGTTCTCACTTCTTATATTTATTCTTTTAGGCCTGTTTGTCTAAGTATTTGTTTACTGTAACTGTATTTTTTTGTTAATAATTACCCGACTTTACAACAAACTCGTACCTATGCAGAGTGTTAAAAAAAGTATAAAATATTTTAGAGGTGATAGTATGCATCAAAACAAGAAAATAATATCTAATAAACATGGGTCCTACAACACAGATTTTCTGAGATCTCAACACTTGTTCATAGGAGGTGCTCAATGTGATGTCAATTCATGGCAGTGCATTTCTCTGTCCTACAATACAGCAGACTACCAAATAATCATACTCTAGTTGACACCCCTGGCATGGAATAATAATACGTTGCAAGGAATACTGAAAACAAAAGTCTGGTTGCGGATATGAGCGGGGTTCAGCAGAGATGGTGTTGTGAATTTTCGTAATCAGCATGTGTGGGCTGATGAAAATCCCCATGGAGTTGAAGAAACAAGGCATAAGCACCGATTCTCAATCAACTTATGGGCAGGCGTTCTTGGCGATAGATTAAGGGCCATACGTGCTACCACAGAGATTAACTGGGGATCGTTATCAGGACTTTCTTATTAACGTATTAAAACAAATTTCAAAGAGTGCGTGATTCCTTACGCCGAAGGGCAGAGGAATGCATTGCCATGAATGGACGTCACATTGAGCACCTCCTATGAACAAGTGTTCAGATCTC
The DNA here is from genome assembly GCF_040183065.1 of Periplaneta americana. Lineage (NCBI taxonomy): Eukaryota > Metazoa > Arthropoda > Insecta > Blattodea > Blattidae > Periplaneta > Periplaneta americana. The sequence continues at coordinate 71,964,708 of NC_091131.1, read as the reverse complement.
AGAAAGTATGTGTTGTAGGACCCATGTTTATTACACATTATTTTCTTGTTTTGATGCATCTAGCACCTCCTAAAATATTGGATACTTTTTTTTAACACCCTGTATAAGTTATTATAATTATTGTGTTGTTTAAATACGTGCTTAACTGCACCTTTCATTGACTAAATTTTTACTATCTATACATCTTCCTTCTGCCAGACAAAATAAAGCTTTTACTTCTACTTCTTCTTCTACTTATTCCACTTCTTCATCTTCTTCTTCTACTACTTCTTCTTCTTCTTCTTCGTCATTTCAAACAGATCAGAAAATCTCAAAATTTAATATGAGTGATAGTATTGGCAGTAACAAATGTTTAATGAAATAGCTTTCTGCTAAAAAAAAAAACAATAGAAAGATAGCCACTCAAAATAATGCTTCTGATGAATATGACGTCTGTTAACGCACCACATTGTTTTGTATACTTATAAAGTGCACGATGACTATCGGCCTTGAAAGTGGAGACATTCGATCTTAGGCAATATCTTTAATGAATCAGTTACAGAAGAAGTACTTCTTTATTTCTTTCTAGAATGGTGAATCACACGCAAATGTTACGAACATCAGGTGATCGTATTGCTAATGAGGTAATGACGCATTCACGTTGTTTCCTCGTATCTGTTACACAAAGATGCGTAAAATTTACACTGACTCGTATAAGTTTACGCACCCACACTAAACGTTCACTGCAAAACTTGGTTCAGTGTTCACTATGGGTATATCGCATGACAAAGAAGTTTCAGAGAAACATTACATTACATACGTAAGCCGAGTGGAAGGGAACTGAATAGGGCCCTTATGAGATATGAATCAGGAAAGGGAGTGTTAAACATAAAAGTCTAATATTGTTGTGGTCGTTTGTGAACGGTTTTTGAGATAATTTTTTTAATTTTGGTTATTTTACGACGCCTTTTCAATTGCTATGGTTATATAAGCGTCTGAATGAGATGGTGATAATGTCAGCGGAATGAGTCCAGAGTCCAGCGCCGAAAGTTATCAGCATATTTTGCTCTCATTGAGTTGAGGAAAATCCTCGGAAAAACCTAAGCCAGGTAACTTGTCCCAATCAGGATTTGAACCCAGGCCCGCTCGCTTTACGGTCAGGGAGACTAATCGTTACTCCACAGGGGTGGACTTTTGAGATACTCTTACTAATAAAACAGAATAGATGGCAACAACGCAAAATATAATCACTGAAGTGGTTAGGTACAGCCTACAGCAGTACAATTTTAGAAATATTCAACAATTTTTTTCCTACATTAATGCATTTTGTACAATAATGAAAAATAGTATGTGTAAAGCACTGTCCTTCTGCTGTATGATAAAAATAATTTCACGGTTTAAAAAAAAATTGTATTTTTTTCAAAATTCAAAATGGTGGCAGTTCACTCTGCAGTGATGAAGCGTTTCCCTCATAACTCAAAAACTTGTGTGTATTTATGCATGTCATATTATCTACAATATGATGCAAAATCACTTCTCTACCTTTGATAGATTGTTTGATAAAAATAAATTCATTTAAAAATGGTCAAATATCAGTATTTTCTTCTAATACAAAATAGAAAAATATAATTTATTAAGGACTGTACTTGAAAGAACATGATATTGTAAACATGAGTTTCAGCAATGAAAAAAGGGAAAACATGAAAAAGTTAACAAATTTGTGAGTTATTAGGGAAATGCTTCATCACTGCACAGTGAACTGCCACCGTTTTGAATTTTGAAAAAAAAAAAAAACAAGAAGAATTTTTTTTAATTCATAAAGATATTTTCTTCATATAGCAGAAGGACAGTGTTTTACACATCACAATTTTCATTATTGTACAACGATGCAGTAATGGAGGAAGTAAATGTTGAATATTTCCAAAAATTTTACTGCTGTAAGCTGTACCTAACCCCTTAATAGTAGCAGTTGAGTGGAAAAATTAAGTACGCAACTGCACAAAGTGTTCAGTAATCTAACGCGTCGCAAAAGGACATTGGTGGCTGTGCATTTCCTCTTTCTACTGTCACTCAATGCACAGTTGACACATCTTCCTGTAACACACTTTTTTTACCGATCTTCAAAGAAATTCGGGAGAAACCGTCAATGTTATGCAGAAAACCAGTAAAGGACACATTTGTATGATTTGAGGCTTTCTCGGCGTTGGTTCGCTAATATGTTTTCTCGGGATATCAGCCGAGTTAAGATTTTGGAATGCTCCAAGCTTTCGACTGCTATCTCTGCAGCCATCTTCAGGGAAGTGATGTCCAAACAGAAAGTCGAAAGGTAATATAGATATTAGATATTAGATATCTATATTACCTTTCGACTTTCTGTTTGGACATCACTTCCCTGAAGATGGCTGCAGAGATAGCAGTCGAAAGCTTGGAGCATTCCAAAATCTTAACTCGGCTGATATCCCGCGAAAACATATTAGCAAGGACACATTTATTGGTATTTTGTATATAAATCCCCCAACATCACCTCTCCAAGGTCTCTCGTTTTTCTGGAATATGCATTCCAAAATTCAACTAAAATCATACTTTTCTCGAAACTCTCACTAAAGACCAGAATGATATCATACTTTTATATTTAACTCACTGCACTGATTCATCTCTTAAAAGGACCCTATTTAGTACATTCCACTTATATACCAACACGGTTCTGAACACACACTGTATTTTAATCGTATGCAGTTTAGCTTTTTCGTTGTATTCGTTTTCAGAACGAAAAGTTACATTTGTTCAGATAAAATTTCTGCTCATTTAAAGGACAAAACTAAAATTCTTTCAATCATTCATTATCACAATACAGTGCTCTCTTAAATTGACTGAGCATATCGGGAATTCAATCAATGGCTTTCCCAAAACACGCTATGAAATATTTCATATGAAATAATTTTCATCTCGAAAATGAAGCAAAAACAAAATTGTATTAAACTTTTTGTTTGAAATATCTCAAAGAATAGCCCTCTGAAATTAATGGCATTACTCATGGTACACAGTGTAGGCCTACACATGTAATTCATTTTCCCCTGCAAATGTGTAGGACCAGAAATCTTACGGAGAATAAGAAAATAAATTGCAAACGAAATATCGTTGCAACTATAATAAAGAATTGGATTGTTGTTAAAAGAGTATAACTTATAATAAGTACATGTCATCATTACAACATAGATTGCTTTGTCGGCTTTACATTTTAAGAGATAAATTCTATCGAGTTCTTCCAAATATTGTCAGATAACTTAAAAGGAAAAACAATTGAATATCTTCAGAGATTATTTATCTATTGAAGACTGCTGCACGTCAGCTCGATAGTGACTAAGACAATTGCTTTAATATAGTTAATTGATGACGTTAGCTATTATTTTTATATAATAAGAGATATTATTTTACAAGATATATCTGACAGAAATCGTGGCCTACAGAGTATACCAATGACCACGTTTCTATACCATATCGACCGTAATCGTGATATGTGGGAGTCTCGAATGAAAATCTGAACTTGTCCATAAATTAAATTTACTCCAGATATCTACTGCAATAATTTTGAGCTATTATTTTAAAAGATTGTAGCTTTATTTTAAAGTTCCCAATCTTTCTAATAGCAGCCTTCTTGGTATATTGGTTATCTTGCCTAATAATAAACGGAGAGGCCCGAGATTCGATTCCCAGCTATATCCAAGAAATATCTCAAGTGTATCTAGAACGGGGTCCATCCAGCCTGTCAGGAAAAATTTGGGAGCAACGCTAGGTGGAGAAGTATGGTTAAACGAGCCAGTTAAATGGCACTTGCTAGGAGTGACAGCACTATCTAGCGCCCCTATCCCGTTTGGTAGTTACAGACATGTTTACTAGATGGCAGTGTTCGGGTCGGCCTTTAGATACGATTTTGTGTTTAAAATAAAGTCTTATTAACGTTTATTAAATTATTATATTTCATTTGAACGGTGGTCAGTGTGTGTTACGAGTGACTGTGCATTACTGGCTGTTACTTTAACGTTTGCTAATGTGATTTTTATTTTTCGTCGTTTCATCCTACAAAATGTATTAATTAATGCCCATACATTGTGCGTGGATGCATAGACAAAAATTTAATTATAAATTTGTTAATATTTAACACCGCAAATATACAAAAAGTTGCAGCCAAAATTTGATGTAATTTTTACAGCCATATAATGGATAACTTAGAAATATTGTAAGATATGATTAATAATAAATTTTATGTGCATAAATTCTGTTACTTAAATCTACACACAAATGTGTCTATGCTGATGAAGTAGTATTGGTCTCCTGACATCTAAATTATTTAAAAGAGATGTTTATTGAAATAGACAAATAAGGAAAAAATATGGGCCTATAAATTAATGAGAGTGAAACTAAGTATATTCTGTACGTAACGTAAGAAGAAAGGTCATCGTCTTCCTTCTATTCTGGCTTCATACACAGCTTTAACTGGCCTTATATCAATCTGTCTGTCAATGTGACCTACCATCGTAGTCTCTGTGATTTTATGAATTGGACAATATCTTAGTTTCCTAGGATTTAATTTATTTCTCTGTATACAATGATTTAAGCATAAAAATATTGTTTGGAGATACAGTTACTAAGATTTCTATTCGCCGACTCTCAATAAAAACCTTTTTGTGCAATTTTGGTGTAAGAGCTTCAAATAATATCACGTTACTGAGGTAGGTAAAGATTAATATAGGCCTATTTAAAGTATATACAACTATTTACGAGTTGATTGACGTGTCTGAAGTGTGAAGAAGTAGTATAATAGTTTAGGAGGAAAGGCTCTACATCTTCAAAGAGGGAAAGACATACAGATAGCGTAAGGAATTCCGTAAATAGTATTTTGGTAGGAATCTGAAATAATAACCTCGCATCACACCTATATTTCATACAACGAGAAAATAAAAACAACTAAAAATTGCTCAGTAATGTCACAGTCTAATATCTACAGTTACGAGCTCAATACGTAGTAAATATGCATCCATAGATAGTTGCTAACCACTAGGATCGCTAATATCGCCTCATTACAGACAATGCGAAATAGTACCTGTACAGTCAATTGTTCCTAGCACCCTCAAAACTCAAGCTTCGTGACTGTATATACTAGACTGTGGTAATGTCATGCGCAAAGACCCATATCCGACTTCTTAGCCTAGGGTGAAATATAACCTATGCCCCACTCCCAGCAAAATCAACGGTCTTCAAAAAGACAAAGCGCAGACCGGAGATGGGGGCGGATACCTCTTAACCTTAAACTTTCGAGACAGCTGTTGAGGGCATTAGCACGAATATAAACTATTCCTCCGTTATCATCATAGCAAACTCATCAGCCTTTATAAAGATCACTTAACAGCCCGCGGTAACGTCGAAGGAAGTCCGGTTAATTAATAGCAACCTTCAACATTTAACTTGTCACACAAATGTAATTATAAACGTCAGCACAGAGCGCAAACCAATCGCAGAAGCCATGAGGTAGCAACAGCAGCAAGGTGATAAAAACAGCCGACGATAAAGAAATAGTTCTTAGGAATTTTGGGAGACATGGCATGATGTCTAGAGGTGGAAACACGGACTGCGAGAGCCAATGAAACGCCTGGAAGAATGGTCACACCACCGAACTCATTCTGAGCAACCTTGCTAGAACCGTCGCGCATGCGTGCTGCAAAATAACCTGTAGTACTTTATAGGTAAGAGCAACAGGCGCCAACGTGGTTTTCGATTCCCCTTCACCCTTCCCCTCCGCCGCGATGCCAACACATGACGTGAACATCGTATGTTTCAGTACGCGGGGTCTCGGGAGCAACAACGGCATATGTGCACATTTCCGCCTGTATAAGAACTCTTGTCCCCGATAAACTTGACTAATTGACATACTTGATAGTAGCTGATAAGATAGCAAGAAACATTCCAGCGTCGTAATTCCTCGTCTTTGGATTTCAAGATCAAATACTGCAAAATATTATAGCAACACTATTTTCTGCTTCCTGGTCGTAGTACGAAATCTCAGCTTGGCATTCTACACTGATAAATCTTGCTGTGTTTCTTTGGCATCATGCCAACATTACTTATATTAACAACTACGGTACAGATTATATTATAATCATTATAGTATAACATTACGCTACGTGTAGGGTTAAGTACATTGCAACAGAATCGAAGAAAAGTTTGAAAAAAAAAAACCGAGACTAGTCGGGTTTTTCTACTTCCGAGATACTGTTATGCACTTAACAAGTAGCGTATACAATTTTTTGCACGATGGTCGTAGTTTAAATTTAAATAAATTATTAAATATTGTAACAAAATTTCTCTCAATACATAATTATTTAATCTTTATTTGCTGCAACAGTGTAAACATTCCGATAGCAACGTGCGATAAGTAAATTGGCCTACAAAAGGATTATACATAGCCAGTTTTCAATGCATTAAAAATATCCAGTGGGTACCAAACTTTATTAATCTTTTGCATGATGATCATATTTTACATTTAAAGAAATGCATTTTATGAGAATAGTTTTTAATTTTATATATTGCACGAAAATACATATATTCAAATAATTATATAATTTCAATGAGAACTGGCTGTGAGTAAATGTTTATACATTAATTTATTTATCGCACGCTTTATAGGAAAAGTGTATTTTTACAATGTTGCATTAAAAATAAAGTTTGACATGCCATGTAAGTTGATCATACCACACGATGGCTGGTTACTATTGAAACTCGAGAAATAAAAATGTTATGATTTGGCTTATAAAAATACCACAACTAAACTCTTGTGTACTTTGGGTGTAGCAAGAGATTTAAGATGGGGAATGAGCGAAAATTGTTGCATGTTTTCATTATGTGAAAATGTGTAAAACATTCATTAGGCCTATGGAGTAAAATAAATTACAAAGATAAAAACGTCCTTATTTATTCTTTAATTTATATGTAACTTCGTGCTGTCTATGTTTTACAGTCACCGAATTATTGACACTTAAGATGCTACGTACCTACATGACAACATTTTGTGTTTAGTGAAGATTCGTAGTAACATTAAACATTATAGTATTCGAGTAAAAAGAAAACTGAAAATGTTTTAATCAGCTGGAATGTTATTTCTAAGAACTTGTGTACATTGCTCATGAAAAAGACAACATTGGAACGAGGAACGAATAAAACAGCTAACATATCTATACGTAGACCTACGTAACTTCATCAAAGATTGCAGTCCCAGATGGAGGCAGTGTGCAAGACTACAAAAAACAGCATTTGTAGATCTATTTGTCGAAAAAGCTTTTTAACTTTCTACGAAAGAATGGAGTCATCAGTTTTGATCTGAGTTTTAACAGGATATTTACACTAACCCGGAAGAAGAAGAAAAATAAATTCATGGTGATGGTAACTATGTTAATGGATACAGTTGCCTCTTCATCACCAGAAGTGTATTTACAATGCATTACACCGGCAAATAAATCAATTCTCATCAATTTACTTGGAAACAGCGACACAAGGAAAACATTCACGAAAACATTTTTTATGCAGGAAACACGTGTGTTTTCCTCGTTTTTATTATATAAAAACAAGAGGAACATTAGGCTGTATCATGCCATTTACAGTGCATACATGTATTTCCTGTATATAATGTTTTCTGCTAGTTCAATTTATTGAATACGCAGACGGTTTGTCACACTCTTAAAGCCTATTTTTGAACCTTTTTAACATGATAATAGACGAGCATATAGAAAAGCTTCCGTGTCGTGGGATTAGTATGACATCGAGACTTCTGATCAAACAGAACGGGACGTCCGTGATACAGGCGCGAGTGAATATTACGACCGGTGACTTCAGCCATTGCGTTCGCCACAGAGTGCCAATACAGAGTGGAAGTGAAATAATCCTGCTGATTGAAAGGGACGGTAGGGCGCACTTAAATGAATAGAAAACCTATATTACGTTTTGTGATTAAATGCACAGTTAATTTGAAAATTGAGTTGAAACTTTCAGCAGTCTGGCAATATCGCCGCTAACACAGTCCTAATACAGATGTAAACGGTCAACGAACTCAGATCTGTCTGCCTTCGTGAACTACTTCCCCTCTCCCTTTCTGGCTACAATGTTGCAAGCTGGTCGCATCGGTCAGTGGCTTGAAATCAGTGGTTTTTACATTAAATTTACACGAAAACCGTCCACGCTATTGAAATATCCCAAAGGGATAAATGATTATTAGATTTTCTATCGTTATGGACAAAAATCACGATCCTACTCGCAATAGTTATCGAATACGAGGGTGTTAAACATTTGGGGAAAAAATTTTTATCTGAGAAAATTATGGACTTTCCATCAATATGGTAATGCACTTTTTTGTTACATACGGCACAACATGGGCTATTCGCTCTGAAAATCTGCAGAGTCACTTCCATTCTGCATAATGCTTTTAAATATTTAATGTCAACACAATATCTGCTTCAACACGACGCTTGAAACCACGTTCACACTTTGAATTTATAGATTACAAACCTGGAGTTCTTTTTAAAATAAATAAATAAATAAATAAATAAATAAATAAATAAATAAATAAATAAATAAATGATGAATGAATAAATAAATAAATAAATAAGTAAATAAGTAACTAAGTAAATAAGTTGATAAATAGATAGATAAATAAATAAATAAATAGATAGTTAAATAGATAAATAAATAGATAAATAAATAGACAAATAAATAAACAAACAAACAAACAATTAAATAAATAAATAACAAAATAAATAAATAAGTAAATCAATAAATAAGTAAATAAATAAGTAAATAAATAAATAAGTAAATAACAAAATAAATACGTAAGTAAATAAATAAATAACTAAATAAAAGTAAATAAATAAATAAGTAAATAAATAAACAAATAAGTAAATAAGTAGACAAACAGATAAATAGATAAATAAATAAATAAATAGATAAATAGATATAAATAAATAGATAAATAAATAGACAAATAAATAAACAAACAAACAAATAATTAAATAAATAACAAAATAAATAAGTAAATAAGTAACTAAATAAATAAGTAAATAAATAAATAAGTAAATAACTAAATAAGTAAATAAATAAATAAGTAAATAAATAAATAATTAAATAAACAAATAAATAAACAAACAAATAAATAAATAAATCTGTTCTCTAAAAAGTGGTAGCTTTTACGGGTTCATTATGAAGAAGACAGAGACCAACTGACCAACAGGAGATGAACGCTCTGAGCGCTCGAGTCAGTGCCCGCCTTAAGACGATCTCCTCGTGCGCTGGACTTTGGCTGCGAGGGGCTCGTCAAGTAATCAGCGGCGGCGCAACAGCTGTTGCTGAATGAGGAGAAATGCCAGAAGTAGAAATGTGCAAAATAACTTTTCGCTTATGCAATTCATTCAGCAGAGAACTGGCTTCGTCACGTATAGAAATGGCATCGACCCATTTAAGGCAGACGTGTGGGGTGCGTCCTATTGATGACGTGTTTGCTAGGAAATAGGCCTAACTCAATTCCAATTCACTTATTCATAATGCAATGTAACAATTTATTAGGGTTTTGAAATACATAAATATGTCATTTTAGCTTCTCAGGATTCGTACCAGCAACTGTCATCTTCACCAAATGCGGACGATATACAAGGCACTGAACGCATTAAAATTAAAATTGTACGTCTGGCCATTTTGTGTCTACGATAACATTCAATTTATCGTGTTTGCTTACTATCTTACTCGTGGATACAATTAATTTTATTTTCATGTAATGTGCTTCGAATTTAAAATAGTTATCTTTGGTATAGGTACAAGCAAATGAAGACGTACTATTTTATCGTCGAGCGGAATGTTTTAGTGGGTGGATTTGAAAGTCTTTATTAACTTGTGCCATAAAATGTTTTTTTCTAACACCGAGAAAGAAATCTAAGAGTCTTGCAATTGTAGTTAAAATTAAGAATGTTAGTAATAGACGCATTAAGCGGTTAGGTACAGCTTACAGCAGTAAAATTTTGGAAATATTTAACATTTTTTCCTCCATTACTGTATCCCGTACAGTAATGAAAATTAGTATGTCTAAAACACTGTCCTCTGCTATACGAAAAAAATATTTTTACGATTAAAATATATATATATATATATATATTTTTTTTTTTTCAAAATTCAGTTCACTGTGCAGTGATGAAGCGTTTCCCACATAGCTCGAAAACTATACAATATTCTGTGATGAAATTTTTGTGTGTATTTATGCATGTCACATCTACAATATGATTCAAGATCACTTGTCTACCTTTGATAGTTTGCCTGATAAAAAAAATGAACAAAAGTGGACAAATATTAGTATTTTCTTCTAAGACGAAAAAAAATTATTTATTAAGGAATGTAGTTCAAAGAGCATATTATTGTAAACATATGTTTCAGCAATAAAATAAAAGAGAGAGAACATGACTAAGTTAACAGGTTTGTGAGTTATGAAAGAAACGCTTCATCACTGCACAGTGAACTACCATCATTCTGAATTTTGAAAAAAAAAGAAGAAAATAATTTTTTTTTTTAAATCGTAAAAATATATTCTTCACATAGCAGAAGGACAGTATTTTACACATACCAATTTTCATTATTGAACAAGATACGTAATGGAGGAAAAAAGTGTTGGATATTTCCAATAATTTTACTGTTGTAAATTGTACCTAACCTCTTAATAGGCTATTCTTCTGTAATATGAAGTTTACAGATAAACGAGTAATTGTGTCGGGAGAATTTGCTATTTTGTTCACTAGTGATTAAAGTAAAATTTTATCTATTTTTATTGCTGAAAGAATTTGCTATTTTATCGACTAATGATCACAGAAAAAATGTTATCCATACTTATTATTAAATAGTAGCTTTAGTAGCTAGAATGCATTTATTACTCGTAAATTATAATTTTATAGGTGTTAGAAAAAAAAAAGGAATTCTTCCCTCTGCTAGTTAAGCAGAGTCTAGGCAGATCTTAGTCATCCTTATTTGGAGACGTTAGAAGTCACCATACAAGATGATTCAAAAGGTTGCGCTGAAACTGAAGAAGCTTTCAGAGAGCTTGGAGTATAACAGTTTAAAAATATATTTAATGGTCTAGGAAGTAATCTCGAGTCAGTATAAGACTGTAAATGGAGCTTCTAGTGCCGAGGTAATGAAAGCATGGGGCTCTATCTTCATTCCTCATACGCCTAATGGGGATATGTTTTTAAATTTTAGTACAGTGACAGATTTGTAGTCACAAACTCTAAGAATCAGCTGGTAGTTGATATTTATCTCCGAATGTTGGATTTAGCGCTGGTCTTGCAACATGTTGACAATAGTATAAAAATTCCCCCTTTGTAAATATATAGCGCTGACTCATATAACTCATATGAGCAAGAACAGTAACAGCCCCAAGATCTATTCTTAAAAATAATATCTGTGATGTATCAGGCATGATACATAGGCACGTAGAATACGTCACCTATTTTCGGGAATGAAACAACAGTTATGTTGGTTCGAATGTTTTATTTTGGTACGATTTACAAATAGAGCATATGAGTCTAATATAAGAGAAGTAATTAATGAAGGGCATGCTATACAGAGTGTTAAAAAGTATCCAATATTTTAGGAGGTGATAGTATGCATCAAAATAAGAAACAAATTTCTAATAAACATGGGTCCTACAACACATACTTTCTGAGTTCTGAACACTTGTTCATAGGAGGTGCTCAATGTGACGTCCATTCATGGCAATGCATTTTTCTGTCCTACAATAGAGCAGACTACCAGATAATCATACCGTAGTTGATGGAATAATGATACGTCGCAAGGAATACTGAAAACAAAAGTCTAGTTGCAGATATGAGCGGGGTTCAACAGAGCTGGTGTTATGAATTTTCGTAATCAGCATGTGTGGAGTGATGAAAATCCCCATACAGTTGAAGAAATAAGGCATCAGCACCGTTTCTCAATCAACGTATGGGCAGGCGTTCTTGGCGATAGGATCATACGTGCTACCACTGGGGCTCATTATCAGGATTTTCTTATTAACGTATTGCCTACCTTGCTGGAGTATGTGCCATGTCAGCAAAGACTACAGACGTGGTTTATGCCTGATGGCACACCAGCACATTTTTTCCGCAATGAGCGTGAACAACTGACGCTGACATTTCAGGATCACTGGATTGATTGGGAGGCCCCACACCTTGGTCTGTTCGTTCCCCAAACCTAAATCCCCTATACTTTTGGTTATCAAGAACAACCAGGTCAATTTCAAAGAGTGCGTGATTCCTTATGCCGAAGGGCAGAGGAATGCATTATCGTGAATTGACGTCACATTGAGCACTTCGTATGAACAAGTGTTCAGATCTCAGAAAGTATGTGTTGTAGGACTCATGTTTATTAGACATTATTTTCTTGTTTTGGTGCATACTATCACCTCCTAAAATATTGGATACTTTTTTTTTAACATTCTGTATATTCCCTCTTCATAAGCAGCGAAATTCCAGTTTTAGTCCCAACTCACAACAAATGTTTCGCTACAGTTCACGAGAAGTGTATCATACGTATCTAATATCACTTTCATATTGCAGAACTCGCTATTACAATTCAAACGTGTGGTCGTAAACTGACGTTCAAAGATATCTGACCCTACTAATCGATAGTGATAGATAATTTGTTGGTGTAAGCGTGGATTCTTTAGTTATTACTTCTATGAATAGATAGCGAAGATAATAGTCATTTTTGTCAATTGTACATAAATATATCCGCATTATAGAATTCAAATTTCATCCCATTATACTGAGTGTAAAACAACACTGAGTTTAGGTACAAACCGCTGATATTGTCAATTATGAGAATAATTTATGCTTAATCTACATAATCATTCTCCCTGATACTTTTTCAATGGTCCCAATAATGGTGCTACCTATTGAGAACTAGCAGAATTCTTTCAAGGTTTGTCAATTCTTTACATCTTTGGTTATGAACTTACGACTTATTCCGTGGTTGGAAAGTTCGCTTACACGATCATAAAATCGTAGATCGGATACCTTTGAACGCCAGTGTACAAGTCTGCACCTGCTCTCGATGCCGAGATATTACAGAGAGAACCCGACACGGCTAACTTTGTATGTAACTTCGGCGCCCTCATGCCCTAGGCGATGGGAGGTCACACAAGTTAGATTGGTTCAAGGTCAAAATACTAATAGCATTAGCATTTGAATGTGGTTCATAATGTTGTTACAGTAGTAAACATTTGGAATTCTGTCAGTTTTTGTTTCACACAGATCCTGAAATAAATGCCCTTATTCGGTGCAGAGAAAGAGGTAGACCCTATTCTACGAAGAAAAAAAGACACAACATAAAGGTGGTGGTGACAACGACGAAGCTGTAACTCCCTATGTGCAATAGAATAACAGTCAGTAGGTGCAAATAATTTTTCCTCCTTGCGTTGTTGAGTTGCGCTGCAAACTGGAAGGTCACAGGTTCAATTCCCGTTGTGGTGATGGATTTTTTTTCCATTTTTTTAAAACTTCCGGCCCCACTATGCCCTGGCTTGTAACAGAAATGAGCACCAGGGGTGAATAAAATCAGCAAGTACGTAGTACTAACATCTCTACTGCTATTAATACCCAGTGTCTTAATCTCCCGCTATCCCGTGTGCCTCCAAGGCCTATAATAGTGATAACTTCACTTTAGCTTACACAATAATAGTACATTATGCAACGAGCCTATAATGGTAGTAATTAAGACGCGAGTATGTTTATGAAACGAGCACAAGCGAGTTTCATAATTTTCATACGAGCGTCTTAATTACTATTATAGTCAAGTTTCATACGACTTTTTATGCTCGACCATATTTCTAACTTGAAATTATTCATAAGTATTCATGTTATTATCTGACTGAGGAGCGGAACTGACCTTGTGCAATACCTCGTAAATTGTGAGATGTGCGCAGACGTGAAAGTATTGATTTTTTCCGAGAAACAAATGTCGACATTGACCTTGATATAATCTAGAGAGTTGTCTTTCGATTGCATATCCAAGAATAATCGATACTTGCGCTTTCATATTGCTACAATGGTATTTTCTGATTGGTGGAACACCTGAACTTTAATGAATAGGTGTACTTTAATGAGGTCCATTAAAGGGCTGCTACCAGGTGTATAATTACTACATTTCGGCATGGTCGAGCATATAGTAAAAAGTGTTACACAACTTTCGGCATAGGCCTAATTTTTTATTCTATGCATTTATGATTTATATATCGCAATATAACATCCACATTTCGCAATGTTACATTGGAGGAGGTCCTTTTACAGACCAGATGAAATAATATCTATTAGAGACTTGCATTTCAGGCACGGTATGTTCGGTTCAAGTTTGTTCAGTATGAGAAAGACATTCGCCGACGTTCGCTCTTAGAAAGAAACCTGTAGTGTTTCTTCAATTTTGTTACAAAAATATTCGCTTTATCCGCTTAAGGATTTTAGCACAGATCTTGCTATTAGTTTTTTTTTCATATGAAATATAACGAAGTTCGTTATGTCTTGGTTATCCTCTCATGTTCGAACATTGTAGGACACTAATATGAGTATCTATCATCAACGTGATGGTGTCTCCCCGCACTTTTCTCGTGCAGTAGCAGCTCGCTAAAGTACAAACAAAATAACACTTACTTGCGTGTATTGTGAACGCAATTGCGTTTATCAGTCGTGCCGAGTTACGAAATGCTACGCGCGCGATACACATCCGTGCGGTCAATTGCGTTGAAATGGAAGAAGAAATATTTGAAAATCTGCCATCAGATAGAAATATTTTTATTTTCTGTTTAATACAGCATGTTTTTTTGTCATCTTCCTGTAGACTATATTTTTAATTTAGTCTCTTTAATTCTGTTCACTACGGCTTCTACTTTCTTACGATTCGAACAGCTGTAGCTCTTTATATATTGAATATCGGACATATTTTCGTATGGATTTTATTACTCAAAACGACCCATAGAACTTCTTTCTAAAGCGCGTGTAATACTTCATGAATCATCCTGTATAATATTAAAGAATTTTGTGGCCTATTAATTCTGCCACTGCCACCGTAGGTCTCTGTGTTTTTCTGTGCTATGAGTTCATTGGCCCTGCTAGACAATGGATATTTTGGACCTGTAAATAATTTTTTCATGGGATTATCTCCTTATTGTACTCACCAGAACTTCTTTTAGCAGAGATGTCGGGAAATACGGTGAATCCTGGTTAACATCATGCGCCAGTTATTTCATCCCCAAGGCAACGGATGATGACAAGGCAGTGGTGAAACACAACCCTGGACATAGAGACAAAAGAAACGAAACTCAGAATAGGTATTCTGCGTTGTCGCTATTATTATTTTAACTTACCAGTTCAGTGTAACTTACGTTATGCAGTATATTAAGGAGCAAATATTGAAACATGCAAGAAATTATACATAATCATGAGGGACTGTATTTTCCGTATTTTTTGGTGAAATAAAATGGATGATATCGATGTTAAACCAGCCACTATTTTGGTGGGTATTTTGTAAAATAAGTTGTCAATTAAATGCATTAAGAATGTTATGTTTTACTTAACGACGCTCGCAACTGCCGAGGTTATATCAGCTTCGCCGGTGTGCCGGAATTTTGTCCCGCAGTTCTTTTACATGCCACTAAATCTACTGACATGAGCCTGTCGCACTTAATAAATGTATTATGTTAACGGTATGTGTAATATACAATTGTTAATACTTTTTTTTTCTTTTATCTTACACATCACGTAACAATATCACCAAAATATCTTCGTTTCTCCAATAACTCCTATGTGACATATTTATCGATTTTCAGATTTTTGCTCTATTAAATAACTTAAATAGTGATACAGCAAATAATAAAATCTCCTAAATGTAATTATATTTCGTTTCGAAAATGTAAGAATTCACAGTCTCCTATGTACGGCTGCCATAGAATGAATAAATGTCTTTCTTTATTTTTTTCCTACTGAACAATTTCATATTTTGCACATAGGAGTTATTGCAGGAACAACGACGATATAAACTAAGCATGGTTTCTACAGTATCCGCACGAAGAGTTGTGCGACAGTCTATGATTATTTTCGTCTACGCAAAAAAACCCTCTCATTGTACACATTAGATGTAGGGAACCTTTTTGCCTACAAACAACTCACACCAAATTCACTGTGGTTCTCTACTAGTCCCCAAAAAACATATTCGCATCAAAATATAGCATCCGGTGCAAAAGATACTGCAGGAAAGACTGAATAATGTTGTATGTTACATACAAAATTCTTCAATCTTTACTGGAGTCGGCTACAGAAATTGATCTTATTTCCATAGCCATAGAGCTAGTAAGAGTGAGTGTACACAATATCCATAGAGACAATACAGAAATATTTTCGCTACCAAACGACTGACAAATTAACTAAAAAAAAGTCACAAACACTTTTTTAACAATATTAAATAATATTTTGGTGCATATTTCGTAGGTTTTGCGTTTGAGGGGGTACATTGCGTGGTTATTGACATATTTCGCACGAAAATCCATATTTCGTGTTATTTCGCGAGTTTGGTTTGCTTAAAACTAATATTTTGTGTACTTAGAAGGATAATTGTAACAAATAAAGTAATTGTGGAAACTTTTGTGCGTATCACGACTACCAAAAAATACGGTCCCTAATAATCGTTCATTAAAATTATCACCGGCTAACCAGAAGACTCGTTCCATACTGATTCTTGTTACGATTATGCATTAATATTAAACGATCATAAGAACTAGACATTCTACATGTGGTAAACATGGCACAAGACAGCCGTTTGAGTTGAAGCAAGACAAATATAAAATGAAGATATATCTATTCCCGACAAGAGAAAAATTTCGATTTTACTGCTAAAAGATTCTAAATACAGAGCGTTCACCAGAAAACATTGCGTTTCGGTAAGTGCCATCGGCCATTTTTACCGTCATAGATCTAACGCGCCTGCCATGAAAATAGTATATACATTTCTCTTGGATCGAGCTTGGGAAAGTTTCATACGGCATAGTATTGACAGCTAACCCAGGTTGAAGGGTCGTCAAGGTTACAGCATTATTATACAACTGACTTGCATTTAGGTGGTTCAATTAAGGGGGAACTCCACTGAAAATCATGAAAATTTTCCAAAATATGTTTATTGGCAGTTTCACTTCTTCAGAATGTACCGTATATTTTCATATCCCAAATGGATTAATTCAATTCTGATTACAAATATGTTTACTTTTTTTTTAATTAAGCCTGCAAGGAGGTGTGGTATTTAGAGAGCTGTCAAAATGGTTTCTTCATCAAAGAAATCTTTTTTTACAAATTTCTGATTACAAATCTAGTAACTCTATGTTTTAAAGTTCACTCCCTGAAATTACTAGATGAATGTGATGAATGTAGCGGAGAAGAATTTAAATTTGCAAATATATTCATTTTACTTCCAAATCCATTTTTCCATAAGTTTATTTTTCATTATTCAACACCAACTTTTTTTATACCAAATATTAGTCACTCTGGATGAAATTTTCACTGCAAGTATTTGTGAAGTATTTGCATGTTTATGTGCATTTATTTTGTGAGAAATGCTGATAGTTTATTTTATTGATATTTTTTATGAATTATTGAAAAAATAACATTTTTAAAATTTCCAAACATTTTTAAGGTGAGTAAATAAGATATTTCATAAAATGAACGCAGAGAAATGTTTCTGTATATCTTGTGAATGTAAGCAAAAGAAAAGAAGCTTAAAAATTGAGATTTTCCACTAAAAAACTTGGGTTGGAAAATACTTCCAAAAAGCATAAAAAAACAAAGACCAAATGCCAAAAACATTTGGGGAGTTCAAAATTTAAATTTTGTTAGTCCTTTACATAATAAACATGCTCTCAAAATTTGGTTGAAGAAAAATGATTAGGAAAAAAAATTGTGATTTTCAGTGGAGTGTTCCCTTAAGTTTGTCACAATTCAGTGCACATTAGAGCAGCTAATCTTCATTTA
Organism: Periplaneta americana; assembly: GCF_040183065.1. Lineage (NCBI taxonomy): Eukaryota > Metazoa > Arthropoda > Insecta > Blattodea > Blattidae > Periplaneta > Periplaneta americana. The sequence goes on along the minus strand of NC_091131.1, from coordinate 71,946,643 downwards.
GGTCTATGATACGTAAGTATACCTACGAAGATATCGTACAAAAAGTGTTCTGATATATTACTACGGACACATCTGGCGTTCCATTTCATTCAGAATTTAATAAAAAATGTGAGAGAAATGAGAATTAAATAAAATCAAGACGTATAAATCGTGTTTTAACTGAAGAAAAACTCGATGACATAAGGTATAGTTTAGGAAAGTCATCTACGAAATTGTCAAGAAATTTAGCTCAACAGGAAAGTGTATCCAAGCCATAAACTTGGAAATCTACGAAATTTGTTAAACTAAAGACTTATTATTTGTTGTTAATGGAGAAAAATTCACTCCGTCGCCGGGGATCGAATCAGGGACCCCCAATTCTACGCACTAACCACTAAGCTACGCCGAGACTCAATCCACGGGGCCGGATCGGATCTTTCTCCTTTTGGTTATTTCCCTACTCCATATTCAACATAATGTTGACATAATAAGCCGTCACGACTCATCACACAAGAAACGCACTAATTTGAGTGACTTAGTGATTCCACAGTTTATATTTACTGTAAAGCGAATAATCTATGTAAAGATTATTTTTTTTTATCCTACAGAATTATCTGTTATCAGTGTGATGAGTCGTGATGACTTAATATAGGTCTATAGTATGTCAATAAATATAAGTAAGGTCACTAAGGGAAAGAACCAAAAGGATAAAGATCTGATCCGGCCCCGTGGATTGAGCCTCAGCGTAGTTCAGTTGTTAGAGCAAACAGTGCGTAGAACTGGGGGTCCCGAGTTTGATCCTCGGCGCCGGAGCAAATTTTTCTCCATTAACAACAAATAGTAACCATAACAGATAATTATGTAGGATCAAATAATTAATCTTTACATAAAAACTTATAAAACAACAATCCTTCATAAAGTGAATGAAGCGGACAATGTTCCCGGAGTTCAATAGTATCGATAGAGACGAAATCCGGGGTATGTCCAGAAATATTTTCAAAAGACGTTAAATGTGCATTGGAGAGGATAGCTGAAAATTATTGTAATTTAAGCCAATAAGTTACATCTCTAATGCTATATTTAAGACGCGAGATTTTACTGACGAAAGCTGATAGGCTGAATCACCGATAAGTAGGCTGTTACTTGTCCATGTCACTTTTTGAATGACGTTGTTCTCTTCGAAACCTCTTTCCAGCCACACACCCGTTATAATTCTATGTTGGGATTTGTTTAATGCGTATTCCATAGATTTTCCGTATAAAATTTCTTAAATCTCAAGTAACTGAAAATATTTACCAATATTTTATTATATTATGTTAGTGTACAATTATATTTTATTTTTCACATCACTACCTAACAAATTTAATTATTTTTGTTCTTGACTCTGATACCATTATCATTATTGTTGTAGTAATGATTTCTAAATTATAAGCTGTTATTTACAATTGAGTCTCTTTCTTACTAGCAATAACTTCGGTAGTCAGCAAATAAATATGTCATGTCAATAACAACGAAATAATTATGTATATGTAATAGTATATTACGATATAAGGTTGAGAATATTCTGTAATGCACTTCATAAACGTGTATTATATAACATTTTTTGCATGGTCATATTTTTTTAAATTGCAAATACAATATATTTTGCATTGAAAATTTAGAACAATATTATTCCAAAGCCCACGCAAAACTATACTGTAATGGTAACTAAGTGACAAACAGTGCACTGTAAAGGATCTATTTCAGTATAGTTTTATGTTATGAAGATTGGTTTCCCTAGCAACAAGTTTCTGTGTAGGAATTCTAACTTTTAAAGCCTAACAACAATAACTGTAAATACACCGAATACGACAAAAACACGATCATGCAAAAAAAAATATTATTTCATTTAGAAATAGCATCATCTACATAAATGTTATAGTATATAATATTATAGTTTGACAAATTATATTATATACATCTTAATTTCAATCTAGGAATCCGCTCCTGAGCACTAGTTCTACTCTTTCAGAGGTGAGTTATAGTTTTTTCTATTTATATTATATTTTATGTTACAATTATTAGCAAAATAAAATAAATACAAACATTAAGATACAAAATTGGGAAGTGCTTTTTACAAAATCGAGAATCCGAGATTTTGTAATGCACTTCACAAACGTGTATTGTACAACATTTTTTGCACGATCACATTTTTAAAATTGCAAATAGGCCTACCATATATTTTGCATTGAAAATTTAGAGCAATATTATCCCATAACCTCCGCAAAACTGCACTGTAATAATAATTAATAATAATTTATTTATTTAATCAGGCAGAGCTAAGGCCAGTAGGCCTTCTCTTCCGCCCACCCAGACTCTAATTCTAATTAAATACATTTGCTTACATAGTTATTACATTAATATCTAGATCATAAAAGAACATGAAAGTAAATAATGAAAATTGGATAACTAATGTTAGTGTGACAATAATAAACACTAGTAAGAAATAGTTATAATAATAATGATAATAATAATAGTAATAATAATAATAATAACAATGAGATAATTTAGATATTTATCTGTGATATATATATATCTATCATCATCATCATCATCATCATCATCAATAACTTCAAGGTTTAGGCCGATGGCCTGTTCCGCCTCCAGAATTTTATCCATCAAACTGGTCTCTCCAACGTCTCTTTGGTCTTCCCACTCGTCTTCTTCGTGTAGGTCTATAACACCATGTTCTGAAAGGTATCCTGTCGTTGGGCATTCTTGTTATATGGTCGTACCAATTATTTCTATATTTTTCAATTATAGTTATTACACTCTCGATATTCAGTTCTCGACGTATATCTTCGTTTCTCTTATGGTCCTGTAGTCTAAATCCTGCTAGTGGCCTTAAGAGTCTCATCTCAGCGGCCTCAATTCTTCTCTGTTGGGCTCTAGTCAGAATCCACGTTTCTGAACCATATAACAATGTCGGAATTGCCAGCGTCTTGTAAAATTTGAGTACAGTTTTTCTGTCGACTTTATTTATGAGTGTACGTTTAATTGTACCAATAAGTCTTAAAAATTTATTTAACTTGTTTTCTACGTCTGTGGAGGATATGTAAGAGAGATCGCATCCAAGGTAAGTAAAAGAATTTACTTGTTCAATCATCTTATCCTCTCTTACAATTTTAGTTCTTATTGTATTATTTCCGCAGAAGCCAAATACTTTAGTTTTCCTGTGTGATATTTTTAGATTGTAGTTATTAGCAACAATTCTCAACAGATGGACTGCTCTCTGTAGGTTGTCTTCAGAATCAGCCAACACCAACTGGTCGTCTGTGAAAAGTAAGTAATCTAAAATGATATTATCTATAAAATAATGTGTTTTTAAATTGTTCTGCCATTCTCTTACGGCTTCGTCTAGGTACAAATTAAAAAGAGTAGGTGATAAGGGACACCCTTGTCTGACCCCTTGGTTAACTTCTCGCAAGTTGGTGGTAATCTTGTTGATATTCATTTTGATTTTTGTACATACTTTGTATCACCCTTATTAGATGCTCAGGAATTCCTTTCTTTTTTAATATCATCCACAATTTTGTTCTGCTAATCATATCAAATGCTTTCTCAAAGTCTATGAAAGCCATATATGTGGGAATATTAAATTCGACATGTTTTTCTATAATCTGCGTTATGGCGAAGATATTATCAATACATGATCTGTTTTTGCGGAACCCACTCTGTTCTTCTGCTAATAGCACTTCTGCAATTTTGTTTAGTCTTTGAGAGATAATCTTGGCATATATTTTATAGCCTGAGTTAAGAAGGCTAATCCCTCTGTAATTTTCACAATTCTTCCTGTTCCCTTTTTTAAAAATGGGAGTAATTAGTGCTATATTCCATTCTTCTGGTATGTGACCAAACTTCCAACATATATTTAAAAAACTTAAAAATCTTTGTAAAAAGCATTGTGGCGCATATTTAAACAATTCCAGATTTAAACCATCTGATCCCGGCGATTTTCTGTTTCTGGTTGTTTGGAGAGCATTATTCATTTCATCTATTGAAATTGCGTCCACATATTCATTGTATGTAGCCGTTTGTATGTTTTCTTCATCATCCTTACTAGTCCATAAATATTGGTAAAAATCTAGCCATTGTATCTCAGAAATGGGGTTCCAGTTTATAGTATCTTTTTCTTCTTTATTTAGTTCTTTCATAATCTTGTATGCTTCAGCTTGTCTGCCATTAATATCATACTCAATATTATTATTTACAAATTTATCCCAGCTTTCTCTTTTAATTTTCCTTATTTCTCTCTTTGCAACTGCAGAGAGTCTGTTATATTTAATGCGATTTTCATCCGTGGGGTGGGAAATATATAATAAGTATGCATCTTTTTTGTCTTTTATTATTGTTGCTAATTCGTCGTTCCAAATGTTAAGTCCTCTTCTAGTATGTCTTTTCTTTCGTTTACCTAGGGCTTCTGACGCAGCCTGTGTTAGAATAGTTTTTAATAATTGCCATTCTTCATTTACATTTAAACTCATAGGTGTTTCCACTACTTGTAGGGCTATTCTATTCTGATAGAGTTGTCGGATACTCATGTCTTCTAATAGGTTGATTTTGTATACCTCTTCTTTCTGATATAATTTTGTTTTACTTCTGTACCATTTTGGGGGCATATTAAATTTAGAGATTAGCAAGAAGTGGTCTGTATTAATATCATATCCCCTATATACTCTCGTGTCTTCAATAAATGTAGCTAGCTTTTTATTTACTATTACATAATCAATAATTGATCTATAGCCTCTTGAGCTCCATGTGTATTAGTGGATGTCTTTGTGGCGAAAAAAGCTGTTAGTCACTTTAAGGTCATTTGATGCTACAAAATCTATAAGATTTCTTCCATTCTGATTTATTGTTGGTTCACCGTTATTGCCAATACATCCATCCTTTTCTTTATTTCCAATTCTTGCATTGAGGTCTCCTGCTATAACAAGAAAGTCGTTTATATATATATATATATATATATATATATATATATATATATATATATAAAACAAGAAATTCGTTTATATATATATATACAGTATATATATATAACCATTAAACATTGAGAAACCTGAAACAGCTATTATTGTTGACAATAATTGTTAGAAAAATATCTCGTTAGCCTATTCTTAAATTGATTTGATGTCTGACAGTCCCTGACATTACTCGGTAGGGAATTCCAAAGTCGAGGAACAGCCACAGTGAAAGAAGATGAATATGAGGATGTTCGGTGGGAGGGAATGGATAATATTGAGGAGTGTTGTGATCGTGTGTCTAGGTTATGATGGGTGGATAAATTTTGAAAACGAGACGCAAGATAGACAGGAGTGGAGAAATGCAATATGTGAAAGAGAAGGGAAAGACAGTGGATTTTCCTACGATCTTCTAGACGGAGCCAGGACAACATTTCGAAGGATGGTGTTACGTGATCAGCCCGGCGAATATTGCAGACGAAACGGACGCACATATTATGAACACGTTGTAGTCTCTGCGCCGAAGTAACGCTTAGGTCAGTAAGCAGAATATCACAGTAATCGAAGTGGGGCATCACGAGTGTTTGCACTAACATTTTTTTTCATGGAAATGGGTAGAAAATTCTTCAATCGTCTAAAAGAGTGGATTAATGAAAATACCTTTTTGCAGGTTTCTGCAACTTGAATGTTCCAATTTAAACTTTTATCCATATAAATACCTAGATTCTTTACTGATTCACTGAACGGAATTTCGGTGCCGTGTATTTTAATCGGGGACAAATTTGGTATGGTAATAGTGCTTAACAAACGTGAATGGCCCACAATGATTAACTGTGATTTTTCTGGATTTAGTTTAAGTCGGAATTTCCGTGTCCATGTCCAGATTGAGTCCAGATCGTCATTAATTTTAGTTATTGCATCATTTATTTCGTCAGTGTGGAATTTTATGTATATTTGAAGGTCGTCTGCATAGAGATGGTGTCGGCAGTACTTTAGAGATTCTGATATGTCGTTGATATAAATTGTAAATAGTAAAGGGCCAAGAACTGATCCCTGTGGGATCCCTGACCTTACGGCCTGCCAAGGGGAAGAACGATTTCCAGCTATCACACTTTGTTGGCGGCCATTAAGGTAAGAGGCAAACCACAGGACAACGTGCTCTTCTAGGTGTAGTAATAGTAACTAAGTAACACTAAGTGCACTGTACAGGATCTATTTCAGTATAGTTTTATGTTATGAAGAATGGTTTTCCTAGCGACAAGTTTCTGTGTGGGAATTCTAACTTTCAAGGCCTAACAACAATAGCTGTAAATGCAACAAACACACAATCTTGAAAAATATATATTAATGAGATTGTACATCCTTCTATCACTCCTGTACTAAAATCATTTGCTTTCAATTTTAGCACGATCATTATACGACAGGCATTATTGTGTCAAATTTATATTTCTCTCTGCTATTTCAACATATTAAAATGTAAGTTATTTTGACAATTTCCTCGATAAAAGAGTTGAAAAATTTTACATATGACGTTATCGATTTTCACATTTAGAAGTTATCAGTATTCATATACAAACGTGAAAAAGTAAGGTCGACATATTTATGTAATGTCAAGTACTACAAGGATAAAGATATTTTTTTCCAGTGCACATTATTATAAAATAAATTTAAACATTAAAAGAGGAACATTAATTTTTTTAGTAGGTTATTTTACGACGCTTTATCAACATCTAGGTTATTTAGCGTCTGAATGAGATGAAGGTGATAGTGCCGGTGAAATGAGTCCGGGGTCCAACACCGAAAGTTACCCAGCATTTGCTCATATTGGGTTGAGGGAAAAACCCGGAAAAAACCTCAACCAGATAACTTGCCCCGACCGGGAATCGAACCCGGGCCACCTGGTTTCGCGGCTAGACGTGCTAACCGGAGGAACATTAAGCAAAAATAAGTATTACGATATATAATGAAGAAATGATGCCTGAAAAATATTTCTTTCCAATTGAAAATGCATTTAAATGGGCAAATATAGGCATGTAAAGTAGTGTAACAAGTCGTAATGTCCCAATAATATCAAATATGCTACATGTAAAATCACCTAAGAGACATCTTAAAAATATTAAATAAAAATAAAAATCATAATGTTCAGAGAAAATTAAATAATTTAAAATCTTCAGAAAGGCATAACATTAGAAGAACATAAAATTAATTTAATATGATCTAAAAAGGCATGGTATTAAAAATATTAAATTCATATGAAATCAACTAAGAAGCATAATATTGAAATAATATTAAATTGATTTGAAATTACCTATAAAAATATAATACAACTTCAAATAATATTAATTTAAATTAAAATCATTTGAAAATACGTAATTTTCAAAAAACATTAAATTAATTCGAATTTACTTGAAAAAGGAATCATTTTCAAAGGATATTATATTAATTTAAATTACTTGAAAAGCGTAAGTTTCAAAGAATATTCAATTCATTTAAAGTAATCTAAAGGGACATTTTCAAAGAATATAAAATTAATTTAAAATCTTCTAAAGAGACAACTTTCAAAGATCATTAAATTAATTTAAAATTATCTACAAAGGCATAATTTTAAAATAACAATAAATTAATTTAAATCACCTGAAAAAGCATAATTTAAAAAAGAATATTAAATTAATTTAAGACCATAATTTCCAAAGAGTATTAAATTACTTCAAAATTAACGTAAAATGTACAATTTTAAAATAGTATTAAAGAAGCTCAAAATAATTTAAAAGGCATAGTTTTCAAAGAATATTTAATTCATTATATTATTTAAATGGTATAATTTTCAAGTAAATCAGAATCATATATCACATATGAAAATATATTTTTTAAAGGACATCAAATGAATTTAAAATCATCTAAAAAGACATAGTTCTAATTTTTAAAGAATATTAAATTTAATTAATATATAGGATAAGAGTGTCATTCTTGATCCCACAATCCGTTTGGAGATGCATGAGCAACAGCCACAAGAGATGTATCGTGAAAAACAAGTCGTATATGAGCCTTGTTGTCAGCATCTCGGAGCACAATACCACATCTCTCACATTGCACAGTTTTTTGGATTCATGTTCGGTGCCCGTGGCACGATCTCACGAGAAACTTTAAATCAACTTAAACAATTTAAAATTTCTGATGCAACGACTGATGCCATAGGATCTCATATGTTAAAATCATCTTTAGCTATAATTAGTAATCATTTGTATCCATGAAACTTTTATTGTAAATGATTTCCTATGTTTTCTTATCATTTACCTTAATGTTTTTTTTTTCTTTCAAATTGTCACATACATAATTGTTTTTAATCATTGTTCATTGTGAATTGATTAATAGGCCGATTTATTGAACCCTTATTTAGGGAGGCTTTTGTTGATAAAATCTTCTAAAAGAAATTAATTTCCAAAATTTGATGATAATATGAAAATCATGAAAGTGCCTTGGCGCCGCCCGGCCTCGAAACATAGTACCCTGGCGTCGCCTGGACCCGCCACAACTGAAATACACCCATGCCCAATTCATATATAGATGTTACACGCAATCATAAGAGTTTCCTCAAATCCCTGTCAATTTATTAAAGAAATGAAGAAAAGACTAGGGTTACATAGAGTGTGTTCGTGAAATTAAATTTGCATTATTGAGAAAAACAGAGAAAACAAGAAAAACTCACATTATTCGACTCTTTTCTCACCACAAATATCACTCCGCACACAGGCATCAAACCCGGACCAAGATAAGCCCGCATTGTACAACTGAGTTATTTGAGAGGTTTTTTCCATACTTTCATCATAATGTACTCGTATTAAGGGAAAATTAGGCTGCAGTGTTCATACATAAAATTGTTAGTTATTCAAAACTATCCTTGAAAAGTAAGTTTAGAAGTAAATTCTTATGTAATATTTGTTATCGTTGCAACTAGAACGACGTATAACCCACTGACGAAGCGCAGTCCAGTAATCAACGTAATAACAAGGTGGCGTGATGTTCGTTTTTGTTTACAAGGACATTTCTTATATGCCATACATTTTATGTTCTTCTTTCTCAGAAAGGAGTATCTTTCTTTCGACCCGTTCCATTTTCTGAGCATTGTGAACCAACATTGAACATTGAGAGATTATGTCGGCTATGGATTATTTATTTTTTATTTTTTTAGTTGGTTATTTAGCTATTTCAACTATTTGGTTATTTAGCGTCTTTGGGTTTGGTGACAGCGAGATGGTATTTAGCAAGATGAGGTCCAGGATTCGCCATAGATTATCTGACATTCGCCTTACTGTTGGGAAAAACTTCGGAAAAAAAACCAATCAGATAATCAACACAAGTGGGAATCCATTCCGCGCCCGAACGCAACTTCGGTTCGGCAGGCAAGCGCCTCTGTCGACTGAGCTAGATGGATTCTATAATATTGCAAAGTTCCTTTTCCTTGATATACGGTAATTGGGACCCTGAAATGCACAAACATTCGTATTAATCCCCTTGTGGCCTATGCTTCATCCATTTCCTTCATTGATACTCTATTTTTTTTCTGTTATACAGGATGTAAAAAAAACACCGAACACGGACATGATAGAGCATTTAAATACAAATCATTCTAACATAGGAACCATGGTCTATCTTGAAATTTTAATGGGTCTAGTAGGCCTAATTAATATGAGACTGACAGACAGACTACTGCGTGTTTATAATGCATGTGTTCGATTTATTTGCAACGTCCGTAGATCTGACCGTATCACACCTTCACTAAATATGCTGTCCTGGGTCCGTCTCAAAGCGCGAAGAACTATTCATTCTCTCATGTTACTCTTCAATATTCTTCAGAACTCTAACCCTAGCTACTTAGCTTCCCGTTTTCAACATTTGTCCTCATAACACGAAATAGATACTCGCTCACAACACCATATCACATTCTCCATTCCTAAACACAGAACATCCTTCTACTCTTCATCTTTCACCGTCTCTGCAGCTCATCTCTGGAACTCTCTACCACATCATGTCAGAGACTGTCGGACATTGTCTAGTTTCAAAAATAAACTAAAATTGCACTTTTTCAATTCAGATTCCTTTCAATTATAAGCCCTTTTCTCTGCGATAGTTTCGTAAAACTATATGCATTTCTTTTTCTTCCTTTCCCATTTTTTGTTCTCTTGATCACCAGATGAATTCATTATCATACTCTTTTTATTGTGAATTTTATTTAATTTTCGTATTTCTTTTCTTTTTATTATTATTTTATTACATTACATTTTGTTATATTCTTCCTTACTTTTCCATATTAACTATTTGTACTAAATGAGTTGCTTTTACTATATTCAAATTATTTTACTTTCTCTTTTCTATTATGGTGTTATTTTCATGTTGTTTAGTGTCGATTTTATTATGCTATTATTATTTTTTGTGATATGTTAGTATTCTGTTCTTTAACATTTTGTTAAATTTTCACTGCGTGTATACTTTGTGACCTGGAAGAGTGTAAGAGAAGGCCCTGTGGCCTTAAATCTGCCAGTATAAATAAATTATTATTATTATTATTATTATTATTATTATTATTATTATTATTAATCAAGTCTATAATTACTTGAAACTCAGGTTGGGGTATTATCATTTTCGCTTTGTATTTTCCATTTTATAAAATTTTAAACTACGGGTAAGAGTACAGAATGACAAAGAAATGGAACCCGGAAACATAATAGTATGAAAGGCAGACAATTGTAACACGAAAATATATTCCTTAGTTTCGATGTAGAACGGAATAAGCACAGTCGTTTTTAGACGCTACCATATTTGCAGAGGTAAGAATGCTTTCCTTATACCAGTTTGTAGAAAGCATACCATCACAGACTTCAACGTGGTTAAATGAGGCGTCAGCTAACCATGTGTGTGTAGGTCTAACCTGTTATTATAAATAATGCGCTGATATTACATCTTGACCACGGTTAATTTTAACCGCGGTTTCGTAACCCATGGTTACTACGTTTTTCGCCGAGATCGTTTCACATCGCAATAATAGATTAAAAAATATGGTTTCTGTTTATAAGGACTGTGAATATAATTGAGAGTAAAATAAATTTTTGTAATAATTATTATTTCCCCTTCATTTCTTCACTGAATATATACCATATAGCTGTACAAATATTTACAATGGAATTAATACGTTATCTCAATTGGTTTGTTGAAAAGCCGATAGTATAGGTCTACAAGAAAAATTAATAAAAATATAATTTATGTAAGGAAGCAAATCTGTTCCTCTAGCAAACATTGTATTTATGCAAGAGTCTAATTCGTTGTTAAGCAAGTGACGTCAGAACAATGTGACGTAACTCATTGTCTTAATAAGCGTTTAATTATTATTTTTATGAAATTAGAGCAATAGAGTAACGAATAGGGTGAAATGGAAATTTAATGGTGGAATGAAATGTGTTAATGATGAGAGAAAGGAGAGAACACCGAGTAAAATTCCATGGAATTTTATATCCGAGCTCTAGGACAGAACTAGTAGCAAGAAATTCATATAGCTTCATAAAATTCTGAAAGTCATACTGATCACTTCCGCATGTCGCAAGGACATCACGCCACTGTTTTTCAATGTTGTGCATCATCAGACATGAATTAGCAACTTAAATACAATAGCCGACACAATTGAAATGTCTGTCATCCTGTTAGAGTTATCAGCCTAAGTGCCTCGTACATCCTTACTCTTTGTTTCAAAGAATGATGAAAGAATAAATTAATTGAACATAAAGATTTTCATATACTATTATCATTCTTCTTTTTCTTTCTTTCTTCCGAAGTAGACCTATTGCTCTATCCTCTTAAATAAGTTGTTTCTAGATTGTCTTTCCATCTCTGCGAACTATCCTCGTCTACAATAATTGGTACTTCATCCCTTAATACTTTTACTATATTTTTATCGTCCATGCAGCTTACATGATCGTTCCATTCAGTTTTACTGTTTGTTTTTTTTTTATCCATTCTCTTATCTGTTCAGTCTTTAATTTCTGCCTGATTTGTTCACTTTGATGTCTTATTGTTTTCTTTGCAATTGCTCCGCATCACCATTTTTTTCTTCTCATCACCATTTCTCCTCCTCACCATTCTTATCATCCTCACCATTCTTCTCCTCCTCACCATTCTTCTTCTACACCTGCTCCTCACCATTACTATTCTTCTCCTCCTCTTCATCATTCTTCTTCTCCTCACCATTCTTCTCCTCCTCACCATTCTTCTTCTACACCTGCTCCTCACCATTACTATTCTTCTCCTCCTCTTCATCATTCTTCTTCTCCTCATCATTCTTCTCCTCCTCACCATTCTTCTTCTACACCTGCTCCTCACCATTACTATTCTTCTCCTCCTCTTCATCATTCTTCTTCTCCTCACCATTCTTCTTCTACACCTGCTCCTCACCATTACTATTATTCTCCTCCTCTTCATCATTCTTCTTCTCCTCATCATTCTTCTCCTCCTCACCATTCTTCTTCTACACCTGCTCCTCACCATTACTATTCTTCTCCCCCTCTTCATCATTCTTCTTCTCCTCATCATTCTTCTCCTCCTCACCACTCTTCTTCTCCATTTCCTCGTCACCATTCTACTCCTCTTCCTCACCATTCTTGTTCTTCTCCTCCTACTCACCATTCTTCTTCTTCTCCTCCTACTCACTATTCTTCTTCTTCTTCTTCTTCTTCTTCTCCTACTCACCATTCTTCTTCTTCTTCTCCTCCTCCTCCTCACCATTCTTGTTCTTCTCCTCCTACTCACCATTCTTCTTCTCCTCCTCCTCCTCACCATTCTTGTTCTTCTCCTCCTCATCACCATTCTTATTCTTCTCCTTCTCACAATTCTTCTTCTCGTCCTCATCACCATACTTCTTCTCGTCCTCATCACCATTCTTCTCACCATTCTTCTCCTCCTCACCATTCTTCTTGTTTCTCCTCCTCATCATTCTCTCTCTCCTCACTATTCTTCTTCTTCTTCTTCTTCTTCTTCTCCTTACCATTCTCTCTCTCCTCCTCACCATTCTTGTTCTTCTCCTCCTCATCACCATTCTTATTCTTCTCCTTCTCACAATTCTTCTTCTCGTCCTCATCGCCATTCTTCTCACCATTCTTCTTCTCCTCACCATTCTTCTCCTCCTCACCATTCTTCTCCTCCTCACCATTCTTCTCCTCCTCACCATTCTTCTTCTCCTCATTCTTCTCATTTCTCCTCCTCATCATTCTCTCTCTCCTCACCATTCTTCTTCTTCTTCTTCTTCTTCTTCTTCTCCTTACCATTCTTTCTCTCCTCCTCACCATTCTTCTTCTTCTTCTTCTTCTCCTTACCATTCTCTCTCTCCTCACCATTCTTATTCTCCTCCTCACCATTCTTTCTCTAATCCTCACCATTCTTGATCTCCTCCTGCTTCTCACCATTCTTTTCCGTCTCCTATTCACCACTTTTTCCTACTCTTCACAGTTCTTCTCTTCCTCCCCACCATTCTTCTCTTCCTCCTCATATTTCTTCTATGTATCCTTTTTTCTCTTTCTCCGTCCATAATCTTCATTCTCTTCTCTTTCTTTCGCTTCTCCTTCCTTCTTCTCTTCCATCTTTTTTTCTCGCTTTCCGCTCATCCTTCTCACATTATTTTCTTTTCTTCAACTCGTCCTCAATATCTTCCGCATACCCCTACTTTACCTCTGCTTTCTTTCTTTTCCCTTGACTTTCTTCTTCTCTTCTTTATCCTCGTAATTTTCTTCTCCTTCCTTATCTTTAATTTCTACTTCTCCACTTACCTTCATCCACTCCTCTTGTTCCTCTTTCTTTCTGATAATATACTTCTTTTACACTTTATTTTAACTCACATTCTTCTTTCCCTTTTCTTCCTTCTCCTTCACTTCTCCGTTATCGTCTTACGCGCTTTCCTTTTTCTTCTCATTTTTTATTTCACCTTCCTTCTCCTCCCTTCCCTATTTATTTCTTCTTATTGTTCCTCTTGCTCCGATGGTAATCATTAAATAGGTTAAGTCTTTCCCCAATAACTTTTTTTCCCCCGATGTTCTCAAATTCCTGCGGTCTTCCGCTGCATTGCGGTCGACTTGAAAGGATACCTTTCATTCTCATTACATGCAAGTTCTCGGCCTTGTTTATCGCATTATCTTCTATTATGTAATTTAATTTGTATTTTTGGACCGTGTCTTGGGAGTCCTTTAAAGAGCCTCTTTAAGTTTTGTTTTAATTTATCAACCGAAGATTTCTTGATCTCTGTCGGCTTTTACCTTGACACTCAATCTTATGCCTGTTTCGGCTTAAAATTAGACTGACATACTTCAGACCTAAAATGACGCTGTATCGAACTATTTCCGATTCTCTACCTGATATACCTATAGACAACAGACAAACATATGATTTGTAACAAATTCGAACCCAGGAACTCAATAGGCCTACCAAAATTACGCTCCTTAGTCGTTGTATTATATGAATTATGTATTGTATTATATTAATTATGTTTTGTTTATAGCAATGTAGTAATTTTGTATCATACTGGTTGAGCGGAAGAGAAGGCCAAATGACCTTAACTCTGCCAGTTAAAATAAACCATTATTATTATTATTATAATTATTATTATTATCATTATTATTATTATAGTTATTGTTATTGTTATTGTTATTGTTATTATTATTATTATTATTATTATTATTATTATTATTATTATTATTACTGATTAGATCGTGACTAGGCTATTACATGCAAATTTCGCTAACTCTTCTTCTTCTTCTTCTTGAAACACGTCACTCTGAATTCCGTTGTGTAGCAATTATTTCACCCATTTCTTGTGTAGCTGTTACACGCTTCATTTCCTTTTCGATCTTTAATTAATAAAATTATTTTTCTGTTGGCCCTTCGCATTCACTTTTCGCACATTTTCTAGAAGTTTATTTTTATAATACATGAAAATATGAGCTGATTTCCTATATCTTCATTTCTCAACTGTAGTCTTCTATATACCCGTCAGTACTAATCTTAAAAATCTCACTTTTGCCATCTGCAATCTACTTCCTTCTGGTATCCTCCAATTTTCGCGAACAAGGAAAAAACTTTACAAGATTCTGTACTCTTTTTATGAAACTTTTATTCGGTTCCTTTTAGACACTTCTGTTTTTCTATGTTAGTATCATATATGCGATTTAATATTTCCATTTTGTTAGTAACTTGAAGTTCTACCTTGTAAGTTTCTTGACCACTTTTCATAAGGAATACAGGAGTAAAGTGACGCTGTGGATAGCATTCGTCGCTTACCGAGGTGGCGACAGGTAAGTTGCACTGGAGGACATAACTTTTAAGAACTGTTAAGTATGTCAATTATGAATAAATAAGTTTTTGATCTTAATTAATTGTCACTAATTATCGAGGGACCCATGTATATACTATTGCGTTGTCTCCAATTTTGATTTCTTTTTTTATAAACCTGGTATATATTTTTAAAATTAAATGTTGCAATTACTGATCTTTCAAATCCTTGATATGCATTTATTACATGTTTTAGTTGCTGATAAAAGCGCGTTCGTTTTTTTTTTTTTTTTCATTGGGCCAATTATCGCCATCTTGCCACAAGACATATACTTCTTGGTGTGGTATCGCATTGTCTAACACAAACGTCTCAAAGCAAATGCGTCAACACATTAATTTGCTAGCGAGATGGAATTCAAGACTAAGGCAAGGACCCAGCGCCCTCGTGCATGTGTCTTGAATCTCTAATTTAAGAAGCCACCCATCGACTAAACTTGTTGATGTCTCCTGCCCTTGTCACACTAGGGCGGTAGCCAGTTAGGCTGTCTCGAATAGAACAATGACTGCCTCATTGCTGCAGGAATCCAGCCCCTTAATGAGCTGATTTATAACGCGCTGCGCCAACAAATCCCAAAACTCGCGATCGTCTAGTTCTTCAACCATTGTAACACATCCTGTGTAATATATACCTTTCCAAACTTGATCTATCTAGAAGTGCTATACTGGCCTATGCTTTGGCGAGGTGAATTGAAATATATATGCTACGAATCTATTTATTTTCGCATTCTCTCTTGCTTTAGGCTTTGTGCTCCTGTGTCCATTGACGCGGACTCAACAACTACGAGATAAAATCCGGAAGAAAGTGCTGGAACTTACAGACAAAAAATTCAAAGAAGGTCTACGTTTTCTTTCTCAAGAAAAATAATTGTGAGTCCTATAACATACAAAATTATCATAATCATCATCATCATCACCGTTACAACCACAATCACCATCACCGCCAACCCACAGCTAACAGTAGAGCCTATCGTTCTCGGTAGATTACTGGTTACCATGTTTGTCAATAGAATCTAGGTTGGCGGGTTGAAATTCAGGAGAAGACGATCAAAATATTCTTAGCGTGCCTTCTTTCACAAGAGAAGTAAAGCTGAGACGCCTGCATTGTAGGCCTGTCTCTCTGCAGAAAATACCAAGTGCGCACAATCTCGCCCATCTCAAATTGTGAAGATAGCGCAAAAGGCCTAAGTGCCAAAGTGAGTGCATTTGTCACATCTTCACCTGTAATTTCTATTATCGTCAACCTCACCATTATCGTCATCATCATTTAGATTATCGTTATCAACCTCACCATTATCATCATCATTAACAGTCATAATTAACATTGTCATCGTCATTAACATCGTCGTCATCATCATTAACATTATCGTCATCATTAAGATAGTCGTCATCATTAACATCAACGTCATCATTAACATTGTCGTCATTATCATAAAAATTGTCATCATCATTAACATTGGCGTCGTCATCATCATTAACATTGTCGTCGTCATCATCATTAACATTAACATCGTCATCGTCGTCATTAATGTCGTCATTAACATCGTCATCATCATTAACATCAACGTCATCAACATTAACAGTATCGTCACCATTCACATTGTCGTCATCATCATTAATATTGTCGTCATCATCATTAACATTGTCTCATCATCGTTAACATTATCGTCGTCATCATCGTTAACATTATCGTCATCATCGTTAACATTATTGTAGTCAACATCGTTAATATTATCGTCGCCATCATCGTTAACATTACGCTGCCATCATCGTTAACATTATCGTCATCATCGTTAACATTATCGTCGTCAACATCGTTAATATTATCGTCGCCATCATCGTAACATTACGCTGCCATCATTGTTAACATCGCCGCCATCATCGTTAACATTATCGCCGTCATCATAATTAACATTATCGTCACCATCATTAACATTAGAATTTTAGTTTTGTCCACTAAATGTGCAAAAATTTGATCCGAACAAATGTAACATTGTAAAATTCCTTTGCAGAACGGAAAGTTAGACCTACATTTGTTCGGATCAAATTTCTGCACATTTACGGGGTAAAACTACGTAAAATTCTTTCAATCATTTATTATCATAATGTGTTGCTCCCTTTAGTTGACTGAGCATATTGGGAATTAAATCAATGGCTTTCCCAAAACATGTATAAATAAATGTTCCAGATAAAACAATTTTTATCTCAAAAAAAAAAAAAAAAAGCGAAAACGAGCAAAATTATATTGAACTTTTTTGTTTCAAATATCTCATAGAATAACCCCCTTCAATTAATGACATTACTTATGGTTCACCCTATATATAATATTCGTTAAATAGTCTCTAAACAAGTACCACGAACAGCTGCGTTGCTAATGAATTTATCGCCCTATGAATTGTAGTCGTGGTATTACCTTCGATATAATTCCTAAGTTGAAAGAAATACCAGTTCTTACGGCATCATCTCACTCGCCAAGGTTAATTGGCGATGTTTACTACTATACTATGAACTAAAAAAATGTAGCGTTCAGTTCGAAGTACGGTAGATACTTATCATTCTGCATGGAAGTGCGTCCTTTGCACTGTGTGTCTCATGTGTTGCTTAAAACTGTGGCCTGAATCATGCTGACTGGAAAATCCCCTCTACAGTTAATTTGTAATCTTCAGAGCAGTGGCGACACAACTGTCCAAACGATGCGAACTTGAAGATAACAGTGGCGTTATGATGTTGAACAAATTATTTTGAAATACTTCAAGTGCCTTGTCTGATTATGGACTTCAACGTCATCTCCGTGCATTCCTGTATGAGATGCTTAGAAATTTTATTACCTTACTAGAGACATTAAACTGTACAATCCGTGGCGCGACAGTCTATTAGTGCCAAGGACAACCAGCTGACTATTGGTCTCATGTCCGCCTGCCTCAGAAGGGATGAATGATCATGTAACCAGCAGGAGATAAAGTGTGGTCAAGCACGATGATTCCCCCAGCCGTTTTTGATGGCGTACGAAACCGGATTTCGCAACTCACTGTAGCTCCCGAAATTCACCACGAAGCAAGGTGGGCACCGGTCCCATATGTTGCAGAAATTTCATGAGATTTCTTTCCCCATGAGGACCTGAATCAGCGCTCATTCCATTACACTAGTCCAAGGCACAACGCCTTCAACCATGCAGCTACGGCGTGAAATCACGCTGTAAAACACTTTCTTTTTTACTTCTCACTATCAGAAATTTAGAGAAAATATTTTGCTAGATATACTGTATATGATCATTAGGGATGGAACTTCGGGCACAGAACCCATTAAGTTAACTACGTCGCGTGTTATACAAGTCGTGTTGTTTACATCAACTCAGTGTAGTACCACAGTCTACTATATACAGTCACGAAGCTTGGGATGATTTTTTGCATTTCTCGCGATAGTTGCTAGCCGCTTGGAGCGCTGTGAGTGCTAGGAACAATAGACTGTACCACTGCCATCGTGATCTAATAGGAGGCCATAAGGCAGACCATGTGACTTGCGTTTCAACCATATAAATTAGTTTGAATGCATAGAGAGTAACATACATTTCTCTAAAATGTAGTGTAATTGCATTAATAAAATTTAAAACAATTATTATGAGACACTTCAGACATAATTCAATTGCGAGTAATATTATTTTTGGTGTGAAAATTACGTTCTTATGTATAATACCTGCCTTTATTTCGATTAAATATTGCGAAATCCTTGTACATTCATTTATGCACGATTCAATCATTTTAATTGCACCGCACAGATATTTAGATATGTTGAAATTACAGGTTATGTTTACTGTACCAGTTGCTTCTTTCTGTCTAATTTTAGTGGTCACCAATGCCCTCCCATTACATTTATGTATGTTATGTCATATGGAAATTATAGGTTATGTTTACTATATTTAACTTATATTCCTATAATGACAATTATATATTATAATTAAACATAATGTCATGTATGAAATCTCGGAAATTCAATTTGTCTGTATTTTAATGCAACAATTGAGTACTGAATTATTGTATTTATCTACTACCTAAGAGACGAAGTAATACAATCGTACGTACACTAATTTCATAGGAGTGGTATGGTAAATTTTCTATCTACAATTAAGGAAGGTAGGCTATATGTGCTAAATTAAAATCACAATGTAACTTCTTTTTTATTAAACTTCAAAATAGCTTCAATAATTCTAAACTTAAAATGTTGATTCGAACAGATTATGTTAACATGTAAAATTCTCTTCACATTAAAATAACACAGTTTTGTAATTATTTCTGCAACATATTATGCAACAAAAAGTAAACGGAACTTATGGACACATTACACTAAATAAAACTTAGCAATGATACGCAATAAAGTTATAATATAATATTTCACTGAGCTCCATACACTGAAATAGAAAACCCGAACATATATTACGGCTGGTCTAGATCGAAAAGGCCATTGACTGTGTCGTATTTCGTATTGTTGTGAAAAGTTGTGTAAACTGTGAAATGTTCGTTATCGGTTGTAATAACTATAAATGGCTAAAAAAATAATAATTTGAATAATAATATGGGACAAGGAGACGTTTGTAGCACTATAAATTGTAAGAAAAAGAGGTCTGAGTTATCCTCTTCCGAAAGATCCAGGAAGGTGAGTTTATAAAATATAATATATACTTTATGAAAATAATATATAAACCTTATATATTTCATATTTCAATAGTGGAAGGAAGGTGTTAATTTTTTCAAAAGAACATGATATCAAAAGTACAATACATTTTATCGTCTGCTAGGGAAAGAAAGGGTCTGTTATGAGGCGATAGTAGCGATCCTGGCAGTTAGCAACTATCTGTGGATGCATATTTATTAAGTATTGAGCTTCATTACTGTATATACTAGACTGTGGTAGTACTGGAATTTGTACTGAGCATTGCTATGCTTGAATAAAAATATTGTTCCTTATAGTTAGGCGACTAAAACAAAATAATGGATAACACACATTTACGAAAGCGACTTACCTCATTCTCTTCGTTGTAGAAAATAGTGATAGATTTTAAATAAAAATTAATTGTGTACTTTAAGTGTCACTAATTTTGTTGCAATGTACAACTGTGTACATTCGTAAATTTTCAAATATAAACCTGTTCGATTGTCACTGAAGCAATGTTTGTACTAAGAAAATATTGTTTCGACATCACATGATGCTAGTGGAGGGAATTTGAAATATTTATTATAATGCTGTTGTGTATTGTATCATCTTGTGTCTGTTCACTATTTAATTCATATTGCACTTTACAGTGTTTCGAATTATGCAAGCATTTTTAAGAATACTCTTCGGTTTTAGTTAACCATTTTACTGTTATCAACAGCTGGTCGTATAGTATTTAAAATTCTTCCACAACACGAGGGTAAGTATCGTGTACGCATGGTTGTTGGAGTCAGAAATTTTCTACACACATATTTTTCGATCAAGTGTTTACGATATGCATTCTCAAGTTCATGAAACGAAATATTCACACATATCAGCATCAGACACAAGTCATAATAAAATGTGGGCTGATCCGAAACCGAATCACTAAACAATTTCAGATGTTCGAAATCACAACGTTTTTGTAAATGATGACGCTTTTTAACTTATATGTCCAACTTACACACTATTTACCATAATATATTTTCGCCCTTGACTGAAAAGAAATCATATCCGGACTCTTTTACAACCACAGGCAAAATTACAGATTTTATTGACGGACTTTTAATATATTTTCACACACTACATCACAACTTAACCTCTGACGAAAGATTTACTTTTTAAACAGAAAATAGGCATGCTGTGTCGAAACAACCAATTAGAATGCAGTAAACAATACAAAACCCGAATCCATTACACTCCGAATGAACAGAGTTCCCTTCACGTGATATCTTTAAAGCGATAAATTGGCAACATGATTTCGGTGATAGTGTAAGCCGAGCTTAGCCTGCCAGATCACCTGACTTTTAAGCTCACGAAAATTTTGACATAGACAAAACAAACGTGTAGCATAATCATATAATTTGGGTACATTGTGAACTCTGGTAATATCAGTGTATTTATTAATTTTTTATTTACTTATTTTTTTTATTATTTATTTGTTTATTATTTATTTATTTAGTTATTTACTTTCTTATTTATTTACTTATTTATTTATTTACTTATTTACTTATTTATTTATTTATTTATGCACTTGTTTATTTATTTACTTCTTTATTTATTTACTTATTTATTTATTTATTTATTTATTTATTTATTTATTTATTTATTTATTTATTTATTTATTTATTTATTTATTTATTTATTTATATTATCATTAAGTGATCATTTGAATACCAAATACCACAGTTTCTTAACAGTAATATTACAATATAAATATTTTTTTAATTACAGATTATAAAAAAATGTTAGGAAATCTTGTGTTTTGAAAATGGGTTCATAATATAGGCTTAACATTCTTCATTTCTTTGTTCAAACAGCATACCCTTTGCTCAAAACCTTACATTATGACACACATAAAAAATATAATATATTTTTATATTGTATATATTATATACAATATATAAGTCTGTTAAATAATTGCACACTTATTGCCAAAATCAGACATGTACAGAAATTGAACACCCTTACATTAATGGATGTAATAACAATTTTACTTATAATTAAACAAAATTGAAGTCTGTAATTTCAAATGAACTGATTTGTTGTGTTAAAATATAGATACTATCGATTTACAAATATTAAGTTTTATTTACTATCCTACTGTTTATAAAGAAAAATTGGTTTAAAAATGCGGGTCCTAAAATGAGACCCTGTCTCATAGTAGGATCCTGCTTGGGTCTCACATTAGGTTCATATATTACTTAAACAAAGAAATAAAATTTTTTAGCTTAAGTTCAGTGCCAAATAAATTTAATACCAACTATTAAGTTTATTCTGCTATTGAAGTACACTTCAATATCAAATTGCTCTTCCCCCGCCTTTGTAAAACTATATTCAAGTGAACAGATGGAATTAGAAAACTCGATAATATAAATTTAATCAAAAATAGATTTTAACACCAACCTACTTAATAAAGTACACTGGGGTCTCAAATCAGGAGAGTCTCATATTACTACAGTCCCTTACCATAATAACAACTATCTCTGGTATTACGTATGTCATATAAAATTACGTGAGAATTTATTAAGGGGAAAAAGTATAAAATGATGGCAATACCAACGAAGCACATCTGAGAGGATATGCCCCTTCACGACCTTTTTCCAAAATATTAAATACTGAACTCTGATTTCCGGCGTAACATGCCGACATTCACCGCGCGTATGCTCAAACTTCATGTTCCACAAATTGCGAAAGAGAGAGTAACCTGTTAGATAAGGGTTATCAGTAATGAATAACAGCACAAACATACGGGATTGCTGAAGAATTACGTATGTCTCGGTTCAAACTCTTTACATAAGGCCACGCGTTCTACCCCATAAAACATTTCGCCATATCTTGTCTAAAAGTGAGCCCGGATTGTGCATCTTGGTTTACTAAAACAACAATGTTCACGATAATATGCGGTTACATAGTGTCACGGAGATAGTAACCCAACTACAGAGTGTCCCAAAAGTTCGTACATTAAATTTAAGGGATAGTAGCCTAGATGGTTTTGTAGTACAGTATCTTGTAATTTCCGGACTTAACGTGGCAGTCTTATAATAATAATAATAATAATAATAATAATAATAATAATAATAATAATAATAATAATAATAATAATAATAAAATCTCGGAAGTTTCGACCTTCTGTTCCGTGCGCGTTGAAGCAATAGACTTACTGTAGGCCTAAACAAACTCACTCTCGGTTATATTCATGTCTACAGGCAAAATGGTCACTGTCTAAAAAAGGCTATTGAAAAACATGCCAACAACACGACGTAGCTTGAATTGTGACGGATGTGTATCGCCTCATACTTCGCGTTCACTTTACATTTAGTTCTTACACTACCAGGACACTTTCCATTACAGCCTATGATCTGATCACAAGAAGACCGGATTAAATATAGTTATGTTGAATCCAATAGATTGAGAAAATTGGAAACAAACGCTTTGTTGAAGGAATTCGAATATATGTTTTAACCAAGGTAAAAAAAGGTAAAAGGTAAAGGTATCCGCGTAACATGCCATGAAGACACTTGGGGGGCATGGAGGTAGAGCCCCATGCTTTCCATGACCTCGGCACTAGAATGAGGTGGTGTGGTCGGCATCACGCTCTGACCGCCTTTTACCCCCGGGAAAGACACGGTACTCAATTTTATAGGAGGCTGAGTGAACCTCGGGGCCGTTCTGAAAGTTTGGCAACGAGAAAAAATCCTGTCACCACCTGGGATCGAACCCCGGACCTTCCAGTCCGTAGCCAGCTGCTCTACCAACTGAGCTACCCGGCCAAGAGGGGTTTATAAATTTTCAAATTATACAGGGTGTAAGGGGTATAAGTGCCATCCTTTTCACAGTCGTCGGGGACGGTCCATACAACATAGGGTCAAAGCTTGATAGTTTTTCCAGAAAAAAATTCCTTCTCTTACTTTATTCGCATTATAGTGCTTATAGACTATCGTTAGTAAATTTACGAAAAAAAAATTACATCAGTAGGTATATCTAGCAAAACGTTAATATTAGTTTAAATACATATTTGTGTGTTCTATTACGTTTTGTTGAAATTAAATAAAATTGGATGCCTAAATTTGTTAATATTCCGGCGTGAGAGACGTGGCAACGTGTTGAGCAGGCAGTACTCTGCACAGACGCACATACATGTCAGCTGAGTTCTCTCTGTCCATACTGTCGAGCGGATGACAGTTCGGTACCAGATATTTGATAAACAACTTACAATGTCATTCACAGTTCAGGAATATCATATGTTATTAATTTATGGAGAAAGTCGTCGTAATTAAAGTGAGGCAAGAAGCTGTACCGTCAATGTTCTCCGCAATGAAGGTCGGCGAACTTCTGTACCGTTTCTCAACGTTTTGAAAATCACACAAACAGAAATTTCTTTAAAAATGACACTACTTTATGGAAACGGGAGAGAATAAAATGTTGCATTTAAAAAAAAAAGTTTGTATGATTTTGTGCAGTAAACCATTATTGTTTATTTTTAGACGTACAATAAAAAAGGACCAATATTGCCAATATTGTTAAATAAAATGGAAATTTACCATAAAGTTCTATTAATGAGATTGAAAGTTCATGTTTGCTGTTCGTTTTATGTAAACGACGGTCCGCCCCTGAATTAGAACAGAGCATCTGTTTTGTATCGATATGTCTGTATCCACTTGAGCTATATAGTGTACTTGTAAGCTCCCTCCTCCCCATCTAGCAACGTTGCCAAACGCCTAATATTGCAAACTTTAATAATTAGTTAAATATTAGAAAAAAAAATGTGAGGACATTTTTTCTTCCTTATAACATGAACAATCATCAGCTAAAATAATTACACTTATATCCCTTACACCCTGTATATTTTGAATTACAGCTAACTAAATATTTTGGTGGAGCAATTTGGAAGTAGAATGTTTTTTTTTTTTTTTTCAACGAGGATTGCATGTTTTGTAAGTAGTGACAACAGAAATTAGAGGGTGGAAACGAAGATTCATTGAACACTGTAACACCTAAAAGCGTAATAAACTCCGATTGTTGGAGCAGCAGGAGAAGAAAGAAATTGCATTCTCTTCAAATTCAAGAAAGACAGTGAGAGTTTCTTTGTGACGTCTGTGAAATGTTGGTGGAGGCTAACATCCCATTTCATGAAGTAGGTAACCACTTTTTCAAGCAGTTCATACAAAAACACACGCACACAAAATATTTCCTTCCGTGTCAACACTTCGCGAAAGGTTGTTATGCTGATGTTTGATAAACTAATAAACTTCACGAAAAGAAATCAGAATATTAAACTTGTTTACTGTACGTGCTCACTTTAGATATATCTTATATATTGGTTATTTTACTCAACCTGACATGATAATAAGGTGTTTAGCCAGTAACCACCTTTTCAGTAGACCCGACTATATCTCCGTTTCGGAAGCGCGCATTTGTTTAATCTGGAATCCTGTCCCTAGCTTCATGTAGGCCTACAAGGCAGAAAATCGGAACTTCCGTGCAATAACAATAATAATCTATACTAATAATAAATCTGTAGCCAAAATTTTTCTGGTAATTTTCGATTTTCCAAAAATAATTGCATGTATAATTAACCATCCTGAAACCGAAAATCGCTTTTTTGAAATTTTTGTTTGTATGTATGTCTGTCTGTCTGCCTGTCTGGATGTTTGTTACCTTTTCACGCAATAATGGATGAACGGATTTCGATGAAAATTGGAATATAAATTAAGTTTGTTGTAACTTAGATTATAGGCTATATGGCATTCAAAATACTTTATTTAAAAGGAGGGTTATAAGGGGGCCTGAATTAAATAAATCGAAATATCTCGCTTATTATTGACTTATGTGAAATATGTTACATAACACAAGTTTCTTTAAAAATGATTTCCGATAAGTTTTATTCTATGTAAAATTTTGATAGGACTGATATTTAATGAGATAAATGAGTATAAAAATTACAATAACAACGCCATCTAAGGCGGTGTAATGAAATAAAAACAAATGACTTCGTCTATATGGGGCCTTGGACAACAACAATCTAAAGCTATGAAACCTTGCCTACAGAGAATGTTTCTGTGTTTGTATGAAGTAATATCGGAAGCTAAATTAACCGATTTGTATAATTAATTATTGATTCATCATTGGAAAGTGTAGTTTCTCTAGATGGACATAATGCTATAATGTTATTACAGTAACTTCTGAGTGAATTGAGGACAGGTAAAATTAAAATAGCTTCTTATGCACAGAAAATTTGATAGGCTATTCTGTACATTCATTTCCTGTATTTCCTAAAATAATTTTTATGACCAAATGAGTGGTCTCTGGATCAAAATGATCGCATTTTAATTTTTTAAACACAATTTAAATTAAGTAACATAATAAACGATTTATCCTTCTATCAAACACGAATGTTCCCTGGATCAAATGTCCTATTTTAATTATGTAATTGCTTTATATTTATTTCTAACGGGTGCAGCGGAGCGCACGGGTACGGCTAGTAATAATAATAATAATAATAATAATAATAATACTTATACTTACTGGCTTTTAAGAAACCCGGAGGTTCATTGCCGCTCTCACATAAGCCCGCCATCGGTCCCTATCCTGAGCAAAATTAATCCAGTCTCTGCCATCATATTCCACCTCCCTCAAATCCATTTTAATATTATCTTCCCATCTACGTCTCGGCCTCCCCAAAGGTATTTTTCCCTCCGGCCTCCCAACTAACACTCTATATGCATTTCTTGTTTCGCCCATGCGTGCTACATGCTCTGACCATCTCAAACGTCTGGATTTAATGTTCCTAATTATGTCAGGTGAAGAATACGATGCGTGCAGTTCTGTGTTGTGTAACTAGCTCCATTCTCCTGTAACTTCATCCCTCTTAGCCCCAAAATATTTTCCTAAGCATCTTATTCTCAAACATCCTTAACCTATATTCCGCTCTCTAAGTGAGAGTCCAAGTTTCACAACCATAAAGAACAACCGATAATATAACTGTTTTATAACTCTAACTTTCATATTTTTTGACAGCAGACTGGATGATAAAAGCTCGTCAACCGAATAATAACAGGTATTTCCCATATTTATTCTGTGTTTAATTTCCTCCCGAGTGTCATTTATATAATAATAATAATAATAATAATAATAATAATAATAATAATAAACAGGAAGACATGGATAGACAACATCTTGCAAAATGCCCTGCTCTGAAATCCTCCAAGGAAGTCGACCGCTACTGGGAAGCCAGAGCCCGAATGTTTTTAATTACTTAATCCGTAGTTTTGTTCACCACTTTCTCGTTTTTCCCTCAGTCAATGATAGTAAATATCATGTACTAGCCATTAGACAAATAATATAATAATAATAATAATAATAATAATAATAATAAAAATAGTAGTAATAATAATAATAATATTGATAAGTAATTCTCCATAAAAGCTACATCGAAGAAGGCACAATTTTCTTTTACTTCATTGACTTTTATGAGATGCATATAGTGATAAAGATGTAGGCCTAGATACTTTGGACTTTGATATTTAAGCTACTTATACAGAGTATTTAAAAAATACGGGGCATAATTTCAGGTATGCATTTCCCACATGTAGACAATCAAAATAGTTCATTACAACATGTGTCCGGAAATGCTTCATTTCCGAGTTATGGCCTTCACAACATTGAAATTCACCGGAACGTTTTTTTTTCCGCAGGTCGTCATTACAGAAGATGTTCAAAATGTCCACCTCCTGCTTGAATACAGACCTCACATCGATGTCTCATTGACTTGCGAACACGATTCCAAACTCCAGGAGTATTGCGTATGTCCTCAGAACATGCCACAATTCGATTCCGAAGGGATTCCAAATCAGGCACCGGAGACGAATAAACCAATGATTTTAAATGGCCCCACAAGTAGAAATCGAGAGGGTTCAGATCAGGTGAGCGTGGAGGCCAAGCAATTGGGCCACCTCTACCTATCCATCGATCAGGAAACCTTCGATCCAAGTACCGGCGAGCCGTACGACTGAAGTGTGCAGGAGCGCCATCATGCAAGAAGTGAATGTGTTGACGATTGATCAGTGGAGTGTCTTCTAAAACATGAGGTATGGTTCCGGTGAATTTAAATGTTGTGAAGGCCATAACTCGGAAATAAAGCATTTCCAGACACATGTTGTAATGAACTATTTTGATTGTCTACATGTGGGAAATACATGCCTGAAATTATGCCCCGTATTTTTGAAACACTCTGTATATTGAACTGCATTTCGGAGGGGGCAACCACGACCCAGCATTAAGACCGAGAACTGCGACCATTCAAGATCTATTGCGCTAAGTCTCAAGCTGGACACATTCCCAGAACTACACCGGCTGATTACACTAAGGTTCGCTGCGTACCCAGCCCCCACCGGCGCCGCCACCCGGCGATCGGGGATTGCTATGGACTTGTCCGTTACTAGTGTAATTTCAGATTTTTCATTGGAAAATCCCAGGCCTGACTGGAACTCGAACCAGGACCGGTCAGCCACCGCAAGTGCTACCTGTATTATTCTAATGCATTGTTGTAGCCCTCCCACTTGTTACTAATTACCAACGTAACATCGAAGAAGTCGACCTGGGTAACATAGTCGGTATAGCGTTGGTGTTCTGTGCTCGAGGTTGCGGGTTCGATCCCGGCCCAGGTCGTTGGCATTTAAGTGTGTTTAAATGCGACAGGCTCATGTCAGTAGATTTATTGGCATGTAGAAGAACTCCTGCGGGACAAAATGCAGGCACACCGGCGACGCCGATATAACCTCTGCACTTGCGAGCGTCGTTAAATAAACCATAATTAAAAAAAAACGAGGACTACAACAGTGCATTAGAATATACGGATGGGCCTTCAAACGATTTTATATTGAAAGTATTAAGTTGCCGTAAATAAAAACCACGTGTTTATATGATTATGTAATCTCATTGAAGCCAATGAAGCAAAAGAAAATTATCTTCTTTGCTGTAGCTTTTCTGGAGATTCGCCAATAAATAATAATAATAATAATAATAATAATAATAATAATAATAATAATAATAATAATAATAATAATAATAATAATTACAGGCGAAAAGGGAGATAATTTGAAAGAATCATTGCAGCATGAACTCGAAATAGGTTTGCTGACGTATATTTGGTGACAATTGGTGGTGGTGGTGGTGGTGGTGGTGAGACACCTGTTCTATTGTTCATACTTATAAGTTTCTTTCATCGCACAATCTTCTGTAATTTGAATCTTATGTTCTAATCAACGTCACAGACTATTCAGGAAAGTTTCGTTAGTGAAATCGAAACAGGTCTGCTGACGCACGACTGTGATTATTGGTGATGACGATGATGACGATACCTGTTGTACTTATTGTTCCTATTATGACTCTCTTGCATCGCACCATCTTTCAGGATTTAAATCGCGTATTCTAATCGAATTCTGATGCAATAGAGATTCGTTAATCCCAGCTGGCAGCAGCAGAATTTGAGTCAACAAGCGCACCTTGCCGACCGTGATGATGTGGTAACGGATATTGTATCCACACATCCACGTCGAAGGAAACGTCACACAGAAAACCACGCGAGTGAGTAGCGAGGCGCGAGCGAAGGGGCGGAGTCTAAAAGTGGTGCGGTTGCATGGATGGGACTCCAAGACCGCCGTCACTACCACTACTGCCGGCTGCTGACCGCCACCTATAAATCCAATCGCATCTTCGCTCGCGCGCCCAGTCTCTTGTAATCCGGTGCATCTAGTGCGACTTCCGATCTACTGCCTAAGCCAAGTGTGAAAAGTTATCGATCGTGTGGTGAATTAAAAATATCGATAATTTACGGAAAAATAACAGTAGTTTTACTGTAGTGTACTCTGCTGTGAGACGTGAAGAGTGTGTGACTGTTGCTTGAATCCTTTTTGCGCCCGCTCATCGGCATAAACATTCCCACGTGGTTACCGGCTTTGTTAGTAGGTTACTGTTTCTTTTCAAGGATAAAACAAAAGGAAGGAATAGTGTGTAAGACGAAAGTTTCTTCGCTTTCTGTTGGAAGAAACAATTTGTAAGCGCTGTAAACCAGCCAGAAAGAGAGTACAAATTTGTTGTCCTATCAGTCAGAACACCCAATTCCAAACTGCCGTCGTTTAATAGAATGTTCGTGAGTTCGTTGACGCTGACGGCCGTGGTATTGGCTTGCGTGTCTTTCTGCGCTGTCCGCGTCTCGGCGACCAGTACCACGGCGTCCACGCCGTCTGCAGGCGCCGGGACTCAGTCGACTCGTGGTGCAAAGCACCATCATCATCAACAATCCGAGGACAGTGAAGGCAAAGACAGTGACGGTGAGGGTGGCGGAGGAGGCGGCGACGGCGGCGGCGGCGGGGGCGGGAGGCATTCCATCAAGATTCACAACTTCATCTCGACCGACGCTCTGTACGATGGCGAGCAAGAACGGCGCATCCACTACAACGGAATCACGGCCAAGGAGACGGCGGTCACGACCGCGTCGGCGGACAACAGCACCAGGTACAGCTGTTAGCATGCACGCGCTCTGAACAGTTAGGTTATGTAACGACAAATTTCGGGAAAACTAGCGCACGGGAATTTCAGGTGATTTTGAAACTGAAAGTCATAGAATTTATAACCAGGGGGAGCTTCAGTGAGCCACGGTAATGTGTACGTAAACGCTTTGCACAAATATCGAGGGAAAATAGTTCATTTTTATTAGTTTGAGCCACGGCAAAATACTAATTTTACTCAATTTCTATTGTATTTTTGATTCAGAGGAAAATACTCGTCTTTTACGAAAATATTACTGTGTTTCACTGAGATAAAGCGCCTTAAATATTAAACTTTATGGCTTTATCTTTAAAAAACACTTATAAATTCGACAATTTTCGCTTCCAAAATCACCTGACATTCCGCTAGCATCATATTAATAGATTAAATATTTTCTTTTTCGCTTGTCAAATTGCAATCAACCCACACAATAAAGGCCTAGAAACTGCGAAAAATACATAGAATTTCAAACTCGATAAAAATAAAACAGCGAATTTTTCATGACAATTTTTTTTTTTGTACAAACCAGCATCATGGAATGAGTTCAACATTAAAGAGAAAAGTGACTAATATTATGAAATGAATGTTTGGTCCGGTTTTTTTTACAAGTTCCGGATTTATTATTATTTTTTGCATAATGTAATCCACTTATACAGTTCTAAAAATAAATTATATGAAATATTTCAAATTAATTTGTGGGGGGTAATTGTTAATGAAAACGAAATTCAAATTATCCATACATACAATTTTTACCTTAATTTCTTGTGGGCCATATTAAACATTTTAGTGAAAATCTTGCCATGACTGTCAATAATGTTACAATTAGCATTAAAATTAATCCATCTTCAGTGTAATATTCACTTGTAAATAATAGTAAATAGTATATAATAGTTTAATCAGCCATTTGGGCGAAAAATATACTAAAGAGAGAAAATCGTTATGATAAACCCTTTCATTGCGATTAATAATAATAATAATAATAATAATAATAATAATAATAATAATAATAATAATAATAATATTAGACTTCAAGACCATTTCCGTATTTACTTCTGTTCTCCGCAATTTAAAATTGGTTTGGCCCTTAGGTTTATTCTATTTCTACTCTGTTTGAAATCATCATTTGAATAAGCTCTTTCAAATTTTGTCTACAGAACAGAGTCTATGTAAAATGAGCTCCATATGGTAGTTTATTTTTAATTTACTGATTTTTCATTTTGATATTTAATCCGCCATGCTTCTTAAAAACACAATTTAAGCGGTTTATATATGTTTATTTCTTTCTGTGATTGCTTCTATTACATTTACATTCACTGAGATTGAAATAAAAGTTAATTAACCAAAATAAAACATGTTTCACACATTTGATTATAATGTTAATGCCATCCCCATATTTTTTGTTGTAGTTCGTTTATAATCATAACTTATCATTCAATTAATTCTTACTCTTGGAATCTCTCGCCTGACTTCAGGCTATAACACCCATTTCTCTGTGACTCGTATTTTTTTCGTTATTTAATTTTGCTTTTATGGAAAGGTACCGATATGTTGTAGGCTATGTTCGATTCATAAGCAAGAGAAATACATTTTCTCTCGTCATTATTCGTACAAGAGCTTTCTGTTCAACCAACTTTCTATAACACGGTTACAATATTACGCTACGTGTGGGTAAGTGGCTTATAACAGAATCGAGAAATAATTAAAGAAACGATAAGCAGTAGAATTTTCTTTGTATTTCCGAGATTCTGTTATCCACTTAACAAGTAGCGTATACTGTTTTTACACGATGATCGTAGTTTATATAAATAACTAATTTTATGATGATAGTTTTAATGTTACACATTGCACGAAAATATATAATTATAAAAAATAATTTGAATGCATTACTGTCTCTGTAATATTTTCGTAGGCCAATACACTTACCGCACGTCGTTTTGGAAATGTGTACACTGTTGCAGTAAACAAATTTATATAAATCATTATTGTAATATAAGTATTCTTTTTAGGCTATAAGATTTAATAATTTATTAAATTAATTACATCAGTGATAGGCAGTGAATATTCTGAAATATGCGAAAATATAGAATTAGAAGCAGCTTTGGTTTAGATGAGAACTGGCTGTGTGTGATATTTTTAGAAGCCAATTTATTTGGCTTACAAAAAGATCACACACAGCCAGTTTCCATAGTAACCAGTCATCGTGTTTTGTAATCAACATAGGGCCTACATGACATGTCAACAAAAGCGGTTAAGTACGAAATAATCGTGTAAAAATTCTAAAATGGACAAAGCGTGATTCTAACGCCTCAAATATTACAGAGCTAGTATCGAAACTTTACTGGATAGTAATAAATTAAAAAAAAATTCGCTTATTAATAGTAAGCAACATGAATCTCTTATACTTTGCCTACTAATGGACATTACTGCAAAGACATAAAAGTTCCACTCATGTCATTTACAGAGACGTTTGTCTTAAGGGTCCACTTTACCCATATAGATCTAGTTACAATAGGCTACTTGCCTTGTTTCTTAAGAATATAGTTTCAGATCTGTTGAGTAAGTACTCGTTAAATACTAATGAATAACTGTGAAATAATTTGTTTGTGAGGAAGTAATTGCTTTGACGGTATAACGGTAATAACATGTGTAAAGTTGTACATGCGTAGCTACATTTGAAGGTCGCACAACATTTAAATTTTGTATAGCCTATAAAACGAAAGTCTTAGATTCTAACATCTTGAAGGATGACTTATTTTTATTACTAGCTGCTATTAGATCTACAGTGAAGAATTTTGCTGAAACTGATGACTTGAAAACCGTAATGCCGATAAAATTAGTCATGGTATCTACACACATTATAATAAGTTATTCAGTAAGCTAGTTTTTATAATATCTAGACGACAAGGAACACAATATGACAAATAGTAATGAATCAATGTACCATAACGCGCTCGCATACAAGTATTTTATCTCGTACTGATCCGAAACATGCTGGATATTTGATAAATTAGTGAACAGTAAGGAATTGCTCATGCATAGGACTATGCAAATTCAGTTTTCCTAGGTCCGTATAACTCCTAACAAAGACTTAATGAGGCGTATTTTGTTGCTATGCCGGCATGTGTAATTTAATAAAACTTGACTCGTTACGGATAATTGCATTTAACGATTCATATGACTAGGCAGTCTAACAGGAAATGAAAAGAAACTTTGAAACATAAGCATTATACTACTTACTAAATCATTAACTACAAATTATACAGTTAGATTTAATGTAAATGTAACAGCATAAACATGATAGGTACCAATTAATTTGCTTTATTCCCCGTTGTTAGGATGTAATCTTTTGAGTTTTCTCTCGTTAAAAGTTCTACGTCCGATGCTGAAGAATATTTTGTAAGTACAAGAGATGAAGAAAGCCTGAAAATCTTTGAACGTAAAGTCTGAAGAAAATATTTTATGCAGTATTTGACACAGTCAGTTCGTAATGGAGGATATTAACATACAAAGAAGTTCACAGGCTCTACAAGAACATAATATAGTTATAAAAATCAAAGCTAAAAGCAAAAAGTAGAAAATATATAGCAAGAGCCCCACAAAGAAAGAAAATTAAGAGCCTTGGAATAACTGTAACATGAACGCAACAAGTCACTGGAAAAACCAAGGCTTAGATATTTAGATAAATTAAAGACATTACGACTTTAAAAATATGTGATTGGGAAACGATATTTTATTGTCAGTTAAAAGCGAAGAGCCTTCATTGTTTGAAAAGATGGTAATAATAATAATAATAATAATAATAATAATAATAAATATATTTTTGCATCGTAAGACCTTGATACTAATAGGCCTATACCACTCTCATATTATAAAAGCGGAAACCAATAGGATTACATACAAATAAAGTACTAAAATTATTAGGTACCTGTTATCTTTTTCTTTAAGTAGCATTAGTGTAAGATAAAATACTGATTTCTTAATAAATGCGTACTGAGAGAATAAAATACCAGCAAAAATATAAGATTTATTGCCGAAATACCAAAGTTTGGATGTAAAATAATTTTCATCGGTAAGTTAGGCCTATATGAAATTACTGGTTCAATAAAATTCATGCAAAATTCTGGAATCAACATTTTCATATTATATCACTTTTTCATGTTTATGAATGCTATATTCCACAATCATTTCGCACATAACTGAGCTTCAGTATTATTGCATTACATGATCATTGCCGTGATTTTGAATGTTACTTTATTTATAGGGCCTATAATTTCCTTCATAAATGATAAAATTAACAAATTAATACAAAATATAGAGAAAATAATAGTTGATGACGTGCGAAATTGAAGTTTAATTTATTTGCTTGCTATTGCTTAGAGATTCTGATAAGTTTACTAAATTCGTGGCGAAACGAAAAGATTTAAATTTCTATTGCGATGTATTACAAGGTATGGAAGAGAGAACTATGAAATTAAATGTAGAAAGTGTACTTGACACGAAACTATTTTTTTTATCGTAGCCTGAAGGCAGTTAAATTGGTAGGTACCAAAAGTATACGATGTAAGCAAAACTCTAAAATTTTATCACTGAAATTAAAAATATCTGGTAATTACTACTCTAAAATTTTATCACTGAAATTAAAAATATCTGGTAATAACTACGGACTGGTAATCTTCGGTGGTTGAAGATTATGAAGCATGTTATTATATTATCTAAGATTCACGGGTTCAAATTGCAAGAGAACGATGGATTCATAAAAGTCATAATAATACATAGCACGGCTTTCTTTCGAAAGGTCACAAAGCTGAAATGCTTATGTATATGAATTATGGAATATAAAAAACCTGTGAGGTCCACGATAGCTCCGAGATTAAGGAGTAAAAGTGCATCTACACAGTTAAATTTTCCGTGGGCGTACGTATGCAGTCTGGGAAGAATATTGAAAGAATCAAGTTTAAAACGCTCGTTCAATTAAGATGCATGAAGATTTTGTGTCTACATGGTGCGCCGTTTAGAACTATTTAATTTAATTTATTTATTTACATTTAAATATACAGAATGAAGAATATAATTACAAACAAACAAGATAAATAGAAATAAAATAATGCAATCAATATAAAAAAGGAAATGCAGTAGTATTAACAAAATTTGAGACCGAATGAGCAGCGCTCGTGTTCGGTCGCAGTTCAGATATAATATTAATAGGCCTATAAGAGAATATAAAATAAAATAAAATAGGAAATAAAATTAAAATTACAGTTACAGAAATTATATAATACAATATTAATATAAGAGAAATATAGAAAAAAAAAATAAGTAAAATAAAATAGGAACTAAAATTTAAATTACAGCGGCAATGAAATTATATAATATAATATTAACACTAGAGAAGAATAATATCACACGTCATCTTCACTAAGTAATATATATTAATTGATATTACATATCGATCTTGCATGCATTTCTGCAAAGCAAGAAGGTCGCGGGTTCAAATCCCATGGCAAATCTTCGGAATCATTTCACCAAGATACCGTCTCTCTATCACCAATTCAACCGAAACAGGATAATTGCTCAGATGATATAACGTCGTTGTAGGCCTACAACAGATTTTAAAAACTGTGAGTGGATCTCTCCGGTCGTGAAGTCAGCATGGCGTTAGATCACCGATTAAAACAATACAGGAATAAAGCCACAGATCGAAAAAGAAGACAACTCTCTACTTCTCTGGCGGAAATCGAACTTGGGTCGACTGTGTATGTAGCTTTCACGCTACCCCTTTTAAGCTATAGTCGAGGCCGTGGGACAAAGATTACATAATAAAATCTGTTGTTATACAAGAGGCGATAATTTGGCCACCTAGATTTCATCTATTACAAAAATAGCTGTAAGGATAATAGCTTGGAGACTTAAAATATCCTCGTTCGACTTGGAATAGTGGCTCGTTCCACGGAGACAAGAGTTCGCTAGACAGCGTCTGCTGCCAATTGTGAAGCGAGGCGTCTGACCTTTACCTTGCTAACTATGAAAATGTTCTGATATTAGATTGGCAGGTTGGTTTGTCGATGTATGATCCTCTTTTTTGTGCGGAGAACAGTTTCAAAAGTTGTTACGAATACATAACTTCTTTTATCTTAGCGAAGACCTGTCCAGTCGTAACACTAGTATGAACAAAGAAGTGAAGAGATTTCCAGGAACGAAAATATAATGTGATGTCTGAGAAGGAAGAATTGATCTAAGCGCTATTAGTGCCAGGAATATTACGACGCAGGAAGTCATGATCAGAAAAGAGTCGGCATCAGAAAGCTGAAGGCCTGCAGCTCATGTTCCACAGCGATTCTAGCACGCCGCTATCTATTCGAAGACTTCTGGGTAGTATTGTATTGTGCTCGTCGGCATATTTTTCAGATCTGGTAGGTAAACATTTTAAAGATAAACTATAAAATAATGCAAGCTTCTCCTGTGTAGGGTTGCCGTCCATTAGTTCAACAAAATTCATTCGTTCATAGTGTTCTGCCCGAACATTCTGCAATCTTTCCTACTTTCCGCCTTCCTCTTAGTCTCCGCATATGATCCTTGCACCTAATGTTGTCTATCATTTTATTTCGTCTGCCTCTAACTTTTCTTCCGTTCACCATTTCTTCCAGTGCATCCTACAGTAGGCAGTTGCTTCTTAGTCAGTGGCCCAGCCAATTTCTTTTTCTCTTCCTGATCAGTAATATAAGATAAATAAATACATAAATAAATAAATAAATAATTAATAATATAAGGATGTATTTTTAAATACATTATATTAAGTCTTATTAGTTAAATATGTTACTAATAAGCGATGCATGCAATAGAGGGGGAAAGGAACTGGCCACTCTACCCAATTATCTCCTGGCTCAGTTGCCTCTTGAGTGATATTTTACTAGTGTTACTTATGAGGTTTCAACCAGTAGTCGAACTGTTGTCTGAACATAGATACTATACGAAGAAGAGTCACAATTTGTATATGTTTTTGTATCTGTTAAATTTTTAGTTATTCAAACACAAACGCCTTTAGAATATTTTATTGCATGAAAAAGTTAAATGTTTTCTGAGATATTCATTTTTAGTGATGGTCTAGTAGAACTTTATATATTTTAGTGTTTTTAAATCATAAAATTAAGTAAAACATATATTTTCACATTACTAGGAATTAGTTCAATTAGTTGTTCTGCTCTAATATATATAATCAAAATTGCGCGGAAGAAGTAGGCTACAATACATCGCATTTTACTGGATATAGCTCCCTTTTGTGAAAAGAGAGAAATATTTATCAAATGCAAATTTTTTTTTATTTTCTGGATTTTAACGAGTTTCTTCTTTCTGGCGGGACATTCTTGAAGCCCAAAAATCAGAACAATCTCGATTTTTCGAAACGTAAAGCATCTGTATTTCCACGTCATTTGGGGTAACAAACATACTGTGTCTCAATTGGTAGCGAACGAAATTACGTACTGAGCCAAACTGGTTCTATCTCAGGCAGAGAAATTATATTATATCCTTATATCCTGTGTTCAATCAAAACTACGTGTCTATTTTTCATCTTGTGTTCAGTTCTATGCTGCCTTAAGAGGCGACATTATACATATTTATCACATGATCAAGGAATTCTGTTACGTATAAATATTTTACAACCAGTGTTGAAAACTTTCGTAAAATTTCACTTGTCGGACATCAATTTAACAACTGTCAAATTAACATTTCATTTTCAGATCTCGCAGTTAAACATTTTAAAGATAAAATATATACATATTGTTAAGTTTATTTATACACGCTTTAACATCCGTGGTCATAGCGCACGTTAGGATCTATGGGTATACCAGTAGGCCATTGTTACTATTGTTGAATTCCTGTTTCCCATCTTTATATATTTCTGCTAACACCGATCAGCAACTGATCTGACGACTCGCCATTTTGACATATTTAATAAGATCCTGCTATTATATTTCAATCGGTTATTCAATAACTCTCTACCAATCAAATGCTCTGTTACCTAGTGTACATAGAGTTGGTGATAGCGAGATGGTATTTTGGTGAAATGAGTCCGAGAGTTTGTCATAGAATTACCTGACAATCGCCTTATAATTTGAGAAACATCGGCAAAAAAACCCAACTATGAATCAACCAAAGAGGGATGCAAACCCACGACCGACTGCATTCTCGTAGTACGAGTCCAGCTCACTAACTCCTGAGCTACACCAGTAGCAACTGTTTTATTTTTATGTTTCCGTCCAGTCGATATGTCGCCCAGCAAAGTCGAATGCTTCTGTTATTTGTAATATGTTAGAAAAGCTAACAATTTTCGCACCTTGTAGAATTCTGTGAAAATCTTTAATCATACTAAAACTCTACTTCCTTGCCCGACGTTGAATCATAGTTCTCCTGCAGGCAGAAACATTCCTGTATGTGCTACAATATGACGTATTAAAAGGTGATATTATTCATATGAACAGTGCAGCTGCTAATATTTGACTTGATATGAAAGGCGATGTAAACATAACCGAAACAGTGAATACTTGTGTTTTCTCAAGCAGGAGTTATAAATAGCAAGAAATGTTATTAAATGTCTTGCTACACGTCCTGAAATGTGTGTAAACCAGACAGCTGTTATTCCACATTCTTTACAGCTTTTAAATACCCTTGAAACTCTCTGCAGCCAACTATTTACTTGTTACGTAAGACGCTATATTGATTATTTCATTGTGAATTTAACCTCAATAGTATTACTTTTGTTAGGTATTTCTACTAAAATTTATCTAATCATTTAAGTTATATAACGCAGTAGCGAAAACACGTCTCTCTATCTGGATCGTACGAGAGTCCGATTATTTGCAAATAATCTTGTTCGCTGCACGTGGAGATTAAAAACTAATAATATCAGTAGAAAACTTGATACTGTCTGATGTACTAAACTCAATTAATTCCCTAGGTAACATACATTAGTTCATAACGGGACATTTTTGCAACTTTGTTGAGAGTTACTTTTAAATTACTTCATTTTTCATATAGCCTAGGCCTAAGTACTAAACGTATCTTACTAGCGGTAAAAAATATATACATATTGTTAAGTTTATTTATACACGCTTTAACATCCGTAGTCATATCGCGTGTTAGGATCTGTGGATATACCAGTAGGTCATCGTTAGTATTGTTGAGTTCCTGTTTCTGTTGTGTGTTGTAGATGGCTTGTATTCATGTAACTGATTTTTAGATTTAGATTAATGTTTGTGATATTGTTGATTGGTGCGGTGTTGAATCATGGTATGTAAATTTCCTATCCAGCATTTTCTAAGGGGCGTTTGTAATAGACTAAAATTCTGTTTGCAATATAAAAATATTCCTGAATTTATTAGCGGTTATTCGACAGAACATCTTGACCCGAGTTCATTCTCGCGAAATAACACGTCGAAGTTGTAAATTACTGTTATCAATCTAGATTTTGCCAGCGCTGCACACCATGTGGAAATGAATATAATAATAATAATAATAATAATAATAATAATAATAATAATAATAAAGGCCAAAGACAACCAGCCGATTGCTGACCTCACATCCATATATCTCAGCAGAGATGAACGATCATAAAACTAGTACGAAGTAACATGTGGTTATCATGATAATCACCCCAGCCGTTGTAGTTGGCTTACAAAATTAGATTTTGCTACTCACTGTTCTTCCTCAAATTTATCATGAGAGATTCTGTAAGAGTGTAAAGGCTGGTTCACAATAAACCGAGAATGGAAACGATAACATTAAATACATTTATTTTAACAATATTTCCGTTCTCGTTTTCGTTATCGTTTCCGTTCCCGGTTTATTGTGAACCAGCCTTAAGAAATAAGTACTAGCCTATACTCTTTTTGCACGATGAGAGTAGTTTAAATTTAAATAAACAAAGTTTATGCAGATAGTATTTAATTTTACATATCACATGAAAATATAAATATTTAATTTGAATGCGTTCAGGACTGGCTTGTGTGTAATATTTTTGAAGGGTAATTTACTTAACGCACGTTGCTACAGGAATGTGTGTAAGTAGAGTTTGGATTAATCATTAATGTAGTATGAGGATTATTTTTGTTAAAAGTTTTAATAATGTATTTCAATAGTTGCATCATGGTTGATATGATCATCAGTAATAGCTATGCTGAAATATCCGAAAATGAGGCAATAAAGTTTGGCTTTAATTTGCATGTGGTTGCTATGGGTTAGTTGAAAACTGACTGTGTGTGATCTTTTTCCAAGTCGATTTGCTTACCAGCACGGTCGAGAACTGGCTGTGTGTAATTTTTAATAGGCCAATTTTCTTATCGCACGTTGCTACAAGTATGTGTACACAATTGAAGTAATAAAGTTTTATATAAATCATGAATGTAG
Organism: Periplaneta americana; assembly: GCF_040183065.1. Taxonomy (NCBI): domain Eukaryota; kingdom Metazoa; phylum Arthropoda; class Insecta; order Blattodea; family Blattidae; genus Periplaneta; species Periplaneta americana. The sequence continues at coordinate 71,905,667 of NC_091131.1, read as the reverse complement.
ACTGAGTACCTATTTTTGTTGAAACATTTAAGAAGTTATTTTAAAACTACGATCATCGTGCAAGAAATAGCATACGATACTCGTTTATTAATTGAATAACATAATCTTGGAAATAAAAAAAAAACCTGTCTGATGTGCATCTCGTTTTTCGAAACCCAGCCTCGATTCTGTCATACATTTATCCCATACGTAGCGTAATACATTATTTCCGCAATTATAGGGTTTTATGCAATAATGATGGCTAAGTTGATATTGATACAGGAAAAGAAATGGCCGGTAAGTTTTGTCTCCCAGCTTCACTTTCTTTCCGAAGTCGTGCGAAGATGTTATTTGCCCCTCAAAATTCATAATAATGTTTGATTTAATAAGCGAGCCTCGGGTCTAATGCCAAGCATTGTAACTACTCAAGTCATCGGGACAACTTAAGGATAAAAGTGTAACATCTTCAAATGCATTGTTTAAAATGGATACAAAAAGTTTAGCGTGTGTAAGTTAAGAGACGTCTTATTTGTGTAGCAAAGTAATGTCAAAAGCTGTTGTACTTGACACACTGCCACAGTTTCCCTCCGCATCTTTTTAGTCTTCTTTGAGCGGGAAATTAATTTTACAAGTCTTTTATGTCGCAGAAATACGAGCAAATAGCTTTCCTAACAATCTGAGAAAAAAGTTTCATTTATGTATGCATAAATTTAACTACTATTTATAAGCGTAACTTTTTTTATTGTACAGTACATCTTTTCTATGCATATTGCGATATTTAATTATAAACGAAATATTGAAAGATATATTCATTAAATGTGTTTAATTCAATTTTTCTTTTATGTGTTTAATTCAGTCTTTCTTGTATTTAATAATACATCGTCGTAGTTCCTGCAATAACTCCTATGTGACATATTTATCGATTTTAAGATTTTTGCTCTATTAAGTAACTTAAATAATGATACAGCAAATAATAAAATCTCCTATAAGTTATCTAATTATATTTCTTTGTTTCGAAAATGTAAGAATTCACAATCTCCTATGTACCACTGCCATAGAATGAATAAATGTTTTTTCTTCCTACTGAAAAATGTTATATTTTGCACATAGGAGTTATTGTAGGAACAACGACAACATGCAGATTAAAATATTTTCTTCATTTGTTCACCAATGAGGTTAAATAGTAATGCATTCAATTTATTTATCAATGAAGTTAAATAAATCGTATTCAGTTTCTTTGCTGCATCTGTATTAATTTACTTCTTTCTCCATCTTAATTTCAATAACAGAACATTTAATTTCGTTCTTCTAATGTATTTTTCATTAATAACTCATCCCAAAATTTAAGTTCCTTCTAAATGTAACTGTGTTTTCTGATTTCGTGGCTTTTAAAAATGTATTTTAGGATTTTATTTATTTTTAGGAAAAGAGTAAAGCTTGCATTATACCATTATGTTCAAATTATTATGTCAAGGATACCGTATCTTCAAATTAATAATTGCACACTTCTTATAAGGTAGTGAAAACAATTTGATGTTCATTACATCATTCAAACACCCATGACATCATGCTTCTTGCATATTTGAAAACACACTGATTGCATTACAACATTCGTGACAATAAATTACTGCTTTGAATGATAATGAAAACATCTGAAAGTGAAATATTTACAGCATTTAGAGGAATTACATTGCCACGTTTTTAATTTCTTTACACAACAAAATGCACGCAGATATTCTTAAGGGATGCACTTTAAAATGCGCTTCACGAATTTAAAAAAAAATCTGATTACTTGATTGTTACAAGCAACAAAACTTGTTAATAAATATATTAAAATTGTAACAAATAAATATAGTAACTGTTTATTTCAGTGGAGATATTATAGATTCCAAATACTGTATTAGGATTTTTAGATCCCAGATCTTTTCAGTTGATATCATATCTCAGTTTTTATTACCGGTTTGGCACACAAAAGAAAAAAAATCAAATCTAAAAATTCCGCCTTATTAATAAATAACCAGAGTTTCATAAGCATATATAAGAAAATTACACATTAGTCAATAAAATTGTATTGATACTTATCCATTTATTTCTATAGACAGCTAACCCTTCCCAGGTTTGAAAAATGATGGAACTGTTATTTACTTCTTCTTCTTCTTCTTCTTCTTCTTCTTCTTCTTCTGCATCAGGGTTTAGACCACAACGTTCTGTTCCGACTTTAGAGGGTTATGTCATTTATCCATAGTGTTTTAGGTCTTCCAACACGTCTTCATCCTTTCGGCTGATAGTTAACCCTTAAATTGACAAAGTATCCTATAGGATACAACAGGTTAATAGGCTATATGCTATAATTTAATAGAACAATAGAAAAAATGGTAGGAAAATTAAAATTTCACAATACTGTAATATTGTACAACATATAAAATATGGACATTGCGATAGTCGTTTTCTTTATGGTCCGGCAAGGTTTAATAAACTAGTGTGAGAAATGAAGCTTTGCCAATTTAAGGGTTAAGGAGTATTTCTGCTAATTTATATGTTTCCATTCTTTGAATGTGTTCGTACCAATTTTATTCTTGTTCTTCTATTGGATGGACTAGATCAAAAGTATTTAATTGGTATCTTATGTCTTCGTTTCTCCGATGGTCTAATAATGAATAACCTGCCACACTTCTGAGGCATTCATTTCACTGCTTTCCAGTTTTCTTTTATCATGTCTGTTTAAAGTCCAGTTTTCGCACCCATAAGTCAAAAGTGGAACGGCTAAAGTTTTGTAGAATTTCATATTTTAAAGTTGAATTTTTGAGTGAGCGCCAAATTGTTCCACACATTCTCTGAAATTTGTTTAGTTTGTGGTTTATATCGTCTTCCTTTATGTATGGGATATTGCAACCTAAGTAATTAACAAGCTATAATTTTAGACATTTAATTCAGCCTTTCTAATTATATAAATAACAAATTCACAAATGTGTTAATACAACTCTTGTAGTATTCACTGTTAAAATACATAATCGTTTTAGTTTTAGTGCTAACTTACACAATTAGAATCAAAACTGTTTCAGTACTACCCAAAACACTAAACGTGATTGGTGAGAACTATTTCCGAAACGTAAACCCACAAAATAAAGTTGAATGTGCAAAGAAAAATATGACCCTGAAACAAACTGACGCTGCAATTTCTAGTCGCGATGACGTAGACCCCAAGTGACGGCGTTTCCTTATCTTCGCCAGTACAAGTCCACCGAGAAACCAGTTAGTGGAAAAGAGGTAGATAACCGCAAACTCATGGTTCTTACGTCACAAATCACCTGAGAATCTACAGACACACTATCAGCCAATCAGCAATCACCACGAGTTGTGACGTATCAGAGGCGTACGTAAGCCGCGGTATGCCACAGATACTCGTTTACTCAACAGTATTAGATAATCGGTGTTTATTATACACGGGTAATTTATTCTTAGCTTGATGTTGTGTTCAAAGAACGTGGGATTCTTCATTGAGAGGCAAGGTTCCTTCCACGAGGCCAATTTCATAAAGGTGATGTCAGACCACATGTGTCACTCCGGGAATTTGGCACGGATTTCTTGATTTTGCGCTTGACATGGTGACGCAGACAACGAAATACAAGAATAATAGCGCAACAATTTATCGATAATTAAATGTAGCGGCAATACTTTATGTATTAAATTTAAGGAAAATCTTATTCTTTTCAGTTATAGTACTGGCTACTTTTAATTCATTTAAAATTACAATTATTTAAAGTAATAATTTCAGCTCTAAATTACACTATCATAGCGACCGAGATTCGTGCTCCGAGGCCCCGCTCGAGCGTAGGTTCGAATCTCGTTTGGCCTTATTACATGATTGGATTTTCCCCGAGGTTTTCTATAACTGTAAGACGAATGGGAGATAGTCCCATACTCCTCCACAGCAGATCCTCGGATTTATCCCGACAAAATATAGTCTAACACCAAACGATACTAGATAATAGAGCAATTCATACGAGATCGTTGAATGACAGACTAAAAATGTGGTGAGGGTTTCACGGAATTTCGATGGCTGCGTGAAATAATATGTCTTTGCTTTATTGTTTTGTATTTTTTTTATCACTAAGGGTGTGATTTTTTTATTGTTTAATGGTTTTTATTGCATTTTACTTTTGGTTAATAAGGATATATAATCCTGGAATTTCCTGGAGGGACAAAATACAACAATTTGAAGTTTAGAACATGAGTCCTCGATTCCGTTCGGAACGCCAAGGCTAGAGATTAAGTAATAAACATTTTATTGGAAATACGATGTAATTAATCTAAGACGTATTACGTCCAAGTACACTTCTGCATAAATCATGCTCTTTTTTTTTTGTAAAAGTGAACCTTTATCAGCTTCATTTCCTCTAGCTAACATTGCACACTGCATTCTCAAGCGTAGAAGTATGTGAAACTCTGCACTCCACTTCCACTGCACTTGGCTGAAGTCACGTGATTCTGTTACATCCTTCATCCCACACCACCTGCATTTCTCTGAGCCGAGCTTGTGATTACTGACTCATGTGCACCGAAATTTAAAGGCACCAAAATTATTAGCTTTACGTCTTTCTTTTATAACCGATTTAATCTATAGACCTACATCTCGTCAAATCCAGTTCCGAAGAATGGTTGTCAAGTTCTATATTTCATTCCTAGTTCTTAACGTAAACTACGTTATTCAAGTCGTCTCTCATTTAGGCCTAATCGAAATCATCATAATCATTATCTAATCAAAATAATAATAATAATAATAATAATAATAATAATAATAATAATAATATCATCTCTCATTTAGACCTAATCAAAATCATCATCATCTCTCATTTAAGCCTAATCAAAATCATCATCATCATCTACTTCCAAGGATTAGATCTTTTGCTATGTCCCATTTTCACTGTCTTAAACAAAGGCGCTTGTTGTCAGCATGGTGTAAGACTATAAACTTAATTTTGTGTACAATTACTAGACTTTTTGTGTCATAAACTATACTAATTATAAAAATGTCCAAGAAGCAATGTAATAAAAATTAAGCAGACATTGCGTGTTTGAAATAGCAAATAACGTATTAAAATCTTAAGCACAAATAAACTAAGTTAATAAACAATCAGTGACTAGACTTGTGGGTCCTATATTTAATTCATTAACATCGTAATGATGTTAATGTCATATTAATTCACCATCACGGAAATATTTTATGACAAATATTCAACAAGGAAATCATAGTGGAAGATACAAAATATTGTCAGATAGCATTTATAACGAATTTATAAGTATTTCATTCCCAAAATCTGAATACTAATACCAATCTTTGTGACAAATTAGACTTTGACCTATGTAATCGCACATAAACCTTACGGCTTAATAGTTATGTAATAGAATTATCGATAACAAATACAGATTCCAGTTGAATAATATATGAAATATTTGAACAAACATTTGTTATTTAATTATGTTCATTAATTTTCTATTTACTGGACCCTTTCCTGTTAGAAGAATTCTATCTCAGAACAAAATATCAGTCTTATAGTGAGTCCGCCTAGATTACTGTCTGTTAGCAGAAGGTAGCTTTTTATGAACTTCAAGTGAATAAATTTGTTTATGAATACGTTAATTTAATTTTAAAATAGTTTGTATAATCTTAATAATATGGTTTAAAAGTGTTGTTTATTATTGCTTTCGTGAAAAAGTAACCTGATTTGAAAAAAAAAAAAAAAAACAAAACACACAATTGACATCAACTCTAAGATATAACTATTTTGAATTATTGTCTAAGCTAAACCTGATAAAATGACGTCAAAGCATTCTGTTTAGGCCTAATGGTAAGTTGGTAACTCAAGACTTACTAATTTAATATACATGACCAATTACGTAATATACGAGTTTCAATTGTTTGTACATACGTTTCTAATTAAATATTAAATACCTATGTACTATATTCTGTTTAAAATTCACACGGTATATACCTACAGTACATAATATTACATCTAATCGCAAATCATTCTAGCCATGTCAATTCACATACGACCTACACTTAGGAGATAAATATTAACTGTATGCAGATACCCTATTGCCACGACATATTGACGTAGGTCAGATGTATTATTCTAATATTATGTATAATGCACTTATCTGCAGTTCGTGTATTTGAAGACAAAAATATGAAGTTCGAAAAAACTCAGAGCACTGTAAGCTTTTTTTAAAAGTTAAACCATCAATAATATTCTTACAGATCACTTTCTGTGTACGAATTTGTGTACAAAATATCATATAAATTAAAATCCATTGCTTCTGAATAGAGCTCGAAATTCTTTCAAAGTACCGGTACCGTATTATTTAATTTATGTAGGCTCTAGTTCTGTTATCATGGTGACTTGATCTTCCAGATTTCAGCGTTCACATTTTGTATCCTTTTGTAATTATCCATTCACACTACCAAAGCAGAGGAGAACAGAAAAAATAAATAAATTTGTAAATTCTTGAGATGATATTAAGCTATCAACCAACCGATCAATCAACATGGTTTCACGTTAACAGTCGTGGTTGGTACAAACGGTCAAAGCAGGATCTTACTTAGTAAGAGTTAACTTTTTCAAGATTCACGGCCGGAATACTACGAGTTCGAGACCAGTTGGAATAAAGTCATTTGTACTTCTTTTTACAGCTTTTCAACTCAATAATAATAATAATAATAATAATAATAATAATAATAATAATAATAATAATAATAATAATAATACGTTTACTTCGGAACAACGCGACAGTAGAGCGGTATTAGGTCACATACACAATTTAGACTTAAAAGAAGCTTGATAATAGAAATTAAAGATGAAACCATGTCATTAAATGTAACCAACTACAATATATTTACGTGTATGTAACCACACAGACGTAAATTTAAGTGTTTGAAGCTCCTAAGTTCAAGTTAATGTCGATACAAATAATTTAGTCAATCACAAGGCAGAAGTGAAGAGATAATAGAAGTGAAGAGATAATAGAAGATCGAGAATCGAATCGAAGAACAAATTAATCTGCTATCGCATTTTCCAACTTCTTTTTCGCCCTTGAAGATCAAGGAATCAATCTGCTTGCAATATCAGAATGCCCATACTCCATGACGCAGAATGCAACAAAACGTGTTGCCACGGCAACATCACGAAACCGATTCTTCCTCACGATCGACAATACCATTCCAGAACCAAACAGAATTGGTTACTTTTTACTTATACCTTATACGTTCTTCATTATGTATGCTAACGCGGTTTGTTACCACGGCAACATCATGAAACCGATTCTTTGTCACAATCGATTCCATAATTGACACTACCACTCGATAACCAACAGAATTTATTGCTTTTTACTTATACTGTTCGCATTTCAGGAGAACATCCGAGCAAGGAATGCGGGTTTTCCCCATACACTCTCATAACCAATTCCCGACACGGAACTGGCCGGCCAATGACTGAGCCTTGTTTATCCCAATCGGCCAATGACATCATCCCCATCCACCTGCTCTTTCAAAGACACTGAGTTACTAGCTTACCCTCTCCTCTTACCCCGCAAGGACCATACTCCCTCGCAGGAATCCTCTCGTGAAATTTGGACAATACGTTCCTCATTATGGATGCTTCAGCAACTTGTTGCCATGGCAACATCAGGAAAAAACACATTCTTCCTCACGACCGGTTCTTACTTATAGTTTCCTCATACTGTTTGCTTCTTTATATTATGTTCTTCATTATGGATGATTAAGCAGTTTCTTGCCACGACATCATTACGAAACTATTTTCTTCTTCTTCTTCTTCTTCTTCTTCTTCTTCATGATCGATTCCATTAACCGACAATGCCACTCGAGAACCTACAGAATTAGTTGCTTCTTACTTACACGTTCCTTATCATGCATGCTCAAGCTTTCTTGCTTATGTTACTGTATACATCAAATTATTACTTTCAAGTTCAACTTTCCATTCTGAATGTAGCCTTGATGTCTTCGTCTAACACTGGGAGAGCGCAGAGCTCTTCTTGTGCAGTCATCTGGAGAACTGAGAATCTTTACGTATAAAACCACAAAAGTAATAGGAGGTATTTACAGCTCAGGTATTTTTATTGTCGATGACCCCCGTCTTTGTTCTGTTGCCCAGCTGTTGGGCTATTTGGAGATAAGGCAGCAATGAAGGAGGGAATATACAGCTCTGATCAGTTGAATGCCAGGCGATCTCCCGGAAGACATAAAGCCACGAAGTATGCAGTAACACATACTTGGCATTAAGATCGAAGAGTCAGAAATAGGAGAACAATAATGATCATCATCATCAGCGTCAAAGACTGGCCTTTTGTTCTGTTTCATCCTCTCTTTTGAGCGATTTTGCAGTAATACTAGATAGTCATAAGTAGCGGAACTTAATTTTTAAGACTAATTACTAGTTTACAAAATTATTCCATCTGTCATAACTTTTTGCAGAAAAGAGAAGCGAATACTAATTGTTGAGAAACGTACTAGATTTTGAGAAACAATTTTAACTCGAATGGTTATTTATTTTTTACTGGATTATTTAACGTCGCTGGATCAACTGCAAGGTTACTTAGCGTGGATGGGATTGGTGATAGTCAGGTGGTATTTGGCGATATGTGGCCGAGGATTCACCATAGATTATCTGACATTCGCCTTATGGTTTAGAAAAACTCGGAAAAACCAACCAGTAGTCAGCCCAAGCGGACATCGTGCCCGAGCGCAACTCCTGATCGGCAAGCAAGCGCCTTGGCCGACTGAGCTACGTCAGTGGCTGGTTATATGGTCACCACTACTTAAGATCACATAGAACGAACAAAGTAAGGTATAAACGTGAACTTAGTCTCTATAATAAAATCAAGGAAATGTTCCATAACGACATAAAGTTAGAATGTCAAAGTTTTCCATAAAGTGTGCCATTTTAATATAAAAATCCGGTCTCCACCGCTGTTAAATCTATTGCGGAGCTTAAAAATGACACCATGGAAATCTTATTTCACATTACTACAGTGGGTTCGTAGCTCGGCCGGACCACTAAAACATTCAAATTTGAAAACTGTACTTTCAATAATTGTTCCTTTTAAAATTATTCACGTTTATTTTTTATTTCATCATCCTTAATTAAAAGTTGTTTATTTCATCATCCCTAATTAAAACTTTTCTAACACTTGTTTATATTATTTAGATGAAGGATGAGTGGAACGGAGAAAAATTCTCTCCGACACCGGGATTTAAACCCGGGATTTCAGCGCTACGTGCTGACGCTCTATCCAGTAAGTCATAACGGATTCCCATTCCGATGCCGGATTGAATCCTCTCTTGAGTTCCCTCTAGTGTCCAACCCTCATGCATTGCGTCATAGATGTATGACAGTGGCACAATGTCCAACACGTGCAGAGGTGCACTCGTTATGAGTGACTAAGTGGCCGGGATCCGACGAAATACGGGCCGTCTTAAATCACTAAGTAATTATTTTTCGCATATCATACTATTACGATGTACCGACGTACATATGATATTTCCGTGCAGAGGATTGAATCCGGCATCGGAATGGGAATCCGGTGTGGCTTAGTGGATAGAGCGTCAGTACGTAGAGCTGAAAACTCGGGTTCAAATTCCGGTGACGAGAGAATTTTTCTCCGTTCCACTCATCCTGCATCATATGATGAAGCAGAAATTCTGCACGGAAATATCATATGTATTTCGGTACATCGTAATAATATATTATTTAGGTTATGTTATAACGGTCCGGCCGAGCTACGAACGCACTGTATATATGGCTATTATAATAACATTAATTTCACATTTTTATTACACGAATTATCTTCTAATAAACATAGGCCAAGATCAGGAAGGCGTGCGAAATGTATGAAAAATACGATAAGAAAAACTGGAGAGTTTTTCATGAGACATCATTTTTTTAAAGTCCTGAGTTCTAATTGCTTTTCGAAGATGCTTTTTTTGTTCACTCATATACACATTTAGAGTTATTTTATTCGTATTTAATATATTTTAAACCAAGTACCGTACAATATGGTAAAATTATCGAAATGTTGATTAAAAGACAGAATAAGCAGTGCTACACCGGAAGACCCCTTGAAGAAAAAAATCGTACAACATTTAGCAATCACTTTTATCATATGACAGCGGAAAATTATTTTAAGTTCGCATTGTACGATTTTCTTCTTTCATAAGGGCAACTGCTGTGCTTTTCTGTAGTAATTTGTTTTTATAGTTTTGTTTGTTGGACAATAATCGGCTTAATTAAGTTGTAAGTAAACAAAAAATTACCTACATAAAACACAGACCTGTCTTAATTATACCGTGACGTACGATCATGAATTGCTTAGTGACGGGGCAGTTACCTTGTCGGGCTATCTCTGGCATCATACTTCTCACCTTCATTATAGCTACCATGTACTAATTAGACTCTAGCACGCGGGGGTGACCAGACTTTCCGGGAGGCGAGCCCGTTTGTTAAATTTATTACACTTATATGGAAAGAAAGAAATAGATAAGTGGAAAATTAAATTATCTTATGCAATCTTTTCAACTCTGTCGCTCAAACTGTAACACTTACAAGCTATAAACTCAGTGGTACTGTGTTCGATACCCTAATAAGTTGTGGAGAATTATCTCTATCGTGACGTGAATGTGTTGAGTTCCCTTGTCCTACTTTGTTTTACAAGCGAACATTCTCATAAGGGCAGATAAAAAAGTTAATTTTTTTCTTCCATCATGTTAATAATGTCAAAACAAATGCTTATACAAATTTTCGCCACTCGAGCGCAATTACAAGGGCCGACCAGAAATTAAATTTTCCTGGGACCGTTTACAGAAGGAAAACACAATTTCTTGGAAAGATTTATAGGAATAGATACAGCAACATATCGTCGTTGTTCCGGCAATAACTCCTATGTGACATATTTATCGATTTTCAGATTTTTGCTCTATTAAATAAATGAAATAGTGATATAGCAAATAATAAAATCTACTATATGTAATTATATTTTTTCTTTAAAAAATGTAAGAATTCCCAATCTCCTATGCACTACTGTCATATAAGAATAAATGTGTTTTTTCTTCCTACTGAAGTTAGTGGGGTTTAAAAAGGGCGCGTCAGCTACTATGGCTATTTGCGCCCTTATCTAAAATCATTCACTAAACACGAACATAATACAATAACCAGAATGCTTAAAAGAACTAAAAAACGTTGTCATGGTTAAAACGAGGCAAACAAATGCAGTTTCAACAAGGTGAAGCATAAAAACCATAAAAGTGAGAAGTTCTTAGATCCTAAGTAGTATTTAAAAAGAAACAACAAAACAATAAAACTCTTCCTACTGAAAAATTTCATATTTTGCACATAGGAGTTATTGCAGGAACAACGACCATATTCCCTACCGGAATTGAGACATTTGTCATACCATGAGATCAACGAGAGGTGCAGACGACTGTCACACACTGGTTACGATCCCAGGCGGCAGACGTCTACGACACAGGGATACAAAAGTTGATCCCATGACAGGGATAGTTCTTAGGGAAAAACAAAAAGTGCCGAAAATTATCGAATCCATTTCTCATTTTCAATACTTCCAAGTAGAGAGTGTAGGCCTTATCGAATTCTCAAGATTATATAAGAACCAAGTATAAATAGACCTATATTATTATTATTATTATTATTATTATTATTATTATTATTATTATTAGGGACATTTATGCGTCGTACAGCGGGATACACGAGAATGGATCACATTAAAAATTTTGACATTATGAAAGAACTGCAGATTGAACCGATTACGGAATACCTACAGAAATATAGTCAAAACTGGAGATCACATGTCATCAGAATGCCTCGTTCTAGAATTCCACGCCAAATTTTAAATTACCATCCTGTGGGCAAGAGATCCTTGGGCAGACCGTTCAAGCGTTGGCAAGAGACCGTAACGGGCCACTAGGCCCATTACATGCAAGGATGATTATTATTATTATTATTATTATTATTATTATTATTATTATTATTATTGGGCTATTAATTCTGAACTCTCAAAGTGAAAATTAATAACAGAAAAAAAGAGACTGAAGACAATCTGTAACGATATCAATAAAATATGAAATTAGGAACGAAATTATTAGAGAAAAAATTGATGTTCAGAATTTAAGTTCAGCTTTCATGAAACATAAACAATTGTAATGGTACGGACACAGTAAAAGAATGACATATGAAAGGCTACCAAAAAGAATACTAGAATGGCCACCACGTACGGGGAAGGGGAGAAAAGAAAGACCACCTGTTACTTGCATACAGGACATCAACACAACAATCAATGAGAGAATCGAATACTGGATAGTCAGACAAGAATGGAGTGAGAAGGTTAAAAATCCTTAATTTTTTAATAATGGGTTGCGGAAAAAATGTATAGGTATGTACATCGTAAAACCGGTCATATTATTATATAGGCCCATTATTATTATTGTATAGTTTTGCATTGTTATACATAGTTATTTGTGTGTGTGTTAGTTTGGATAGTTTGAGTCCGTGTTTAGTTGGTATAGTTAATGTATTTAGTTAGTATAATTTTTGTGTTTAATTGTATGGTTTTTGAGTGTTTAGATTAGATAGTTTGTGTGTTTAGACTGCATAATTTATGTGTGCAGTTTGTATAGTTTTTGTTGTGGGTGTTTAGTTTGTATAATTTGTGTGTTTAGTCTGTATAGTTTTTCATGTTTAGCTTATATAGTTTATGTGTTTAGTTTGTAAGTACAGTGGACTCTCCTAAGTTCGACTGAACGGAATTGAAAGTTCAGTCCAATAAGGATAGTGGGTGTGGTAGATGAAATGAAAACAAATTCTTATTGGTTTTCCATCAACGAATACAGTACTGTACTTGCATTTCCTGCCCCCTCCGAGACTTGTGTAAGCGTTTCAAGTACCACTGTGGGTTTCGACAGTTCCGTCTCACAAACGGCACAATTCTCAAATAGAGAAAGAAGAGTTCATTAATTTAAAATCAGTGATTAAATATAGATGTCCTAATCAATAAAATATTCTGTTTTCCTTTAACAAAAGTATCACTACAAGACACAGAACCAATTCCCATTCAAATGGCAAAGCCATTTCTTAGTGCCCGTATAGGGGCGTGTCTAATTCTCCTACGTAAACAGTCGAACTATAGGATGTCGAACTTGTTTTCTGTCGAACTTAAGAGCTTCCCCAAGTGTAGCGGACTTTCAGCTCACCCTACACTCCTGTAGGAAGCCGTTGCCCTTATGGGATTTCAAGCTTTTATATTCATATTTTTTTTTTATTTTATTGGGTTATTTTACGACGCTGTATCAACATCTCAGGTTATTTAGCGTCTGAATGAAATGAAGGTGATAATGTCGGTGAAATGAGTCCGGGGTCCAGCACCGAAAGTTACCTAGTATTTGCTCGTATTGGGTTGAGGGAAAACTCCGGAAAAAACCTCAACCAGGTAACTTGCCCCGGCCGGGAATCGAACCCGGGCCACCTGGTTTCGCGGCCAGACGCGCTGACCGTTACTCCACAGGTGTGGACCCTATATTCATATTCATGTCATATATTATTATTATTATTATTATTATTATTATTATTATTATTATTATTATTATTAGACTATTATTATTATCATTATTATTATTATTATTATTATTATTATTAAATTATATTATTAAACATACTGTCATAAGTTCATCAATTCGCACCTGTTTCTAGACAATCACATCTAAAAATAATGAAAATGAACCAACTAGTGTCGGCAGGTCTAGAGGTCTTTGTTCACTCCTGTTCTAGCCGATCGCACGTGCATTCTTTGTACTGTCCATTCATAGACGCGGCTCCTTATTGTTGTTCACATAGCTTTATCCGGGTATTTAGAGTAGAGAGGGCCATATTGATATGCGACTGTAACAGTAAACTGAATAACAAGATCGCGGTAATTACAGCGGGAAGTTAACTCAGTGTAAGTTACAAGTTGGGATGAAATGAAATTACGACACCGACGCGATTCAGAGAGCGGTAAGAGCAGTTTAACTCATCTTGGATCCCCACCTTCACAAACAGCGTAGGCTATACTCAATGGCTCTCCGCTCTTTTGTCAAGTGCGCCAAACACCCAGAAAGAGAACTTCATTGCGTAATAATTACTGAGCCCAGATGTAACATGTACTGTATTTATATAGGCCTACTGAAACAAATACTAAAATATCCACGTAAAATATATGAACAGAAACTTGTTAAAATACATATTACGTAAAATAAAATTACAGTTCATATAATTTTAAAAATATACCACTGTACTGTGATCCTAGTAATAGCATATGAAGCTATGAACAGTAGTGGCAAAAAAAAGAAAACAAAAAACCGGACCGACCCTTGTAGCTGATTTCAGAGCCTTGTTCACTCCAGAGCACGATAGACTGGTATCTAAGACTTTCGTGGTTCGAATCCTGCCTGGGAAGGAAACTTTTTTTTTTTTTTTTTTGTTCCTTATTCAAATTTATTCTCAATACTTTTCGATTGCTGGTAAAATTCATGTTCTGGGAATAATAAGTTAATTAAGTAATAAAATATCGCTGCAATCGCTGCGTTCGAGCAATCCTGGGCCATTCTTCATTTGCTGGAAGGCATATACAGGCATATACAGTTCTGAAATTCTTCAGGTGTGGGGGTGGTTCTTTTGTGTAAACTAGGATTTTTTAACAACCCCAAAAACAAAAATTCAAAGGATTTAAATCCGGTGATCTAGGTACAGGTCCTCCCCTACCTATCCACCGTTCACCATAATTATTGTTTGGTTACATATAGTCTCACACTTAGAAGGAAATGGGATGGGGAGAGTGTAGCATACATACGAAACATGTTGCCGCTTTACCGTATCCAGGCGCTCGGTTAACTGGCGGTTCCAACCTTAAATAAAAAGCTTTATCTCGTAAACGGTTAATTTGCGGATCCATGTTTACCGGAACTTTTTTGCCTCTCTTCATTTTTACTTCTTATCACTAAATTTTTATCATTATTTTTTATATACATTTCGGCTAAATGAAGTGACTATTGTTTGTGGTTTCCGTCTATGTAAATATGATAAAGGAAGGAAAATTTCCGAAGATATGTGTCCGAAATTGTTTATTAATTTATGTATATATAAATATTTCATGGTAATACTCGGCGTCATTTCACTGGTCATTAATTCCGTCATTGTCGTCATCAACAGCACTGAGTCGACGAAAATAATAGAGCGTTCCGGTTCATGAAAACGAATATTTCGAGCCGTGTATGATACAAGTAAACCTTAAAAATGAATGAAGAACGAATAGACCTACTTACAATTTTATTATTAACTTACGCGGTGTTTTTAACAGTTCTTTAAGTCCTTGGAATCTCACATCCAAGGCTTCTATACTATTGAAAATTCCTTTCTATCCTCTGCGTAAACAAATCTCTACTGAAAATCGAATTAATTGATCGGCACCCAACCTCATGGAGTGTCGATATAAATTCTTCATTTAAATCTGTTTAGCAGTAGCTGGAATATGAGGTTATTTATTAAATATAATACTGTACTATGTTTTTATTTTATTTTGTTATTTAAACTTAAATATACAGAATACAGAATATAATTACAACAATAGAAATAGAAATAAAATAATACAATCAATATAAAAAAAGAAGATAGAGTAATATTAACAAAATTTGAGGACCGAATGAGCAGCGCTCGTGTTTAGTCGCAGTTCAGATATATTATTAATAGAGAATATACAAAATGAAATAAAATAAAATAGGAACTAAAATTAAAATTACAGGTAGGCTACAGTGAAATTATATAATATAATATATTAATATACAGTAAAAGGAATATAGAAAATAAAATAAAATAAAATAAAATAGGAACTAAAATTAAAATTACAGTTGCAATGAAATTATACAATATAATATTAACATAGAGAAGAATAATATCGTACGTGAATAAAGTAGGACAATTTATGAAAAAATATATATTCCAAAATTATATAATACAAATATAATATAGGCTGATTAATTCATACACATAGGCTATAAATTTATTTAATCAAATTGAAGACACGTTTCTAATTTTCTTGTTATATGTTAAGGCTGGTTCACAATAAACCGGGAACAGAAACGAGAACGAGAACGGAAATATTGTTAAAATAAATGTATTTACAATAGTTAATTGTGGATGTTTACATTTAAATACATTTATTTTGACAATATTTCCGTTCTCGTTCTCGTTGTCGTTTCTGTTCTCGGTTTATTGTGAACCAGCCTTTAGTGGGTTACATGTTAAAAGTTATGGGTGTAATTTAGCTAAAGAATTATACAATCGAGGGCCAAAAATAATGCTATGCTTTAGACCAGCAGATGTGAAGCATTAAGGGTGCTATTCACAGACATTTTGCTAGCCCGCGCTACGAGCGTACTAAACTAGCCCCCGGCTATCGACTGGTTACTTGTACAGGATTCATATCGTAACATATCGCTAACACTGGTTTATGAATACGAAAAACGTTAATTCGCTGATCATCCACCGGAAGCCCGCGCTAAGAAAGTCTGTGAATACGGTTCTACTAATTTGAATTATTATTTCGTCTTGTGTCATGATTACGTACCTGTAATATAAACTTATTACGATTTTATTATAAAATTTTAACAGAGTATATTTATAAATTTGTTCAATATTAAATACATTAAATTCAGAATAAATTAATTTAGTTGGATAATCAAAACGTTTCTTCAAACAAATTTTAATTATTTTTTTGTAGTAAATTTAACGGACTAAGATTATTTTTGTACTTCCAGCCCAAACAATAAAGTCATTATAATATTCCATTTTTATTCTCTATGTTATTTAAATACTTGATCTTCTGTTGTGTAATCACTTGCACCAACGAGCCTAACACTAAACTTGGCATTTAAGGCTTGATAACCAGCTATTTGCTGTAAGTGTTCTCTAGATCTCTAGGGGAACACTCAAGTCGTACATATTTCATGGAAGAATGGTTACGTCTGGGTGTCTCTTTTATTGGTAGTTGTAAAGCTATTTAAACATTTACTTACTCCTGGTTGTTGTGTGTTTTGGCGGCGCAAGCATCCAAGACCTCTAATAAGAGTCCCAAAAATATTTTATACTTGTTAAACCAAAAGTGTCCTAAGGTGTGAGAGTCTTATTTCTTATCTTCCCTTTCTAACACTAGAATTATACAACGTTATCAGGTTAAAATAAGAAAATGTGCTGCTCTTCAGTTGGATAATTGAGGTTAGTTTATTATATGATTCTAAGCCATACTTTTAAAAAGTTAATCAGTATAGAAAGAAACATGAACGCATTATACAGGGTGATTCACGAGGATTTACCGTCCCTTACGGAGCTTATTTCCGAAGACATTCTGAGCAAAAAATGTCATGTAAACATTTGTCCTAATCTTAATATTTTCAAAGTTACATTAATTTGAAGTTGTTAGTAAAATAGTTTTCTTCTTTAGTTTTAAGTGTAAAAGAATATTACAAATAGAGAATGAACTATTGAGAAGTGTCATTTCTTTAATTGGCTAATGTTATGAAGCTAAAAATGTGTTGTTAATTGTCAATTTTTAACTAAAAATGACATCATTCTTACGTACTTATCACAAAAATTGTTACAAATCATGCGACATTAGGAACTTTATTCCTTACAGTTTAATTATGCATCCTAATGTACAGCCTTAAAGAATTTACAAGCGTGGCATGATTTGTAACAATTGTTGTGATAAATGTAATTTTGTAGTTCAAAATCGAAAAAAAAAAATTCTGTACGAAGCAACTATGCAACATTTTTAGCTTCATAATACTAGCTTATTGAAGACATGGTACTCCTGAATAGTTCATTCTTTATCTGTAATAGTCTTTTACCCTTAAAACTCAAGAATAATTGTAGGTATTTTACAAACAACTTCAAATTAGTGTAATTCTGAAAATATTGAGATTAAGACTAATGTTTATATAACATTTTTTGCTCAGAATGTCTTCGGAAATAAGCTCAGTAAGGGACAGTAAATCCTCGTGAATCACCCTGTATAGAGGCTATAGGGCGAGTAGAAGTATCTAACAATGCTTGTAGCGTTCCTATTTTTTATAATTTTTTTTTTGTACTCCAGCATTACAAACACTCTTTGTCGTTGGTGAAAATCATACATAATATGCCACATTATTGCACCAGTCCCGTAAAATATTACCATGCAAACTAAAACGTCATGACTTGTATTATGACGGCATAACTTGTACCATACAGTTAATATTATTAAATGATTTGCCGTGCAATAATAATTGCTTCGCTTCGCTCGCTTCGTTGACTCGTGTAATAAAATGTAACATTATAAACTTGTTTCTGTATTATGAAGTAACTCTGTATATAAAAGACAGAGGCGGCAAAAAAAAAAAAAAAATGAATATTTTGAACATGTATTCAAAAACTGTTTTTTTTTTTTTTCATTTATAAAGACTGCGCCAAGGGACCTTTTTTTTCTTTTTCAAATTACGCCATGTAATTTTTTCTCCCCTTTTTTGGAATCTTAAGCTAGTTGTAACATGGAACTAACGCTATAATATAAAATAGGTAGGCTATAATGCTGTAACTAACTGTCCTTCATCCTATCAATTGAAATAGCGACAGTTCTTCCCTAATAGAAGTTTTGTGTGTTCTAATCTGAAGATTGACCTCAAACCCACAATTTGCATTCAGTATTAAAGTTGTTTATCTTCGTTATGTTGGCAGCGACGACTCGACTACGAGAACAGCAACGAGGAAAAGGGAAGATCTACTGATCACTCCACATCCCGAAATATTTCGAAACTGTCAAAACACAATTGTGTCCGTTTCCGTTTCCGTTTCCGTTTCCGGAGAATGATATCGTGATGGCTTATCATCGTTAAATTCGCAGCGATGACTCGATTACAAGAACTGTAACGAGGAAAGGGGAGATTCTGCAGGTCATTCCACGTACCGAAATATTGCGAAAAGATCAAGATACAACTGTTTACGTTTCCAGAGAATATCGTAAAGACAGGAGTATTTTTCAAAGAAATGATAAGGTAAAATCACTTCCAATTTTTTTTATCTACAGTTTAAAAATTACCATGAAAATTGACTGACTGGAAACATCAAGTTCCCTTAAGGTCTAAAGTGCTGTAATAATCCTACACAAGAGGAATTACGAGCATTGTCCCCTTCAAGCTGTTAGTGTGTGCTCACGCGCAGTAACTGAAATGTTTTCGCGGACACAATACATGCAGCGTAGCTGGAATTAGATTTTGAAAACGCTACTGAAACTACGTATTTTTAAAGTATCCTGCAGTTGTCAAGTCAAGTAAGAATGTCTTGCTGAGGGCAATATCAAGTTTGCGAAGGTGTAAAACCAAAACCTACTTAACTTAATACATAGCTGAAAAGCAGAAAAAAAAAAAAACATACGAATTCTAAATTGACTTCATTCTTTTCTGAGTTTGGTATAATTTCCGATACTGAATTTTACATTCTCCGAAACTGAGGTTAGCTTTTCCAAAATTAAGTTTATTTTTTGTGAATGAATTAATCATTTTCGAAATTGAGGTTGAATAGATATAGTAATTAATTACACTAACACTTCCAGGCATTGATGATAGTTAACAGATAAAGAAATATTATCATTGGGCTGCAATTAAATAACAAAGTAACAAATTTCTCATTTCAAGTAATAACAATCACCCTGTATAAGTGAAGAAGAACATTTACAGTGATAGGTAAATTTTAACAAGTTTATCGACCATTTTTAACAAGTTCCTTAAAAACAAATTATAACAATGATGACGATGATAATGATAATTATGATAATATGAAACAATCTAAAGAATGAAAATTCATATAATTTATCCTGATGCGCCCACATTTAATACCCGTCACGTCAGGCAGTGTTTCTTGCGACGTGCATTATTTCTTACCGAACTGTCGTCTCCAAGTCATGAATAGTAACAACTCGACGTATGGATAATGCTCCTTAACATGTTTCATAAAGAGATGAAAGGAGCCGACAAATATACAGGTCACGGAGGTTAATTGATGGCTCCTAATCGAGACGCAGGATGCCTGGGAAACATTTCACAACACAACCATAGAAATCTATGCTGCTGACACTTCTTCCTTTATCATATGAATATAGTTACTATCAGAAGTAAAGAATCACGAGTTTATCTTAATATTCGCTGAATATCATGAAAAATACACATGTGGAAACAGAAGGTAACAGAGAGTCTAGGTTAGAACTTATTGGATTGTTTCTCACCTTTAAGTGGAATGATTTTAAATTTCGGATAACTTTATCAAAATATTAAGGAGTGAAACAAATAAAAGAATATGGAGAGAAAGAATTAGTAATAAATCACTTCTTACTTACTTACAAATGGCTTTTAAGGAACCCGGAGGTTCATTGCCGCCCTCACATAAGCTCGCCATCGGTCCCTATCCTGAGCAAGATTAATCCAGTCTTTAACATCACATCCCACCTCCCTCAAATCCATTTTAATATTATTCTTTCATCTACGTCTCGGTCTCCCCAAAGGTATTTTTCCCTCCGGCCTCCCAACTAACACTCTATATGCATTTCTGGATTCGCTCATACGTGCTACATGCCCTGCCCATCTCAAACGTCTGGATTTAATGTTCCTAATTATGTTCAGGTGAAGAATACAATGCGTGTAGTTCTGCGTTGTGTAACTTTCTCCATTCTCCTGTAACTTGATCCTTCTTAGCCCCAAATATTTTCTTAAGCACCTTATTCTCAAACATCCTTAACTTATGTCCCTCTCTCAAAGTGAGAGTCCAAGTTTCACAACCATACAGAACAACCGGTAATATAACTGTTTTATGAATTCTAACTTTCAGATTTTTTGACAGCAGACTGGATGATAAAAGCTTCTCAAGATTTGTTGGGGGATTTCAATGCTAAAGTAGGACGGGAGGATATTTTTAAACCGACTATTCGAAAAGAGAGACTACACGTAACCAATATTGATAATGGAGTTAGGTTAGTCAACTTTGCCACATCAAAAAATTTAATTGTCAAAAGTACAACATTCCCCCATAAGGATATACATAAATAAATATATATAAATAAATAAATAAATAAATAAATAATAATAATAATAATAATAATAATAATAATAATAATAATAATAATAATAATAATAATAATTCGCGAATGTGTTCATATTTCGCTATTAGAAGTATATTTCGCGATTTGTCGCGATTGTTTTATCCGCACATTATTAATCAGAATCACAATTCGTAAAGATTAGTAAAAATCTATTTATATCTATTATGTCGTGATTTTCGCGATTTCCTGCTTTGAATCATCAAGGACATTATAATGATTTTTACTTCATGACACTTCTGCGGTTATCGACATGCATTACACATAGGTGGTTGAAAGTGATTTATATATGCTTGTGAATTACTATTCAAGCGCCCTGGAGAAGATGACTGAACAGAACAGCAACACACTGAATATAGCCTATAAATATCAACTTCCTTCAAATGTTACTTTTTGTATGGTTTGTTAACTACGGTAAAAATAAAAGCGTAAAACAGTTGGACTTGCGTCCTGTTAACATTAAAAGGAGCAGGATTTCCGCTTTTGGCGGTGGAATTTTTTTTTCGTTATGGTTGAATGGTACATTTAAAGGAAATTGCACATAATTTTTATGTGTACTACGGAATAAAGATTATCCCGCTAGTCACGAAACTGGTAGTGGGAAAGTTAGCCTTTTGATACTGGAAGCAAAACAAATCCCCCCCTGCCACCCTCTCCCCCAGCAAATAAGAGTTAAACCTACATCACTTGTCATTGAAATCCCATTAAATTGAAACAAATTACTTGGACATAAAAATATGAACGCGGCATAAAAGGAGGGGATTTAAAGCCATCAAACATGTAACGATTGAGGTGGGTGTCGGAAATCTGCAATTGAAATTACGTGCGTCTCGGCATCCGACGCGACTACGACTAAGTGCATCGAGGGGGGAGGTGGCCGAGTTTGTTTGAGGGGTGACAACAAGGGTGTCGGCTAGGGAGGTCATATGATCGGCTTATGTAACGGTGGTGGGAGGGGGTGTGCAGAGGGTTCAAGATGACTCACAACAATCCCATCTCAACCCCTCTTACATATTTTTTTAGCACACGCACATCATAAACACCCCCTCAAACACACACGCCCTATCGACGTCACATACTCTTATAAAAAGCTCGAAGACAAAAAACTTTCGATTCTCGTGCCTAGATATACGTCTCTGTCACACTAAATGGGCGTCCTCTCCTCTCCCCCTTTTCTCTTTCTTTTACCCAACGCAAGCAACTACAGACAAAGTGATTTCATGTTTGGTGTCTAGTTTGCAATGAGATATTATTCATAACAACGTTGTGCCGCGCTCCACCTGCCTGACATGCAAGAGACACTAATAAGCTGGCGTACTGACATCTCCGTAACGGGATTGCAACCCTCCACGCAACCCCAGTAGGCTCTTACAATAATTACGATGCTGTTAGACTGCTGAAGATGCTGCTCGCGCTGCATTATCAATCGCTGCAACAGCGCGTTTAATTTAGAAATGAAAAGTGCCGGCCGGCCGGCCCACCCACCTACAGGCGTTCATTAGCTGCGCCGGGATTGCGACTTACCCGCTTCGCACCTCGGCAAGCACGACAGTCCGATTCTAGAGTAGCGAATGGAACATAATCGCCATTTGATTATTTTGTAGGTATCATTCGATTGTCAAAATTAATAAAAGTGCTACACAGGATG
Source organism: Periplaneta americana (assembly GCF_040183065.1). NCBI lineage: Eukaryota > Metazoa > Arthropoda > Insecta > Blattodea > Blattidae > Periplaneta > Periplaneta americana. The sequence continues at coordinate 71,882,806 of NC_091131.1, read as the reverse complement.
ATGTTATTAAACATGGAATAAATAAGGGAATAATAATAGAAAAGGTTATGTTTAAAAAGAAATGCTGTTCAAGAGAATTTCACAAATTCATATCACATATTCACAATTCCCTATAAATAGCTAGTTTATGTGTTTCTGTCATAGTAAGAGACGTTGTAGTTAATGCAATTAGAAAGGGTATATGAATGTGTTAATTTTGTTTGTATATATTCAGGGTCTATTTTTTTTATCATTAATCTAACATGCAACAGAGCAAAACAGGTTGCAATAAAATGAAATACTACTACTATTAATAATAATAGTAATAATCACAATAATAATAATAATAATAATAATAATAATAATAATAATAATAATAATAGCTATAATATCACTGTTTCATATCATATATGTTTTTATGTAGTGTTCCTTTTTATTTGTCTTTTCTGTGTATTGTATATAATATGTCTATGTCTTATGTGTTGAACATGCACTAGTATGCCATGTGTCTATTTCATGTCATTTTTATGTCATATACGTCCTTAAAAGTAATATATATATTTCTACGAAATGCTCACTTATTTTTTTATTATTTATTTTTTTTTTTAAGTAACAAGTCTGTGTGTGATATGTCCTGGGAAAGTACTGTATGTAATATGTCTGCATTTCATATGTTGTGTATCTATTTCTATATATTATATCTATTTCTATATATTATATCTATTTTATCTTGTATCTTTGTATTTATATAATATAAATATGATTTTTATTGTCATACACATTTAATGTAATATGTGTATTTTATGTCATAATTATGTATATATTTTATGTAACTATTTGTACAGGGCTATAATATGTATGATTTAATTACAGCCCTAATATACCTTCGGGTAAAATAGGGTATAAACTTGGAAATTCAATAATAATAGTAAAGGTAGTGTTCATCGAAGCAGGAAAAAAATGTAATAAGCAAAGGTCCCAAAATTAAATTTTTATTCCATTTCCAATATGATACTGTATACCCAATAAAAAACAAGCAAAGAGCTCACATTAGAAGATATGCTGTTCTTACAATACTAATTTCAAAGCTCTTGTTTCGTAAAAAAAATATTTTTATAACCCATGTTTATTAGACTGTTTTCTTGTTTGATTAATTCTGTCACTTCTCAAAATATTGAAATATTTTAACACCATGTGTAATTCACTATTTGACAATTGAACAAGTAATAGCAAGTAAGGATTACAAACATGAGAACATTGGCACAATAAATGAGACAAATAATATAATACGGTAATGTAGATGAGAAAGTAGAAAAATGAGTGAATACTATTCAGAGATAAAAAGGTTTTTAAGATAAACAGAAAATTAGGGATAACAGTAATGAAAGATGACAATGATAGTAGTAGAGATGGATGAGTAGATGTAGGCGAGAATGTTTGTATATAAGAGAAAGGTAGACAGTATTGCATAGTATTCGGGAATGGGATTATGGGAAGATAAAGAAGGTAAAGAGTTGAAAATACTGCATATCAGAAAGGATGGAGGAAGAAATAGGGTTTAACTTTAGGTAATTGGAAGATATGGGGAGATACAGATGATAGGAGAAATATATTAGGATATGTGATTGAATGTAATCAAGTGTAGTGGTGGACAGTATGCAAAATTGTGAGGGAAACCACTACCTGAAAGCCGTATGATGATAATAAATATGAATATGAGTACAGTCTCTCTACAGAGATGATCATATAATAGTACATACGTAACGGAATAATGGTTAAATGAACTGGAAAGGGAAACATAACTCGCAGAAATCTTGTCCCACACAATGATTTGTCCCCTACAAATCTAACATGTCTTGCTTGGAGTCGAAATCTGATCCCTCTTAGGTTAAAAGGCATGAGCTGACTGAGCCACGTAGATGTCCGGTTTGTGATGTAAATTTCTTTCGTCCGGTCAGTAGGCCTATTGTCTCCGTAGTATTTATAACCACGCTGGGAATGTATAAACCCGTGTCAGTGAACTGGATCCCTCGCATGGTGAACATATGCACAGAAGATAATTAAATATCTTCGTGTCGTTTTACCTTCCACTTTATAATAAGTGTAGCTCACTTATTAAAACGATGAAACGTTGCTAATTATATCATTAAGCCTGAATCATCAGCGTCCTCACCCACAGGAATTAGTCTAAACTGGACAGTTCTGACTCGGAGTTAAAATAGGTCCTTCATCTTTTTCTTTCACTTTCCAATTATCTCACTTTATTCTCTCTCTGTCACTCTCTTAGGATTCTAGTTACAGATTTGTTTTATTTTATTGAGTTATTTAGGACGCTGTATCAACATCTCAGGTTATTTAACGTCTGAATGAAATGAAGGTGATAATGCCGGTGAAATGAGTCCAGGGTCCAGCACCGAAAGTTACCCAGCATTTGCTCGTATTGGGGTGAGGGAAAACTCCGGAAAAACCTCAACTAGGTAACTTGCCCCGACCGGGATTCGAACCCGGGCCACCTGGTTTCGCGGCCAGACGCGCTGACTGTTACTCCACAGGTGTGGACTCTAGTTACAGATTATTCTAGTAAATTCTTCATAAGATATGGAATACAATACAAAGAAACGCCGCCAGCCCACGAAATTGTTGACTCTATTATGTAAATTGCACATAGAAATTGTAAATTGACTCACTCTCTCATCGATCCAATGCACTATTTTTAAAATTCATAAATGTCGTGTTCATTAAAAGTGACTGAAGAGAGACCGCGATAAAAAATCACTGCAAACTCTGGTCTGTAATACACTATAAAGTGCAATCACCCCAAACTTGTGAAACTCATACATAACCAGGACCAAGAAACCCTATATGAAGATTTGACACGGTTTTTTTTTTTTTTGTGACTAACAGTCGTTAGCTATAATGTTTTCGACATTTATGACTAGGGAAAAAATTGCCAGACGGACGGTAGACGTGAAATTGTTAATTTTACGTTATTGAAAAAAGCTCCCTTGGAACAGATTGCTTCGGTAGCTTGAAACTGCTTCAGTATTCATTCTAACTTCCTTGAAATCACCCTGTTCTTAGTCTATAAAAAAGTTAATGGTTTTAAAGAAAATAGGAACAGAAAAATTGCTTATTGCAACATATTTAACGTTTGCTATAGACCTATGACAACTAACTTACTCTTAATCAAGATGAGTATGGCTGAAGCCATTGGTCACATAGAGGGTGTCCCATTTATCTTGTGCACCTATTATAACTGTTTTGTTTGCATAGGTATTGGAATTTTTATTTGTGAGGGTTGTGTTAGAACGAGGGGCTAACATGAGTGTACAGATTTTGTGCATGTAACTACATTATGGTACAAGATACACGTGACGTCATCAATTTTTAAAATAGCACTAAATACTTTAATCATGTTACTTTGATTACACAGATTAAGACGAGTTCAAAAATGTATCACAATGTCACCTTTCCAATCAATAACAACAAAATGAATGCCATCAGAATGTGCCGTTTGTTGTGGTGCCCCATTCATCTTGTGCATTAACTTACACAAAACGAAAGACGACTGACGTCCGTACACGTTGTGTGTTGTTTGTTTTCTGTCTTAACATGTAAATAAGCCACAACAACTGTCGATGCCACAATCCACGTACAGTGGCCTGCACGTTCTCCGGACCTGTCGCCACTCGACTTATTCCTGTAGGGAACTGTAAAAGACATGTGTACCAGAATATTCTGACAACACCAGACGACATGCAGCAACGCATTCGACAGGCTTGTGTGTCCATTCAGCCAGCAACATGCGGGGCAGCCATACGGTTTTTCGGAGAACTCCTTCGAATGTGCATTAATGTTAATGGTCACCATTTGGAACATCATCTGTGATTTTCAAAGCATAACATTATCACATTGGAAATACGTTTTTGTTTCGTTTTATTGTTATTGATTAGGAAGGTGACATTGTGATACATTTTTGAACTCGCCTTAATGTGTGTAATCAATGTAACATGATTAAAGTATGTAGTGCTATTTGAAAAATTGATGACGTCACGTGTATCTTATACCATAATGTAGTTACAAGCACCAAATCTCCACATTCATGTTATCCCCTCGTTCTAACATAACGCTCAAAAACGAAAATTCCAATACCTATCCAAACAAAAAAGTTAGGCTATAATAGGTGCACAAGATAAATGAGACACCCTGTATATAACACATTGGCCACCCCCATGTTAAAAACGGTAACTGTGTAAGAGAACAACCACCAGGATCGCCACAGTCGATTGGGAACGATTGCTGGATAGAAGTACAGTTGCTTCATGGAATTCAAATAAGAGCTAAAACGTGACTTCCTATGCAGTAGCTAGACGGCAGCATAATGAAATTGATAAAAGTTGTTGACGTCAAAGCCTATAATGCTGAGCAATCTGTTATACATATATTTGAACAGGGACGAAGCTTAGGAAATTAAGGAACATTGATTTTTACTTCATAATATGTTACAGATGTTGCACATTCTTGATACACTGAACTACCACTTTACACAGCGGCATGCCCGTTAGGTAATTTATATTGAAAGCATAGTCTACAATAAGGATATGTAATTTCTTGGAACAATGTCTGTGTCTATCACACACAAAGCCTGTTGCTCAAACATAGACGTATTAAATAGTCTTTATAGTAGAATTCATTGTAAATTTATGCAGTTTTATTTTCGTAACACTAAAGGCAGAACACTTATTTCGTAAGGATTGTATTCCGATGTTGTCACGCTGTTTCACCGTACTGGCACTCCTCGAATCTGAAATGAATTCACAAACCGGTAAACACATGCGAACATGTTAAGTTGAAAACAGATGATCTACGAAACAAGTTGAATGATTTCTCGTCAATTGGCAGACTCTTTAAAAAAGATCGATGTACGTTTAGTTGAGATGGCACAAATTCTATCGTATCTTTCACGTGTATGACAAAAATTAATTTATTTATCATTTTAGTGATATTCTTGTTTACAGTTCATTTTCTTGAGGTGTTATTTGGAAGACACAAAAATAAAATAATTTAGTGTACGCCAAAACATTAATAGATAACTGGATAATATAGGGGTTCACGACGTTTCGAAAGTTATGTCTACCTTCATCTTAAGCTGAACAAAAAATGGGAGTGATTAGGGTATCCTATTCATTCGGTTCGTTATAACTAGACTTCGAAGTTGAGGCACATTAACTCTGAAGTTAAGTACACACAGAATAATATAGGGCCGTATTCATAGACATTTTTAGCGCGGGCTCCCGGCGGATAATCAGAGAACTAACGTTTTTCGTATTCATAAATCAGTGTTACCGATAAGATATGATATGAATACTGTACAAGTAACCAGTCGATAGCCCGGGCTAGTTTAGCACGCTCGTAGCGCGGGCTAGCGAAATGTCTATGAATAGCATCCATAGTGTTTACAAAGCAGCTGGCAAGGTAGTTCTCTCTCCTCATACACACGTCAGTTGGATGCAGCAATACAGGCCGAGCAAGGAAAGAATTTAATGTTCGTCTAAAGGATAAACATGAAACATTAAGTTGATCAGAATACATTGTATTATCGTCTCTAGGATGTAGGAACATATGTAGAAAACCATAACTTCAAAGAGATATAGATCAGTTGCTTCTGGTATCATATACCACACGTTTCCAATTCAAAGATACAGCACCAACTCTTATCTAGAGGTGGGGAAAAAATAACGTAACAGTAACAGTCCTTGCTTAGAACTCTTCCAAAAGGTAACAGTACCTTGAAATACTACATTTCAAAATAAGTGTTGTTCTGAGCTATAGTACAGTACAAAATACTTGCTGTTACAAAATACTCGTTTCACTTTGGAATTAGGCCTACATTATGACAACGTCTGTTCCACAGAATGGAACACCTTTAGCACTATTGGAAGCAGAAGTGGAAATTCTTTCGTCTCACTGAAATAAATATCAGAAACTAAAGTAAAAGATAAATAGTAAAGATACGAATAACTTCTTTGAAAAAAATATACAGATTATCTCGAAGCTGTTACTGAGTATAGGATTCTATCAAACAATTATTACCATAATGCCTGTATTAAAGTAGGCCTATAGTAACTGCATTGTGAATTTTATCAAAGGAGATGAAAATACATAGGTTAAGTTTTATTTACAAAATTTTCCCATTTTTAGTTTCATTATCAATTCTTGAAATTAAACTAAGTTTTGTTCAAACATGACTGTATTGTTACCTTAGTGAGACAGCAGAAAATGTTGAAGATATTTTATTTACAAAAATAGAAAGGTTATCAATTTTCCTGTTTCATTACAATGAGATTACTACTCTTCATGACGGTATTATGAATTTTAACAAGGTCGAAATTATAGATTTTTATTTACTAATTTTTGGAGAAATTGAACACCATTGTGAACTTGAGCTGGGCAAAAGAGGGAGAATAGGTTAGGTTTTATTTATCATTGAGATTCACTTCGATTTCGTGACAAATTTACAAATAATTATAAATTACATTAAATTTTCTGCTTCGAACAAACCTGATCTACGAATTCAGTTTAGTAGACTATTAGAAAACATTTATTTTGTAAGAATTCACATATCAGCTCATTATGATGTCATACTGCATCACATGGCATTCAGGGAAGTGTAGATAAATATGGTACTGTTTTTTCGGAAGTGTTATTTTGAACCTAGTATTTTCAAGGAACTGGAACAGTTGGAACTGTTACGAGAAAATAACTTTTCTCATCTCTGCACTCGCCTGCGAATTAAAGTTCAATTCAGATGTAATTTGAATGCGAAGGCATATAGTTATAATGATTTTATGCGTAATGACTGACTCATATCGCTGTATTCTTTTATCCCGGTTATTGAATTATGCAGTTATGACAGAAACAGATTGGAATGCAGCACACCTATTCCTGTTGCAAAGGAACACGTCATTCGGTTTGCCCTACTCGATGCGTTATATTCGATTAATATTTCTAAACTTCTGTATGAAGTATAAAGACACTCATTCAACTGTGGAGTATGTGTCGTATAAAAGGTGGGTTTGACATTGATGAACATTGCGGTCTTTCATTCGAATCCCGCTTCGGGCATTTTCGTTCCAATGTAATGTCTTGTGCTGTCATGAATATAGATCCACAGGTCATGCTCATCCCACAGTATGGGAAGAATATTATTAGTACACTCGAGTGCATTGATGGATGGGCACCCCTTCCCCAATGTACTAGTGGCAGATATTGTATTTCTATTTTCTTATTTTGTAATCGATCCTGAAATATAATTTACGTTGTATTTTCTGTTACTCCTTATAAAATATTAATTAAACTGAAACATAAATAAATAAATACATACATAAATAAATAAATAATAAGTAAATAAATAAACAAACAAATAAATAAATAAATAAATAAATAAATAAATAAATAAATAAATAAGTAAATAAATAAATAAATAACTGAATTCATAATCTATAACTAATCTAACTTAAAATAATAAAACTAAATAATCATGAAAGAAAAAAGCGAAGTGATATTACCTTCCAAATAAGTATAGCTCGTGCTTGTAAATACAATAGAAAGAAAAAATCTTAGAATAGACGGGTACTGTCAAAAAAAAAAACAAGAAGAAAAGAAAGAAAAATTGTGGTACTCTACTAACAAACTTCTGGTGGATTGGTCCGAAAAACGAATACTAGCAGTACTACTTTCAAATGTTTTGTGATTTTTTATTAAACATATACTCTGTAGCTATGTAAACTGTCTAAATATTGTAAAGAAATTTAAGAATACTGTGATTATGAAATAATTTTAAGTTCCTTTAAATTCGTAATATCTGTTGTACTTGAAGTTTGTATATGGTTTTATCTATTTTATTTTTAAACGGATTGGGTACGGTATGTCATCACATCTAGCGTACGCCTGACAGACATTAAAATTGAAGGGTTCAGAACCATAGTGGGCCAAGCGTCATTTACTAAAACCGTAGAAAACAGGAGTTAAAATGAAGTTATTAACATAATTCACTGAAAACATATAGCAAGTAATATAAAGTATACACATTAAAACTAAATGATATGTCAATCTTAATTAAACTATGGAATTCACTTAACTTTAACCCTTGCTTTCTCCGGTTTTAATAAATGGCGCTTGGCCCACTATGGCTCTGAATCCTTCAATTGTGATTGAAAAAAGCCAGCAGGAAGGCGACCATTAGGACGTTCAAAATTACGATTACTTGACAATATGGTGAGTGATTTAAATTTTTTTTAAGTGTACAATTAGAAAGTTGCTGTTAAAATAGACAAAATTAGCGTAACATTGTGCAGCCAGCACCAAGAATCTTGCATATCTTGTAATTGCTTCATAGTAATAAATGCGAGATAATTATTTAAATTCTAATAATATTCCGTTTAACAGAATGGAGACAAAACTGAAATGCTGCGGTCAGACATTAAGATAACATAACAGCGCGTCACTTAATAACCTCGCTAGTGTCTACTGCACTCCACTAATGAGGAGTCTGTACCTAATCATCGCCTGGTGGAGGAAGCTCTCGGAGAAGTCTCGGCGTCATATTATCGAAAGAGTGAGTCTATTCGGTGGGATGGGAGTGTATTCAGATTGGCCATTTCCCAATAAGAGTCGGCTGAGCTATGCATCACCATTGCTGACAGAAACAAAGATGTGGGGGAAGTATCAGAAGGGGAAGTGAGCAATAAAAGAAAGAAAACTGCAGAAATATCCCTCACTGGGTCACGCCCGTCACTGTGGTATTCCTTTCCCATACACATTATTATAGAGAAATCATTTCCGTTCTGTAACGGTTCGATTGCGAGATGTATCTGTCTTCCTGCCTACCCATTCATCTATACCCCTTCTTCCCACCCTTTCTCTTTACCTCTCCCCATTTTGATGGCTGTATTTGTAGGCCTGTATGTGTGTATGTATGTATGTATGTATGTATGAATTACTTTTATATAGCAATGATGACAACTAACCACCGGCGTAGCTCAGTTGGTAGGCGCGCTTGCCTGCTGATCCGGACCTGCGCTCAGATGTGTGTTCGATTCGCGCTTGGGCCGATTATTCGGTTAGGTTTTTCCGAGGTTTGTCCCAACTGCATGGAGAACGTCAGGTTGTTGTTCTTTAGTCAACTGTAGGAAGGTAGGTCTGAATCTCACAAGTGATACCAACAAGGCACCACTTATGAGACAACTAGGCCAGGAGATAATGGGGTAGGTTGGCCATTTCCAAACTACAGTTAATTCTCGGCCTCACCTCGCCAAATACATTAAGATTGGGGGCCTGGAAGGGTAATTAAAATTGTCAACGAAGAAGGAAAACGCCTTTGTCCACTGTGCAGAGAAAAGGACTCCTATAGACATATTTTATTACAGTGTGTCGAATTGGAACATGTACGGAGAAAATATCTACCATCCTCGATGCTAAGTCAGAATAGGAGATTCGCTTGCATGTCTTAACCTCGTGGAGAATAGAGAATACGAACAAAAGACTGGATTGTTCCTCTTGAAGGCGAGACAGATTAGAACTTCAGCTGTTGAAGTTTGTGATGCGAACTGACGAAGGGATAATGGTATCTACCCAATTATACACTTTTATATCTGTTTTTGGTTAGGATATATTATATAATGTGTTTTGTTGTCCCATTTTCATTTTAATAGGTGAGGGGGGTGAAACCAACAAAGTAGGACTTGTTTTAGGTACAAAGCACGTACGGTCAGAAGACCCGTGCATTGGATTTTAGAGAAAATTATGATAATATAACATCTGTATGTATAATATTACTCAATAAATCCATGTATCTATCTAGTAATAGCATAGCTGTTGTTAAATAATCAAAAAGAGATAATTACAACTGACGAGTGTCGAAACAAAAGAGTTTTGGAAGCAACCGCTGAAAAGTGGAACGCCTATTTAAATATATATATAGTCTTTGGCGAGAGATGTATGTGTGTACTGTATGTGTGATTTATTCCTTAAGTTTACCACTATACTTATCTCAATTTATAAGCGATAATATAATCAATGGCGTAATGGAGGAATGATGACAGGGATAGCAGAGGAACTCCAAGAATAGTTTCGCTGAAACCGTGTTGTCTACCATAAATTCCATTTAGACTCTCCGTGACATGATCTCCCGTCACTATAGCCGACGTAGTAATCGTACATTTAAATAGAAACCTTAAATAGTCTTAAATTATTGTAGTACAAGAAACCGTTGTTCTCCTGCACTTTCATCTCTTCAAATTCTGCAATGTAAGAAGTTGCTGACCTAAACAATAATGGCTTTCTTGCGAAGAATATGTGAAGAACTAATGTAAAGTATCGAGTAACGAGAGTTGTATGTCTCTGAAAAGGCTGAAAGGCAGGCTGCATAGTACATACGTGAAGGAAAGAAAACATCTCCGATAAATTAAAAATGAAACGGGGAGAGGGTTGTGAAGGTGTCATATGTGATGCATCGCAGCTTCTCTTTACTTGAAGACAATGGCGGGTCGTGGGCTTCATTGTCGGCTGTTTTATTATGGAGGAAGGGGGATATTTCTTCATGAATCGAACGCCAGAGAGAAGATTTCCAGAGCGAAGTTTTGTTGCCGATTTACTGCTGCTATCATGTAGGAAGCTGACTGTGTTCCTGAGTTGTATTTTTTAATTAAAAATGCGTCCCTCAGTAATGGAAGACTTGGCTTTTGTCTGTGTAAATGAATTTATCAGTTTATTAAGCTAACAGTTTATGACATCTTATTTCCCATCCTTATGAAACAAAAGTCAGATGGATTGAATACTATTACCCTATTGCACAAATAACGGTGAATGCAACACAAGACTCTATTCTACATGTCTGCAAAGTCTCAAAGGTGTTAAACGATTGGAAACCCTCCTAATTACGTCATAATTAAAGGTCAGTGCTCTTGAATAGTCAGTTCTAAAGCAATTTTTCTCCGTTATGATATTTTGTGCAATTCTCTTCATCCAAATCTTCTACAATTTTGTAGCTGAGAAGCCGAATATTTTTCTGTATATCCACTATACCATACTATAAATTTTGTGCATGATTTTTTTCTGTCCAACTTAGTAACGGTTAGCACATCTAACTGTGAAACTAGCGGATCTGGGTTCAAATCCTGTTGGGACAAGTTACCTGGTTGGGTTTTACAAGGTTTTCCCTCAACCAATTGAAGAAGAATTGCAGGGTAACATTCGGAGTTGGACCTCGGACTTATATCGGCATCATCAATTCAAATATCACCATCATCCATACCATAGCCGGGTTCACGGCTAGGTCGTAAAAAACTGTCCAATATTTAAAAAAGAAAAATATATATAACATGAACAAAAGAGTAGTTCGTAGGGCACTGAAGATGACGCCGCACCAGCGTCGAAACAGGTAGACTACATAACCTGTTTAAATTAGAACACTTTTAACGGTTAAACTATTATAGTTTCAAATTTTGAACAAAAGAATTAAAAAAAAATATGAAATTTGTGTGAGTAGAATTTTGAAAATTTGCCCCTCCTCTTTTTTTTTTTTTTTTAAATTGAATAACTGAAAAAGTAAGTGTATGATGAAAGTCAAATTTTGGTAACTCTGTTAAATTTCTAGGATATACATGTATACCAAGAATAAAAGGTTTTATACACACACACACACACACACACACACACACATATATATATATATATATATATATATGAGTTCTCGCCATCCTCACTGAATAATAAAGACTACTATTTTATGTTGGTAGTCAACAAGTAGATAGCTATTAATTTGAGAAAAATTCGTTCCGGCACCGGGAATCGAACCCGGATCCCTCAGCTCTGCGCGCTGAGCGCTCTTTCCAATTGAGCTCGATTCCCGATGCCGGAACGATTTTTTTCAAATTAATAGGTAAAAGATTTTATCTTCAAATTGTAGAAAATTTCATTTTTTGTACAGCCCTACTTTAAATATTATTTTATTTTATCTCTTTACTGAATGTATATCATATATCTGTACAAGTATCTGCAAAGAAGTTAGCTGTATTCCTATAAGTTCCTGTGAAACAAATATCTTGAGATAACTTAGGCCTATTAAATGGTAGAAATGAGGTGTTCCCTGGAATACTGGAATAACAATTTAACGTATGTTTCGATGCTTTTCCGTTTCCAGCACATATTGAATCCATAATAACACATCTCCTTCCTAACGAAACATAATTTCCCTCCAATAAACACAGCGTCCTGCGTCTTCTAGAAACATTTGAATGTCGTTCTACGCAATGCTGTTGTACGAGATCTAAAATGTTTGATGTTCTGTATTTAATTTTTTTAAGTTGGTTATTTAACGACGCTGTATCAACTACGAGGTTATTTAGCGTCGATGAAATTGGTGGTAGCGAGATGGTATTTGGCGAAATGAGGCCGAGGATTCGCCATAGATTACCTGGCATTCACCTTACGGTTGGGAAAACCTCGGAAAAAACCCAACCAGGTAATCAGCCCAAGCGGGGATCGAACCCGCGCCCGAGCGTAACTTCAGATCGGCGGGCAAGCGCCTTAACCGACTGAGCTACACCGGTGGCGCTCTGTATTTCAAATTCAAGATTTTCCGGTTAAGTTTTTGTTCCAGAGAACGCCTTAATTATTATTGGGAATACGAAAATACCCAGAGGAAATCTACCCCAACTTCACTTTTGTTTTATATAAATTCTCACCGAGATTTCAACCCAGTTTCAAGAGCAAGAAATAGTTCATATCTCTTATCTTGCAGGCGAATAAATAAGTTAAATGATAAATTAAAACATTACGTATCGATCATTATCTCCACAGGATGATTCCTTAACTCGTCTCACACAGTTTATTACGCATGATAGCGGGCGTTGTGTCGGTTGTAATCGCTGCTTGTAATTCAATAACAGCGACTCATCCTGCTCTTTCGTTCCATGTGATATTAATCAAGCTGGGCAGAGCAAGGGAGCGCTGCTAAAGAAAGGAACAAGACACAGGCTCCCTGAAATGAGGCACTTATTTTAAATTCCTAAACAAGCTACCTATTCCCTGGGGCGCCCACCCGCGGGGACAGACGAGTAATCGAAATGTAGGGGTCCATCGTCTCCCCCGATTTCTATATGAATCAGGGCTGTCAATGGAAGCTGAGCTAGGAGAGAGTGTAGGCGCCTGAACAACTGCAGTCTATTATCGTACATTATCATCATTAGTGACTCCGCAATGAATTAACACGTTTACTTCAGTTCTCGCTTTCGAATAGACTAGTTATATAATGTTCAATGTCTTCGACTTCTCAGCTTAAATTCTTTCGAAAGTAAAGTGAAACCGTGCGTCCCGTATCGTAGATCTCTTTAGAACTCTGTCCCCGAACAAGACAGCTCCAAGGAAAGTTTATCGACAGGATGTTTCTCACATAAAGTTGTCTGTTTTACAGGCATATTTGTTTGAGGGATAGTATTTCAATTTAGATCTTTATCTGTAGGACAAAGCAGGAAATAAAGTAAAACATGTGAAGACGGGTACAATAAACTACTATGAGTGAATAACTGCTTTGAGTATTCATAGTTTTCTGCCCAAGAGCAGGTTTTTCACTGCAAACCCAGCTTTTTCCAATATTCCTTCTTTTCGGCCTTCCTCTTAGTCTCCGCATAGGTACGATCCTCGTATCTTAATGTTGTCTATCATCTGATATCTTTTTCTGCCCCGAACTTTTCTCCCGTTCACATTCCTTCCAATGCACCTTTCAGTAGGCAGTTTCTTCTCAGCCAGTGACCTAGCTAATTTATTTTTCTCTTCCTGATTAATTTTAGAAATTAATCGGGATATATTAATGATCTTCTGAAGCAAGAAACGGGCAGAAAGATTGTTCAGAAGGAATCTTTTTAAAGTGATTTCACTCTTGCGTATTATTAGTATTAACGTAATTATTTTGATCTGATGCGTAATGAGTTTAACACATAAGAAATGTTAAGATGATACACAGAGTGCATTTCATAGCGTGTTTTGGGAAACCCATTGATTTAATTCCCTATATGCTGTCAATTTAAATGAGCAGTGTATTATAATAAATGATTGAAAGAATTTGTTTTATCCTTCAAAAATTCAGAAATTTGATCCGCAAAATGTAACATTTAAAAATTATTTTCAGAACAAAAAGTTACATTTGTTCAGATCAAATTTTTGCATATTTAAAGCACAAAACTAAACTTCCTTCAATCATATATTAAGATAACACACTGGAAAAACTGAAATTCCTTCAATCGTATATTATCATAATACACTGCTTTCTTAAATTAGGCCTAACTGAGTATACTGGGAATTCAGTCAATAACTTTTTCCAAAATATGATATGAAATATTTTACATAAAATATTTTTTTTTCGAAAAGGAAACAAAAAAACGAGCAGAATTGTATTAAACGTTTTTATTTGAAATATCTCAAAGAATAACTCTTTGAAATTAATGACAAGACTTATGGCTTATTCTGCATAGGTATGCTACCAAACTTATAGGCCTACACGTGGTACAGAACTCAATAAACTGAAAATTTAATGACGTTTTCTTCTACCTCACACTTCAGTTTTAATGTAATAAAACATTAATCTTCTTTTTCTACTTCATATCCAGGATTAGGCATATCTGCCTGTTCCGGTTCCACCATCGGTCTCCTAACATTTTTTATTCCCAGAGAAATATATTTCATATTTTCTTCGGGATTCCCTCTCGGGGCATTCTCCCTACATTCTCTTTCCATTTATTTTTGTACTGAACTACTTTCTCTCCAATCGGTTGTACTCTCAGTTCTGCACTTGCGCTCTACGTAAGTCTTATCCTTTTCTTATCCGATCTTCTCTTGAACAAACTTTTGCTGATTTGGGAAATCTCATTTCTGATGTCTCTATTTGTCTCAGGTCTTTTTGTATTGTCGGCAACTGCTTTCCGAACTGCAACACATTTAAATAATTACATTCACTTTTTTCGTTATCTATGTTCGATTCAAATATCTGGCCGTACTTGAAGCATCTGCTATATGCCGAAGGATATATTTATATCGACAGCCTTAATATATTCACTTCTCGAAACTGGCAAGAATAGCATACATAAGTATTAGACATTAACAGTACAAAAACCTTACATTAAACCTGAAGTTTAATAGTTTATTTACATTTAACAGATAAAATCAGTAGCAGTTAAAGTTATGTATTGCCTCTTTTTTTCTTTCTAATTTCAATACCAGATTACGTTGTTGCACTCACTCATAAGCTGTGCAAAAAACGTACGTTATTCTTCGAAGCTGATTGGACGAACTATTCTGTTGATACTCACCGTTACACTGCTCGCTCTGCTATGATAGACATTCAACCCTTTTCCCCTTATACAGCTGTTGTTCCTAATATTAATCTATAGGCTTACATAGAAGAACAGAATAAAATATAGGCCTACATAATATAGGCCTAAATAGACCTGTGTCGACGTCATCTAATATAATCTTCATTGATTTTCCGGGACGCCTTTATAATTTGTAGAAGGATTGTTTTATTATTCATTCGATAAACTTGTTATAACCAATTATTTTTGTATTTTTGAATTCTTTACATAAATTATGTCATATTTAATCCTTTTAAAATATATTTACTTTTCTTATGATCAAAAAATGTTTAACGTACTCTTTTTCGGAAAAAATGAATGTCTGCTATATGTAATTGTTATATTTTTTAATCAGTGTCGAGATTTTACTGCCATATAATGGCGTTGGTAGAGCCAAAATTTTGTATATTCCTAATATTAAAACTTTTCGTACAGAGTTGAAATTTAATGTGTTGTTCAGAATTCTTTCATGCAAAATTTGTACAAAGAAGTTAAATTTATTTGGTTAAAATATATATTAGATAAAAGATGAAGATACCAGTATTAAAATAAATCCATTTATAGAATGCAAAAAACTCTTGAACACGAGGAAAAAAATTAAAATTCTACAAAGTTGTGGCAATTTCTTCCATATTGCTGAATTCTATACCCCCACGAAAGATATAAGAAAAAGTTGAAATAATAGAATAGGAGTTCTTGTAAATGCTGGATACATATCTGTAGAAAATTAAGTATTCTAAAGCTATCAGTAACAAACTTTTTATCGATTATTTCAAGACGACGTAAAAACTACACATTTATCTAGAATCAATATAAATGGTAGTAGCGAGAGAAATCGGAGGATTCGCTAAAGGATTACCTGACATTATTATTAGACTTGGGTGAAATCTTGAAGAAAACAACTCAAGTATTCATTCCAAACGGGATTCGAACCTAAGCCTAAGCGCAGCCTGGAAGCACGGATCCTCTAGCTATTTTAGATCGCAACCCATAGCTATTAAAAAACTAAATAGGTCTACTTTTAAATTATCACACTAAGTAACAAAATAGAAATAAACATTTAAAGAAGGAATTGAAAGAACGACTCACGTCAATACATAGAAAGTAATAATCAATTTACAGTTGTTTTAAGAAGTGTAACTGTCGAAAATCAGTGACACCGAAGCAGGCACATTATTACTATGATGATGATGATAATGATTATTATTATTATTATTATTATTATTATTATTATTATTATTTCATTGTAATCAGTATTACATCGATGCCAATATTTGTAATATTATTGCGTTCCGCTGCACCCGTTAGAAATAAATATAAAGTAATTACATAATTAAAATAGGACATTTGATCCGGGGAACATACGTGTTTGATAGTAGAAGGATAAGTCGTTTATTATGTTACTTAATTTAAATTGTATTAAAGAAATTAAAATGCGATCATTTTGATCCAGAGATCACTCATTTGGTCATACAAATTATTTTAGGAAATACAGGAAACGAATGCCTATCAAGTTTTCTGTGCATAAGAAGCTATTTTAATCTTACCTGTCCTCGATTCACTCAGAAGTTACTGTAATAACATTATAGCATTATGCCCATGTAGAGAAACTACACTATCCAATGGTGAATTAATAATTAATTATACAAATCGGTTAATATAGCTTCCGATATTACTTCATACAAACATAGAAACATTCTCTGTAGGCTTTGTTTCATAGCTTTCGATTGTTGTTGTCCAAGACCCCTTATAGACGAAGTCATTTGTTTTTATTTCATCACACCGCCTTAGATGGCATTGTTATTGTAATTTTGAAACTCATTTATCTCATTAAATATCAGTCCTATCAAAATGTTGCATGTAATAAAACTTATCGGAAATTAATTTTAAAGAAGCTTTTGTTATGTAATATTTTTCACGAAAATTAATAATAAGGGAGATATTTCGATTTATTTAATTCAAGCCCTTCTAAATAAAATATTTTGAATGCCATATAGCCTAAATTCTAAGTTGCAACGAACTTAATTTATATTCCAATTTTCATATAAATCGGTTCAGCCATTATCACGTGAAAAGGTAACAAACATCCAGACAGACAGACAGACATACATACAAACAAAAATGTCAAAAAAGCGATTTTCGGTTTCAGGGCGGTTAATTATATATGTTAGAACCAATTAATTTTGGAAAATCGAAAATTACCAGAACAATTTTGGCTACAGATTTATTATTAGTATCAATGTTTTGTGTCGGAAGTGTTATTTACGTAAAACATTCCAATGAAGTAAGATAATACACAATAACCAATGCCTCGAACAAGTGCAAAATTTCAATTATCTGGGTTGTGAAATATCTTATCAAAATGAAAAAGATGTGAACAAGAAAATGATCAAATTTACACAAATTCTAGGAATAATAAACAATACATTAAAAGCTAAATTAGTACAAAAATCTACAAGAATAAAAATATATAATACACTAGCATTACCCTCCCTTTTATACGGAAGCGAGATTTGGACATTAAAGAAAAAAGACATGAACAGAATCAAAGCAACGGAAATGAAATTTTTCAGGACAGCAGGATATACTCTTTTAGACCGAAAAAAGAATGAAGACATTTTAGAACAATTAGAAGTAGAGTCAGTAGAAGAAAAAATCAGCAGATACAAATTCAATTGGCTAGATCATGTAAGAAGAATGGAAAATTCAAGAATCCCAAAAATTATTATGCAATATAAACCTAGAGGACATCGTCGACCAGGAAGACCTTTAAGAAGACTGCTAGATGGGGCCGAAACAGGTCTAGAGAGGCCTAATTCGTGAAAGATGATGATGATGATGATGATGATGATTATTCCAATGTTACTGCATTCCAATATGGACCGAGTGTAAGCAGTCCTTTTCGTGAACAGAACTGCATTGTGCCGTTTCCCATGCGCAGGTAACATTCTCTATACGCTGTTTAAATGGCATGCCACTTAATCCTTCGTTTCCCCTCCGCGTTTTAAGAACCATCTGAGTGCCGTGCACACCCCCCCGAGCTCCCTTACTTCCAAACACACACCACCAGAAGTGCACTTCTCACAAGAGGCAGGAATTAGTTGTTCATTCCTATCTGTCGCGTCTCATGAAATGTCTGAGCAGGGCTCAAGAATATTGACGCGGCCATTGGAATGTCAGACGAAGTGGTGACCTTTCTTGAAACAATGCACCGGAATCACGTCGAATAAAATCGCAGAAGGAAATGTGAGGGCAAAGTACATTCCGATATCCATGGGAAATTGTACACCTTTCCAATTCATTTTCACAGTCAATTTTTTAATTAAATATTTAATGTAACCGCAGTGAAATTCCTGGAACTGTGTTACTGGAAGACGACAGTATTTCGTATAAATGAAGGAAATGTCAGCAAGTCATTCTGAAAGAATTTTGAAAGCTGCGATTTTGTTTTATTAGTCTTACTCATTTACAGTGATTCAACTATTGAATGTCTCCTAAAGGTCATTCTTTCATAATTAATTAATGTCATCTTGAAGCTACAGTAGTATGGGAAATATCATCTATCGTAGAAACGTGATATAAGAAAGATTACGAGCGAATTTAACCACTTTGCAGCTTTGACTGTCTTTTTTATGTTAAATTGTTACTTAAATTTTCGGGGGAGCAGCACACTATCTTATAAAGTTATTTTTAAGCAGATAATAGCTATGTTTATTATAAAGAGAAACTTATGGCACTCAAGAAGGTCGTATACCATTCCAAAATTGTAATAAAATGTCAAATTATGGAACGGAAAACGGCAGATATCGTAGGAAATACAGTATATGGATATCCTAATCCAAAACTAGACGAAATTGCGATTTGTACAAACGCTAATAAAACCTGTAAATTCCAACCAATTGTGCTAATTCTTTCAGAAAGTATTAAATACGTGTTTCTACACCAGTATCTACCATAAGTTTCGATCTCCGACGCCAAGAAAATAATTTGTAAAAATTTATTTTGCGTGATTTATAAGTATGAAAACATAAATAAAAATTACAAATCTTTACAGATTCTTCTAATTTCTTAAAAAGATGTTAAATTCATGTGTCTGCAAACATAATATCTATCAAAAGTTTCATGGTCCCTTGCAGAGAAACATAAGTTTGTTAGTATAATGGTATATTCTAAAGTTTAAAATAAATTAAAAGAGAAATTTAAAAAGTGATCACAACAGCTAATACACAAGTGGTATCAATACATACATTTGAACATAACTAAAGAATATCAAACTGCTTCATCAATATTGAAAAGTGCACATCTCAGACAAAATTAAAACATCCCTTTCTGGCAGTGTGCATGGCATACATTCAGTATGAAAGATTCCAGTTTGAACAATTTTTGTGAATTTTGCAATGTTGTGAGGAAAATTTTTGTTATTTCCGCTTAGATTTTAACTTCGACCTATGTGTAGTGATGTAAACAGTGTGGGAAACTTTAAATCGAGAAATTTTCTCGTTATTAACCAATTTTTGTGGCTTACTGATTTTGCTGAGTTTTATAAATTGTAAAGACCCAGAAATAAAATTTGGGCCACCTGAATTTTCCAAGTTCCACTTATAACATACTGCGCATGCTCAATAAGCACTATTATAGGTCTAACTAGAACTTGGAAAATTCAGGTGGCCCAAATTTTGTTTCTGGGTCTGTACGTATACATTCATAAATTTTCCTAAAAATTTTCTTCTTGGTAAACAATTTTTGACTTATCTATTGTGCTAAGTTTTATAATTGTATTGATATAACGAAAATACAAAATTTCATTGTGACTCCCGGTTTTTTTTAAGTACGAATATGTTAGGAAAAGAAAATTGCAATCATATGAGATATTCGAATAAAGAAAATTTCATCCAGAAAACTGGAATCTGGAAAGGTTCCCAAAATGCTGGCTGCGTTTCCACGTTGGATGGGTATACCTATTCGTTGCCGTAGATAATTGGTGCAGCGAGGGTCTCCAGTAACAGTCACCAAACTTCTACCAGTTTCGGAAACCAGGTCTTTTGCTTCTTTACACCAGGAGCCTATTGTTTCGACAGCAAAGACGATGAACATGTAATTGTCCACTAGATGTACGTATTAATGACGTTTACTGCGTACGGCGGATTCTGCTGCAGAGCTTGCGATTTTAGAAGTTGATGGCAAGTGGGATGGAGCTAAGATATCCAAGGTATAACTATAAATTTTCCTGAAAACTTTCCTCTTAGCAAGAAATTTTTTAGCGTATTGATTTTCTAAGTTCTGTAGATACATCACCCACTTTTTATCTTTACCGGTAGATGAAATAATTGCTGCTCCGATATATAACACATTTTTGTATTATAACAACAAATTATTTTAGAATTTTGTTAAAGGTATACATCATTCTCACGTGCAGCAAAATAATGTTATGACAATTTAGATTAGATCTGTAAGATTATCAGAATATGATATTCATCAGCGCTTGTTTCTTAATCAGTTTGAATGTTATAGTAAAGCAAATGTGACAATGGCGCTGTTTGGAGTTAGTATCACACAGCCATCAAAAGTTGGATAACACAACTTTCGTTTGATAAGCTGGTGTATAATGAGAACACTGTTATAACACACTGCGTATTTCAGTAAGCACTGGAACTTGGAAAATTTAGGGTGCCCAAATTTTGTTTCTGGGTTTGCACAGTTCAGTTCTTCATTGATTACTGTACGAGGGTTCATACGAGCATTATTAAAACTTTGGCCGTTTTTTCTCCAGAATAAAAGCTTTTGCAGAAGACGCATGAATTAGAGAGCTATTTGAAAAGAGCTATGCAATCGAACCTGCGATCTTCAGTACCTAGATCTCCGCCAACTGCAGCAGCTCAGTGTAAATGACGTAAGAAGATAGAAGAATGCCTCACTGTTATTAGGTATAAGCATTCTCGAATTATAGAAAAGAATTTTGACAAGCCTCAAGTAGGAACCAGCCGCCTACCGTAAACATGGCTGTAGGATCTTCTGTATACTCTCTCACTCAGCCACTACAAGCTCCCCCAAATACTTCAAATTATTTAGATGCATTTCCAGCTACCACCACCTACTTAAATGCCAGACACGCCCTGTTAAGAAATCTATTGTTAGAACAGGATTTGCTTTACGGAACTTAGAGAAGTTAAACGCACGCTTGTTGAAGTGAACTTCTTGTTACAAGTGTATTAATACTATACGAAATAAAATACAGATATTCTGAAGTAATGTAAAGAAAGATGAATCTGAATCTCCTGCTGTCGACACCGTATTTTCCGAGAATCGTCATAGGAAATGTTAGCACTGAAAGACGGAGTGAGAGGTCTTGGGAATTTACGATGTGTCAAGAAGTTCCTTTCTTTAACGGTCATAACTCAAATACCTATACAAAGGCGACTGCGACACTGTGCATAATATCGACTACAATTAAATTAATCATACGGACGGAACTATCAATGCCTTTTGAAGCAAGAGAATTCATGATTTCGGAATACAATAAAATTATTTATTTCGAAATCCAGTTCTTACTTCTGCCTGACTGCTTACTATGTGATCTCCAATAGCTTGGCAGAACTGAATTCCATTTCTAAAGTGTCAGTACTTCTAAGGTAAAATCTACGATGCCTTAAAACTTTAGAAAATTTAATATTGAAGGTAACGATTAAGAAATTGAATATTTCTTTAAGGATAGATAAAAGATCCTAGACTATGTTGTTGATGTAGGTCTTTACGGGGTTAGGTATAGCTTACAGCAGTAATTTTTTTTTTTAATATTCAACATTTTTTTCCACCATTACTGTCTCTTGTACAATAATGAAAATTGGTATGTGTAAAACACTATCCTTCAGCTATATTAAACAAATATTTTTACGATTTAAAAAA
Source organism: Periplaneta americana (assembly GCF_040183065.1). Classification (NCBI taxonomy): domain Eukaryota; kingdom Metazoa; phylum Arthropoda; class Insecta; order Blattodea; family Blattidae; genus Periplaneta; species Periplaneta americana. Next base: position 71,860,517 of record NC_091131.1, on the reverse strand, counting down.
AATTATATATATATATTTTTTTTTTTCAAAATTCGAAATGGTGGCAGTTTACTGTGCAGTGATGAAGCGTTTCCCTCACAACTCATAAACTTGTTAACTTTTTCATATTTTTTTTATTTTATTGGGTTATTTTACGACGCTGTATCAACATCTAGGTTATTTAGCGTCTGAATGATATGAAGGTGATAATGCCGGTGAAATGAGTCCGGGGTCCAGCACCGAAAGTTACCCAGCATTTGCTCGTATTGGGTTGAGGGAAAACCCCGGAAGAAACCTCAACCAGGTAACTTGCCCCGACCGGGATTCGAACCCGGGCCACCTGGTTTCGCAGCCAGACGCGCTGACCGTTACTCCACAGGTGTGGACACTTTTTCATATTCTCTCTCTTTTATTTTATTGCTGAAACTCATGTTTACAATATCATGCTCTTTCAAGCACATTCCTTAATAAATTATATATATATATATTGTGTTAGAAAAAAGTACTCATATTTGACTATTTTTTAAAATGAATTTATTTTTTATCAGGCAATCTATCAAAGGTAGAAAAGTGATCTTGCATCATATTGTAGATATGACATGCATAAATACACACAAAATATTTCATCACAGAATGTTGGATAGTTTTTTAGTTATGTGGGAAAAGCCTCATCACTGCACAGTGAACTGAATTTTGAAAACAAAAATGTAAATCATTTTTTTTAAATCGTAAAAATATTTTTTTCATATAGCAGAAGGACAATGTTTTACATATACTAATTTTCATTATTGTACAAGATACAGTAATGGAGGAAAAAATGTTAAATATTTCCAAAATGTTACTGCTGTAACCTGTACGTAACCTCTTAAAACATTCCAGTAAAAGAATTATGAGAAATTTAATTAATTGTTGATTTTATTATGTAAATGTTTTACGGTTGTAAAAAAATATGCAAATTTGATGTTATTTTTACATGTAATTATTAGCTATTTTAATATTCTGAACAGTGTTTTATAAAGTGTAATGTATGTACCTATATGAAACATGAAAGGTTTAGTTCAGTTAGCTTTTATAGTAGCTGAGATCTATAAAAATGAATTTCACTAAATTTTTGGAAGCCAATGGTGCACCTCCCTCCTTAAGTGAAAGATTTCGTTACAGATTTGTTGACTCACCCTTCCGCATGGACTTACGCCACAAATGACTTTTAAAGTAGAAATTATCTATAAGAATATGCATTTTCTTGTGAAAATATGAAGATACATCAACATAACATTTTCCATAAAAGAAACCTCGATGTTGTCACTCATTACATAACAGGCTCGATGTAAAACCATTGGTAAAAATATAATTTTCACAGAATACCACTTTTTCATACGCTACAGAATAGCTATTACATGAAACACGCATTTTCAACGCAAATCCGGCTCTCGTAACATTATTGTAACACAATATTCAGCCTCTTATGAGTCTTTGTTTCTTTTGTTGCAGAGAGTCTGTCAAGCTACGTCAGCTCACCGATGGCATCCATTTCATCCAACTCATATACGGCGCAGACAAAGACTTACGTGACTGCGAGTTTTTACGCCAGAAGAAAATAGTGCGAGACTTCCTCGAAAGTTTCAGGAAAGACATTGAACGGGCAAAGATGTCGAGCACAGAATCTGATACATCTGAAGATGAACTAGGGGGTGACATTTATTCATTCCGAAATGTGACATTCCAAATCCTCGATAACGGTGTTCCACTGCCGTCCGACATCGCAGAGTGGTTAGACTTCGAATCTCTGAAACAGCAATGCAAAGAGAACCATCGAGAGATGAAGAAACTTCTCAGACAAACGCAACACGGTACGGAGGAGCAGAAGAGGCACGCCAATAATCACTTAGAGAGGTTCGTATAACTCTCCCTTCCGAAGGGAGTCTTTGTGTGCTTGTGAAATCTAAATCCTTAAAATGTAACAGCGATGCCATTGATTCTCACTTTGAAGAGACTTAAAATTGCTTAACATCTCCCCTCCATTAGAATAATGTTAATGTTAAATGTATGTAAAGAGATATTAAGCTTTTGTAATGATCATCTTTAGGAAAATATCCGGATATTGTTATGCCTATAAATTAATAATGAATCCATCATTTCCAAATATAACGTATTTTATTTACAGAGTAGAAGTGATGTGGAAACGGTGCATTGCTTTATTGTACAGAGCGCGGCAAACAAAACTTGACCCTGGTAACGTGCTCGCTATTTTTTACGACTACGGCCTCTCGTTGTGGGAATACCAACGAAGTTGACAACTGTCTGTTAATCTGAATCCAGTTGCGTCTCACCGCAGACTGGAATCACTATGCCTCCTTGCTTATTAATTCCTGATGGCGAGCGAGGTAACAAGCACATTTCCAGGGTCAAGTCTTGTTTGCTGCGTTCTGTATCATTTCATACTCTGGAATAACACCAAATTTTTGCAAGGAAAATAACGTTATTGTAACTGAAGCCAATTTTTATCACTCTTTCAACAACAAACTTCCTATTATTTATTTTATTCTACTTAAATTTGTAAATTAATTCTCACACAAAATATTTTATAAAGGGTCATATGACTTAATAAATCCTGTACTTAAATTGTTGACAGTTTCATACCACAAACGTTGTCTTTAAATCTTTTAACGTTAAAAATGACTTAATTCCAGAAGGCTTTTAATAATTAAAGGCAATAGAAACATAGACACAAGATGATCACTATTTAAATGTGTTAAGTAACCTACTAATATTAATTTCCATTAATTTTTCATTTTTAAGCTCGGATAACAGCAGTAATATTCTAACTTAAAGAAATCGGTGCTTATGCCATTATGTTGTGATGATTATATGTGTGGAATTAATATTAACAAAAAATGTGCTCTTCTTACAAAAATTCTCTTCACCTCAACAAGTTACACCACAGTATCACGTGATAGTATGTAGCATGCCAAAGTACGTAACAAAAACATACTAAAGGTTGGTCCACAATAAATCGGTAACGGGAACGACAACGAGAATGAGAAACATTGTTAAAATAAGTGTATTTAAATGTGAGCATTCATAATTAATTTTCACGTTCCCGTTCCCGGGCTCCGGTAAATTCTCGTTAATTGTGAATGCTCACATTTAAATACATTTATTTTAACAATATTTCCGTTCTCGTTCTCGTTGTTGTTTCCGTTCCCAGTTTATTGTGAACCAGCCTTAACTTGCAGTCAACAGACTTATTAAATGAAAAGTATTATTTAAAACTTTCACATGTTTAAATAGACGATACAGTTTCTTCTTAAGAATTAATTATCTCAAATAAATGAATTCGAAATTATCTTAAAACAATGGACTTAGTAAATCACGCTATTGTGTGGTGTAATTTATCATTTCCTATTACGCAGAGGGAAAGGTATTTGTGTTTATGTTAATACACAAGACCTCCAACATGATCTCATTCACAGACTGCAAATTGAAATATTATGCAACCAGACTTGTTCTCTCAGCTATTTATTTAAATTACGATGCAGAGAGATGCATGGTTTTATAGCATGCCTTATTTGTAAGCTGAATGAAGTTCATGTTACTGAATGCTGCTTGTAAATATGTTCAACAGCAGCCTTAATACAAAATTACTCATTATATTCTTTCTACAGAAATATAAAATCAAACACATTCAACAGTATGAATATAATTTCTCGTCTTACATCAGGATGTAGCAAAATCTGACGCCTTCATAGCAGTGGTACATGTTAGAAATATACAGTAAATATTTAGTTGCATAGAATGAAACTAATTTTAGAAGATGAGGAAAATACAATTGAGTGCAAACGAAAACTGAGATAAAATAGAAGGAAGGAAGCAACGATTGGTCATCAGTGAGAAGAGGTTATGTTTTGAATTTCTTGCATTGATGAAAATGTACTAGGAAATTAGAACGTTTTGAAGGTTGATGTGCCAAAGTACATATGATATTTCCATACAGGAATTCTGCGTTATCATATGATGAAGGATCGGTGGAGTGGAGAAAAATTCTCTCCGGCACCGGGATTCGAACCCGGGTTTTCAGCTCTACGTGCTGACGCTCTATCCACTAAGCCACACCGGATTCGAATGCCGATGCCGGATTGAATCCTTTCAGTTTAAGCTCCACCTCTTAGTTTTTCCTTTAGTGGCAAGCCTGTCGCATCGTGTCACAGATGTGTGACAGAGTGACAATGTCAACACACTAATGTGCAGAGGTACACTCATTACGAGTGACTAAGTGGCCGGGATCCGACGGAATGAGTGCCGTCTTAAATCACTAAGTGATTATATATGCATATCATATTATAGCAATGTACCGAAGTACATGTGATATTTCCATGCAGGATTTCTGCGTTATATGGCGAAGGATCGGTGGAGCGGAGAAAAATTCTCTCCGACAGATTAGGAGGAGGTACAGGAAGAGGAAAACTGACAGGAAATGTCAGCAAATCCCGGTCATTATGTTTAATATGCAAACAGTGATGAAATTAGGATAAATACAATTTGCTGTAAGATTTAAATATATCTGATGAACGGTATGAAGTAAACTAAATAATATCCTAATCATAATAATGCATTAAAACAAAGTGTACTCTTACGGGACACTAGATCTGAGTTTTTACAGAAAAAAAGGCCAAACTATATTTTTTTTGTACGCATATATCCCTTGGAATCTTAGGAAATTGACAGTAACACGTAGTTTGCCTCTATGTTTTATTTAAGCTTCAGAAGCGATTTTTATACAGCATGATTTACGAAGTTCTCCACCCGTTTATGGAGGTGATTCCTGAGGTTATTTGGAACGAAAAATGTAAATGAATTAATGGGATCATATTCATAATTACGGAGTTACAACATATTTTAGAAACGCGTTATAGTGATTTCATGTTGAAGGCTGGTACACAATAAACCGAAAACGAAAACGAGAATGAGAACGGAAATATTGTTAAAATAAATGTATTTAAATGTAACCATTCACAATTAATTTTCACGTTCCCATCCCTGGGCTCCGGTAGACTTTTCGTTAATTGTGAATACTCACATTTAAATACATTTATTTAACAATATTTCAGTTCTCGTTCTCGTTCTCGTTTTCGTCCCCGGTTTATTGTGAACCAATCGTAACAGTTTAGGTTAAGATTAGTAATTCAATAATTGCTCTTCAACTACTGCGGTTGATTAACGTGAACAAATATTAATGGAATACTGCAGTTACAGTGTCAGCTCTTGAAAAAACAAATGAAACAAATATTCAGTTGTAATAAACGTCAGAAGCTATATAATTCCGCATTGTATTGTATTGTATTTATTAACATTCCATAGTATTCATACATTGCTTACAGGTAGAATATGGAACAAGTCAAAAAACTTAATACTATTATAAAGTCTTAATTTATAGTCGCAGTCTAGATGAAATATATACAGACGAGATTTACAATATGTCTACTAGTACAATACAAAGTTTTAGTATCAATTTCATGAAGTGTTATTGGATGTCATGAATTCGCCTACAGAATAGAAGGCGTGAGAAATTAGGTACTTCTTTAATTTGGCCCTAAATAATTTTATGTTTTGAGTTTCATTTTTTATATCGATAGGGAGGCTATTAAAATTTTTTACTGCCATATAACACACTCTTTGATAGCACGACAGACTTGCCGATGGAGTATGAAAGTCATTTTTGATATGTATTTATGCTATGAACTGTTTAATTAGTTACAAAGTTTTCACGATTACATACGAGGAAAATTATTAATGAAAAGATATACTGACAAGCCATGGGCATTATTAATTGTAGTTTTTTGAAAATAGTCCTACAAGATTCCCTAGATTTGGCATCTACTATTATTCTAATTACTCTTTTTTGTAATAGAAATATACTGTTACTATCTGTGGAATTTCCCCAGAATATTATTCCAAAACTCATTACCGAGTGGAAGAATGCAAAGTAGGCCTATATTATTTTTAAGGTATTGATATTTACTATCTTTTGCATAGATCTAATAGCAAAACAACCTGAATTTAGTTTGGGGATAATTTCTTTAATATGATTTTTCCAATTTAATACATTATCGATTTTTAAGCCAAGAAATTTGGTTGTTGTTGTTTCTCATAGGGATCTATTGTTAATTATTGCGCTAGAAATTTGCGACGTTGAATTTGGACAGGATTTAAATTGAATTACGTTAGTTTTGTTACAATTTAATACCATTTTGTGTGAACGGAAGATACTATATGTAATTTAGAAGTAATTCAGGCTATTGGTAAGACTTTTAAACGAAACTTCTTGGAAAGTTCTTTTTCAACATGGGCACTGACTCGGATTTCGTAATTTTTGTAATAAGTAACTATCATCCTGCATGTAAAGCGGTAAGAGACGGAAACGGAAGCTGGCTATTCACTTCGACTTGATATCTGTATGAAAAGAAAACAGAAATTGTTATCCTTCTAAAATTATGGTTTTAAATTGCAGTCTTCAATTGTACGAAACAATACGAACGCAGATTCATGTGAGTAATAGGCCTATACAATAACAGAACTATTGAGACATTGCATAATGAGCAGAATAAACGATAACTATTCCGAAAAACCTTAGCAATTTTCTCGAAAACAATCTACCTTCTGCATCACACAAGACGTACCTATCCTTCCCAATCTTCGTCCTGATTTTCCTCAGCAGATAATGCTGAATTTGTTCTGACAGGTCAGGCGAAATCTCACTTTGTTAAAATTGAGCACATCTGGAGGAACATTTGTTGTACGTCGGTAAGAATAAATTCGATACTTACAGTATTTATATTCAACTTTGACCCTCATCAAACACAAGTCACAGGGGACCGACTTTTCCATTATTTTAAACTTCTCCCCCTTTTTCAAATGACGGTTCTTCCGACCTCCTGTTATTCTTTACGGTCAAGCCACTTTGAGCTCTGACATATGATCTTTTACACTGTCTTATCGCCCATGTACCTTCTTAAGGGGACAGGAAATGTGTTACGTTGCCATAGAGGCGTGTCAAGACTATGAAAACAAAACAAAACTATAAAATTGTTCCGCGCACACTTAAGTTAGTGGATGTGTTATGCAATTGATTTTGAATATATTTTACAGCTCTCATAAATTTCATTTCTATTGACTGTGTTCTAATAAGTGAGAACTGGTTCCGCCATTACCGTCAATTATAATACTCGATATCGTATCCTGAAAGTACTTGACGTTACGAACTCAGTATACACGTTCATGGTAATAACATAACTATTGCTAGAGATTATGAATGGCAATAACATTTTATATAGCGAATTCTGTGTTGATTCTTCTTATTTTTCTTCTTCTTCTTCATGGTTCAAGACATCTATATTTATATTATAATGCCTGATGTCACTCCATTGCTTACACGGTCTGCGAATAAAATGCCGCCACCACCGCCACCACCACCACCACCACCACCACCACCACCACCACCACCACCGCCACCGCCACCACCGCCGCCACCACCACCATCACCATCACCACCACCACCACCACCATCATTCGAGATAGGCCTGCCACCTGTCCGACAATGTAGCTCACACTGCAAATTTGTGTCCAATGGGTACGACAGTATATAACACTGTGATGTGGGAAAACGCCGGCAATTATAATAATAATAATAATAATAATAATAATAATAGTAATAATAATAAATTATTATTATTATTATTATTATTATTATTATTATTATTATTATTATTATTATAGATCGACTAATGATCAGATTTTTTTGTATTCGACAGATATTGGAGAAAAATGGGAGTATAAGGGTACAGTACATCAATTATTCACAGATTTTTAAAAGGCATATGACTCTGTTAAGAGGGAAGTTTTATATAATATTCTTATAGATGTTGGTATTCCGAAGAAACTAGTTCGATTAATTAAAATGTGTCTGAGTGAAACGTACAGCAGAGTCCGTATAAGCCAGTTTCTGTCCGATGCTTTTCCAATTCACTGCAGGCTAAAGCAAGGAGATGCACTATCACCTTTACTTTTTAACTTCGCTCTAGAATATGCCATTAGAAACGTCCAGGATAACAAAGAGGGTTTGGAATTGAACAGGTTACATCAGCTTCTTGTCTATGTGGATGACGTGAATATGTTAGGGGAAAATCCACGAACGATTAGGGAAAGCATGGAAATTTTATTTGAAGCAAGCAAAGCGATAGATTTGGTAGTAAATCCCAAAATGAGAAAATAGGCCTATATGATTGTCTCGTGACCAGAATATTATACGAAATGGAAATATAAAAATTGGAAATTTATCCTTCGAAGATGTGAAAAAAATCAAATATCTTGGAGCAACAGTAACAAATATAAATGACACTCGGGAGGGAATTAAATGCAGAATAAATATGGGAAATGCGTGTTATTATTCGGTTGAGAAGCTTTTGTCATTTAGTTTGCTGTAAAAAAATCTGAAAGTTAAAATTTATAAAACAGTTATATTACCGGTTGTTCTTTATGGTTGTGAAAACTTGGACTCTCACTTTGAGAGAGGAACAGAAATTAGGGTATTTGAGAATAAGTGCTTAGGAAAATATTTGGGGCTAAGAGGGATGTACAGTAGTTACAGGAGAATGGAGAAAGTTACAGACCGCAGAGCTGCACGCATTGTATTCTTCACTTGACATAATTAGGAACATTAAATCCAGATGTTTGAGATGGACAGGGCGTGTAGCACGTATGGACGAATCCAGAAATGCATAAATAGTTGGGAGGCCAGAGGAAAAAAGACCTTTGGGGAGGCGGAGACGTACATGGGAGGATAATATTAAAATGGATTTGAGGGAGGTGGGATATGATGAAAGAGACTGGATTAATCTTGCACAGGATAGGGACCGATAGCGGGCTTATGTGAGGGCGGCAATGAACCTCCGGGTTCCTTAAAAGCCATAAATAAGTATATTACTATATTATTATTATTATTATTATTATTATTATTATTATATTTTTTATCATTATTATGTTATTATGTAAACCTACATTATTCAAGGTAGTAATTAATTATTTATTACGAAACAATATAGAACAAACATATGAGTATAAGATTGTTCAGTACCATATGTATTGTTTACATGCATATTCATGTGGTAATAATGGAGCGAGGAAATTGTGAATCAAAGAGACGTAGCGGATTTCACAGGGTATGAGGAATGTTGTACTCCCGATTAAAAATCGCTCTGTAACCTTACATGAATGTATAAAAAATTAGCTATTTCAATACTGAATATAACCACATGTACCACTGCTTTATGATGGCGTAGCTACTCTTATCGATTTTATAAGAAATGTATTTCTTTTTAACATAGGACTTTAGTATTTATACTACTGCTTCATAATTATGTATTCCATTGTTTTGTGGCTTGTGGTATAGTTGTCATGTGCTTTATTTTATTTCTAGTGTAAGTATCTATGTTTTGCTTTGTGTGTTGGATGTCAGTAGGCTACTTTAAACATAGTCGTACAAGTGTGATCCTTGTGTAAACGAGAAAGAATGGCAAAAATATGCCTCCCATTTCAAAAGTGGAGACAACCTGATGCCCGTATATGTGTCCACTCACAACAATAAAATGTGTCCCATTAAGCATTTTGGCTGTTTTTTATAATGTGATTACCAAAACGATTTAAGATTTCCATGTTGTTCAAAGTGATGTGACATTTTCGGGTACTTTCACCGTGTATAGATGTAGAAGTATTCAGTATTTCGAAAATTTGCATCAGCTCTATCATAAGGAAAGACAAGCAAAGATAAACTTAGTCAATCTGTTTGATCGGTTAATTATCAATAGCTTTCCTCTAGTCTTGGTAACGTATTGAATAAATAAATTTATGTGTCTTTACGTTCACTGATATTAAAATCTATATATAAGTCCAAAACATTAGATATTTCCGCATTCATGTCACAGTAGTTAACCCAATTTTCCCGTCACGAGATACAGAATCTACTGTATGCTGTACTTTGCACTTTAAATTATTTTATAGTCAGTTTTATTGTAAATAATGATAGCCCTATATAGTATGTGCCATGTTTAAAAAAAAAAGTCCTTTTTTTTTTAAACATCATCTTTATTCATTTGATACTGGAGTAAGGTAGACACCTGCAGTGATCTTGCTCTCACGGAGTTGCCACTTCTCTCCGTCTTACCTTATTTTTTGTTAACAAGCAAACATTCTGATGGGGTAGATAAAAAAGTTTTTTTTTTCTTTCGCCATGTTAATAATATCAAAATAAGTGCGTATACAAATTAGGGTCACTCGACCGCAATTACAAGGAACGTAAAAAATAAGTTCGGCAGGGACCGTTAACATAAAGAAAACACAATTTCATTGGAAAAAAATTATCGAAACAGACACAGAAATTGTTGAACTATTTTTCAACATACGTATTCCCCACCGGAATTGAGACATCTGTCATATCGTGGGATCGACAGAGAGGTGCAGATGGTTGTCAAACGCTAATTCCGATCCCAGGCGCTTACTTCTACGACACAAGGATTACAAAAACTGATCCTATGGTATGACAAATGTCGCAATTCCAGTGGGGGATATGTTGACAAACAGCTCAACAATTGCTGTATCTGTTTTAATAAATATTCCCATGCAATTATGATTTTTTTCTATAAACGGCCCCAGGGAAAATCACTTTCTGGACGGCCTCGTAATTTCGGTTGAGTGGCCAAAATTTGTATAAGCACTTCTTTTCACATTATTAACATAATGGAAGAAAAAAAAAACTTTTTTAACTGCCCCCATCAGAATGTTTGCTTGTGAGCGCATACAAGCTTGACATGACAGTCATTCATAAGAAGTGGCAACGTCGTATTACTTAAAGACATAATACACCCACATTAAATTATATGGGTTTCTTGTAGTCCATGAAGATGAATTAGTGATGGTTTCATTACCTTCAGCACGTCCTCTGAAAGTTTTCTAAACATGACACAAACTATACAGAAAATCTCTTGATTGGTTGGGCGTCTGAACAAAATTTTCACAACGCTTAATTACTTTTGGTGTGGTTACCTTGATTACAGTTCAGAATACACTACAAACAGCTATTTCAAAGACAAATTTCATATCGTTTCCTATTTCCAATTTTAACCAAGCGAGTTGTTTCATGCGTATCGCATTCGGGAGGTCCGTGGTTGGATTCCCGGACCGACCAACATGACTGTGGTTTTTCCGTGGTTTTCCACAGTCACTTAGACAAATGACGGGTTAGAATTTTCATTGCCACTGTCCATTTTCCCTTAGCCTCCCGTGTAGAAAAAGAATTTAGATTTCATATCATATCATTCATCTTTCTCATCTCATTCAATAGATACTCTCAGGTCGAGACGCATGTCTTCACCCGTTTACGGGAGGGGACGTCCTCTCCGCAACCGTTTCTGGGTTCCCAGCCTTCCGCAATATCTCTGCCAGGATTCATTCCTTAAGAGCACTTCCAAAGATGCTTCAACGTCTTGGAAGGATCGTTGGAATGGCTCCTGTGCTGCTTGGTCACCTTGGCGGATGAACTTAAGCGGGGAAGGGTAGGAGGCGCCCATTGGGTAGGCGGGTGAGGGGTCACATGCGGCCGGTGTGCTGGTGCACCCTCATCCTCATTCATTCCACACAATTCGGAGTGCACATTAGGCCTCAATATGGCCGATGTGCAAACAGTAGATGGCAGCAAAATTATAGCCAATGTATGATTGCTAACAAACAATCGTGATATGATCTCGCAGTTAAAGCGATTATGAAATAAACCTAAGATAAAAAAAACATGACCATCATTCGCTTACATAAGGATCACTCTTATGTGAAATGTGGCATATATATATATATATATATATATATATATATATATATATATATATATATGTTCCTACGTGGGAATATCATCAATTATTTAAGGTTCTAGTTTCTCTCGTACAGTGTGAGAATCTGCACTAACATCTGCACATAGGGTGAACCGTAAGTAATGTTATTAATTTCAGGGGGTTATTCTTTGAGATATTTCAAACAAAAAAGTTTAATATAATTTTGCTCGTTCTTGCTTCCTTTTCTAGAAAAAAAATTGTTTGATATGAAACATTTCATAACGTGTTTTGGGAAAGCCATTGATTTAATTCCCAATATGCTCAGAAAATTTAAGACAGCGGTGTATTATGATAATGAATGATTCAAAGAATTTTAGTTTTGTCTTTTAAGTATGCAGAAATTTGATCCGAACAAATGTAACAGTATAAGATTCCTTTTCAGAACGAAAAGTTACATTTACTCGGAGCAAGTTTCTGCATATTTAAAGGACAAAACTGAAATTCTTTCCATAATTTATTATCATAATACACTGCTCTCTTAAACTGACTGAGCATATTGGAAATTAAATCAATGGTGTTCCCAAAACACGCTATGAAATGTTTCTTATAAAACAATTTTTACTCGTATTTCGAAAAGGAAGCAAAAACGAGCACATTTGAATTAAACTTTTTTGTTTGAAATTTCTCAAAGAATAACCCCCTGAAATTAATGACATTACTTACGGTTCACTCTGTATATACAACTATACTCGAGGTGAAAGCTTTTTTCCATGGAATAACTGTGTGTGTGTGTGTGGTTTAGAATTTTGAATTAAAATAATACAAATTTCTATGTTAAAATTAATTTAAAAATTTGACTAAGAAACAAATTCAGAGTAATTCAATCACTAGCTCCGTAAATTTCTATTATAACTTTACGACTGCCATAGGCCTATATATTCAACGAGAATCAAAAGAAATTTGAAAAAAAAAATAATTTTATTCAACGTCCAGTGTAGTATCAATTTGTATAACAAGTGACTAAATTCTACAATTCTGTGGCCAAAATACGGCCATGGAATTTTATAACATCTGTAATTTGTACATAATGAAAATGTTTGGTTAACATTTTTTTTCGAACACACTACGAAAATTCGTTGTGTGTCCATGATTGCTGCATGTCTGCATGACGAATGATACCTAACACTGCATGTTGCACATATACTGACTATGCTTGCACTCTCATTGTCATAACTTCTTCGATTGCACGCTGTGCTTGAGAAGTTACCTTAATTTGCATGTTCTATAATATGGATGTGATATTCTTCATTATCTGGCCCTTATTGAAATGTATAAATGTAGATTTTAACTCGAAGTGCAGACAAACAAGACGTTCATAAGCCTACACCTGTCGTTGAAAAGAACATATGAAATTTAAAAAAAACTTCAACCATGACCCATAAAGTGGAAAACGATCGTGCACCCAGATGTAGAATAACGATATAACCTCGTGAATATTGTCTGTAAAAAAGTAACATTCCTAGGTGTTGCAATGTTTCGCGAGTTCGCAGACGCCAACGTACGTAAGAGTCCTTTGTAACAATTGTTTAGAAAGAGAAGTACGAGTACAGTTGAAAGTTTC